>NC_091674.1:1205000-2405000 GCF_042453785.1 Malus domestica
GGTTCTGTTCCCAACTCTGTCTGTAACACATCATCCATATCATCTCTTCGAATCTGCACTTCACTCCCCCTCTCCCCTTGAAGTGGAGAGTCGGAAGAGGGCTTCACAAAATACGAAACTTCCTCATGGAATGTGACATCCATGGTAATATAAGTTTTTTGAGTCGGAGGATGATAACACTTATAGCCTTTTTGATTGTTAGCATACCCAATAAAGACACACCGGAGAGCACATGCATCAAGTTTACTCCGCTGATGAGAGTAGACATGCACATACGCAATACACCCAAACACTTTCGGAGGAAGCTTTGAGACAGAAACAAGAGAAACATGTTTTTGTAGCATATCAAACGGTGTCTGAAAATCAAGAACCCGACTTGGAACACGATTGATCAAATACACAGCAGCCAAAACAGCATGACCCCACAAATGATTAGGAACACATTTATCTAACATCAATGAGCGAGCAACCTCCATTATTTGACGATTCTTCCGTTCGGACACACCATTTTGTTGGGGTGTAAACGGAGTAGTCGTCTGGTGAATAATACCATGATCACGGAAAAAACATGCCAAAGTGTGATTCACATATTCTCCTCCGTTATCAGACCTGAAGACCTTAACTTTGGTCTGAAACTGAGTAGATACCATTGTACAAAATTCTTGAAGAAGTAACGGAACATCACTCTTATTTTTCATCAAGAACACCCAAGTTACCCGAGTACAATCATCAATAAAAGTAACAAACCAATAGGAATCCATTAGAAGTAACTTTTGCAGGACCCCACACATCAGAATGTATCAAATCAAATGGTAAAGTAGCTTTAGAATCACTTACAGGAAAGGAAGCACGATGACTCTTAGCCATGACACATGTTTCACACTTGAACTCTGAATCATTACAAGTGCGAAACAAAGAAGGAAATAGATGCTTCATATAACTGAATGATGGATGTCCTAATCGTCGATGCCACAACCAAATTTGATGTCTGTTATCCACTTTAGCACTTAAAACTTGATGATTATTTGAACAAAAAACAACAGTATCCTCCATAGTCAAGATGTACAAACCCCCTATACTTTTACCATAACCAATTATCTTCTGAGTTTGAATATCTTGAAAATAACAATACGTAGGATAGAAGTGAGCAGAACAATATAAAGTATCAAGAAGTTTTCCTACCGACAAAAGATTGCACTTAACATCAGGAACAAGTAAAGCACGGACCAGTGATAAGGTTGGAGTCAAAGAGATAGTGCCTTAACCCTTCACAGGGGAAAGTGCTCCATTTGCACAAGTAATATACGGATCACGAACATAATCACATAACTCATCAAACACTCTAGGGTCACTCGTCACATGATCAGTGGCCCCAGTATCAATTATCCATTTATTTGTTTCACCAAGATGCATAACAACACTATGATTATATTGAGCCATTGAACAAAATCACGAACAATAAAGGCACAAAAGATACGCAGCGGAATGAAAACAATTTACCAGAGTACTGTAGCAATCACTGTTCACGACAATGTAGCAAATACTATTCACGGCACTGTAGCAATCACTGTTTACGCAATGTAGAAGACCACTGTTCACGGCGCTGTAGCACGACACTTTTTTTTTTTCACACGGAGGAAATCACGAAAAATGTGGGCACAAAATTTAAAGCACACAGGTCACCAAGAGCGAACTGCTCTGATGCCATATCGAACTAAACATAGTAAATACCAATATGATTATATTGAGCCATTGAACAAAATCACGAACAATAAAGGCATAAAAGATACGCAGCGGAATGAAAACAATTTACTAGAGTACTGTAGCAATCACTGTTCACGGCAATGTAGCAAATACTATTCATGGCAATGTAGCAATCACTGTTCACGAAATGTAGAAGACCACTGTTCACGGCGCTGTAGCACGACACTTTTTTTTTTTTTTTTTTTTTTCACACGGAGGAAATCACGAAAAATATGGGCACAAAATTTAAAGCACACAGGTCACCAAGAGCGAACTGCTCTGATGCCATATCGAACTAAACATAGTAAATACCAATATTAAACTAAACATGGTAAATACCAAAAATATATATGACAATATTTGGGAATTTTTTATATATTCATTAATCTCCAAAGTGGAGTATATATAGGAGTTACAATTGGTATTACATATGTACTTCACCAATGTGGGACAATAAACTACTATTTACATTTTAACTAATGTATAACTCGCAACACTATTGTCATCCAAACTCGCTTAGTTTCGGAGTTTTAATCAGATCCGATGCATGTAAGTTGGTAGTACTACTCTAACCAAATAATTTTTTCATGATGTCCTATCTATACCTAAAGTTCACTAGCTTTTATTCATCGGATTCAAACTTAGTCATGATATTTTATAGCAAAGTGGGAAGATAATGCATTTTTTTAGTATCTCTCCACTTGTATTATGACACATAGTGTGCCATTTTTATTTTTTATTTTTTTATTTTATATATATATATATATATATATATCAACGATAATGAAAATTTCTACGTTCACATTTCCGTGGTGAGAATGAAAAATATTACAATGCTAGAAGCTAGTTAGCAAGGATATAGGAATCCCATTGCAGAGGAAGGACAAATAAGTTGAAAAGGAAAAGAAAAGAGCAACGTGCATAATTACACATGAACAGAGATTTAGTAGCTGCTTAATCTTTGTTAGTAGATCTCGATAACTTATGTTAAGGTAAAGTCTATCGGTGGAGAATTAGGTTTCTATTTCACTCGCCGGTTTATTTATTTATGATTGAGTTAACTGATTGAAATCTTTCAACCAGATGAGACCTAGATGGCCAGTGGATCAACAGTTTTTAACTAGATTAGAAAGAATTTCTTCAGTGATAATAAATTCGTCATTAATTTAAGGACACAATATGTTGAAGAGTGTAAAGTTTCACATCATGTTTAATTAACTACAATTTATGTTAATTGGTTTCACTACTTATTGTATCAAACATTTTGTAAACAAAACCCACACTTACGGAATTGCACTAATGATTAAATTGGAGACAACATCAATATTGATTAACATTAGTAGAATAGTATTTTTTTTCACCTCGACTTAGGAAGAAAAGAAGGAAAGAAATTTCTCACCCCAAGAGCGTTAAGGTGGCAAAGAGCACCAATTGCAGTACAATAATAGAGTTGTAGTTATTTGGGGCACTCTCTAAAGAGCTCGATGGAGCCCGTTTCAAACAAAATGATTAACAAAGAGAAATGTTAAAGTTACTTTTTTAAAAGTAGAACTCTTTGCAGAGTTTTTTATCACTTTATATTTTTGGTATAAATTTTATAAAGTTGGAATAAAAATAGATGTTAAATTCTAAGTTGACAGAAAATCTATAAAAAATCTCACTTTTAAAATAATCTTTTTAACAAATTATGGCACATGAATATCGTAGTCTGATTTTTTTTTTTTTTTTTTTTGTAACAATGTTGACAAGTAGTAGACGGCTAAACGTGTATAAAATTTTAACATAATATTGGAGGACTATTTTTGCCAAACAAATAAGCTTATGCCACCTACCATTCTTTCAAAATTGGCAACCCATTGACATTCTGCCCTACCAATATTTTTTGGATTTGTATAACTTCATTAAAAAGACATTTAGACATTTTAAGTGAACATTCCAGTGAATTCCTTTTATTTTTGTTATTCTTTTGTATTTTTGGTCATAAAGTAACCAACAAATACAGTATTTCAGATGGGGTCTTGTACCAGATGCGTGTCGTGTATGGACATCGCATTCCATAAAAAGGACGGGGAGGAATAGTCGTATCACTGAAGAGAGAAAGGACAAATGAGTTGGAAAAAATAAATAAAAACAAAAACATGACAATTAACTTGGACGAAAAAAAACCACGCATGTTTTTTATTACTAGATTTTCAAACATAGGATATCTATACTATTATTTATCTTTACTAATTAATAAAAACACTCATTGTTAACCAAATTTTTTTTTAAATTACTAGTTTAATTTTTTAATTAAAACAGAATATGAATAAGAAATATGAGACAGAAATGTAATTTCACACAATCAAATTTTGCTATTTTTTTTTCAAAGCCTTACCTACATGTAATCCTAACATATCTTTAATTTAAAAAATATATAAAAAAAAAAAAAAACTTCTCACTTCCACATTTTCTATCACTCTCTTCCTCTCTCCTTCTATTTCAAAAATAAAAAATAAAAAAATTTCTCACATACTTTGTATGTGCCCATATGCTAATTTATTTATTAAGAGAACCCTCTTTGTCAACTTTTTGCCACGTTTTTTCCTATTTTGCCCTCACTTTTGATACACACTAGTGACACAATGAGGGCAAAATAGTAATTTTGTACCTTTTGACAAAATGACAATCATATCCCTATTTTACCCTTTTTATACTTATTTTTCTAATTTTACCCTCACTTTTGATACACAATATTTACATAAGGAGGACAAAACAGTAATTATGTAATATTAAAAAAATTATGTACTTATTAAGAGAAATTATTCACACACACAAAGTGTGTGTGTGTGCTCACTGATAGTCTTCTATAATAATATCGATGGTTAGAACATGTGTGCTCACTGTGATCAAACCACTCTAGATTTTGGGTTCAATCTAAACGTGGGTTTGAAGCTATCTAAATCCTAAATTTATGTAATAATTTCCAACACTCTTCTCTTTCTTTAATAATAATAATAATTTCACGGGTAGTCTAAAAAAGTGTGAAAAGCCTTACTAATTAATGATAGCTCATGTTGAATTATAAACTAATTGCTACATCGAGACCTTTTATTAAAAAAAAAAAAATTGACAGAAGTATTAGATTAAAAGGAAAACTAATGAAAAGGGTTTGAGTTTTAATGATAAAGATAAAATAAAGAGTAAAGTGAATAGTACCATGATTGACTTTTTAGTGTAAAAATGTGATTTTTCGTTAAAGTGAACAGTACTGGGAGTTTTTCGTTAAAGTTCCCCTAGATTAAACGAGTAAAGTTGAAATCTTTTAACAAGTGATCTTCTATCACAATAGTGAAGATGAGTATTGTCTTTGCTAGACCCGGTAGCTTTTGACATGACACAAAAACAACACGAAAATAACGGGTTTCGGATCAACACGATAACCAATCGGCTCATTATCAGGTGACCGGTTAAGAACCCGTTAATAATGGGTTCTTAACGGGTATACACGCGGGTAATACGTGGGTAACTTGTTTCGACCCGTTAAAAAAAAAATTTATTTTGATAATTTTAAAGTTTTAAGTACTAAAAGATTTATTAAAAAAATACAATAGCCATATTAATATATACAATATATTCTATATTAAATATATAGTTTTGTATTATTATTCTATATAAGTTAAAAAAAAAGTTTTATTTATTATTTATTTTTATTATGAGAGTTCCTTATTATCATTACTAGGATAAATTTTACTTAACTTGTTGTTGTCCAAATTAAAATAAACTAGTATAATATTTGTATAGGCAAGAACTAAGAAAACATACATACAAGTATGAAAAATATGAAAGAATATATAAACACTCTTGATTCATCAGTATTCCTCCACGAGTAGATAATGGTTACACTTACATTATCATTTAGATTTTTAACATCCTTCAAACTCTCATGAATAATGTTTCTTATTTGAGGGCAAAATTAATAAAATTAATAATAATTATTGTAGAAGTGTAAAAAATGTAAAATATATATAATATATATATATATATATATATACAATTACTCATAGTGACAAGCTTTACAACTTTCATGAAAAGGTCAGCTTTGAAATCCAACTCTATAATCCATAAACCTTAAATTTATATTTAACCGTCGATTGTTTTTTACGCTTTATTCTTCTTATTGAATATCATTTTTTTAATTTTTTTTTAAAACATGATCATCTGGCAGATGTAAGAAGATGAACGGTTCATATATATCACGTTTCGATATTTACGGTTAACTAAAATATGAGTCGATGTCATATAGTTTGTAGAAACTTTATAACAATAAGAATATTTTCACTAACCGTAAAACTTTGAATATAATATCAACGATCTAAACCGTTCATCTTTCTGCATACTCTAATAGATCATGTTTTCAAAAAACAAAATCTGAAAAAAAAAATTTGATGAGAACAATGAAGCGTAAATGTAAACAACAATCAACGGTTAAATTTTGATTTATGATTTATATGATTATATTGGCGAATTTCGAAGTTAAGCTCTTCATGAAAGTTATAAAGTTTGTCATTACGAACATTTATATATTTTTTCTATATACTTATTTAGTATTATGTTTTTCATTTGATTATTTATTGGTTTAAAATATATTTTCCTTAACTGGTAACTGGTCAGGTCATATTACCTGGTAATATTATCGGGTCAGATCGTTTTATCTGTTTAATTTAACGGATGTTACACGACACGATCCGTTAAGATATCAGATATAACATAAAAAACACAACACGAATATCAAGTCTGACTCTTTGCACTATTGTGTGAGTCCGAATTGCGTCAACTTCCTAATTTAACATCAAAGTTTCCAACAACCATTCTTCCAAATTGGTGAACCCGTCCCATATTCAAACTCCAAAGTCCAAAGTGTCCAAAAAAATCAAGTTAGTTGAAAAATATAATTTCTTTTATATAAGGTAGATAGCCCATGAGGTTCATTTACTCTGGCCAGTTTTGACGCGACTGGTTTAATCGGACGTGGTAGGTTTCAGACCGTTCAAAACATCTCTTGCCGTTCCACCCCTCAACCCCATCGACGTCACTCAAATCTTCTTCTTTTTACTTTCTCATTTTGGACTTCCCAGAAAAAAATAGACCATATTAATGAGAGCCCATAATTCCAACAAAATAGAGGTGATGGCCAATTATTTTATTCATTCATCAGCTCCATACTCTCTGTAAACATCTCCTCCACACTCTCCATCTCTCTCTGACTGTTAGTCTTCCAATTCATCCATCGCTTGGGGACTGTCATTGGGTTAATTTGCAGGTAACTCCAGTATATGAGTCTCTCTCTCTCTCTCTCTCTCTCTCTCTCTCTCTCTCTCTCTCTCCAACTCTCTCCGACTGTTAGTCTTCCAACTCATCCATCGCTTGGGGAGTGTCATTGGGTTAATTTGCAAGCAACTCCAGTATGTTAGTCTCTCTCGCTCTCTCTCTCTGTTTTACCATGCTGCAAAGTTTTTGGGTATGATTTTCTAAACATAATTGGTTGGTTGGATAATATAGATTGGATACCAGGAATATGAAATGATTCATAACTATCGGATGATGAGTGGTTGTTGTCGTATTAAGCTACTGATAAGTTAGCGCTTTAGTTTTTCTATACGTATGTCTGTATAGATATATAGTTGGTTTTCTGTCGATCTGCATTTTGTAAGAGTTGAACAGAGCTCGACGTAAAACCCGAGTTCTGGGCGGATGTCTAGTTATTTTAGCAACTGCTCAGTATGGTGATTAAGTTACTTCTTACTATTTGTAACTAGTCGATTAATTACAAGAATACGTTCACTAACTTGAGGAACATTGCTGTGAATGAAGGACTTAGGTGGGTAGGAGTTAGGTGGGTTCAAACTTGATAAGCAATGTGCGGCTGTCGTTTCTGTTGACTAGTTGTTACGTGGCATATCTAGCTTCACGATAATTTGCATTTAACTGATCATTGTACCCCTATCTCTCTCTATCTCTCTCCATCTCTCTAACTGATATAGCTCATCATCATTTAGCTTTGCATTTGTTTTTTTATTGTTGGTCATCAATCCTATTTTCCGATTCTGATAGGAACAGTTGCCAAGTGAATTCAAGTTCGTATCCGCAATGGCGCGAAAAGAAGTATACCCAATGTCTTTCAATAAAGTATTAGACATTTCACTTACTAATGAGTAAATATATTAATATAATTCTCCTATTTCATAAAATGTGGGAACGCAAACCTTAGTTTAGTCAAGTTAATTAAAGTAGTGTACTTCACCCTCTACGTCACAAAACATGCATGAAGTATTTGCAGCTAACTGAAGACTTGATGCAAAATCGAGGGAACTGACGTTCTAGGATTCATACAGCCGATCTCATTCAATGAGATAATGTTTTGTTGTTGTTGTTGTATTTATCATTTTGTACGGTAAAAAAAATGAAATCATGTGGGCCGTTAAGCTCAACATGTCAGTTAACCTCATTTGATACTAAAACGGTAGTTGAGATTTCACTCTAAAACTAATACGCAGTAAATGAGTAGTCCAACTCCTTATAAGACCTTTAAATGTTTGTAATTCCCCGATGTGGAATTGACACTCTCACCGTTGTTAACCGGCTGTGAGCCTTCAAATTTGGAGACCTGAATTTTACAGACTAGAAACCCAGTCTCCAAAATTTTCTCCTTGTAGTGCAAGAATGAATTAAAACAATTTCCATGAGAATAATATCCAATCTTTTTTCTGAAGGCAGTTGTATTTATATTTGGCACTTGCCTTGCAGATCAAGTAACTAGACTCACTTGATCACATCACATGGGAGAAGACATTAAAAGGAGTCTCTTGGTAAAAGAGACAAGTGCCGGGGAAGAAGAGACTAGAGTTATTGATGGCGAAGAGGAATTGTCACTGAAAAGAAGGGTATGGATTGAAATCAAGAAGATGTGGCTGGTGGCTGGCCCTGCTATATTCACCAGAGTTGCGTCATTCGGAACAAATGTCGTCAGTCAAGCGTTTATCGGTCACATTGGCTCTCTGGAGTTAGCGGCTTTTTCACTCGTGTTCACAGTACTTGTCAGGTTCGGAAACGGCATCTTGGTATGTTTATTTTGGCTCCCTTTACTATTTCTTTTATTTGATCTTGTTTTTCACATGTTCTTGGGGACAAATTGCAATCGGCATACCACTCTCAATTTCTTTTCGCAGTTTTTGAACTCCACAGTGAATTAATTTGAAAGAAGTTGCATTTAAAGCAGATATAGTTTTGTTTAGTGCTAAAATCTTCAATTTATAGCAGATAAAGTTTTTAAGTTCGTGCTTGTCTCAAAGACTAGTTCAAGATCGTGTTCACTTACTGTTTTTAGTTCTGTTGTTAATGTACTTCAAATGAATGAATTCATAATAATGGCTTCGAAGATCGGCGATTGAGTGTTCGTCAAGTTTTCTTTACTTTATAACTTGCATTTGCATATGATCTATGTACCCCAACTTGTAGCTGAAAAATGTATTACCCCAACTACATTCTGGTTTGTCATCTGTTTTCCAAATTTTAGAGGCAAATGTGAAATAAGCGTTATTTTCTAATGGCTACTGTACCAATTAGTTCACGAAGTTATCTGCTCTACGAAAACTTAACCATAACAGCTAGGCTTTTCCGTGTGATCTGACTGATCGATGTTTCTGAATCTGTTACTCTACAGCTTGGCATGGCAAGTGCGCTGGAAACTCTCTGTGGTCAATCGCATGGTGCAAAACAGTACAACATGCTCGGGATACATCTTCAGAGGTCATGGATAGTACTGTGTGTAGGCACATTATTCCTTATTCCTCTTTTCGTCTTTACAACCCCCATTTTTGAGGCTTTGGGCCAAGCAGACAATATTTCAGAAGTTGCAGGATATATTTCTCTATGGGTAATCCCTGTGCTTTTTGCCTTTGTTGTATCATTTACCTGCCAAATGTACTTACAAGCGCAAAGCAAAAATATGATCGTTGCATATGTGTCAGCGGTTTCAATTGGAATCCACATCTTTCTTTGCTGGCTTTTGAGTGTGAAATTTAAGTTTGGGGTTCCCGGTGTGTTGGTGTCGACGATTATATCATATTGGTTACCCAACGTGGGTCAGCTTTTGTTTATTCTGTGTGGTGGATGCCCCGAAACATGGACAGGCTTCTCAATGTTAGCTTTTACTGATCTCTGGGATGTCGTCAAGCTTTCTCTGTCATCCGGCGTTATGCTTTGGTAAGAATTTCTATTTGTTTCGGCTTTTATTTTGTCCCTTATTCCATAGGTTTCTTTAAGTGCGCACGTATAAGTTGTTATAAATTTATTGATTTCGGTCATTGATAGTATCTGCATGGAGGCCTTATGAACTAGGTGCTTTCACATAGACACAAATCACATAACTGTTATTCATTTACAGTCTTGAGCTTTGGTACAACACAATCTTGGTCCTTTTAACGGGAAACATGGAAAACGCTGAAGTTTCTATCGATGCCCTATCTATTTGGTAAGTTTTAGAGCCTTCCTCTTCCTTGTGATCCTAATCTCTGATCATCCAACTGTTTTCAATGCTAAATTTTCCGACATAATTGCAGCCTCAACATCGTGGGGTGGGAAATGATGATATCTCTCGGTTTCCTGGCTACAGCAAGGTACTTATTCTCGTTCTTCAGAAAATTGTTCTCTGCGAACACGATGAAAATTATATAAGATCTTCATCGGAGCAATGCCTCACTTTTGAATATACGCTTTGTTTTCTTTGACATATTCTTAGAACTTCATATGTTTTTATGTAATGTACTGTTGTACTGAAGTGTGCTTGATATCTTTCACTAGTGTACGAGTGTCGAACGAGCTTGGAGGAGGTAGCTCAAAGGCGGCAAAGTTCGCGATTGTAGTTATTGTGTCGGTATCACTCTCCATTGGATTGGTGCTTTTCGTGCTTTTCTTATTCTTGAGGAAAAAACTTGCATACGTTTTCACCAACGATGAGGCTGTAGCTGACATGGTTGCTGAATTGTCTCCTTTGTTGGCCTTCTCCATACTGTTGAACAGCGTTCAACCCGTGCTCTCCGGTACTGTTTCCATTTCTCTAAAATACGTAATCGTATTATTTCGCCTAGATTAGGTAGGTCGATACCATGAAGAAAACAATTTCCTTCTGTGTCTTCAAGTACCAGTTGATTAGTTAACTTAGTACATTGCAATTATCATGAACATTTCTTGTTTCCGAAGGAACGTATTATAAATCTTGAAGAGTTCATAACGTAACGAATCTTTCATCGACAGGAGTTGCTCTGGGAGCTGGATGGCAGAAATATGTAGCATATGTGAACCTAGGCTGCTATTACGTTATAGGGATCCCTGTTGGAGTTGTGCTTGGTTGGCCTCTAAAAATGCAAGTCAAAGTAAGCTACTCTCTATCTTCTTCTCACTCAGTCTAATTTTTGTTAGGGTTTGGGGTCCCCGATACTGGGTTTTGAGACTGGAGTCCGATGCATGTTCTGTGACGTTGAAATGGTTATCGAACGAGCCCCCTACCAAATCACTTCAATATTCGTGTTTTCTCTTCGATTTGCTCTTTGCAATAACTCATTTTATCAATCCTCTTCTGCAGGGTGTTTGGATTGGAATGTTGTTTGGAACATTAGTCCAAACTATTGTGCTAATGATACTCACCTACAAGACTGATTGGGATAAACAGGTAGAATTAATATTTGATTGTTTTCTATGCATCCTTCACTAAAATTAACATGACATACTGAAAGAACCTTTCTTCAGAACCAAGAAACTAAGACACGTATCAACATCTACAGGTAGATATAGCTCGTAACCGCGTTAGCAGGTGGGGTCGAACAAATAACGAAGAGTCGAACCCCGACACATGAAGAAATGTCTGATTTTTATCGTCCTTCAGTTGTTCTAGTCCCACCACGAGAAAGACGCACAGAAGTAACACTTCGTGCGAGCAGAGGATCTTTTGAGGGTTAATTGTGTTTTCCATTTTGCCCTTCATTTTTATTTGATTCAAATGACTTTCGTTATGAAATTGAGGGACATTAGAGCATTCTCAACAAAGTGGAGTCAAGGACTCTAGATACCGCTAAGCCAAATAGTCATTTGCATTTTTCAGCGGTAAATAAAGTGACCATTGGCGGTTTTTTGTCGACAAACAATAGGATAATTACACTAAATTTTTCTTTGATTCAAACAAGTTTCATTTATGAGAGCATTCTTAACAAAGTAGAGTCATGGACTCTAGGTACCGCTAAGCCAAATAGTCATTGGCCCTTTTTTGGGTGGTAAACAAAATGGCTGTTGGCATTTTTGTGTCGACAAGCAATAGGATAATTACACTAAATTTATTTAAAAAGCGGGAAGCAGCACAGCTGAACAATAAAATCCGACATAGGTGAGGCGTAGAAAGAAACACATGAAACTTGGACCAAAACACAGAGGTATAATCCTCCCAGATGGCTCGCAGCTCCATCATAGCTAAAAATGGCTTCCAAAAGAAAGGGGGAGAAAAAAAATGGCCCATCCTCCGACCCCGTTGTGCCGGAGGACAGGGTAAACCATCACGAGACAAGACTTTAACCGAACAGGGCGGGGAACCTGAAATTTACCGACCCCTTCATCAATGAGAAGGGAAATATTAATATGTCATAACCTTGATGATGATATGGCACTTGGCCGAAAGAAAATTGCATATGTAACTTCTCAGATAGAATTACAGATGGTGAGAGCACTAAAGTTAGAAGTTTACAAAAGAGAGGGATCATCTACTCAACAGATTGTATGCTGGTAAATCCTTTACACTGGAGACATCCTCGAGTGCAAGCTCGCGTTCCAACTGACTTGTTGTAGACTTCATAACATCCTGGAAAAAATTAAAAACAGAATCAGAATAAGAAGAATACAGTGCTTTGCATCTTAAATTCGTGAGCGGAGTGACAATGATTTACGTTGAAGTCCATATAAGAAGCACGCTTTGCGAGCCATTGAGCATCCATCATCTGGAAGGCTACACAATAAAGGTTGTCAAATGCCATCTCATCTTCTTCAAGCAGTTCGAGAAAACGGATTCCAGCCAAAGTAGTTGGCTTTGCTGCAAGAAAATACATCCGATTATTTATTTATAAACACAGCATCAGCGTTCAGAATTTGAGGGAGGAAACAAAGAACTCTTCAGATAAACATGCTAAGCTGATGCATTCTTGTCAAATGGTTAAGATCGTCCATCCTCTCGCTTAAAAATTTAACGGTACCTGATTGAAGATCCAACATTTGTGCCAAGACAAAAGAAATATTGATGCCAGCTACAGCAAAGGGATATTCCCAGTCAGCTCTAGTTCCATCTTGTTTGTGCAACAATCTCTGGAATGATTCCTGTAAGATGATCAAATCAGAAACTCATCAACCCTTTCATGACTTCTGCAGAAACATGGAACAAAATGAAAACTTAATTAAAATAGAAAGTCTTGCACGCTACATTCAAAAGAAAGCAATATTTTGACACCCATACACATTAAAGCATTGAAAGGACAATCTTTCTATGCACATGCATCATGTATGCAATAACCTACAAGTTTTGAACATACGAGAGAAATGTAAGACAGAATGTCTTGCATGCATGATGCTGGGAAACAAAGAAGATAGACAGACAGACTAAGAAAGTAAATCTGAAGGGAGTGGTATTATTCTAGTTATAAGTTATAACAATAAGAAAAATGCATCTCCTTTGAGCACTTAACCCAACAATCCCAGCATCAAAAACCAAAAGCATTCCTCTCATGTAAGTAATAGAATGACCTCAAACCCTTCTTTTCTTTGAAGCGAAGATGATGAAGGGTAGTAATTCACCAAAATATAAAAAAGGGCAAGACTTCCAGTTTATCAAAGGGCTGGCATCCAAAATAGCACCAATATCTGCATTGATAACACCGCTACAAATGTGGGACACTGAAACTCTACCCCCGCTATAATATTTGTCGATATTTTATAACTTTGAGCACTGAATCTACTGATATCTCAGACAAGGCCGATATTTTCATCCTTATCACAGAGGCTTTCTCTAAAAGTCAAAGCAAACAACAACAACAACAACAACAACAACAAAGCCTTTTCCCACTAAGTGGGGTCGGCTATATGAATCCTGGAACGCCATTGCGCTCGGTTTTGTGTCATGTCATCCGTTAGATCCAAGTACTCAAGTCTTTTCTTAGGGTCTCTTCCAAAGTTTTCCTAGGTCTTCCTCTACCCCTTCGGCCCTGAACCTCTGTCCTGTAGTCACATTTTCGAACCGGAGCGTCAGTAGGCCTTCTTTGCACATGTCCAAACCACCGGAACCGATTTTCTCTCATATTTCCTTCAATTTTGGCTACTCCTACTTTACCTCGGATAACCTCATTCCCAATCTTATCCTTTCTCGTGTGCCCATACATCCCACGAAGCATCCTCATCTCCGCTACACCCATTTTGTGTACGTTGATGCTTCACTGCCCAACATTCTGTGCCATACAACATCGCTGGCCTTATTGCCGTCCTATAAAATTTTCCCTTGAGCTTCAGTGGCCTACGACGGTCACACAACACGCCGGATGCACTCTTACACTTCATCCATCCAGCTTGTATTCTATGGTTGAGATCTCCATCTAATTCTCCGTTCTCTTGCAAGATAGATCCTAGGTAGCGAAAACGGTCACTTTTTGTGATCTTCGCTAGATTGCTCCGGTCATTAGTGTGGATAAGTATATAAATGGATAGAGATAGGAAAGCAAACACAAGATGTACGTGGTTCACCCAGATTGGCTACGTCCACGGAATAGAGGAGTTCTCATTAATTGTGAAGGGTTTACACAAAAGCAAACACAAGATGTACGTGGTTCACCCAGATTGGCTACGTCCACGGAATAGAGGAGTTCTCATTAATTGTGAAGGGTTTACACAAGTACATAGGTTCAAGCTCTCCTTTAGTGAGTACAAGTGAATGATTTAGTACAAATGACATTAGGAAATATTGTGGGAGAATGATCTCGTAGCCACGAAACTTCTAAGTACCGGAGTGTGGTATCGTCTTGACTTGCCTTATCTGTCTCATAGGTAGATGTGACATCTTCTCTGGAAGTACTCTTCCTCCATCCAGGGGTGGTATCTGTAACTGGTGGAGATGCACAAGGTAATGTATCAATTTCACTTGAAGCTTACTTGTAGTTTCATGCTTGGTCAAGCGCGATACAAACCATGTAGTAGGAGTCCCCCAAGTCGCCGAGCTAGGGGATCTGCTGAAAGAGGTGACAGACAAGGTAAGCAATCAGAGCTCCGGCTGATTGTTCACATTCTCCCTATCTTGCAGGCAGCATGAAAGATAAAGAGAAGAAAAATGAGGAGAGATGATATGGGATACTTTTGCTTTTGAAGAAGTAACTTTCCACAGGCTTATTCTTGAACTGGGCTGGAGGGTTTTCTGGTTTCCTCCAGAGTATAAGGCCGACTGAAGAATTTGAGGGTCAAAACAAGTCCATCAAATCTAGAGTACGTTCGACCCTGCTGATATGGGATACTTTTGCTTTTGACAGAGTAGTGGATGTATCGGCACGTGTGCTGTTACGCTTGTCTCCACATGCTTCCTTGTATCCTTCTCACTTGCCCTATTTGTTCCTCAGGCAGATGCGGTATCTTCCCTGGAAGCATAAGATGTTGAAGATGAGTACTCGAGAGCAATGCCAGGTAAGTAATCAGGTAAGGGGTTCCAGGCAGTCAGTTCCTGGCTGGAAGCTTGATTCCAAGTGCTGACTGATTGCTCTCTTTCTCCTTGTCTTGCAGGTAAGAACAAGGCCAAAGGAAAAGACAGGGAAAAAGCATGATATGGGATACTCTTGCTTTTAACCCTGATGATATGAGATATTCTTGCTCTAGTATAGCTTGTTTACAGAGGTATTATCGGGGGGAAAGAAAGCTGAATATTTCGAAAGGCTTCGTTGGGAGTGCCCTCTCAGATAAGAGAAAGGGTTGAGCATTTTTGCAGGTCTGCCTGTCCGTTAGGGATGGAGGTCGACATATATAGGAGTCTCCCTAACATCAAGTAATAATGTTATTCCTTTACCCTGCTTGGTTATAGCACGGTAGTGGGAGCTGCCAGCTTCACATGTTTTAACTCTGTCAGAGCACTTTGAAAAAGTGGTCTGTGGTATCTGGAAAGCTGATGTTGCGTGTGAAGATTACAGACAAGCTTTATCCAAGGAGATCCAGCTCTTGAAGTTGGGAAAGTGGTGCCTCTTCGATTTTCGAACAAGCAATCCTGTCGGGGATCTGGCTCTCGAGATTCGGAGAACGATGCCTCTTCGATTTTTGAGAAAGCAATCCTGCTGGGGGTCTGGCTCTCGAGATTCGGAGAGCGGTCTCTTCGATTTTTGAGAAAGTAATCATGTTGGGAGTTTGGCTCTCGAGATTCGGAGGGCGGTGCCTCTTCGATTTTGGAGCAAGCAATCTTGTTGGGAGTGTTTTCTCGAATGTGAGTAAAGGTTGGACGTGTTTGCTAGTCTACCTTGCCACGAAGCACAGAGGTTGACACACAGGGACTTTCCAATTATCCAGCAGTGGTACTGTTCCTTTACCCTCTCTTCGATTTTTGAGAAAGTAATCATGTTGGGAGTCTGGCTCTCGAGATTCGGAGGGCGGTGCCTCTTCGATTTTGGAGCAAGCAATCTTGTTGGGAGTGTTTTCTCGAATGTGAGTAAAGGTTGGGCCTGTTTGCTAGTCTACCTTGCCACGAAGCACAAAGGTTGACACACAGGGACTTTTCAATTATCCAGCAGTGGTACTGTTCCTTTACCCTCTCTTCGATTTTTGAGAAAGTAATCATGTTGGGAGTCTGGCTCTCGAGATTCGGAGGGCGGTGCCTCTTCGATTTTGGAGCAAGCAATCTTGTTGGGAGTGTTTTCTCGAATGTGAGTACAGGTTGGGCATGTTTGCTAGTCTACCTTGCCATGAAGCACAGAGGTTGACACACCGGGACTTTCCAATTATCCAGCAGTGGTACTGTTCCTTTACCCTTGTGGGTAATAATATGGTAGCTAGACCTTCAAAATTTATGTGTTTAAACTTTGTTAGTGTTGTTTCTTTGCAATTCTTTTACCCTTCTTGGTCAGAGCGATGTAGTGGGAGCTGCAAGCTTCACGTGTCTCAACTTTGTCAGAGAACTTTGGCAAAGTTATCTGTGGTACCCATGAGCTACTGTTGCGTGTGGGAAGTGGGTGATTGAACAGTACGATTCATGTGCTTTCTACTTCGTTAGAAATCTTCGACAGAATGCCCATAATTTCCGCAAAGCTGAGTGTGCGTGTGACAGGTGCTGACAAGGCTGGAAAAGTAGGTGCCTCTTCGATTTCTGAGATCGGCCCTCGTGGTCTCTGAGCATCCCATCTTTTGAGAAAGCAAGCCTCTTCGATTTTTGAGATCGGCCTTCGTGGTCTTTGAGCAGCCCAGCTTTTGAGAAAGCAAACGCCTCTTCGATTTCTGAGATCGACCCTCGTGGTCTCTGAGCAGCCCAGCTTTTGAGAAAGCAAACGCCTCTTCGATTTCTGAGCAGGCGCCTCTTCGATTTCTGAAGCTTCGTCGAGTGCAGATTTTTATAGGGGCTGACATTAAGTTCCAAAGCACACTTGACTATCCACCAGTAGAAGCTCCATTCTTGCACTTCTAAGATCTTGATTTGTCCGACCTCTTCTCTCTTCAACACCTTTGAAAATGTCTGGCCCCTCCGACCGTCGTTTTGACTTGAACCTTGTTGAAGAGGCAGCCCCGCCTTCTCCAGACAACATATGGCGCCCATCCTTCGTCTCCCCTACTGGTCCTCTTACCATTGGGGATTCCGTGATGAAGAATGATATGACCGCTGCGGTAGTGGCCAGGAACCTTCTCACTCCCAAAGATAACAGACTACTTTCCAAACGGTCTGATGAGTTGGCTGTTAAGGATTCTCTGGCTCTCAGTGTTCAGTGTGCAGGTTCTGTGTCTAATATGGCCCAACGCCTATTTGCTCGAACCCGCCAAGTTGAATCATTGGCGGCTGAAGTGATGAGTCTCAAACAAAAGATTAGAGGGCTCAAGCATGAGAATAAACAGTTGCACTGGCTCGCACATGACTATGCTACAAACATGAAGAGGAAGCTTGACCAGATGAAGGAATCTGATGGTCAGGTTTTACTTGATCATCAGAGATTTGTAGGTTTGTTCCAAAGGCATTTATTGCCTTCGTCTTCTGGGGCTGTACCGCGTAATGAAGCTCCAAATGATCAACCTCTAATGCCTCCTCCTTCTAGGGTTTTGTCCAGTACTGAGGCTCTGAATGATCCTCCTCCGATGCCTTCTCTTTCTGGGGCTCTACCGACTGCTGAGACTTCTCCTAAGCAACCTTTGTGAAGGCTCCCTCTTGTTTGTTTATTTTGACTCAAGTATATGTACATATTTGTAACTTATCGGGGATATCAATAAATAAGCTTTCCTTCATTTCAACGTATTGTGTTAAATACACCAAAGCCTTCTTCGCTAAGTTCTTTGAATTTTCTTTTGTTGAAGCTTGTATGTTGAAGCTTTGTGAGTGGAGCATATAGGTTGAGGTAGTGTTCCCTTAATTTCCCGAGTGAGGAAAACTTCTTGGTTGGAGACTTGGAAAATCCAAGTCACTGAGTGGGATCGGCTATATGAATCTTAGAACGCCATTGTGTTCTGTCCTGTGTCATGTCCTCCGTTAGATCCAAGTACTCTAAGTCTTTTCTTAGGGTCTCTTCCAAAGTTTTCCTAGGTCTTCCTCTGCCCCTTCGGCCCTGAACCTCTGTCCCATAGTCGCATCTTCTAATCGGAGCGTCAGTAGGCCTTCTTTGCACATGTCCAAACCACCGTAACCGATTTCTCTCATCTTTCCTTCAATTTCGGTTACTCCTACTTTACCCCGGATATCCTCATTCCTAATCTTATCCTTTCTCGTGTGCCCACACATCCAACGAAGCATCCTCATCTCCGCTACACCCATTTTGTGTACGTGTTGATGCTTCACCGCCCAACATTCTGTGCCATACAGCATCGCCGGCCTTATTGCCGTCCTATAAAATTTTCCCTTGAGCTTCAGTGGCATACGGCGGTCACACAACACGCCGGATGCACTCTTCCACTTCATCCATCCAGCTTGTATTCTATGGTTGAGATCTCCATCTAATTCTCCGTTCTTTTGCAAGATAGATCCTAGGTAACGAAAACGGTCGCTCTTTGGTATTTCTTGATCTCCGATCCTCACCCCTAACTCGTTTTGGCCTCCATTTGCACTGAACTTGCACTCCATATATTCTGTCTTTGATCGGCTTAGGCGAAGACCTTTAGATTCCAACACTTCTCTCCAAAGGTTAAGCTTTGCATTTACCCCTTCCTGAGTTTCATCTATCAACACTATATCGTCTGCGAAAAGCATACACCAAGGAATATCACCTTGAATATGTCATGTTAACTCATCCATTACCAACGCATCTAAAAGTCAAAGCACCGAGGAAAATTTCCAACTTCAGAACCATTAATATTTGTGAACCCAAAACTTCAAATGCAGCAAGGATTCTCCACTCAGCCTTGCAATGAAAGTTTACTTATGTAGTAATCAGTGTTCATTGTAAATCATAAAAATCACATTCATCAGAACAGTGAAAGGGGCAAAGAATTTGGATGGCTCAAGCTTAATAAATTAAAGGTTTAAAAAGAAAACACGGGATAAATCTTGAAGTAACAGAAAAATATATCAAAGGCATACAATTTTTTTATCTACTATTGAGAGATTTATTTGCTAAAATGAAATAGAACCTACCAGCCTATTATAATTGAAAAAATAAATTAAGTTAGAAAGAGACAAACCGGATACTGCTGGGCAAAAAAGATAAGATTCTCCAATGATATAAATCCCCCACCTCTGCAAATAAAGTTTGAAATTTCTCGTTATCATTTTCTTTCACAAAGGAAATATGAAACAAAAATATATGTGACTCACATCACTATACTTTCATCTCGTTTAAACTACACACCTAAAATCTGTTGAAGGGTCTGAACCTTGCCAACCCATCTGTTTCCAAAGGTCTGATTTAAGAGGTGGGAGCTCCTTATCCGGATAAGCCAACCTCCATAACTGTAAGAGCGCATCCTGCAATTAACAAACTCAATTTGTGTTTAAAATTGAAACAACAAAACTAAATTGATTAATTCAATGTCCAGTAATAGTACAAACAACTCTTCTATTTTTTTTTAAATCACTTGGACATTGTTTATCATCATAATCAATTTTCAGTCTAGAAAAATCAACTATGAGAAGTTTGTAAAGTTTTAAAACCAGTATGGCTGCATCCAAAATTTCCATTAAACTCACAGGAGGAGGCTATCCTAAGGTACAATATAAAGAATATATAGAATAGTATCATTACAAAAACATTGTTCAATATTTTCCCAATTTCTTCATGGCGATTGCATCCAGAATTAGTATGAAAATAATACCAGGGATGCATGCACATCTTGGGATGGAACTAAAGTTAAAAAAACCAACTAACTGTAAATACTTACATTTGTCTGAACAAAGAGCACAAGTTTAGACATTTTGGGCATGAAGTCAACCAAAATAAAAGAAAATAATGATACTAATAGCCCACAGTAAGTGTGATACAGTAGTACTAGTAACACAAACAGAAAAATGATCAAAATGCTGTGAAATGGGAAAAAAAGACCTACTTGATGCTCCACACGAGAACCATCAAAGGGTACTTGAAGCCTTTGTCGTAGATATCTGAGTCTTGCTTCCTAGAGGGCACAAACACCCACACAAGTGAACCTCATATTAAAAAAATATATATTATACCATATATACACATCCGTGATGAAAAAACAGTATAAACCGTTGTCATTCCGTTGTTCCAAACATCAATATTACGGACATGTTCCCCTAACAACTAAAAATCAAATTGGAGGGTCAAGATCAAAGAAGAGATCTACTAGAAGGAATTACACCATCCTCCAAGCCCAGAATCAAAAGAAAAATGAAAAGCCAAATAAGAAACTACCAGCTTGCAAAGCAATTGGAAACCAGCTTCTAATAACAGATTGTAATTTTCATCACAAGCACACCCATTAGTGATGAAGTATTCTACAGTCCTTACTCTGACTCCCCAGAGTTAGTAAGCCAAAGTTAACTTTCACAGTTCCAAATTCATAAACTTAAATTTTAAACCAGCCCACACTCCTTGAAAATGTAAGATGATAGAGAGCTTTTAAATGAGACCACACCCCTTGAATATAACCCAAGAGAAAGAAAAAAATATCATAAAGGTAAAGACATTTCATTTCTCAAAGGTTATAAAGATCATATCATTTCATTGGACATACTTGCAGAGGACTAAGGGGAGGAGCAAACAACTTAGCACTTTCTCCATTTTGTGTAGTTGAAGAGAAGGTCAAAAGCCGACCAATAAGTGATCCAGATCCAAGAACAATATTTGCTACAAAAGAGAAAACCAGAAAAATTAAGTTCCAAAACTATAAGTATATTTCCACTATATAAAATACAGAACAAAATTCACATAGTATGAACAGTATAATGATCACGATCCGAAATATGTGGAATGAGCTGTGTCTTGACTCTTATCAAATTTAACTATATCAAACTCCTCAACAGAATTTTGAATGATCCTCAGGGTACTTTAACTCGTCCAATGAAAATATTGCCAACCTTTAGGACATTTCAGTAACCTAACACTTGAAATTTGATGAAATCATAGAACGACTGACCAGGAATCATATCACTTAATTAAATGGTTGCTTATCAAGTGGGTACCTTTCTAAGAATGATTCCATAGTTGCTGTTTATTTGGTTAGATCATGTTCTAAAAATCTAGCTGTATAATGCCCCATCACTTATGGGCAAAGTTGAGAAAAGCTTTCCAGTAAAACGGTAAAGTCTTATTGACAACAAAAATCTTGAATACCTAACCACCGTGCCCACTGCGCAATCAACTGAGAAAACAGAAGGGTCCAATGGAGGTGTTCCTTTCTCCGCTCATCATCCCAGATCTCTTCAAGCGTCGTTTCCTGTGGTGCATCCCAAAAAGATATCAATCACAAAAGGCCAAAAATAACTATTACTGAAAAAAAATAAAAATCCTATCCTCCATTTAAATGAACAAATAAAAGCCTCACCTCTGCACGCCTATCTGAATAATTTCCCAGTAGAGGCACATTAAGTTCATCTGACTCCGACGTCTCCAAATGCTCCATCTTTTTCCCATCCACATCCCCATGATGAAGCCTTTTCCTCAAAGTTGCCGACGCCATGGCGCTTCGTATATAATCAGACTGCATTTTCAAACAAATCATCTCATCAGTCGCGTTGTTACAAGCCAAATGCAGCATCTTTCACACACTGGCAAACAACCCAATACTACATTCTCTCCAAACTTCCATTAAAGCTAACAACTTTCCACCCAATCGAAAACCAAATCACAAACCCTTAAGCACATTACTTACATCCCAACCACTAAATAAGTGCAATTTCAGACTAATCCACTACTGCATACAGTCCCAGAGCTACTGAGATACACCCACAAATTTCAATTCCATAAACCCTAACACTGGAAAAACTCGGATTCAGTTCGGAATATCAAATGGGTTTGTGTCATCTTCCAATTCAGGCCCATAAATCAAGTTTACATTAGCAAAAACGAAGAAATACCAACAAATCAAAAGTTGAAGAAGAAGGAGAAGACAGAGGATTGCTGACGCCTCACCTTACGTTACCTATGGCTTCCGCAGACGACCCCAAAACTGAATAGCCTTTCGTTCTTCGGTGATTTTTGTGCTGACAATCGAATCGAATAGCTTGCTCTTCTATATGTGACTTTATTCTTCAACCCAAAATTCTGAAAAATCAAAAAATTGTATATCTATCGATTCTGTGTGTGTGTGTTTATTCAGAGTATTGTATTGGTGAAGACGACTTTCTGAATCCAGAGTTTGACGCCAATTCAATGCGAGCACAGCCGAGGTGACGTGCCTATAACGTTTTAAAGCTTGCAGCTTTTTTTTTTGTTTTTGTTTTTGTTTTTGTATTTTTTTTTTGTTCTTACTTGTTCAGAAGTAATCGTGTTATCAGAAGGAATAGTGTTTATCTTAGATTTGATTTAGAACTCTTATTTTAATGTATAAAGTAATCGTGTTATAAGAAGTAATCGTATTTATCTTAGATTTGATTTTCAGAATTTTTATTTTAATGTTCAGAAGTAATCGTGTTTATCTTAGATTAGATTCTTTAATTTTAATCTTAACTATTTATTTCTCGATAAATTAAGTGAAGGTTAGGGATTTAGCTTATAATTGTCTGAATGATGATTGTATTCAGTTTTGGAAAGTTGAAGGTTCGAAAAAATTGATTATTTTAGAAATTAGATGCAATTACTAATTCATGATCTAGCATGTATAGAACGAAAACTCATTCTTGATTCTAGGAGAATTTTTAAGAAAGCCTTTCGTTTGCTCATCTTCGGTAGACCAATTTAAATTCTTTTCTTGTTTACATGCCCATGCATTTGGACAATCTTTCGCTATACACGAAAAGTAAATAGTTTTAGTGCGGATAACATCATCATGAGTGTTATTATTCCACTCACATTATAACGTATGAGTATTTAAAAATGGAGTGTATAACATTGTCGCCTACATATACATAACATATGGAATAAGAGTTCGTTGGGAAGTGCTTTTTAAAATACCTGAAAGAGTTTTTGGTGAAATTGACTTTGTGTTCGAAAAACACTTTAAGTGCTTTTTGGAAGAAGTATCAAATATATGTTTCTTGCAGGAAACACTTAAAAGTGTTTTTTTAAGATCCACTTGTTTACTGAGGATTAGTTTCAAAAATATTTTCACCAAAAACATTTTCAGTTATTTTAAAAACATTTGTAAACGAGCCCCAATACACCATGTGGTAAGTGTTTTCAATACACGTAAAAAAATATTTATATAGGACGAAAGTCTAATTTTATTCGGTGTGCCGTCATCTAGTCTCCCATATTACTCCATTATGTTTTGTTCAAAGAAAATCAATAGCAAGACGATTTCCCAACAAAATGAAGTGTGTGGGTGCCAATAGCCAACCTAGTTGGCATGTACACATCTTATAGTGATGCACTCTTGCTACCCAATTTACCTAATTTATCTTACAAATGTGATATGTTTTCAGATTGGAGACCACAAGCCCTTAATTTCTTCATATTTTCTAAAAGAAAAGAAATTATAGCATCGGTCTTTCAATTTTAATCTAATTGAAGCAATGATTCCTTAATTACAAATCCATGACCCTTGGTCCCTAAACTCATCAAAACGTGCAGATATGATCATTTTTGTCAACTCATCAAAATGACTCATGTTGGAAGGACCATTGTTATAATTAGGTTAAAATTGAAAGACCATTGCTTCAATTAGGTTAAAGTTAAGGGGCCATTTCTTCAATTGAGTCAATGTTGATGAACCATTGCTACAATTTTTTTTTTCATTTGGTTTTCCATATTTGCCCATTTTTTCAGCCTATGTGGCATGTGACTTATTTTGACAAAAGTTATACAGAGTTGACAAAAAGAACCATAGCTGCACATTTTGATGAGTTAAGGGACTAATAGTCATAGATTTTAGTTGAATGGTCATTGTACCAATTAAATTAAAGTTGAATGACCATTACTACAATTTCCTCTTTCTAATAAAATTCAGGTCCTCTTGATTGACACCGAGGCCCGACAAGAGCCCAAAAAAATTCAAGGCCGGCTCAGCCCAATTTTTATGGGAGATGCTATCCACACCCCGCCTAAAATTAACACGGTGTATAAAAGAATAAAAGAAAGTGTGAATGCTACAAATTTATAACTAGTGTATAAGGCACAAATGTAGCCAAGAAAGCAGCATCATCCCACTCGAGAGGGGAGTCGACGAAATGCATCTCCCAATACTACTCATCTTCTGAATGTCGATCGGGACGCAACCTCCCGGAAGCAGCTGAAGAAACACTAACAAGGTAAAGGCATATCCAAGATTTAAAGTACACATTTAGTAATATGCCCCAAACGCTGTTTACAACGCCAATGAAGTTTGCACAGGTACCTTCAAGTTAGGCACTTCATGTCAATATGAAATATAGCTACCGCGAAAATTTACGTGTTCTACGACACATCAAAGGACTCTGTGCATAAATTGGCAAGGGGGAGGTGGACCTAGGTGTTTAAAAAGACCAGACGCTACTCTCTACTAATTTACATAATAACACAATGCCTCTGAGAAATTCCACCGGCTCCATAGATTTCCATGACGATGTTGTCACCAAAAGTTTTGGGTACCTACGCTGGTTTTGCCCGAGATCCAGGATGGGAAATTCTGACTAGGTGAAATAAACAGAACTTACTGTCGAGGTACTGGCTGCGTATTTGACTGATTACTTTGCCCATAGAACCCCATACCCAGTGGCCGATAATAACCCCCAGTGGCCGGCTGCAACTGCTGCTGTTGTTGCTGCTGCTGAGGCTGCGACTGCTGTTGCTGCTGACTGGGCCTCGACATGCTCATTGAAATATGTGGAGGTATGGGGGGTGGAGGCGGTAAAGTATTTGATCCATATCCGTAAGGAACTCCACCCACCATAAGACCAGAGGATTGGACGTATTGATTCGCTGGTGGAGTTGCAGTAGATGGTGATGGCGCTGGAGGTGGTGGCGGCGGACCAAAAGGATTTTGCATCTGGTTACTTTGGGACATGGGCTGCATCGTTGCTGAGGACACAATTGGAACACTGGTCATTGCCTGCTGGAGAGACGTAAAATAGGCTGCATTGCCGCCATCAGGATTGTTAACATCAGACATTTGTTTCTCAAGCTTGGGCCGTTTTTCTGGAGGAAACATGGATAATCCCGATGTAAATCCAGCTGATGTTAGGCTACCGGTCATCGAGGCAGCTTCTTCAGCAACAAGAGATGAAAGAACAGACGTTAACATTTGTGCAGAAGATGTAGACGCAGCAAGCTTAGCAGCAACAGCAGCTGCCGCTGCTTTCTTGTTCTCTTCATCAGTAATTTTGACAGGGGCAAAAGAAACCACGGACTGCGTTGGAGGCTGAGGTGGGATGCCAGTTTGTTGAAGTAATCGTATATTTGGTTCTAAACCCCTGGTAGATTCAGGTGTCATGTTAACGATATTGCTTTCGGGGTTCAGTCTCCTTTTAATATTACCTACCCTCTCAATCTGATGTCGAGCAACCTGCATGGAAACAAATAGTTCCTATTAATCACAGGGAGTAGCTAGCACATAAAGGAATTGCATTATAAGACATGGTTTGATACGCTTTGCTCCGGACCAACTTTATAAACAGACAAACCATTTGAGTCTCCTAATAAGTGCATCACCACAAAGGAAAAAGAAAAGATATTGTTGATATTGTTACACCTTTCAGCAGATATTCAAACCCGATGAGTAGATTTATAACTTGGAAACAATAAATGATCAACCTCACTGTAAAAAGCAGCGTGTAGATTTCTCCATGTAAGATTAGCTCAAATTCGTAACGTTGGAACTAGAAGATTTAATTAGGGGAGGACGTATCACTTTAACTGATGTTGCAAGTGTTAGTGTCCAAGAGTACTTGTTGCCTCATCCGTCTCCTGGGAACCTTGGGACTTCGCTTGCTATTTGGAGTTAAATGAGGGCTACCTAAATCAGTGTCTCCATTTGACATCCTTGCATGGCCAGTTCTAGAAGCCAAGGCACTGGAACTACATGGAGCTCCGAGAGCTTCACTATATAGCTTCCATAATGCTTCTCAAGAAAAAGGACTATTAGACTATTGACAGGGCAGGAACACTAAATTTCTGTGATTCTAACATCACTCCTGAGGACTTCTTTTATCTTTGATGGATAATAAAGAAGGGGGTGGGGGGAAGGATCATATTTTTCATTGATTCAACTTTCAAGGGCTACTTTGTAAGCTTTTGAAAATAAGTAAACTTTGGGTTTCTGCTTGTGTTGTGAGGCACAACCACCTTGGAGTGATTCCAAGGCACCTTCGGTGTGAGGCCTTAGGCCGGTGTGATGCCAGATTTTTTTTTCTTCTAAAAATCAGTAAATTAACTCAATCATCCTTAAATAGTAAACAGTAGGGTGTTTACAAGACCTACACTAACTATTTCTTCACATTATTTTTGTACTTCGCAGACTGTCTACATCCATGGGTTGTTTCCAAAGAACAAAAATAAAAGATTGCATTTGCTTCTCAGAGAATGCAGGAGCAGTCAAGGGAAGCTTTACCCCCAACACATACATATTAAAAGCTCCAGCAAAATAATTACTGCCCAACCCCAGCTAAGTCCCAACTTAGGAGAGATTTTTATTTGTACCCAGAACACAAAGTGGTGCACCACATGTCATAATATAAGTGGACGACATGGTTGATATGTCCCACTTTTAGGGTATATTTCTCATGTCCCTCCACATATATTATGACATGTGGTGTACCGTCTCGTATTCCAGGTACACTCAAAAATCTCTTTCAACTTAGAGTGGAAAACTCTTACATCTTTATCACTGCCAACGCCTGAGAGGCCATACGAAAAAAAAAAAAAAACAAATTGTAAATTATGAGGAAAGGTATTGCCCGTATTTTAATGTACAGTTAAAAAACAAGTTTAGAGATCATTTTATATCAACCTAAACACTCATCGAAATAATATTTCTATTTAAAGTCGTAAAGAATGAACATACGGTCAGATGGGAAAAGCTTATTAATCAAAGATCTTAGAAATTTATATGCCTTAAACATTTTACTTATTTATTTTCTTTTACAGAGTCAGTCTGAGAGTAAGCCAAAATTGATGCATGTTGATGACATTATTACAGACCCAAATTCAATTAAAATTTTCCGGGCAAATTTAAAATCGTAGAACTTTTTAATCAAAATTTAAAATTGTCTTTCAATTCAATATTACTTCTATTCTGGGACTTAATATGTTTCTAAATAAGTTTGTTTTCTCAACTCTTCTCAAGATTATGATTTCTAAAACTTGCTCACGCAAAAACCCATCTGCAAAAGGACAAAAGACAATACACATACTGAAAAGAGAACCGCTCAATAGATCAGTTGCATCGAAGAGAGACCTAGAACTGATACAGGACAGATTTGAACCAAACTGACTTGGGTTAAAATTAGAAATTAGAACTGACATAGGAAAGATTTGAAGCAAACAAAAGTAAAGAAAAAGAGAGAGCATATGCGTCAAAATACAAACTAGCATCACTAACGAACTAAACACTCTTGACAGCTCATCATAATTAATTGTCTTGGATATATGCACATCTAAATGCATATGGTAATTAAGACCTAAAGTTGATACAAATGTATCATATTCCATTCTCAGCTACAATATATACACACGCACAGAAGGGAGTCACATCAAGATTCAGTTTTCCCACAGTTTACTTTACCTTCAAGCTAACTTTTTCCTACAAAACACAACCAAATTAATTCTTATACAAACATCATCTAGCCCTTTCAATCAATAGATATCGACATTTGAGGGATGCAGGAATCAAACTCAAGATTTCATTATCAACAGAATCAAGGTGCTGGGTTTATAATACCACAATTTCTGTTAGCTAGAAAAGATTATGAGGAACTGGTGTTGACGACTAGCTGATCTCGATAACATTCAGAGATAAAAACTTTCGTAAATGAAATTATAAAGGCTTTGTAAATGCACACCATTTCCAATAAACATAGACTTCTTAATTTTAAGAGGGCTAAATAGAGATTAGTAAGGTACTCTTACCTGCACTTGAGTGCGAACAACTTCCAGCTTTGATTCCTGTAACAGTTATATTAGCAAGTATACATCAGTATCTGAAATCTTAAACAAAACCACAGAAGCAGAAGTGATAACATAAGTGGAATAGAAAAAAGATTTGTACTTGATCCTGGAGTGCTTCTTTAAGCTGCAAAACCAAGGCAGATCTTGTTGCCTCCAAACTTTCAAGCTGCCCAACAGATTGATTAAGTACATCTTCCTGCTCTTTCAAATCATCCAACAATGTGGATTCCGGCTGAGTTCCTGATTACAGTTTATAACAGCGAAAAATCAACAAAACCATTCTACATGGCACTAAGACAATATACCTCAGGAGACAGTATTATCTTTTACTGAAAGCATCAAAGAGTTCAACCATCTTCACTAAATTACACACATGAAAATCAAAACATTGTATATATCAGCATACCTATCAAATGAAGATTTTTCGTTGATCTCAAGGGTCTGGATGGATTTAGATTTTCAGATCCATTTGGTTAACTTGACATAGGATTTCAAATAAGCAATTCAATTAATTTAAAAATTATTGCTCATGACCCACACAACCCAAGAACAGTGAACCATGGCCCATGACTGTAGCTCATTATCTGTGGGGTATTGCTTGTCAGGTACTGTAACTGATGAAACGCAACTTGCAACCTGTAACTTACATTGCAAGTCGTGTTTCACCACTAGTAATAGAAACTTGAACTGGTGATATCTAGGTTGCTGCTATCCTTGGGTATGGCTTGTGATAATGACAAAAGAGTGAAGGTAAACTTGCACTCTCTCCCCTTAAGTATGGCTTGTATAATGATTTTCAGTATCCAGGTTGTTCATATCCCTGGGTATGGCTTGTGACTTACTGTTTAAATAATACATTGATGTTATCAAATAATACCTTTTAGTTATCACAATCATAAGGTCATAGCAACTAACGGTTTTAAGGTTCCTCAATTAACTTAAATCACAGAAGGGAAACAAAACATACACAAAGAGAGGTGTAGATTCAATGGTTAGCAACTTCGTATTCTATTTATATGGTCATTCCTAAATAGTAATACCCGAGACTGACATTGTTACTCCTAGAACTACACGCAGTCTGAAACTTGCAATTGTTACTCCTAGAACTACAATCGAAACCGACATTGTAAAAGACAAAGATGAGACCATTTGAGCAATTATATAAACCAATTCAATTTTCCCCTAGCAGTCTATTAATGATACGTAGAGGTCGCACTTGGTGTGATGGCAAGTGCCTTCGCCCATGAGCGGTAGGTCTCGGGTTCGAGACTTGGGAGCAGCCTCTCTATAAATGGGGGTAAGGCTAGCCGACATTCACCTCTCCCAAACCCTGCGTAAAGCGGGAGCCTTGTGCACTGGGTACGACCTTTTTTAGTTTATTAATGATACGTATTTGCATCTGAGCCAAAAAATAGACAAGTCACAGAGCCTTTTGAGATACAACTCGTGAAAAAAAAATGAAAATTCACACAAAATAACTTGGACAACATTCTTGACCATGAACCAATGGTACAATACAAAGCCTATTCATAGTTCTCAAGTTATTAAGAACGAAATAATGTGATTAAAAAAAGAGACAGATAGCCTGTCATACTGATGTGAGACTTTTCAATCACTTGGCAAAGATTAATTAAACCTCTATAAGACTTGGAAATAAGATAAGTTGCTAATTTTAATTTAACTAGAAACTAGCTGAACGGACAAACAGGTCAAAGAAGGAGAGGTCTAAGGAGGAGGTGAGCACCAAGAAGGAAGAAGGGAGGAGGTAAGCACCAAGAAGGAAGAAGGGAAGCAATGAGCATCAAGATGGAAGAAGGGAGAAGGTGAGGAAGGGGGCAAACTAAGATCTAAATTCTATACAAAGAACGGGAAATGATGCTATTCCTTCTTTGATGCTTTGTACTGTCTAGCTATATTTAAAAGCTTTGCTCCTGTTTGCTTCGTATAATGTACAACTCTAAAGTATGCACTAACATCCATTTGAAGAACAGACGAAACAAAAATGGCCAAAAACTGGTGCAAAGTATCCTCATAGGTTCAAAACTTCTAGCATTCCTCTCCCTCACAAACACCACATAATCCAACTATACAATGAGAAATAGGGTCAAAACATCTTTTTCCTAAACTATCAAAAGAAAATAGGACCAAAAATATCGTTCACTCTCATACTATCAAAATAAAATGACCATCTTAATAAAGCCACATGAGAGTTCATTCAAACTGATCAAAATATAATGACCATCTTAGTAAAAATATACAATTTTTTTTTTCTTTCAGATAAGAATCACGCAATACCACACTCAATACATTCCACCTAGATCACATCAACTATAAATGCAACCAATCCAGATGGGTTACACAGTACACTAAATATAGCATCCGAAAATGCTAAGAAGAGGAAGCAAAAAATCTAATTCGTCCGACATAAAAGTCAACTCCTCCCTATCTTCAAAAAATTTTCCCTTCCGTTACAACCATGTAGATAGGTTCTCCTATTGGCCAGAGTTTAAAAGCTCTCTTAGTGGGCAGAGTTTAAATTCTCTCCTAGTGGCCAGAGTTTAAAGGATCTCTTACTGGCCCCCACCCACAGAAAGACCCCCGTCAACAATGCATAGCTATTTCTTAGAAAAATCATGCAACAACTAACAAGTTACAACATATTTGTGAACTACAGGAGCAATGTAAAAAGATGTGCCCTGTTTATTCACCAGCTAATTTAAACGGCCACAGCAATGAGATAAGGAAACATAGGATCTTTTTAAAGCGTAGCACAAGTACCCAGACACATGGATAGAACAATGCCTTCTATCAAGCTAAGCTTAACTCAAAGATATATTATTGGTACGACCGTACGAGACAACAAATTTCAAACATCCACGAACACCCTGTCATTTGGGTTTCTTGGGATGATTTAAGTTCCAAGACAAGGCAAAGAAGGAAAATATGGATCTAAGGTGGACAAAACTGGATTATGATCACACAATATCTATAATCATCAAGGAAAGAAAATTGAAGGGATGAATCACCTACCCTAGTATCCTCCAGAATTGGATTCTAGTCCAATTACGAACCACAAATTTTGAACTAGGAGACTAGAAATAGCCCTGAGAAACGTATTTCCTATGGCATTGAAGATAACTTCCACTCCACAACATTAGAATGCAATAAAATATACTTTTGGTGATCAACTGATTTGTAGAATTAGAATTGTAAACAAACAATAATTAAAGTCAAAATAAACAGAACCTAGTTTTCACACCGTAAGAGTCTTCTGTTTTGTCATCTAATCCTATGACTCATCAAACAAAGTCACATATAAACAAAATTTGTGAACTTAACCACATGTCCTAACTCTTACCATGAATCAAGGTGTTTTCAACATCTTCATCAATTTTACCCACATAAAGTACAGCAGCACTACACTTGTTTAAAGCAGCTTCTTCGGTAAGATGTTCATCAAGAACAGGTTGAAATGCGGTAAGTATTTTTTCTGGCAGACCTCCAACAGCCAATTTCTGAGGTTTAGAAGAATAATAAGGCATGTACAAGCTCACTCTAAATAAGAATACAATTATAGGCATTGAATATAAATCAACATTAAAGACTGCCCAAAGTGCTTACAAGTCTAACTGAGTGTGCATCCCTCTTCACTATCTTGATAGGATTTGAACCCTTTCCATTGCTTACAGGTGGAGCGGGATGATTGTTTCCCATCATATCATCTTTAAGACTCTGCCCTCGAGACCCAAAAACCTTCCTTTCTTCCCAAATGTCAACCTGAACAAACGAGATAGCTTACAGATGAAATAATGAGACTAGATTGCTAGGCACACATTATCAAAAGGAAGCATAAATAAGAGTGGACACTAAAATGGTTCCCTTTAGTCCATTACATGGAAAGAAAGGAGATTGTCTTCTGGAGAGTGGGAGCAAACTAAGATTTTTTTGGAGTAATAGAAGGTGCTAACTCAGTTAGGTAGTGAAATCCTCTGAAGTCTAAAAAGTACTTAAGTTCAGATTCCACTTCGATGAAATTACAAACACTGCAGAATCTTTAAAATTTCTCAGGCCCATGCTATAGACTTAAGTCACTTAACATTGAAGTCTAAGTTCATGCAAATGCATGCATGCACACATCCAAATATCTATCTATGGTAATCAATCATACAGCTATTTACTACTGTTAATTGTAAAACAAAAGAGAACATTCATAAATGGCTCACCAGTCTTGTGGCAGCTTTCTTTCCATGTTGATCACCATTTTCATAAACATACTTGAGAGCTGCAGGAAGGACCTTCCAGAATTCATTCACAAATTCACTGCCCTTTCGCCTACTGTTTTGCAATATGTCATTAGCCAAATATAGACAAGCCACACGCTGATCTTTCTGGGCAGAATTAAAACATTTATCCCATGTTTCAACAATTTGCCTTGCTTTCTTTCGGTGAGAAATACACCAACGAGACAGAGCTGTTTAAATGATTAAAGAAGCACATAATATAAACATCAAAGTTGAAGCTAAGTGATCAGGTAGTACATTATATAAGAAACAATACATCATTAAGGGGAGGAAAAGGTGGAAGCATAGATATGCACAAAAATAGTCCTCCACATAATTTAAAAGTTATGTTTCCTTTTATAAGAAAGAAATGTTACTGCTACTCAACAAAGTGCAAACAAAGTGGACAAGATATCACCCTAGAACATACATCACAGTACAGTCAAACTTAATAAGAATCACATTCTATGACACCAAAATAGTATCTATTGAAAAGTGAATTACAGAAGTTATTTACATAATCTATACTATTACTAAGGGAAGATATAAAAAGGACCAACTTTACAATAAAATATATAGGCACTATAATATAAAACGGACCTCCCACATGCTTTTTTTTACAAATTTTACCCTTAATAAAAGAAAATAAAATATATAATATCGATAACTAGAAACTAAAATTCATTCAATAAAATAAAAATACAAAAATCTCTACACAATCTTTTCAGCACTCTCTCTTTATCTCTTTTTTCCCTCCTACAATAACAGTCATTCTGACATGCAATATATGTGTGACAGTTGCTAGTAAACTATAGCACAATGAGAACATAGATACAGTTGAAATGTCACCAATTAATGCAATGTTGATACAGCCAAAAACAAGAGCATACAGAAAAGGTAAAAACTTTAACATTACAAGTTTTTTCACAAATCTAAAATTAGGGAAAAGTTTAAATTTGTATTGAATTAGATTTAGCAAGATCCAAGTAATATAAAATGTACATATGTTAGTATGTTATTCTAACAAAAAATTCTTATAAAAAAGTATGTTAATGAGTAGGTGCGTAATACAGCCACACAGAAACAAATATGATACCCTCATTGTAAACATGACTATCACTGTATCACAAAATAAATTAGCTAAACCATGTAGTACTATACAGAGGGGATTTCTTAAGAGGATACATTCAATGCATTGTTGTGAACTGTTGAGTTTCGAAAGCTTGTCAGCCAATATCTGTCCGTCAAATGCTTCAACGTTACTCATTATCCTGTTGCTCAGTTTTTTACATCCCCTGCCACAATAACTGTATTGTTATGCTAAAAAAAATAAAAATAAATGCGGAAAATGCATTTCGAACTTGTAAAGTTTTTAACTTTTTTTTCACCCATTTAAGTACAAGATTGCATTAACAGAATAAACAATTATTTACACAAATCCTGGTACTCAATATCGTCCCGTCTTGCTACATATTTACATGCTATCACAGTGAGATAAACACATAAATTATAAATAAATAAAAAATCCCCCATTTCCTAAACTAAAATTTTGAAATTAAATAAACGCAAAAAAACTAAAAATGTATGTACAATTTGTAAAGCTTTTAACTTTCTTCGACCCATTCAAGTATGGGATTCAATCAACAGAATAAGCAATCTTTACACTGATCCTGCTACATATTTCAATGCAATCAGAGCTAAAAATAAATAAAAAAGATAACCCATTTCCTAGATAAAATTTTGAAATTTACCAAATTCTAGGGTTTAGACAAAAAACGTCCACGCACAGCTTCGAACCGAAACGCAGTTAGGGAATCGAATCGGAGAGAAGGACGGAAATGAAGAAGGAGGAGGGATGGCATGGTTCGGAGACTTACCGGAGCAGCAGCGGATGGACGTCAGTCTCTCTCTCTCTTCTTCCGGCAACTTTTGCTAAGGCCCGAGTGCGCTCGGTCCCTCTCTGGCTCTCCTCCCTCTGTGGGCTGAAACGACGCCGGGCTATATACGATATTTGCTATACTCTTCCCTTTCCCAAAACCTTCAACTAGAGTCGTCAAGAAAAGAGAGAGTAAAAATATGGGTTAGCCCCGAACTTTGCCCATTTTTTTAAATTTAACCACTACCTTTTAATGTGTTACGAATGAGTACATAAAACTCGAATTAACACCAAAAATGTATTTTTCAATCGCATATGCGCTTTTAAGTACCTTTGGTTAAAAAGGTTAAGTTTTGTTTCTATTATTTACACTAAAGGAGAGGGGTGAGCTTAACTCACAATGATTAGCAATAATGTGGTTCAAATTCTCCTTTGACGAGAATCAAATCTAAAACCATTTACTTATAAGTAAATGAATACTATTAGACCTTAGTACTAAATGGCAAGTCTAGAACTCTCTCAACACCATTCTAAGTTTATTTTTCTTACTACCGGTTTGGTACTGAGATGTTTTTATAAAAAGTGAGTATAAAAAAAGCTAAACTCAAAAAAATGTTTGATAAACACTTAAAAACAGCTTATTTTCACAATTTTGGGTGAAAAAAAAAAAGCTGAAAACGTGAAGCAACAAAAATTAGCTTATTCTCACAGTAATTTTGTTTTTCAAAGTACAGCAATACCAAACCAATCCTCATTTCTATCTATCAACCAATTTACCTCACAAAACATTTAATACTTTAATCTAAACAGTCGGCATTTAGGGTCTTTTGTCTTGGACTTGGCCACTTAACTTTTACCATCAGCGAAGAATATAGGACCCCATGATCAGCCTCCAGACCTGCTGACTAAAATTCATCGTAACTTGTTATAACCCTTTGTCACTGGATTGAATAAATTAAGACCTAGTTTGGAAGTGAGGTGCTTAAAAAAAAAGCACCTATGAAAAAAAGCTGTGAGGGTTTTAGGTGTTTGGTAAACTGAAAAAAAAGGGCTTATTTTGGAAGCTGCTGTGAGAATAAGCTGAAATCAAAGGAAAAAGCTGAAGCTGCTATTTGCAGCTTTGGAAAACTGGCTTTTTTTCAAAGCACATGGAGCTACAGTGCTCCTTTAATGAAAAAACCCACTATCAGACTGCTTTTTTTTTCAAAAGCACTTTTACAAAAAAGTTTACCAAACGCTCTGCTGCTTTATTTCACAGCCGCTTATTCTCACAGCACAGCCGCTTATTCTCACAGCAGCTTTTTTTCAAAGCACAACAATACCAAACCAGCCCTAAATAGAACCAACGAACATGATTAAACAGAGATATGTGAAAGTTCAAAAAGAACGTGTGTTTATAATTCTCTTGTTTTGTGACCACTTTTAGATATGTTTTGTTCGGGTCTCATTACTCATTTGAGCATGTCTTCAGAATTAAATTGAGTAAAAAATATCTTTTAATGGAAGGTTATCTTATTTTCACCCAACAAGTATGATTAAATCAATCGAGTTGAGTGGTGCAACTTATATACTCATTTTTATTTTTATCACTCTTATCTCAATTTCTAGTTGTCAGATTCGAATGAATTGAAAAAAAATCAGTAGAAAGAAATTACCGTAAATCAAATGAAAACAAAGTCGTGCCCGTGACGTGCTTGGGCCGTGTTTGACACCTCAAGATCCAATACTAATTAGGCCCAAGCCCCTAAAGATTCATTGCCGCCGGAATGCTCTTGTGCTATTAGCATCAGCATGTGAACTATCTCAGAGCAAATGCAAATGGAGACGACGGTGGAAGATACATTGTACCTGCAGCTGCACAAGCTCTCCGCCACAGAGGAAGCGGCACTCGACCAGTTGCTCTCCACTCTATGGCAAACCAGGAAAACCGGCCTCCACTCTCCCCATCAAAAATCCCACTTCCAATCTCTCCTCCATCTCCCTTCTCTCTCCCAACTCGACCCTGTTCGTCTCTCTCTCTTTCTCTCTCTAAATTTCTGCAACAAAAGCTATCAAATTTGCATACCAATTTGTTGTTTTTAGTGATAAATTGAAAAATTACAGGTTTTGGCATGCCTTCGATCGCTTATCAGAAAATGGGTACACGAGAACTTCACCGCCGACGACGTTTTGAAGCTGTTTCCGCCCGATTTGCCGCTCGATTTGCAGAGCAGTTTGGTGTTGTTGCTCCAGAAGTATCAGGTTCAGTGGAAGGACGAAGTAGCTACAGAACAGGTAACACACTCAGGGACTGTTTGGGTTTGCTTAGAAGGGCTAAACGTGCTTTCTAACAACCAAAAGTGCTTAGAAAAACCTTAAAAGCCCTCATGGGTCGTAAAAGCACTTTTAGTTGAAGTGCTTACGAGCAAAGTGCTTCATCCATAAGCATTCCGAGCCCTAGCTTTGACAATGGACTTTCTTTTGGAATCCCTTACGCGTAGAACTGCTTTCTACATGTTTATAGTAAAAGCACTTACGAGCAGAAGAGCTTCTTCCATAAGCATATCCCGAGCCCTTACTTTGACCCTGAAATTTCTGTCAATCTCAAAACTATTGCAATTTGATCGCTTACTGCATATTTTTTCCGGGTTCTCTTTTGTGTTTTGATTCATATATCTGATGTTTTCCAGCGTTCATTGCCAAGGGCTAGTGTTGCATATCAGGTCAAGGCGAATGTGCCGCCGACCTTCACCTCTTTGGGTACCTCTGGCTCATTAAATGATTTTGGAGCTTCAACAACGCCGATTGTTTCTGCTACTGATGCATCTCAACTCACTTCCATGCCTCCTGCAAACCTGGTGGTGGGTATACTTTGGCGTTCATTGGTTATAATTAATTACTTATGCTTGGAACCTTTTGTTCTAATGATATTTCGTAGGATTTGGGAAGTTTCTTGTTTTCTATATGATCTTGGTTTCTCAACAGATTCCAAACCAAAGCTGTTTTTTGTTGTGGAAAGTATGCACCTGTTTTATCTTTCAAATATATCACTGAACATTTAAACCGCGGAACATTATTTTCATTTTCTTCCTCCCCTTCCCTTTAGGGGTAAATGATATAACTAATGGATTTCCTCAATATATAGGGAATTCTACCTCGCCTAAAGTCAATGACTTGGACCATGGAGAACTGTAACTCAGGGCCGGCTAATAAAGTGGCCGTCATCACTCTAAAGGTAGGCAAATTCTGAGAAGGATTCTTCCCAAAAGAGTTTTGAACAAGTCAGTTGAAATACATTATGAAGGTTTCAATTGTGTTGTGTATATACGTATAAATATATGCCAGACGTAAGGTACACATAAAAATTTAAGCCCTTAAAATCTCATGTTTGATAAGACTAGTGAAATCTAATCAACTGCAAGATGTATGTTAATATCTATGCGTGTGTGTGCGCGCATCAGTGCGTGCATATCTATTTCTCATCCCTTTCACAGTCTCATAAATTTGTTCAATCGGCTTTGTTCGGCCACATGATTTTATTCTATTTAATTATTTTTACTATTACTTTTGCAGTTGCAAGATTTTACCAAATCTCCGTTAGATGAAACGGAGGTGAAGTTTCAACTGACTAGGGACACTCTGGAAGCTATGCTGAGATCACTGACATACATTAAGGAACAACTCTCAAGCATGGTAGGCATGCTTTCTTCTAACTTATTTGAGCATTTGGCCTTCGTTCTACCCAAAATTTTCATCTGAACTTTAGAGATATAGGGATGATGAAAGATTTCACAAGGTCCTTGTTCCCTTAGGATCACAGGCAGCTTTAGATGGTAGAATTTTTAGCAAACAGGATATGTATATAGAACAGAAGTTTTAGGATTCGTTTGATTTTTGTGGAATTAGATAGATGGAGAAGAATGCGGAAGAGAAAAGAGACGAGAAGGTAAAGGACATAAGCAACAAGCGTCAAAAAACATCGAGGACCTGATTTGCCTTATAAGAGAGCCATATTTGGGCTTCATATAAAACTCCCAAATACTCCTATAAGTGGTCACCTTTTGGTTGGTGCTGCCAAGAACTGACCACCCTCTGCTGGTTGCCGGAAAACTTTAGTTTCCAAAATTTGTGGAAAATACGAAAGTTTCTTTATACTGGAAACATTAGAAATGCCGAGAAAACGCATCTATTTTCTTAGATGTATATTTTTTCTTTGAGAAGGTATTTTTCTGCTAATCAAACGAAATATTTTAACAGATAGTTCAGCAAATAGTTGTACATCAACATTGATGTGAGAATTTTAGGTGTCGCGCTTCTTTACCTTATTGCAGAACGATATATCTGAGCTTCTGTTGTCGAAAATTTATTTCAGGTCGGAGGAACTTCGGGGCCATCACAGAAGAAGCAAAAGCAATCGGATCATTTGGTTTGATATCGTTAAATGTATAGCTAACACGTCTAACATCCCGATATGTTTGGATACTAAGCGAAATAGATTTTGTTCTTCACCGTGACCAGTGAATACAAAACTCTTACTGTACTTTCTTTTGTGATACACTTTTATATGTCAGCTACTAAGTGAGAGTTTTGGATTCGTGTATAAGATTTTATTTTGTTTTATTTATTTTTTGGTCCTTTAGAAACATTAGTAAGATGGACGCATTTGCCGTCTCCATTCACAAACGCGAAGGTAGCTAGCATTTTCCGTTATTTAGAAGTTGGAGTGAAATCAAACCATTAAATGCATTCAGTTGATGCGTGTAAGTTTCACACACATCTACAATTGACAATCGTTCATACGCTCGTATGTATTCATTATTCTTATTCTTTAAGGAACCGACCAACGTCAGCTGATCCAAAAAGTAGCTAAGTCGGCAGACGACTTGAAAAGAGACCAACAAACTCTTCCACTCTTGTGCATTTTTTCGGATGCTTTGCTAGTGACAGGTTGGTCGGTTTTAACAAAGTTGATTTACAACTTCAAACGGGATTTGTTATTAACGCTACAAATAATCATCACGCACTTCTTCCCCCTTGTTTTCTTTCGCGAGAAAGAAGCACATGATGAGTTTTTTGGAGTGTCAAACGAAAAACGGCTCCCTTTCGGATACTTGCAGAATGCATAAGGCAGCCTAGTAGTTGAAAATTTTTGAATCGATGGCGAGATCTGATAAGAAATGTAAAAGAAAACGGGACAGAAGAAACTACCCGGATTCATAGCTAAAACAATACGAGAACCTCAACTTTTACATCCAAAACATAATGTACAATGCTGATGATCAAAGCCAATCTTTCACCCAACTCTCACAAAATGTAGGATAAAACACGAAAAATTCACACTTCAAGAAATCAAACCAAAAACTCATTCTTGAAGAAACCAATCCATAAAAAATCAGCAAACGAAACTGCCACTTACCAAAATATGATTATATCCACACCAGACCGGAGAAAACAAAGAGCTTGAAGTCGCAATCCACCAAACACATTCTTCAGTTTTCGTGTTTTATATTCTCAACCTCTGCCAATCTGTCCTGTGTAACTGATGGTTTTGGCGGCTCACCATCAACATTACTTCCTGAGACTTGCTCTAAAGCAATAGGACTAGTTATAGTTTCTTGAACACCATGTTCTGTAGTACTTGATGCAATCTTCTCCACAGTCGACGCCATTGCAGTAATTCCTACTTCTGCCGATCCCTCCTTCAAATGTGGTGTTGGTTTTAAAAGCTCGTCGACATGACTTTCTGAGACTTGCTCCAAAGTACTATTCTCTTGAACACTTGATAGTATATCACTTGATGCATTCTCCTCCGTTGAACTCATTGGACTAGTTCCTATTTCTTCAGCTCCATCATTAACATGACTTTCTGAGATTTTCGTTGGAGTAGTGATATTTCCTTGAACATTTGATGGTATATTGCTTGATGCAATCTCCTCCACCAAACCTTTTGCACCAGTTTCTACTTCTTCCGACCCATCATGAACAAGAATTTCTGTTACTTGCTTCAGAGGAGTGATATCTTCATGAACACTCGATAGCATATTGCTTGATGCAATCTCCTCCGCAGTACCCATTGCATCAGTTCCTCCTTCCAACCCATCATTTGAAATTGACATCGCCTTTGGCAACTCATCAACATGACTTTCTGAGACTTGCTCCAAAGCAGTATCTGTATGGGTATCTTCTTGATCACTTGATACTGTATTGCTTGATGCAATCTCCTCCGTAGAACTTATTGCACCAATTCCTACTTCTTCCAATCCATCATCTGAAACTGACGCCGCTTTTGGCAACTCATCAACATGACTTTCTGAGACTTGCTCCAACGCAGTATCTGCATTGATATCTTCTTGAATACTTGGTACTGTATTGCTTGATGCAATCTCCTGCGTAGAACTTACCGCACCAGTTCCTACTTCTTCCGACCCATCATTAACATGATTGTCTAAGACTTGCTTCGGAGTAATGATATTTTCTTGTTGAAAGCTCGATAGTATATTGCTTGATGCCATCTCCTCCGCAGAACCCATGGCATTTGATTGTACTTCTTCCGACCCATCATTTAAAATTGATGTCGCTTTTGGCAACTCATCAACATGACTTCCTAAGACTTGCTCCAAAGCAGTATCTGCATTGATATCTTCTTTAACACTTGATACTGTATTGCTTGATGCAATCTCCTCTGTAGAATCCACGGCAGTAGTTCCTACTTCTTCCGACCCATTGGAAAGCTCACCAACATTATTATGATCCGAGACTTGCTTCAAGAGAGTATGATTAAATTCCAGCGGTAATTCTGTTGATCCATCCTCAGGTTCCAACACTTGAGGCAGCTCATTAACATTCCCATTTGAATCTTGCTTTAAACCAGTGACATTATCTTCCAAGTAGCTTGCTTCAACAATTGGCAACTCTGAACTGGTCTGGGCAGTATTTTCGGATGCTTCCAAGCATCTCTCTTCAACAGTTGGCAACTCGGAATCTTCCAAGCATCTTGTTTCAACAATTGGCAACTCTGAACGGGTCTGGACAGTATTTTCAGGCGCTTCCACCTCTAGCTGATCGTCAACCACACTGGGAAGAACAACTTCCTCACCAGATAGTCCCTTATGAATTTGCTTAAAATACGTGTCAATATCAAGAACTGGTAGCTCCTGGTTCAATTCTGACAGGTTTAAATCACCAAATTCAGTGCTTGAAACATTTGCTTCCTCTGGTATCAGCTCATCTGTATGGAATGGCTCGCTGATAACCTCATTCACACTGAAGTCCCCAACTGCATCTAACTCCGACAGCAGCCCCGCATCAATCTCCTTTACTTCACCTACTTCTTCTTTAATAATAAGTGCTTCGACATGATCAACATATGGTTCAACCATGGATTTATCTGACCAGGAAAGGACTTTTCCGTGCTCTGACGGCGGCAGTTCTTCAGAAAGAACGGATTGATGACTACAATCTGCTGTCTTCGTGTCAAAAATCTTAGGGAGATAGATATCATCCTCTGAATGAGAACCCACTAAGCCAACTTGGTTGCTTGTCCCCAAGCTTCTATCAGTTTCATCTGATGCATGTACTTTTGAGGTGGCACCACTTATCTCTACAAAACCTGGAGTATCTTTGTCTGTGCTTTCACCATACACTTCAGAATCCCGGTCTACAGACGGAACTTGCGCTTCAGCTAATCCTGGAGGTGTAACCATTTCAGATATATCTGCTTGTATATCAGAAGAAATAGAATTGAAGGAAAGGATCTTTTCAGTTGGTAGGGGGGTTGAGTCATAGACTGGCTCATCATGTTCATCTTCATTCACCCTCCTGCTCATAAACTGAACTTCTGACTCCTTCAGTGAAGGTTGCGGCGAAATTACAAACTCCTTGGCGATATCACGTCTAGCCTCCAAACTGGTTGATTCTCCTTCCACTGCATCTGCAATCTTTTCATCCTCTTCTGTCAATGATGACAAGCTTGACGTACTGCTGTTGTCCTCTTCAATCGGATCTTGTTTGACATGAACTTCATTAGTAATATGTTCCCCATGAGTAGCTAAACCCGTTGCACCAGACAAGCTCGGTTCCAGGTCTTGCGATTCAAGCAATTTTACTTCAAGTTCATCATGTTGACTATCTCTTTTTCCGGCCTGTTCCATTTCCAGAGAATCTACGTCTTCAGATGATTGACTTCCGTGCTCAACAACAAGATCATCAGTAGCATGGTAAATGTTGGATATCGCTTCTGTTTCTTTAGTAAAGTCCTGCTCATTGAACTTCCTTTCATCCAGATTTGCTGCAGAACTCACTGACTCGGTATCGGGAACAGAACTCAACTTTGATTCACTAACTTCGCTTAGTTGTCTTTGAAATAAGGAACTGCTTGGTCCTTCAGAAGCCAACCGTTCTGATACAAAAACAGGTCTCCATTTAAAATCTTGCCTCTCTTGCCTGGCCTGCCCTAAGGTTGACGGTCCCAAACTGAAGCTTTCATGCCTTCGGAAGATTGCATCCTTGGCGTGAAATGGCACAAACTCTTGCTCGAAAGGGTCTCCCTTTAGATCAGGTTTTTCTTCATTTGACTCATACGGAAGATCAAAGGGGTTTCGCCTTGGCAACATTACTGATGGAGCAGACCCAGGAATGGGTAAACCCAAGTTGTCAAAGGGATCATACAGATCAAATGGGTTGTGTCTTGCGGTAGAGATTGGTGTAACATTAAACGGAAGATCAACTCTATCAAAATCTATAAGATTCTTCTCTGCAGTTATTTTGAAGCTTTTTCTTGCTCTTCTCCTTGCAATAAGGTTCTCCAACCGTCGGTTCCTTTCGAGCTCCAGATTCCCCAAATCCATGAGATTCTTTTGGTCATCCTCTGTCCATTTGATCGCAGATTTGCTTTCATCATCCTTCCCACCCGGTGCTTCTTCCTCATCACCGTCATTATAATCATTCCCATCCTCTGCTACTTCTCCGCCTTGGTTTTCACTTTCCACATCAGACTCAACACTGCCAGCATTGTTCCTTTTAGACTGGTCTGAAGCAGCATCAGGCTCATGATCATGGGACACACGAGCTGGCTGTGGAGCTTCAAAGTATAAAAGTGGGTGCAGCTCATCAAGCATCGGAAGGATGTCAGCCATTGAAGCATCTGGTGAGGAACTCTCTGCTCGATCTGACTCAGAATCTGAAGCATCGTCATCCACATCCTCACCAGCCTCATCATCACCACCATTTCCAAGAAGCGAAGAATACAAGTGATCACCCTCGTGAGCATAGCTTGCCTCTCGGGGACATATATTTTCATCTTTGACTCGATGAATCTCACCTCGCACCTTTTGAAAAGAAGTATATTGCTGCTCAACAGCCTCACCGTCACCACCACCACTGCCAAGCAGTGAAGAATACAAGCGATCACCCTCATGAGCATAGCCTGGCCCTCGAGGAGATATATGATCACCTTCCACTCGACGAATCTCATCTCGAATCTTTTGAAAAAAAGTGTACTGCTGATTAACAGTTCCCACATCCCAGTCAATGCCTTCTATCCCCAAGTGATCATTATCAATCTTTCTCCGCTCTCCTAAGTCAGAACTTTCTAATTCTCTCTCCACATCCTCAATCTCTCTCTTCTCACCACCAGTGTTTAGCAAATCCTCATCAATCAGTGGCATATAAACAACCGAACCATCGCGATCCTCATTCACTCTCTTCTCACTATCAGTGTTTTGCAAACCCTCACTAATAAGTGGCATATAAACACCCAAACCATCACGATCCTCAACATTGCTACTTTTGTCTACGGATGCATCAACAACATCCCTAGCCTCTCCCATGAACCTTTCTGCGGAAAAGCTCCCATCTCTCTCAAGCACAACAGTGTCATCCCCTATACTCCTAGTCCTAAGAGAAGCAACATCATCACAGGTAACCTTCTCTTCCCTTTCGATTTCGGGTATGTTGGTTTGGCCAAAACTCAAAAGGGTTCCTAGAAGAACCGCAGTGCAGACTAAAACCGGGGACGTCGAAACCAAAAGGGTAAACACAAAAGGAAACGATCTGTACAGAAATAGCAGGAAAAGAAGCAACCCAGCAAGAAAAGGATGACTGCAAATTGATCTGTAACATGCTCTGAGTGAAATCATCACAATTTTCCGGAAATTAACAACAATTTCCAACCCCAACCCCATTTTTTAACTTTCTCAGTGGATTATGGGTATAAATACTAATCGCAGTTCCAATCTGTATGAACAGAAAATTAAACCAATCAATCAACATACTAAAAGCAAAAGCATAAAACTAGTAAATTAAGTAGGAAATAATCAGAGAAAAGAAAAACCCACCTCAGAGAAGAACCAAATGGGAATTCAAAGCGATCAGATGAAGATCAATCCAGAACCTGAAAGCAGAAAAATTGGAGAAAAAAATGGAAAAAAGTTGAGATTTTTTTTGGAAGGGAAAGAGAAATGGAGACTGAGAGGGCAGATGAAAAACCATAGAAAGTAAAGGGCAATGGGAATCTCTTGAGCTTTTTCTTTTGAAGGAAAGCAGCTAAGGAAAGCTGTATGTATGTATGTATGTATGTATGTATCTATAATTCTATATCTCCATGAATGTATGCCTGTGTTTTTGGGTATATTTGATATGACTTTTTAGTGTTCACAGAGAGGAAAATGGGGCGGCACAGAAAGAGAAGAAGAAAAGAAGCCTGCCCAGTCAATAAAGTCAATCGCAATCACGACACCAACTTCTTTGTCTGAAATAAAATACATAGCAGATAACGGTCTCACTCCTACACATGGGGTGAACGACTTAGGTACGTGACGTTTTGTACCAATAAAATAAAGGTACGTAAATCAACTCTTTCGTGTAGGTATATCCGTGCTATTTAATAAATTCTTCGTAGGCTTTAGAGAAATTTATGTAAGGTAGTTTGACTAGTTAGATAGTTAAATACTCACTGTACTCCCACAAAGTAATATACGTGAATTTTTTAAATATCATTTGTTACTCTTGCAAAGAAATGAATTTCGCTGCAAGTAAAGTAACGTTTGACTTTGCGTAAGTGTAACTTTTAATGCATATATTCAATTTATTGTTAAGGGTTAGGTTGTCATATTTAAAAGAGGAAATGGGAGGAATGGTCACTGAACTAAGCTCGAATTGTAGATTTGGTCCCTAAACTAAAAAATCATTAGATTTGGTCCCTGAACTTAACAAAATGTATAGCATTGGTCCCTCTATACTAACACCGTGAGATTTTCCGTTAGTTTGATGACGTGGTCTTTGTGGGTTCCATATTTTTGTTCACTAAATGCCATGTGGCTTAAAAATTCAAAATAAAAATAAATACAAACATAGAAAAAGAAAAAAAAATAAAAAAGTAAAAGTTATCTCTCTCTCTCTCTCTCCCGTCTTCCCTTCTTCCCTTCTGCGACGACGAACTGCGACGGAGAGGGAGGTCGCATCGATCGAGCACGCCTTGAGGGAGAAGGAGAGGAGGAAGGCGCGGATCATGGCTGGGTCGGAGGCGTCGAGTCAGAGCGCGGATCATGGCTAGGTGGTGAACAGCGAGGTGCTCCCGGGAAGGAGAGAGAGAGCGAAGAGGATGGCGGCGAGGGAGACCAAGAAGTCCGACGCCATGGTTTCTTGGAGCTTTCTGGAATTTGGAGGAGACGGCGCTCGGCGGTGGTGAAGTCGGCGAGGGAGTTTGGCGCCCAGATCAAATGGCATGATGTCGCCGTGGTGATCACCCAGAGACGGCGCTCGGCGGTGGTGAGGTCGGCGACATTCCATCTTCTTTCCTTGCCGTCACCGATCAAAACCCACCTGACTGGTACACCGTTATTCAAATATCCCGATCTAGATCCGCAATCCCAACTCTAATCCGGACCCAGTTGAAATCGGCGACGTCGGCGAAGAACTAGACAAAAAATTCAAGAAAATCTTAAGAGAAAATAAAACTAAAAATGAAATCTAAAAAAAAACGGAAGCACCAGAATCAATGGCGTGTGGCTGGGGTTTGGAGGAGGCGAGGCAGAAGGGAAGACGGGAGAGAGAGAGAGATAACTTTTACTTTTTTATTTTTTTTCTTTTTCTATGTTTGTATTTATTTTTATTTTGAATTTTTAAGCCACATGGCATTTAGTGAACAAAAATATGGAGCTCACAAAGACCACGTCATCAAACTAACGGAAAATCTCACGGTGTTAGTATAGAGGGACCAATGCTATACATTTTGTTAAGTTCAGGGACCAAATCTAATGATTTTTTAGTTTAGGGACCAAATCTACAATTCGAGCATAGTTCAGGGACCATTCCTCCCATTTCCTCTATTTAAAATTTTCTCTATTTATCTCGATCGTCCATTATAACAATCACCCGTGACAATAAAAAGTAATCGAGCGATGACAACCAAAAAATAGGTTTGGAAGAACCAAAGAAGTCGTTCTTGGAAGCTGGTCAAACTACCATACTCAAAATTCTCTTGTGCACCATAATTTAATTCCCCCTATAGTTCAAATTAAATTAGAAGACTTAATATGTTGTCAAACTTATTATTTATTAATTCGAACATAAAAAATCCCTCATTTACAAACAAAGAAATATGTTACCAAATTATAGTAGTAAGTAATTTGTATTATGATATTCTCATTTCTTGGAGTTTCTGTTTTACAGCGGCATAAGCATGTTGGAAATTTTATATTAAAATTTTAAGGGTGTGTTATCCACACATCCGTTTTTACTTCTCACACACTTCTTGTTAATTTTTATCCATCTGATTCGACGGCTAAAAATTATAAGAGTGTGTAAAAAGTAAAAAATGTGTGTGAATATCACATCCCAAAATTTATGACATCTTGACCGCTCATTGACATTTGTGATACCCCTATCCCTACCGTTCATCTCTTTATCATATTCACATGTCGTGGGAGCTCATAGTCTCTGTTTAACAAATTATTTTATTAAAAATTCGAATAAAAAAAACAAATTATTAAAAAAGAGAATGTTGATGGTAAAATGTCATGAACGGCCTGATGGGGAAATTCTTCGGTCCGAATGCCAAATCAGATGTTCCTACAAAACAAGGCACACAAAAATTTCCCCTAACTTGTCTTTTTGATTTTGCAAGATTCATCCGTCTCATTTGCGTCTTACCCCTTTTCACATAACACTTACGACTCACCATCAAACGGTGACCTCGCACGAGACCTTCTCGACTGGATGGGGAATTTGGTGGCTCTAGGAGGGTTCGTAATTAGACTTGGCATTTTGGACCCGACCCATTAACCCAATCTGATCCGACCCGACCCGTTAATATTAGTATTTAGGTGGATGCTTTAACAGGTCAGGTCGCTAACAGGTGAACCCGTTAAATAACGGATCACTTTGGGTCAATCCGTTAGCACCCGTTAATTGAGGATGTTTTAATAGTTTCAGTAAAGTCTTAATAACAAAAAATAAACACTATGCAAAAATAATAATAATAATAATAATAATTATTATTATTAATGGATGACCTGTTAGCTTAACGGGTTGAATTCGGATGATCCGTTAACTTAACGGGTCAGATTGAACCCGACTCAAACTCGATAAATCCGACTCATTTACAAGTATATTCGTAATGATGGGAGTAGGAAATGGAATAGACTAGTGATGAGAGGAGTATATAGAGTTCTTGTTTAGATATAGGACCCCGTTTGTTACGTCTTTTTAAGAGGGGACTAGCTTCGGCTAGGACTATAGTCCTATGTTTGGTACGGTCAAGGATATGGGTGATTTTCAGACTAGATTAGAAACAACGTTTATTTTTTTAAATTCGGAATCGGAGTAATCTCTGTAATTTCGATCTACAATTGGCTACTCGTAAGGTTAATTCTGGCGACAATAAAAGTGTAAAACCACACGACATTCGATCTATAATTGCAAGTCTTCTCAAATTATAACACGTCATAAAAAATCCAATGGTAGGTGACTGTATTTTGATTATGATTACTGAGTGACTAATAGAACGAGACTCTTCCCCGCACTATCTTTTTCTTGGACTTCGTACACAGAGAGTATCTCGTATGTATCTCGTATGTATGAATGAAGGTAAATTGATCATCTGGCCAACAAGGCAACACGATCCTTCTGTATTGCCTGCGTTAGGTTGATTTCGAAGAGCTCGCATCGTATTGGCATCTCCATCTCATAAAAGGGGTTCTTCAAGACGTAATCGGTGTACAACTCATAGATATGTTTCAAGAGACCTTCCATGTGCTGCGTCCCAGGCTCACACACAACAAAGAACTTTGTCCCTGCAAAACCGAAACTATCTTATCAAAAAGCACCATTTTTGCAATCCCATGCATTATTGCAAAATTTCAAGTACAGGGTTCGCTTCTTGAACTGTCATGGGAGGGGGGAAAAAGTGCAACCAACGTCGAACTCTAAAATACTGGTTCAATTCGGAAGGAAAAAAGGCCAAACCAGAAAAAGCAGACACAATTACTCTGTGAAAATGAAAAGCAAAAGATATTAACGCTGAAACAAACATTAACTTCGTGCTGGGGAAATCTCAGACCGGCAAATGGATCTGACTTGCCATCCAGGTTATAAAAACAACTCATCCGAGTGATGCAACTCAAGTAATAACACTTGTCAAAATGCCTACTACTATGTACAGTGTTGAATCTGGCATATCGTATTCCTTGTACTATTTGAGCCATTTGCTAAAATCTAGCATATTTTCTTCGCTGGAAGAAAGTAAAGAACTTAAAAATTCCTACATTTACCGCAAGAATGTGATGCAGGGAACAAGGGGATTGCTACATATGATGACCAGATTGAGGAAACAAACCGTTCATACTTTGTTTAACCAGAACAACAAGATCCTAATTGTATGGAAATCATTAACATGACACCAAATCAAGTAGACCGAAATTCTCTTTGTGTAATCCATCTTCAAAAATACGTAACCCCGAGACAGCTGTTGCCTAAAACTTTACAGACACCACCCTGTCTCAAACATTGAGGCATACAAAAACACATAGAACTGTGAGCTGAGAGTGAGACAGTTCTTGCCTAAATCGTACAGAAACTGCTTATACGTTAAGAACGCCACCCTTAATACTAGTCTCAAACATCAACTCGCTCAATGACAATCTTTAGCACTCACCTCAGATATCATTTTATCCCTCCGTAATAACTATCTGTCATTCACTACATTACAGCCTAAACTAATGCAATTCACAAGACTCGCTTCAAAAGTTCAAACCAAGTAGATGAGGCTTACTAGGTTAGCAACAGATCGATCCCCAATTTATCTCTTCGGAACACAAATTAATCTCACCAGATTGAAAAGCTACAGAGTTGTGTTAATCTGACAAACCTCCTCAGAACTTCACCAAATTTACAGTTTACAATTAAAATGCTGGCTGCAATAGTTCATATGGATATCTAACAATATTTAACACACAACAACTATTTGAGTTACAAAATCACCTACATCATCTCTGCAGCTTGTTCAACACCCGCTTTTTCCAAATTCTACGAATGTTACTGAAACCCGAGTCCTACAATACACCGGTGTATGTGATGCACCAGTTTTATCAACAGTTAGATTGGAATATCTAGATTAAAGCACGCAAATCCAGTCATCCACTGAAGTATTGCATCCTATACACCAGTGCATTGTCGAATTTTCGATTGATACCGATTAAACTAAAGTACAAATTCTTTGAAAACTGATAAAATCAAAGTTCGAATCGTACCGGTGAGTGATTGAAAGCAATGAAGATCGAAAGTGTCAGCTTGGAGGAGCTCGATGCCGAAACAGCCTGATACTGGCGACAGCTGCTGAGAAATGGCGTGCATTGAGTGCCACAAGCTTGCAACCCTCAAGCTATCATTCGTGTCCATTCGTCCCGCCGACCCATAGTCCTAAGATTGTCCAAGCAAACAAAGAGGCACATCAAAATCGGTTAATTTCCTGTTTGGTTGCCGAGAAAACGGAGGAAAATGGACGCAAAATCCTTGAATTTTTTTGAGAAACAAACAGAAAGTGAGTTGAAAGATTTGGGGTTTTTGTTACCTTGTAGAAGATCAAGCCGCCTGATTTGTTAATGATGTAGAGGCTGTAAATTGCTGCCATTTCCGAGGACTATTTCGGAAAACGAAAAAATGAAGAGGAAGAGGCTCTTGATTCAAAGAAGGTAATTGAAACCTTTGAAACCGAGGGCAGATCGGGGCGGAGGCAGCGAAGATTGGCGGAGGAGAGCGAGAGAGAGAGGAGGCAGGAGTAGGGAGGTCTGATCGGGGTGGGTCGAGAGATTCAAAGGCACAACCCGGGTCGCAATTGGCACTCACTTCGCAGTTCGCACCTCCCCGGGTTTTTTTTTTTTAATATAACAAAAAGATATAATTTTCATTACCATAACTAACCACTTACAAGAATGTCAAATGGTACATATGCTTTAATGATCAATTTCTTGATATGGAGATAATAAGCTCAAATTACAAATGATTTTAAACCCTATACGGCCATCACTCAAATCACACCATTAGAACAAGGAATCCCGATATTGATATGTCCCATGGACAAGAAGTGTCATACAAAGCATCGAAACCCTCACCAAAACCATTACGAGACAGCGAGGCTACAAAATCTCATAAATGACACAAACCACTTGCCGAAGCAACACAGACCAGTCATAAAAACTAAATTAAAAGAACAAAAGAACAAGGTGACGTGTCCATAATGGAGATGCGGTTGCAATTTGGTAGTAGGCATGGGTAGCAGAGGCAGAGGCACATGCAAAAATGTCAAGAGGTGTGCGAGGCCAACTGTAGTCGGGACAAACTCAAAGGGGTGAGTGGAAGAGGATCTAGCCAGAGCCACCAAAGTCGTCGGAACGCCACCACAATCTAAAAACCTGCATAAAACATGATAGCACCAAGAGTTGCCAGAAATTCTTCTGATCGGTGTTGGTCACAGTTATGGCAAGAAATAGCGGCAATGACATGGATGGTAGAGGGGTTGCCAAGCCAAGACCACCCACATGACTGCACTGCCATCCCCACCACCACCACAAACCCAAAGAGGACAAAACAATAGTTCCAAGGGCAAAGCCCTCGGAAAAGTCCAAACAACCTAGAGAAAATTCTGCTAGCAAATATGCACACCATCACTGTGGGTGCCCAGGAAGCCACTGCCGAGAACACTCCATGTGCAACCCCACCCAGGAAGCATAAGCTGCACAAATCCAAATAAACGAAGCCTCCGGTAGGCATGACAGCCACCAACTAGGCAAGAAGAGCAAAAAACCAGAAAAAGTAAGTCAAATACCACAAAAACAACCCAAAGACCAACCCAAAACCGCATATCTAAGCTCCAAACAAGGGAAGAGCCTTGTATGGCAATAAAATCAGGGAAGTGGGTCGGAGGCTCGCAACAAAGCCATGAAAACAGGTTGCGCACAGAAGAGTGAGGGGAGAAGGTGCTGGGCAGACCAAGGAACAAAGAAAAAGAGAAAGCAGCGAGGGGAGGGTTGGGGCCGCAGAAAGAAAGGAAAAAAATGTGTGGGTCGCAGCAAGAGGACAGAGGGTAAGAAGCAAGGGGTGGAGAGACTAGGAGGAATGGGATGCTAGAATGGGGTGGGAGGGGTTGCTGCCGGCCCAAGCCTAAGCAAGGAACCGGCGGTTGAAGCTTTGCAAAGTTAGGATTTGTGGTTGGAGGAAGAGCTTACCAATTTATTTGCACAATCTTTTTTTTTTTTTTAAGGTTCCTACCTCTCGGGTTTGAATTTGATCCATAAGATCAATTTGATATCCAGCTTGTTGCTGATCTAGTGATATTTAGCTTTATTCGTTAATTCGTAAGTAAGAACGTTTTGAATTCGATTTTTGTGGGTGGGAAATTCGATTTCAAATTATTATAGTTGGTCATTGTTTTTAATCTAAATTCTTCACCCCCGTAATATAAATTCTCGAATAATATGTTGTATTCTAGTTCACACCCGATTTGATTTTCCATGTCGAGGAAGACTTACATGGCAACAATTCCACCATAACATCCCGATCCGATAATGTATTGGTGTGTGAATAAAAAATTACAAAACATAAGTGGTTGCAAATCTCTTGAGATTGTTTGATAACAAAATATATGTGGTTGCAAAACTTCCCCAAGGATTAGTAAAATAAGAGAATTCGTGAAAGGTACTCCGACGCTGAAGACAATATTTGTATGAATGTCTTATCAAGATTTCCTCAGTGCATTGCTGATGTGTGGGATTCAAGGCATCACATTCTCGAAATTCCAATCTCAGTAGAAATATTGATCGTTAAACAACGTGTCAGCAAACAAGAGAAAACCTTTTCAACCAAAGAGGGTAAAAAAAAAGGAGCTGTAAAAGTAACTGTGTTAAATGTTTCATTACATAAGGTGAAATATCATAAAACCAAACCCTAAAACCTAGTGCTCATCATGCAGCCACTTTTGTGCCGTCATTTGCAACATCTTTGCTGTCGTGCGGTTGTCCTTGTACCTTCTCATCGACGACCTCCAAGTTCGACGAAGCTGCTTCATCGCACGACGAGCAGCCGCCTTCATCGGAGACCTCAGAACAATGGTCAGAAGTCAATTGCTGCAACTCGGACATGATTGATGGCGAATAAGCTGGCGAATAGGCTGGCGAATAGGCTGGCGAACAACCTGAATCGATAAAACTAGACATTTTCTTGTCATCTTCTCGCATTCTTTGTCCGTAAGCTTCATAGTCGAAACCAACTGAACTTCTCCCGCCAAATGTGGATTCCAACTTGTCCATGTTGAAAAGATCTTCCATTATCTTCTGGCTCTGCGAGTTGTCCGAGTACACAAACTTCATCTTCTTGTGTGTTTTTGGCTCAAGAAATGGTTTTACCAACTGCAATTCAAAGAAAGTTTCACCAGATTTTTCGAACTTACTACAAAGAGGTTTCGATAATACTTAAAAACCAATATAGATAAAGCTAAGCAAACGATCATTTAATAACGATTTCAAACCAAATTAGGAGGAGCATTGTGGTCGGTTTTTACGCAGAAAACACAAGGGAAAGAATATGAGTACTTAAAGTTGATGTGATCTTCTTAAATCGCAAAACTGGTGACAAATGACAGACAATTCTAATAAACCAAGTATGCCATAAAACAGTTGGCAAGAGATTTTCGTCTTTAAAAACCTAGTTTGAGTTGTTTATTTTCGTCTTTAGAGTCTGCTGGCAGATAAATCTGGTTACAGAAACTAGTTCCGTGGCCAGATTATCCGCGCCCCGGTTTTTCTCTGTAGTTTTCTACCTTCCTGTTCTTGTTCTTCGTCATCCAACTACCCCGGTATCTACTCTAGTCCCAGAAAATCCATAAGGAAACCCGGACCTACTATTGTCTTCATACCATATATATTGAACAAAACGTTAATCGTGAAGCTCTTGCTTACGTTCCAAGTTTCCAACATACCTCACTACACTAACCCTAATATCAAATGCAATGAGTAATATCATAAAACTTGAAGAATTATTAGGTTTAGACAAGAAAACAATAACAATTGCAGATAGATGCGTAATGACATACCGTCCAAAAGGACTCAAATATTTTTGGTGGATTATAGAGGATGCCAATTCCCAATCTCTCAGGGTAATGATTTTGCAGGATCTTAGCTGTTTCCCTAGTCGCCTTCAACGATATGCTCGACGTGTTCCACCGTTGAAAATCAATTAGCCACACCATCTGTTCCTGATCTGGATTCATATTCAGTATGGCATTCTCCAGGCAGTATACCAAATACATCATCTGCTCGTTTACCGCATTTGTGTTCTGACACGAGGAAAGAATTTCACAGTCAAACAGACAAATGCTAACAACTACTAACATTAACGTAGATGCTTTTGGTTTGATTTAACTACCTGAAAACCAGGCCTCAGGATAAGAACTGTCCTTCCGCACTTGTCATGGTAATTGGCTCTGTAAATTTTTCCTGTCTTCGCTTCTTGAGTAATGTTTTCCTATATAAGATAAGAATAAATCACTTTCAAATGGGATTATTCCATGAAGTTTTGAAAAATAGACGGTTTAAACCGTTGAACTACAAAGTACAAACAACATGCAACTTTACGAGAATGAACCAATTTTTTTAAGATCCGAACTGCCTATTTTTTTAAAGTTTCGCTCAAAGATCATTCTGCTAAAAATCTATCAATTTAAAAATCATGTAATCATATGATTATCAGCACGGCATTTTCATATTCATGGAAACGCTACATTCGTCTATTAATTTGGCTTTTTTTTTTTTTTTTTTTGCAAGAACAGTTTATGCATCAAAACTTTCAGAAATTGACGGTTCAGATCTTTGAAAGATGCATGCACATTGCTTACCCATCGGATCTTCTCGGGCTTGAACTCCAACCTCCATTTTATGGTTTCTTTCAGCATCTTGCCCGCCTTCTTCGTATTCCAGTTCCGCGCTCTTAGGTACCTTGAGATTGAAGCTTCTGAACAAATGGCTGGTAGCCTATCCGCAATAGGACCCATCATCTTCCTTACTTCATAAATCTGAAGAACAGAAGGGCCAAATTATTTCCCATGAAAAAAGGTTAAAAAATAAACAAAAATACATAGAACTTTACTACTATATCCACGTTCCCAATCACCGCTACAATGAAACAAAAAGAAAATAATTTCTGCACATCATTTTCCCATTCTGCACGCTCCTGTTTATTTTTGCCCCTTGATTTTCCGTCGATTCTCGCTTCAATCAAAACGTCATGCATAGGGTTGCGCGAAAACTTTCCCATGAATCAAAATCTTATAACCTCATCTATACCTTGGCTAGCTGCTCTCCATGTGACAATGCTTTATCTGTTGTGCTTTCTCCTTTTTTGAATGACATCTTTTAAAAAATTTCAATGACCCTAAATTTTAACGCAATCGATCACCAAAAATCAACTGCAAAATTCAAAACAAATAAGAAAAATTATATAAAATTGTAACAAAAAAAAAAAAAAAACAACGAGGAGGAGAAATTGATCGATAAGAAAATTTATATAAAAATTAAAACAGAAATAAAAGAACTAGTACCTGTTTTGCCGGGCAAATACTCAGAGCTCATGGCAAATATCGAAATCAGTATCCATTTAATATTTCCCCCATCTGAAAATTCCTATCACTCTTTTTTTTCCTTATTTAATAATAATAATATTATTTATAGAATGATGGCAAAATAACAGATTTGGATTCGATAAATAAGGGGAAAAAAAGGAACAATAACGTATTAGCATTATCCCTTCTAATCTTTTCTTCTTCTTCTTTTTTTTTCTTTTCAAATTAGTTATTTATTTTATTTCTAAAGAATTATTTTGGCCTGAATTATTATAAATTAACCAGCAGATGTCAGGTGAGAAGAAAGGTGAGTACGTGGACGAATTGGAGACGAGCGTCTGGGATTTACGATGGTGGACGGAGAGCAGGTTTAGGACCGTTAGTTGAAATTTTCCTCAAGCAAACTCAATATTACAATTTCTTCTCTTTTTTTAACGGCTTTTTTTCCTTTAGGGGAATGAGTGGCCACATTTTGATAATCCAAAATTTAGCGATTGTGACCTCGTAATTACGTAAGTAACTTACATGCAACTGAAATGTCAAAATGATGGTTTATTTTGTGGTGTCATGTGGGTAATTAAACACGTGACAACATAGACTTGGAATACAGTTACTTTCACATAGGCTATCTAGCCACCAACTGCTAATTAGTCCAACACCGACATTGTCGCAAACCGAATCGCTTCCATAGTCAGGCATGAGGTTTTATGCAAAAAGCCTTGGTGTTTATAGGAGTGGAAACATTCATTTACATATTTAGTTTGATTTGTCGAATTTCCTCGTGGATTGACGTTAGGGGCTTCCTGCTACTACAATACAAGAATAAGCTTAGTTCTTGTTTTGTTGCAAGCAATGTTCGAAATTTCATTGAAACGGTCAACATTGCTAAGGAAATTTTGGAAAAATTAAAGAAAGATATGAAAAGGGACTTAAGCCTTACTGTAGACATCGAAATTTCGGTGAAATAAATGTTGACCAATAGTTACAATTTCAACGCTCACGTGTCACATAAATTTTACACGTAGCGCGTGACTACACGAAAAATCAAAATAAATCGAAAAAGTCATCAAATAGGACACATGTCAACACCTGGCAGAAACGATTTATTTCATCTGCATATTATATTCAAAATTAGGCCTTGGAAAATTCTATAAATAGGAAGCCAATGCATTCATTTGGGGGAGGAATTGATAACCAATTCACCTCACACCAAAACCTTGAAGCTTTGAAACTCCAAAGCTCCCAAACAAATCCCGAAGGATCAAGAAAGCTCTCTTCGTTCTTCGTCAACCCAACCTTCAAGATCAAACCCCAACGGCCCTTTGAAGAATTTCCACCAATTCAAGATCAAGCCCCGACGGCCCTTGAAGAAAGCGTTCATCGTTCATCATCCGTTCATCCTAAGATCAAGCCCCAACGGCCCTTTAGATTAACAACATCAACAAATCCACACATCCAACCGTTCTTCAAGATAAAGCCCCAAAAGCCCTTGAAGATCCATTCATCAACTATTCATCAAAATCAAGCCCCAAAGGCCCTTGAAGATCCGTTCATCAACATTTCTTCAAGATCAAGCCCAAAACCCCTTGAAGATCCATCCATCAACCTTCATGATCAAGCCCAAAAGGCCCCCTTGAAGAAACTTCCAACCATTTATTCGAGATCAAGCCTCGACGGCTCTTGGATCAGCATCACAATCCACAAATCAACACCTTAAGGAGATCGAATTAGAGGATCAAATTTGAGAGAGATTGTAACCCCTAAATCATTAATACAAATATTATTTTGTACACGTTGTTCTTGTCTCTTTCGTTTTAGGAAAAATTCGTGTTCACACCTACGTCAGAGAAACTCTTAAATTTCGACTAAAATCGACAGATTTTGTCGATATTTCCGACATTGGTTAAATATCAACAAAACTTGCCAGAGACAGATAATTATGATTAAATACTGAATACATAGAACTTATGGCCTCTAGAGTGCTAAACCCTAAACCTTATATTCCGGTTATGGCTCCTAACCAACTGGAGAATAAAAATTACAAATTACAAATTACAAACTCTCATTATTGTACAGAATTACGGATAAATACTAGCCCGAAGCTAAATTAAACTACTTTAGAACAGGAGTCTGGGCTAACTGTTGAAGTTGATGAACAATGTGAGACATCCTCGGGCGCATTGATGGGACATGCTGTGTACAGGCATAGACGAGGTCGACCACCTTTTGAATGACACCAGCCTCCGGAATCTCAGGAGAAGAAACAGTTATATGAGGGTCCAGGAGATCCGGGTAGCGATGAGCCTGCACCAGAGGTGTTGCCCACTCAAAAATGCTCTGCCAACCCACCGAATCAACGGCCTGTGCAGGTCTACGTCCGCTCACAATCTCAAGCAGCAGCACACCAAAGCTATAAACATCACTCTTTGTCGTAAGCTCATTTCTGTAGACAAATTCTGGAGCAAGGTACCCGTAAGTGCCACCAGCCATCACTGTCCTCTCGTGCATCACTTCATATGGTACAAACTTTGACAGACCAACCCCCATTAGATGTGCTCCAAAATCTTCATCAAGCAGTACATTACTGGCACGGATATCACGATGCACGACATGCGGTTTTACCTTGTCATGCAAGAACCTGTTTGACATATGAACGGATGAACCACCAATTAAACACAATCCATTCTGCATCATTCAAATCCTTCCCATTGCATTCCAAGGTAGAAATGTACTAATGAAATAAGGATTGACAATTTTCAGCGAAACAAGAAACAAAAATGAGGATTGACAATGATGGCATAACCACCAACACTAAAGGCACTGAAGTAAACTAGCAAGGGAAATCCACATCAGAAATGTATGGCAAACGTCCAAGCTAACACTAATGTATGAAAGCAGCCATGGGAAAGCCATATCAGAAACAAAATGTTTCCGAAAAAAATAGATGCGAGAGTCGAGATATATTCTAATCTAACCATGAAAAATCCCTAATAAACAATAACCTATGTCAATTTTTTATATATTTTTAACAGATCTTTTCCTTTCCAGGTGAAAAATTGCAACTCGATCAAAAGTTCAGGAGGTAATTTGAGAATTTCCCATTTGATTTAAATCTACACAATATTATGATTTCTAATTTACGTGAACAATGATAGTGACCTCTCGGAGAAATGAGAACTATCACGAACATAAGATGCCTTGAAATAGATGCAACAGAGATAAAAGATCTAAGTGAACAAATCAGTCTCAGATTTTAGATCTTTGTTTGACCTAAGACCAAGAGGAAAAAGTGATGTATAACTTACGCAATTCCTTGAGCAAGAGTTGTGGCAATTTTCATTCTCATGGCCCAATCTAAGCTTCGACCACCCCTAGGTATGTGGTGCAGCCATTTATCCAAGGGTCCATTAACTATGAACTCATAAACTATGAAGCGATCACCATGATCATAACAGCAGCCTTTCACAGCCACCAAATTTGGGTGGTGAAGCCTTGCAACCCTTCCAATTTCAGAGTAGAACTCTTTTTTCCTTTGAAAACTAGATCTCTTCAACCTCTTAACAGCCACCCTTGAGCCATCAGGAAGAATTCCACTGTACGTGCCTCCCGTCTTGGCATCTCCCAGAAGACGGTTTCCTTCACTAAAGTTCTTTGTAATTGACCTTAGTTCCTCTTTCATGAAGACTTTCCATGACGGAGCGACTAATGCAGTTTCTGCTGGATTAGATAGTTTGCGGGAACGTCTGCGCTTCTTGTTACGCTTGTATGCAAGAAGCCAAATCACTACAGCTAATGTTGTGAAGAGAATCAACCCACTTACTACTCCAAGGATAATAAGATATTCTCTGTGGCAATGCATGTGGTAACATCTGTTCCCTGAAAGCAACAGGAGCAAAATTAAATTAGCTGGACAGATAATTCAAGATTGGAGTTCGTAATAAAAAATTACAAAATATACCTAAATCAACCATGCATATAAAAGCATGAGACGTATTGCAGCTTTCAGCCAAGAGAGACGTGGATCTATTAGTCACCAATATGCATACATTGACCGAACTATTGGTGTGGCAAGAGATGTTACTGCAAATTGACTGAAGAGGTTGCACATGAAAGAGAGACCCATTCCAATACAAAGTATTATCAGACCAATTCCAGCCAAGACCAATGGTAGAGTTCACACCTCTGCCTCCAACCCAGCAGCCACTGGAAGCACATAGATTTTGGGCAAACGCAAGTTCTTGAGATGTTTTGAATGCTGCTAAGTTGCCATTATAACTTTTACAATGGGTTTCTGACTCATTCCATGGTTGGGGGCTTCTCGTATAACCAAAGCACTTCCTCCTATTAGGTCCAAGAATCCAACCAGCAGGGCATGGTTCTGTTCACAAGCAATTGAACATAATATATTGATTATAAACGCATATAGACTATAATGCAATCTCTTTTAACAATAACACCCTTGACACAACGAAACATGATCAACATGCTCACTACCAGCATGCTGTCAAATAGAATGCTCACTAACGCAGCTTATAAGGTAACAATATATCCAACACCTTTAATTTCCATGGTATAACAGTACGCTGTCGGTTTTAGGAGCATTAAGATTATTCGTCTCTAGAGACAAATTACATGCATCTTCTTGTGCCTTGCATAACTCAGCTGATTTTCTATATCCTAAGTATCCTATCTATCAGAATAGCATGTTTTATGCATCTCAGACCTCAGCAGTCACAGCTCCAATTGTTCTATACAAGTAACATAATATTGAATGCCTCGTTAGAATCTTAAACTTCGTCAACCAAATGCATTGTTAGAGGTTCGCGAGAAGCATTTTTACTTTTAACGGTGATAAACAATATTCCATCCTTCGAAAGGTACCACATTATACACAAATGAAGGCTGGTTTTTGTTCAACTATCGTCTACTATCTACTCAAAATACCCATTTCCGCAAAGCGAAAAAGTGAAATTTCTATAAACAATTAGGATTTCTAAAATAAAATTTAGAACTTGAGCTGAAAAGGGTTACTCACACCTTTACCTTCTTCAGTTCCAGAAGTAACCAAATACCTGCGAATCGGCTCGTTATGCACCTAAACAATGATAGTGTAGCTTTCAATACGTGAATCCACAACGTAAAGCATCTTAACAGTTGAAATTAAAGAGAAAAATATTTAAAAAATAAATAAATTACCATACTTTTCTTACCCTTTGTGAATCGCATGCACCCAGCAGAAACCAAACAATCAGAGGCGCAACCAATTGCAGAGCAATCAGATTCCCTTCCATCAAACCCATTTTTCATAAACCCTAGAAAAAATGGTAAGTAGGTAAAATTTCAGTTCTCACATATCACGGCCCCTTTTCACACCACACCATGCTCTGTAAATTTGAGGCCTTTCACTTCAGACCGTCGTCCCAGCCCTACGCAGCAGCAAGGAAGTTGTTCTTCTTCCGAGCCAAGTCAATCTGTGAGCTTGTCCCTCTCCCTCTTCATTCAATTTAGAGTAGACAGTGGAAACACCCATGTACTTGTATACTTCTGATTTTTCCCTAGACTTTTCTTTTCGAAAACTTTTTTTTTTTTTTTTAAAGTCAATTTGACGGAAATTTGGTAATTTACTTCATAGAATTTATGAAGGATGGAATAGGTTTGGTAAAAATGGAATCAGATCCTTTTCGGATCTAAAAAATCTGAGTTTCATGATTAAATGATTTAGGTTGTTGAAATTTGATCCAACGATTACAATTATTATTCAAATTCATTTACTAAAAGTTTTCTTTTAGTAATCAACCAAGTGTAAGAATTTCTAAATTAATTTGGTTCGTTGAGTAATAAAGTTAGCAACAAGTGGATTGCCTTGCTAGTTAGGATTTTATTCTTCAACCCGTTACGCTCTAAGTTGAAATCAATTTCCGTTAACTTAAATTAGTATAGAATGTAGCTTGTGGTCAATATTAATAGATAATTCGACTTTTTATTTTTGAAATAAACGATATTATTTATATTAAGGAATATGAGATGCGTAAGATATTAATAATATGTTTTAAATTCGTTTTTTAACGAGAATCGAATTTATGACATTTCATTTATAAATAAAGAAGAATATCATTATATAGTAGTACTAAATCCGGTTTCTTTTATTTTAAGTTTCAAAAAGAAAATTGATTTCAACACCACCAATCTACAATAAAGTAGAACTAAAGAAAAAGTACAGGAGTAGAGGAGTAGGTGGGTGAGCCTGAAATTGGTAGGTGAAGTTGTAGTAGTAAATTGGCCAAAAATAAGAAGTTGGAGCAGCAACAAACACAAACACAAATTCCAAGTAGAAGGAGAGAGAGAGGAGGGAGAAAGAAATGGAAGGATTATACGGAGCAGTGATGGAGGAGATAGGGCGGTACACCGGACTATCACCGGCGGCCTTCTTCACAATCGCCGGGATGATGGTCGTGGTTTACAGAATAGTCACCGGCATGTTTGTGGGTCCCGAAGATTACAACAAGCCTCCGGTGGCGGCGACCATCGACACCGTCGATTCTGATTCCAAATCCAATTTTGTGAATAAATACTTCAATTCCGCGGGGGCGGCGAGAGGCTCGTCGGTCCAAATGGGAGACATGACGGAGGAGCAGCTGAGAGAGTACGACGGGTCCGACCCCAATAAGCCGCTGCTTATGGCTATCAGAGCTCAGATATACGACGTCTCTTCCTCCAGGTAATTTCCCTGCTTCTCTTTCCTTCCTTCATTTTGCACTTAATTGAAATTTATAAAAACAAACCGGGACCTTTTGGTCTTTCACGCCAATTCCGCTAGAATTTTCGTCAAAAATAAGGACAGTAACTCGCCATTTAACAGTACACATAAAAATTGAAAACGAAATAGTTACCAAGCGGTCAAATCTTATAACTGCACATGTTTTTTTAATCATGTGACAACTTGTGCTTAATTTGACGGAAATTCGTATTAACGTCAACGGCCAAAGCTACACACTTAGTCAAAGGAAATTGATTTTCGCACTTCGCCAATTTCCTCAGCATGAAGATAAAAGAGAGTGCAAAAATCACTTCCTTTGTTGAATTCGAACAAATTTTACGGATTTTTAATCCGAGTATCCAAATTTTATGGAGATATTGTTATTATTTATCCTCTAATAGCTTGTTCAGATTTTAGAAAAGCGAACACAAATTGGCAATTTCAGTGCAAATGAAGATCATAATTTGAAGCAAATTACAACATGCAATGCAGGAACTTTTACGGACCGGGAGGAGCGTACGCCATGTTTGCTGGAAGGGAAGCAAGCAGAGCGCTGGCTCTTCTGTCCTTTAAACCCCAAGACATAAACGGCAATCTCGAAGGTCTGGGGCCTGATGAACTTGGCATACTACAGGATTGGGAAGATAAATTCATCGAAAAATATGACAAGGTCGGGCAGCTTGTAGCAGAGCAAACAACTACAAATGCCGATGAGAAAACTGAGGTCGCTGCCGATGACGCTCAACCGCAAGCAGTTGGACAAGCAGAATAGAGGAGAGGAAAGAATAATCTGTCCAGATATTGCACGCGCTCGGGCTAGGGTTTCCTTCTAGCCGAGCGCAAATATGTATCTCATTTCCGTATTTTGTATAAACACAAGAAATGATAACAGTATATGGTAAGGTAATATAGACCTTGTCTCCTGAATCAGTGTCCGTTCGGCTCCTGCTGCCTTGATCCTTGCATATTCATCCTTCTCGGGTTGGCTGGGAAAGTAACAAGAAAGAAAAAGGACGACTAGGACTAAGGAGAAAGAAAAAGGACGATTGGACAAGCAGAATACAGGAGAGCAGAGGAGAGCATAGTCTGTCAAGATACTGCACGTGCTCGGGCTAGGGTTTCCTTCTAGCCGAGCACAAATATGTAAGAAAAATTAATGAAAATGACTTGAAAACTTTGAGTTTTAATGAAAATGACAAAAATGTGTTGTAAGTGAATAGTACCAGGAATTTTTCATTAAAGTTTCCTGTGTATCCCATTCCTGTCTTTTGTACAAGCACAAGAAATGATAACAGTACATGGTAAGTAAAAACCTTGTCTCCTGAATCAGTGTCCATTCGACTCTTGCTGCCTCGATCCTTACATATTCATCCTTCTCGGGTTGGCTGGGAAGATAATAAGAAAGAAAAAGGACGATTAGAACTAAACTTAAAAACACTAACCTTGAGAATGCATCAAATAAGATCTACTGGATACCTGTGACATCAGTGACTCTTGTACCCCAAGAAACCAAGAGTGCAAGGCCGCCAGCGGCAAAATTGGCATCACTTGTCCACCAATCCTCATACAATTGTAATAACATAACAAGCTAATTACACCAGTACAACCAAATAAAAGATTGGTATAAACTAAAGATGAACGGAAATAAATTCAACACCGAAGAGTAAAAATGAAAATCGAAGGAAACAATATATCAAGCGTCGATAGATTATGCAACTACCTTAAAGTGACATACTTGATCTTCAGAAACTAACAAGAACTTTGCTTTTATTTGTGCTTGTACAAGAGCACTTTGGTTTATGCATACAATGATACCTCAGGAAAATTTTCTATATATGATACATAACCCGAATACATAACTGAAGTGTTCCGATTATTGTAATGTATCTTCTATCGACACGAACAAAGTACATTATCGCGGAGAAGAACAAAAAAATAACGAATCAAGCATAGATATATCATACAAATACTTTGAATGAGACATACTCTGGCCTCAAAAACTAATCAGAACTCTGATTTTATCTGCACGTAATTGTGGTGATTTCAGCAAACGGCTCCTACGGCTTCTCTGTACGTGCTTTGGCTTTTCGAACGGATTTCATGGCTTCTTCAAATGATTTCTGAATGCAAATTAAAAGCATGTCAGTGACACAATGTTGGAATGATTCGTTCGACGATTTTAGGCTCAATTTCTATAGACATACAATCGACGGATACCGACAGCATTATATAAACGAAAATTAGAGAAAGCTTGAATTGAGAAAACGAAAGACCAGGGCGAAAGAGGAACAAGAAGAAGCAACGTACCTCATGATTATGCATCTTCCATAAGGCATCCCAGCCCAAATTAACAACTGCTATACCACCTAAGCAAGCCCTGCATAAGATTTATCTTCCAATGAAGCATTTCCAAAGAGAAATTTACCCAACATATTGCACTGATTAACCAAATGCCGAATTGTGTAATACCATGTTCACCTCATCGGGCAAATGTATGGTTTTTTATTAACGAAAACTAATTAAAATGATTTGAAAACTTTGAGTTTTAATGATAAGAACAAAATACAGAATAAAGTGAATAGTATCAAGATTGACTTTTTAGTGTAAAAATATGGTTTTTCGTTAAAGTGAACCGTACCAGAACTTTTCGTTAAAGTTCTTTTTTTTATAGCATAGAATATTACAAATAAGCTCTGCCCGTACAATCTTATGTTGCCGATCTTAAACCGAATTAAAAAAAAAAGGAGACAGTTAGGTAGTGCACAACCATCACTCTTTTCACATTCGTTATATTTGTTTCAAATGAACTTTATATATATTTTAAAATAACTGAAAATACTTTTAGTAAAAATATTTTTGAAATCAATTCTTAGTTAAAATGCAAGTAAATCTTGAAAAAATATTTAAATACTTTCAGTAAAAAGCACATAATTAATGTTTTTAGAACTCAAAAACATTTTATCTATAAAGGTTTTCAATCATTTTAATTCAATAGAAAAACTGTAAAAATCAGCCGCGGAAATTTACAGACAAGTGAATAGGAAAAAAAGATTACCCTACCCTGCGACGGAGACATTGAGAAGGAAAGCGCGCGTGGTGACATATCGGAGAAAATTCTCAAAGGCGGAGGAAGCTCCACTGGCGGCTCCGGAGCCACCGCCTCTTCTGTAACTATTACCACCACTATATCCGTAACCGTAATTGTAAGTGCGAGTGTAGGTATTGTAATTGTTGTGGGGGCGGTGAGAGCTCTGGAAATTGTAGTCGGCGCGCTTGCGATCGTCGATGAGGACCTGGTAGGCCTCGGAGACCTGCTTGAATCGGACGGTGGCTCTGTCTCTCTCCGCCTTGGGGGATGCGGAGTGCTTGTCTGGGTGCAGCTTCACCGCCAACTTCCTGAACGCTTCCTTGATTTCGGCTTTGCTCGCGTTCCTCGCCAGCCCCAATACCTTGTAGTGATCCATGATTTCGTTTTTGATAATTTTTCTCGATCGATCAATTCGGTTTCTTTGTAATTAGGATTCGATTTTTCAGTTGGGAATTGGGGATTGAGGAATTAGGGTTTATAAATTCGTTTCGTCTTGGTGAATGAAGGGTTGGGTTATTCAACGTCTTGGCATCGCCATAGCCGCTTGCTTTCTCTTCATGCTTCGCGGTTCGCAGTTCATTTTCAGGAGAAAATTCCCCTTTCCCCATTATACCCTCCCGAATTTTCTCCTTTTTATTTATTTATTTATTAATTATTATTATTTTTTTAACAAAAGATATCAAGTTTACTTTGAAGATAATTAGATCTAAAGAAGTCTCGCTTCTATGTAAAGAGGGAAAAAGAGAAGGTTATTTTGATAAAAAAAATTAAAAAAAAAAGAGAAGAATAAAAGAAGGGTTTAATTACTCTAGTGCCCATAAAAGAATGCATGACAAATGATGATTAAATACGTGTTTTTTTTCTTTTTATATATTCATGTTTTTTTTTGTGTGTTTATTATTTTGTTTTCCTGAAAAGTTCGTTGTTTTCATTTTGACTTACTTGACGGGATATGTGAATATGTGTCAAAACCTATCTTGAACATGAAGGCTATCTTTGTTTCTAAGTACTTTGGGATTCGTGAATCGTGAATCGTGTTTATTCATTGTACATCATGTGGTCAATTTTTATCAAGTACTGGTTGTGTTTAATTTTAGATAAAATGCTTAAAATAATTTCTAATATATGATAAACAGACATGATTGATGAATCACTAAGATCTTCATCTTTATCATATATAATTCATCAACGCATGTTTTATCTCTATTAGAGAAATGTTATAATTGATGATACAACTAGATAATAAAAATATTTCAAAAAACACAGCTATAAGGAAAACTAATGAAAATGATTTGAAAACTTTGAATTTTAATATAAAAAAAATAAAAATGTTGTAAGTAAATAGTACAGAGTAACTTTTTAGACTAAAAATATCATTTTTTTTAAAAATGAAGAGTACCGAAAACTAAAAATATCATTTTCTTTAAAAATGAAGAGTTTCGTTAAAAAATAGTACGGCCGTATATCTAAATTTCAATCAAGAAAAAAGGTTAATGTAGTCAAAGCCCAAAAAGTTAATTTAAGCAACGGATCAACTCCTGTGGTTCTCTTCCAATCGACTCGGACCCGGTTAGCTCCCGTCATTTCCACTCTCTCAACCACCGAACAAACAGGCGGATCTTCGGCGCTACTATTCCTTCCTCCACCACCAACTCAGCCGGCCCGGTAAGAATCTTATTTTCCGATTTCTATCCATTTCTTCATTGTTCTTCGCTTTCAATTTTCTTAATTATTTATTTTCCTAATTAATTTGTAATTATGTTGGGCATGGCATATAGCTTGATTTCTTATCTAAATCCTAGCTCTGAATCTCAAATTTTGTGTCCAAAATCCGAACTTTTGATGTGATGCTTTGTTTTGTGTTCGAATTCGTTGAATTTGTTACTCAAGAGTTTCAATCTTAGCATTTGTATGTGTTGAAGAATACAAGAATCCCACATCGAAAATTGACAAAATAAATTACAGTATGTAACGAATGCTTCCGCTCCTAATGATACCGGGGCTTTTTTGTGATGAAGCCCCATAAGTTTGCGTGATTAGTAGTGGGCCGCTGGTCTGACTCTTCGAAATCTTGACAAAAGCGTCGCTGCCCCACCGATGATTTCTCTCCCTCTCACATTGTGTTTGTTTCGCTTTCGTGTTTGTTGGGTAATTCTTAATAGAAGTGTTTTTGTGACTGGTTGAGATCTATGGGATTGCACATTCATTGACTCTGTTACTTTTTCTTTTTTATCTGTTTCTAGTGCTTTTGGGCACTGGTATAGATCATTTGCGTAACCAGAAAGAAGATGAAAGGCCAAAGCAGTTACGCTCCACCTGCTTACATTCCGTTGGGAATGTCAGATTCTGAATCAGCGATTGTTTTGCGAAATGAAGACCCGCCTAATCAGCAGAACAGCGTTGATGGGCCCAAACAATGGTCTTCTGGAATCTGCGCTTGCTGTGACGATATGCAGAGCTGTACGCTACTTTCTGCTTTGTGACCTTGATTTATCAGAAGGAAAATTATGAAGGTGCCTTCTTGAGTAGGGAAAACGAGAATTAGCCTGTTGTCATTATACATCAATTTTACGAGGATTCTTTAAGCAAGGCTAGGAGAGGACTTGAATTATTTAACTAACCCTATAGGTTACTATATGCTTGCCTCTTATTTTTTATGCATTAATGTTCTCTGAGTATTCTTCAATATGTGGGGGACCTCTTTTATGTCTGAATTTGTGATTGGTATTCATTCTATGTTAGTTAGAAGCCATTGCAATATCTAGATTTTAGGCGAGTAACCATGCGCGGATTTTTTTTATAGATCAAACAGTATATACTATCCCATCAAACTTGACGAGAACATGAAGAGAACAGTAGGTTAGAATAACAGAACTTATGAAGTTTACACTGATAAACTAACACCTTGAATTTTTCATGGACAAAATTTGGATAAAGATCCATATATTAAGTACTTTAAACCTCATTTTAAGGACGCGATATCCAGTCTGATGTGAGGTAAAGCATTGGTTGTTGGTATATACTCTGTGTTGTTAGTGGTGAATAAATAGATGATAATGTTTTGAATACGTTAGAGGATGTGCATGGGAAGAGGCTAATCTGACTGTTTTTTTTTTTTTTTTTTTTGTTTATCATGATAAGTGATAATGATATTCATGATAAACAAAAAAAAAAAAAAAAAAAAAAAGTCAGGATAAAGGAGGAGGGGGAGGGCGTCAGGTAGTCGACAGTCGGCACTCCATGATCACGTCGAATCCTTATGAAAATGAATCCAGAACGAAATCGCGCTAAAGCTAGGGCGTCACCCGTAAGTGGCGCGCTGTGTGGCCCGAGCACAGTGATAAGTGAGCAAGGGTCGCTGTATCTCCATCGGCACCCGGATGCAGTGTTAAATGAGCAAGGGGGCTATAGAAACTTCTTTTCGAACGACTCCACTCAAAGTTGTTTGGGAGCATATGCTCCTATCAACTTTACACGGGACACACAAAAGAAGTACTTTGATCCTATTAGACGGGGAAGGGTGAAGAAGCTAGGACAGAAGGGTAGAGTTCAAGAGAGCAAAATGCGTTTAGGAACGTGGAATATAGGAACCTTGACGGGAAAATCTATGGAAGTAGTAGAAGTTATGGTGAGGAGAAGGATAAATATTATGTGCCTACAAGAAACTAAGTGGGTTGGGCGTAAGGCAAAGGATCTAGAAAACTCAGGGTTTAAACTATGGTATTCGGGCACAAATAGAACGAGAAACGGTGTTGGCATCATCGTGGACAAGACATTGACACAAGATGTTGTAGATGTCAAGAGGGTAGGAGATAGAATCATGGCAATCAAGATTAGTAGGGTTGGATACGAGTTCGAAGGAGAAATTTTGGGAAGACCTTGGAGACTTGGTGCAAGGAATTGCTCAGACGGAGAAGTTATTTATAGGAGGAGATTTAAATGGACACGTGGGCAGGGAGACAGGCAACTATGGAGGTTTTCATGGTGGCCATGGTTTTGGGGAGAGAAACGAGGATGGGGAAGCTATCTTGGATTTTGCAATGGCATATGATCTCTTCTTAGCCAACACCTTCTTTAAGAAGCGGGAAGAACATGTGATCACCTACAAGAGTGGGTCGTCAAAAACACAAATAGATTTTCTTCTAATGAGGAAAAGGGATCGTATAACTTGTAAGGATTGCAAAGTTATACCAGGAGAGAGCGTGGCTAATCAACATCGCTTGTTGGTGATGGATGTACATATCAAAAGAGTGAGAAAAAAGAACAAGACTTGGAAGTGCCCAAGGACTAGATGGTGGAATCTAAAAGAAGAAAAACAAGCCATTTTCAAAGAGAAAATAACCACCCAGTGTGTGTGGGATAGAGAGGGGGAAGCTAACCAAATGTGGGATTCCATGGCTAGTTGTATCCGAAAAATAGCAAAAGAGGTATTAGGAGAGTCCAAGGGCTTTGCCCCACACCAAAAGGAATCTTGGTGGTGGAATGAGGAGGTACAAACAAAGGTGAAGGCTAAGAAGGAATGTTGTAAAGCCTTATACAAGGATAGGACCGATGAAAATGGTGAAAGGTATAGAAAAGCGAAGCAAGAGGCGAAGAAAGCTGTGAGAGAAGCTAAGTTAGCGGCTTATGACGATATGTATAAACGATTAGATACCAAAGAAGGAGAGTTGGATATCTATAAACTAGCTAGAGCAAGGGAAAAGAAGACAAGGGACCTAAACCAAGTGAGGTGCATCAAGGATGAGGATGGAAATGTTCTTGCTACAGAGAACGCGGTTAAAGACAGATGGAAAGGTTATTTTCATAATCTTTTCAATGAAGGACATGAAAGGAGTGCTTCTTTAGGGGAGTTGAGTAACTCAGAAGAGTGTAGAAACTACTCTTTTTATCGCAGAATCCGGAAGGAAGAAGTGGTTGTAGCTTTGAAGAAGATGAAGCATAGAAAAGCAGTAGGCCCAGACGATATACCAATCGAAGTGTGGAAAGTTTTGGGAGAGACGGGTATAACATGGCTCACTGACCTTTTCAATAGGATTTTGAAAACGAAGAAGATGCCAAATGAGTGGCGAACGAGCACTTTGGTGCCTATCTACAAGAATAAGGGCGATGTACAAAATTGCATGAACTATAGGGGTATTAAGCTAATGAGTCATACAATGAAGCTCTGGGAGAGAGTCATTGAGCATAGATTGAGGCAAGAGACACGGGTTTCGGACAACCAATTCGGGTTCATGCCAGGGCGCTCAACCATGGAGGCAATCTATCTTTTACGAAGATTGATGGAAAGATATAGAGATGGGAAAAAGGATTTACACATGGTCTTTATAGATTTGGAAAAAGCGTATGATAGGGTCCCAAGAGACATTCTTTGGAGGATTTTAGAGAAGAAAGGAGTACGAGTAGCATATATCCAAGCTATACAGGATATGTATGAAGGAGCAAAGACTGCCGTAAGAACTCATGAAGGACAAACCGAAAGCTTTCCCATAACTGTAGGATTACATCAAGGCTCATCCTTAAGTCCTTACCTTTTTGCGTTGGTAATGGATGAGTTAACAGGACATATTCAAGATGATATTCCTTGGTGTATGCTTTTCGCAGACGATATAGTGTTGATAGATGAAACTCAAGAAGGGGTAAATGCAAAGCTTAACCTTTGGAGAGAAGTGTTGGAATCTAAAGGTCTTCGCCTAAGCCGATCAAAGACAGAATATATGGAGTGCAAGTTCAGTGCAAATGGAGGCCAAAACGAGTTAGGGGTGAGGATCGGAGATCAAGAAATACCAAAGAGCGACCGTTTTCGTTACCTAGGATCTATCTTGCAAAAGAACGGAGAATTAGATGGAGATCTCAACCATAGAATACAAGCTGGATGGATGAAGTGGAAGAGTGCATCCGGCGTGTTGTGTGACCGCCGTATGCCACTGAAGCTCAAGGGAAAATTTTATAGGACGGCAATAAGGCCGGCGATGCTGTATGGCACAGAATGTTGGGCGGTGAAGCATCAACACGTACACAAAATGGGTGTAGCGGAGATGAGGATGCTTCGTTGGATGTGTGGGCACACGAGAAAGGATAAGATTAGGAATGAGGATATCCGGGGTAAAGTAGGAGTAGCCGAAATTGAAGGAAAGATGAGAGAAAATCGGTTACGGTGGTTTGGACATGTGCAAAGAAGGCCTACTGACGCTCCGATTAGAAGATGCGACTATGGGACAGAGGTTCAGGGCCGAAGGGGTAGAGGAAGACCCAGGAAAACTTTGAGAGAGACCCTAAGAAAAGACTTAGAGTACTTGGATCTAACGGAGGACATGACACAGGACAGAACACAATGGCGTTCTAAGATTCATATAGCCGATCCCACTCAGTGACTTGGATTTTCCAAGTCTCCAACCGAGAAGTTGTCCTCTCTCGGGAAATTAAGGGAACACTACCTCAACCTACATGCTCCACTCACAAAGCTCCAACATACAAGCTTCAACAAAAGAAAATTCAAAGAACTTAGCGAAAAAGGCTTTGGTGATTTAACACAATACGTTGAAATGAAGGAAAGCTTATTTATTGATATCCCCGATAAATTACAAATATGTACATATACTTGAGTCAAAATAAACAAACAAGAGGGAGCCTTCACAAAGGTTGCTTAGGAGAAGTCTCGGCAGTCGGTAGAGCCCCAGAAAGAGAAGGCACCGGAGGGGGATCGTTCGGAGCCTCAGTACTGGACAGAACCCTAGAAGGAGGAGGCATCAGAGGTTGATCATTTGGAGCTTCATTACGCGGTACAGCCCCAGAAGACGAAGGCAATAAATGCCTTTGGAACAAACCCACAAATCTCTGATGATCAAGTAAAACCTGACCATCAGATTCCTTCATCTGGTCAAGCTTCCTCTTCATGTTTGTAGCATAGTCATGTGCGAGCCGGTGCAACTGTTTATTCTCATGCTTGAGCCCTCTAATCTCCTGTTTGAGACTCATCACTTCAGCCGCCAATGATTCAACTTGGCGGGTTCGAGCAAATAGGCGTTGGGCCATATTAGACACAGAACCTGCACACTGAACACTAAGAGCCAGAGAATCCTTAACAGCCAACTCATCAGACCGTTTGGAAAGTAGTCTGTTATCTTTGGGAGTGAGAAGGTTCTTGGCCACTACCGCAGCGGTCATATCATTCTTCATCACGGAATCCCCAACGGTAAGAGGACCAGTAGGGGAGACGAAGGATGGGCGCCATATGTTGTCTGGAGAAGGCGGGGCTGCCTCTTCAACAAGGTTCAAGTCAAAACGACGGTCGGAGGGGCCAGACATTTTCAAAGGTGTAGAAAAGAGAAGAGGTCGGACAAATCAAGATCTTAGAAGTGCAAGAATGGAGCTTCTACTGGTGGATATTCAAGTGTGCTTTGGAACTTAATGTCAGCCTCTATAAAAATCTGCACTCGACGAAGCTTCAGAAATCGAAGAGGCGTTTGCTTTCTCAAAAGCTGGGCTGCTCAGAGACCACGAGGGTCGATCTCAGAAATCGAAGAGGCGTTTGCTTTCTCAAAAGCTGGGCTGCTCAAAGACCACGAAGGCCGATCTCAGAAATCGAAGAGGTTTGCTTTCTCAAAAGCTGGGCTGCTCAGAGACCACGAGGGCCGATCTCAGAAATCGAAGAGGTTTGCTTTCTCAAAAGCTGGGCTGCTCAGAGACCACGAGGGCCGATCTCAGAAATTGAAGAGGTTTGCTTTCTCAAAAGCTGGGCTGCTCAGAGACCACGAGGGTCAATCTCAGAAATCGAAGAGGCACCTACTTTTCCAGCCTTGTCAGCACCTCACACGCACACTCAGTTTTGCGGAAATTATGGGCATTCTGTCGAAGATTTCTGGCGAAGTAGAAAGCACATGAATCGTACTGTTCAATCACCCACTTCCCACACGCAACAGTAGCTCATGGGTACCACATATAACTTTGCCAAAGTTCTCTGACAAAGTTGAGACTACTTTTCCAGCCTTGTCAGCACCTGTCACACGCACACTCAGCTTTGCGGAAATTATGGGCATTCTATCGAAGATTTCTGGCGAAGTAGAAAGCACAGGAATCGTACTGTTCAATCACCCACTTCCCACACGCAACAGTAGCTCATGGGTACCACATATAACTTTGCCAAAGTTCTCTGACAAAGTCGAGATACGTGAAGCTTGCAACTCTCACTACATCGCTCTGACCAAGAAGGGTAAAAGAATAGCAAAGAAACAACACTAACAAAGTTTAGACACATAAATTTTGACGGCCTAGCTACCATATTATTACCCACAAGGGTAAAGGAACAGTACCACTGTTGGATAATTGGAAAGTCCCGGTGTGTCAACCTCTGTGCTTCATGGCAAGGTAGACTAGCAAACATGCCCAACCTTTACTCACATTCGAGAAAACACTCCCAACAAGATTGCTTGCCCCAAAATCGAAGAGGCATCGCCCTCCGAATCTCGAGAGCCAGACTCCCAACATGATTACTTTCTCAAAAATCGAAGAGAGGGTAAAGGAACAGTACCACTGCTGGATAATTTGAAAGTCCCTGTGTGTCATCCTCTGTGCTTCGTGGCAAGGTAGACTAGCAAACATGCCCAACCTTTACTCACATTCGAGAAAACACCCCCAACAAGATTGCTTGCTCCAAAATCGAAGAGGCACCGCCCTCCGAATCTCGAGAGCCAGACTCCTAACATGATTACTTTCTCAAAAATCGAAGAGAGGGTAAAGGAACAGTACCACTGCTGGATAATTGGAAAGTCCCTGTGTGTCAACCTCTGTGCTTCGTGGCAAGGTAGACTAGCAAACATGCCCAACCTTTACTCTTATTCGAGAAAACACTCCCAACTCCCAACATGATTACTTTCTCAAAAATCGAAGACACCGTTCTCCGAATCTCGAGAGCCAGACCCCCAGCATGATTGCTTTCTCAAAAATCGAAGAGGCATCGTTCTCCGAATCTCGAGAGCCAGATCCCCGACAGGATTGCTTGTTCGAAAACCGAAAAGGCACCACTTTCCCAACTTCAAGAGCCGGATCTCCTTGGATAAAGCTTGTCTGTAATCTTCACACGCAACATCAGCTTTCCAGATACCACAGACCACTTTTTCAAAGTGCTCTGACAGAGTTAAAACTTGTGAAGCTGGCAGCTCCCACTACCGTGCTATGACCAAGCAGGGTAAAGAAATAGCATTATTACTTGATGTTAGGGAGACTTCTATATATGTCGACCTCCATCCCCAACGGACAGGCAAACCTGCAAAAATGCTCAACCCTTCCTCTTATCTGAGAGGGCACTCCCAACGAAGCCTTTCGAAATATTCAGCTTTCTTTCCCCCCGATAATACCTCTGTAAACAAGCTATACTAGAGCAAGAATATCTCATATCATCAGGGTTAAAAGCAAGAGTATCCCATATCATGCTTTTTCCCTGTCTTTTCCTTTGGCCTTGTTCTTACCTGCAAGACAAGGAGAAAGAGAGCAATCAGTCAGCACTTGGAATCAAGCTTCCAACCAGGAACTGACTGCCTGGAACCCCTTACCCTGGCATTGCTCTCGAGTACTCATCTTCAACATCTTATGCTCCCAAGGAAGATACCGCATCTGCCTGAGGAACAGATAGGGCAAGTGAGAAGGATACAAGGAAGCATGTGGAGACAAGCGTAACAGCACATGTGCCGATACATCCACTACTCTGTCAAAAGCAAAAGTACCCCATATCAGCAGGGTCGAACGTACTCTAGATTTGATGGACTTGTTTTGACCCTCAAATTCTTCAGTCGGCCTTATACTTTGGAGGAAACCAGAAAACCCTCCAGCCCAGTTCAAGAATAAGCCTGTGGAAAGTTACTTCTTCAAAAGCAAAAGTATCCCATATCATCTCTTCTCATTTTTCTTCTCTTTATCCTTCATGCTGCCTGCAAGATAGGGAGAATGTGAACAATCAGCCGGAGCTCTGATTGCTTACCTTGTCTGTTACCTCTTTCAGCAGATCCCCTAGCTCGGCGACTTGGGGGACTCCTACTACATGGTTTGTATCGCGCTTGACCAAGCCTGAAACTACAAGTAAGCTTCAAGTGACATTGATACATTACCTTGTGCATCTCCACCAGTTACAGATACCACCCCTGGATGGAAGAAGAGTACTTCCAGAGAAGATTCCACATCTACCTATGAGACAGATAAGGAAAGTCAAGCCGATACCACACTCCGGGACTTAGAAGTTTCGTGGTTACGAGATCATTCTCCCACAATATTTCCTAAAGTCATTTGTACTAAATCATTCACTTGTACTCCCTAAAGGAGAGCTTGAACCTATGTACTTGTGTAAACCCTTCACAATTAATGAGAACTCCTCTATTCCGTGGACGTAGCCAATCTGGGTGAATCACGTACATCTTGTGTTTGCTTTCCTATCTCTATCCATTTATATACTTATCCACACTAATGACCGGAGCAATCTAGCGAAGATTACAAAAAGTGACCGTTTTCGCTACCTAGGATCTATCTTGCAAGAGAACGGAGAATTAGCTGGAGATCTCAACCATAGAATACAAGTTGGATGGATGAAGTGTAAGAGTGTATCCGGCGTGTTGTGTGATCGTCGTAGGCCACTGAAGCTCAAGGAAAAATTTTATAGGACGGCAATAAGGCCAACGATGTTGTATGGCACAGAATGTTGGGCGGTGAAGCATCAACACGTACACAAAATGGGTGTAGCGGAGATGAGGATGCTTCGTGGGATGTATGGGCACACGAGAAAGGATAAGATTGGGAATGAGGATATCCAAGGTAAAGTAGGAGTAGCCAAAATTGAAGGAAATATGAGAGAAAATCGGTTCCGGTGGTTTGGACATGTGCAAAGAAGGCCTACTGACGCTCCGGTTCGAAAATGTGACTACGGGACAGAAGTTCAGGGCCGAAGGGGTAGAGGAAGACCTAGGAAAACTTTGGAAGAGACCCTAAGAAAAGACTTGATTACTTGGATCTAACGGAGGACATGACACAAAACCGAGCGCAATGGCGTTCTAGGATTCATATAGCCGACCCCACTTAGTGGGAAAAGGCTTTGTTGTTGTTGTTGTTGTGTTTGTTTATCATGATAAGTCCTAACATTTGCTTGTTAGGTACACAACCATTGCTAAATATATTCGTAACAGTAGCAGCAGCTTCATTCATCATGTCTCCAGATTATGACTTTCAAACCAATAACGACCATCTGATTGCTGATTTTTTTTTTACAGGTTGTGTAGGTCTATTTTGTCCTTGCTTTCTGTTTGGTAAGAATGCAGAATTTCTGGGTTCTGGGACATTATTAGGATCATGCATGACTCATTTTATTTTGTGGGCACTTGTTAATACCGCCTGCTGCTTATTGACTGAGGGCCTGTTTTTGGGCATACCGGGATGCTTTGTTGCATGTTATGCTTGTGGCTACCGCAGTGCCCTAAGAACAAAGTATAATCTTCAGGTATAACATCGTTTTTCAATTTACAGGCTTAAAGTCTGTTAACTTTATAAGAGTAGAAAAGTTTTGATTTTGTGCTTTTATTCTTTCAGTTCCTTCTTGAATTTTGTTTTACTTTTCATCTGAGTTTCAATCTGCGTTTGACTGTTTGAGAAATAGAAATGACTACCAAAAATGTGATTAATTATTGGTGTAGAAGTTGGGTTTGACACGTCGATTGAGTGCTTTGATACCATGTTAAAGTTTGAGCTTCCAACCGCAATTCATGCCCCTGCATGACACCATATATAAGGCTTACCACTCTAAGATTAAAAAAAAAGGGTTCTTCATATATAGTAATGAAAGGCTTCAAGTTGCTGATGTGGGATTATAATATCATTAAGGGAAGATGTAATTATCATTCATGTGATAGGGAATGTGACTTTATATTGTGCTCATTGGTGGAAAATAATTTATTTGATTACTTCGAAATATTTGTTTGCGGGAGGTCATGAACTACCCGAAACTTTTTGTGGGACAACTGCTTATTCTTAGTTTTATTACTTCACTAGGGCTTATCATTTTTTGTCCATGAATTTTGTAGGAAGCACCATGTGGAGACTTCGTCACTCATTTTTTCTGCCATCTGTGTGCACTTTGTCAAGAGTACCGGGAGATCCGCGAAAAGTTGGATTCCAGCCCTCCTGACCTGAGTCTGGCTGTAGTTACAGCCCCACCAGTCCAGACAATGGAACCAGGTCTCCAAAAGTAAACCACAATTTTAATACTCTTGTAGGATCAGCATTTGGTTTAGGTTACAAAACCTTCTTTGTGCTCTTCAGTGGGTAATGTTATTGAAGCCTTCCACAATTTATTTTTTATTTTCACTTAATTTCTTTGGTCTGTTCCTGGGTTGATTTTTTACGTTATCAGCATGATGTACTTTTTTCGGTGTTTTTGCTTCAACCTGGAACCTATGCTACTTTCCATTATGAAGTGCAGGATGAATATTATGGAATGAACAACATTGCTCTCTCTCCCTGTATTTGTTTATCTCTCTCTCACTCTTCGTGCAAGCACACACGCTTTTTGTGATCATGTTTCACGGATTGTTTCTACACATGGTTACAGAGTATTTTATTGTTGTTATATTTCTGTTATAGTGAAGATACTAGTTATTTTCATGAGCACCTCAACTAAGGATGTGGCTTCTTTGGAACGAGGGGCGGAATCCGTCATGTATTTAGTTTAATCTCCCATTGTCTGCCCGCACACCGTCTCATTCCATACTTTTATATGTGAAAACGTTTATGAGCATGATTTTTGTTGGTTTACTCCAGAAAGGTTAGTTGCATCCAAGTTTGAAGTGATGGCAAAGGTTTCTCTCGCGGATGTTGTTGCTACAGGTTTTACTTCTTTATAGCTCGTTTCGTTTTTCGTTGTCTAACCCTTTGCTTGAGTATGGAAGACATTGTTGTGGATTGGGACGAAGCGAAACTTGGGATCAACTTTGCCATTTCAATATTTCATGTTCTTTCGTTTTAGTTTTCGTTTTCGTTTTCGTTTTCGTTTTGGTTTTGTTTTGTACTGGTGCTGCGTTAGGAGAGCCAGTATGACACTCCTAGACCCTCGAATCAGACCGCCCAATAGTGATTTGGTTTCTTCTCTCGATTTTTAGCTCAAATCAAACTGAAATGCACCACTTAATTGAAACGACCGTAAGCGCTTTTAGAAAAAACTAGTTTTGGTTAAAAGTGTGCGCTTTGTGCAAGAAGCACTAATTAAAGTGTTTTTCTTGGATTCATTTACATTTTTACTAAGAATTAGTTTCAAAAATATTTTTACCAAAAGCGTTTTTAGTTATTTTAAAATTACTTCCAAACGACTATGTAATGTAACACAGTTGGTGTCTGTATTGATTGTGAAGACAATTTTAGAGTGATGGCAAATAAAACAAAACGGAAAATAAATAATAATTTTTATTAAAAAAAAAAGAATAATAATTACAAGGACGATTTAACCAATTTTTGCAAATTTGCAATTTAAGAGGGAAAATAATATCCTCCCTTTATTTTCGAGCGATTCAACGTTTCGCAAAACCGGCAAAAATTGCCAGTAACTTTCCGTTCCAATCATTCTTTAAATAAAAAAGATATTCGTTTTTTTGTTCAATAAATAAAAAGATATTCAAAGATATGTTTTTCTTAAGCAAACAAAGATTGACATAAACTTTTTGAATAACAACCCTTTTTTGTGTGTGATTATTCAGGAGTATCAATATCCCAGTTTGTAAAGGAAGCTTTATGAATGCCCCCAAATTATAGACATTCCACTTTGAGTCTCTAAACTTTCAAATCGTGTCAAATTTTCTCATGTTAGTTTAAACTATAAACCTATCTTTCATTGAATTTAGAGTTATCTTTGCCAGTATTGTACAATACAACTTTGAGTTTGTTGCAGATGTGTACATTTTTTCCTCCCAAATCAAGTATTAAAAGTTTAAAACACCATATTTTCCTAATTTGTCTTGTTAAGTTAATAGAGCATTTCGTTGACATATCACGTTCCTAAGAGTAGGTTGTGATAGCATTAACGGTTAGAAAGATATTGACACAAATTAAAAGTTCACCGGAAATCAAGACCAAAATTTAAAATTCAAAGGATAAAGTGGAATAAGATCAAAGTTATGGGACGAATGTTTACTATTTCCTAAATTATTATTCAAGTAAGAGCTTAAAGTGTTTTAAAAGAGTACAAATTCATAATTATCCAATCAAGATTTTAATTAAATATGTGGAAGCCTATGGGTATTCAATCAAGATTTTACAAGAGTTTATAAATTTCCGAGCGTAGAGTTTATAAGATTTTAAAGTATTTCATAAAACTCTATATTCAATAAAATATGATTTTAGAGCATTTTAAAAGGTGGAGGATTTTAATGAATGTGGAGTGGTTTTATAGTGTTTTTTTTTTTTTTGGTTAAGGGTTTTATAGTGTTTTTTTAGACTTCAAGAAATGAGGTCTCTCCTAAAATTCGAAATATTTCTATTAAAATTTACATCACATGGAATCTATAAAACTCCCTTAAACACCATAAATTTATAAATCTTTTAAAATCTTTTAAAACCCTAAAATTTCCTTCTAATATAATCTCTCTCTCCCTAATATAAAAAAAGCTCTCTCTCCCACTCAAACATATAGAACCACTCAAACACCCTGGGAAGTGAGAGAGAAGTAAAGAGGAGAGAGAGAAGCAACGGGAATGGGATTTCTTGGGAGCTCAACGATCCCATTGGGACTGGGAATGGGAGGAGTAGTGAGCGAGCATTGCTGGGAATGGGGGCGGAAGTACTTGGGGTACGAACTCTGCAGCGTGAAGGACTTCATGTCGTTGGCGCTGGGTGTAATCAGCGTCCTTACTTGGGGTGTCGCTGAGATTCCCCAAATCATCACCAACTACAAAGTCAAATCCACTCACGGCCTCTCTCTTGCTTTCTTGATGACTTGGATTCTCGGGTAATATTCTAATGGGTTTAGGGTGTAGGGTTTAAGAGGCGGACTACAGTGTACTAACCAACTAGCTTAACGCAGGTCTATCTACTAGTTACGTCAATGTCATTCCAAATACTTTCGAACACAAAACCTCGGTGTATGCATAAATATTATTTACCACTTGAATTATAAGTGTTTTTGTCAAACTATACTATCCAAATGCAACCTTGAAGTTCTTGTAGTTTATCTTTTTGGCCAAATGACAAACCTGGGATTGTGTTTTTCTACGATTTTCTTTTTCGTAGGTCCTTGCACTTTTGATATTGATGTAAGATTAATTGCTTTGTAATAGTCCAAGAGTATCTCACTCTCACCAATCCATTTGTTCTTGATGATTTTGTATACTTTTTGAATTTTTGAATGTGTTTGGATCATTCGTTACATTATCAAACCGGAATTTAAATTTCTTATTTGGACCTGTAACTAATTTTATATCAAATTCTTTTGCAGAGACCTGTTTAACCTTTTTGGCTGCCTGTTAGAACCAGCTACTATGAGTGTTTAATGTTTCATTGTTTTCATAGCTTTCGAAACTTTGTTTAAGGTTTTTAGCTTTTACTTAATGTTGGCATGGAAATGTATGATTCTTGATGATTTTGTGTCAACTTTACGACCAAAGCACATATGCAGTACACATTCTCCAGTGCTCGTTAGGACTTATGCGGTAGACATGTTTCCTTTAGTCACTATTAGTTTCGTTAATTGCTGATGGGAAGACCAATACTTGTGACATGGCTTCAAAGAAGACGACATTTTGTTTTCCTTTCCATTGGTGTGGTAGCGTCGTGGTTTTTCTTTATGGTCACGATTAACTCAGGGACAAGTTTGTGTTGGTCTATCTCGGCGTTGTGTAATGCGCGCTCATTTGGGCAGTTTATATTCGTTTGGTGACTAACTGCCTTTGTATACTTGCTTATGCAGCTTCCAACACAATACTATACAGCAATGGTAGGAATGTCGACTCAAGCTGCACTTTGATAACCAACCAACATAGGTTTTTTAATTAAAATTTACTTCATGTCATTAACAAATAAGTTGATGTGATCTTTCACTGTTTTCTTGGTATGCAGTTTTATACAGCAACCACATCAGTTCTTTCTGCACAGACCATATACTATCGTTACATATATCCTCATCTTAAGTACAATTTGAAAAAGGTTAGAATCTGGCGTCCTTGTCTCCTCTTATATAATGTGCAGTCTTTAGGCACTCCTTCATGTTTTCTTTTATGTTCATTTCAAGTTTATTACTTCGGGTTCAGAGAGATGTTCAAGTTCATCTCAGAGAGACTTGAATATCCTAATCCCTGAAGTATACAACAGTATTATATAACTGGTGCACGTAATTTACTTATGACCGGTATATTTGCTTATTGAACTACTTTATGATTTAGGTTTCTTTTTTCCTTTTACCTACGATCGTTATATCAAAAAGCAAGCGAATACATCTAATGTACTTATCTGTAATTTAGGGTTCCAAGTCCAATCCGGCTGAGGTTCCAGGAAAAGCTAGTGGCAGGATGTGATTGACACCCCCTCTGCAGGAAATGTTTCAAGTTCACCCATTCTTTGTCCCAATATTTCTCCCGGACGAGAATCATACTACATGTAACTGATTTTTCCCATCAGTCATAAATTATTCTCTTATAGTCTTGCTTTTAATAATTTAACTGATGGAGAATTCGATTTGGCTCACTAAAGTAAAATGTGCATTTTCTCAAGTGCGTCTGATTTTCATGATAGAGCTTTTGGTCAATTGCTCACCCTTGCTACATATACAAGCTTAAAAACTTGAAACAAAATGTTGCTAGCTGAAATAGTTGGCAACATTTTTACAGAACGTCTGAAACAATAATCAGATGCATTCTGACATGAAATTTTAAATTTGCAGTGTAGTGATCTATCAACTTTTCATTGTTGACAATCATGATCATGTAATTGGATACTTTTTTCTTATGAATTCATCAGATCGGCAAGATCTTTATCAAGGAGTTACGCCTCTACAGAAGAATTTCATGCGGCACAAAGAACAACTCGTACATTGAATCACAATCGAAATCCCAATGAAGAGCCCTTGCTTGGTGCACTTGCATCTACACAATCTGCACCATCTAATAATGTCAAGAATACGCTATGTGTGGTGAGCTCTATACTGCTGATTGTAACATTTATATTCTGTTGTTATAATATTGATCTTACGATGTAAACTTTTGTCTATTTGACTTTAGGTCTCGCTGATGACCTTATTTGGCACTTTTAATCACCGATCAGTTGATTTAAGTGTTGAGAATCCAAATCGAGGAGTAGTGATACAAGTAGGAAGACGGCGGTTGCAGGTAGTTGACATTCCAAAGTATTAATTTACTTCAATTTTATTAATCTTAAGATTCTATCAAGAAAACAGGTTAAGCAGCATTGTTCTTGTTGCACAGAGCACTAGTGTTTCCCATTAGACAGTTTATCGTTAAGCAGTTTTCGCTTTCGGTTGCCACTTTATCTTTTCTCATCATCATCGTCATCATTATGTTTCTCAACTTTCGAGTTTGGACAAAAGGTTTAAGCTTCGGTCAATGTCTTGCTCATTATACTTATGTTTCCAGTTTTCTGATAGGTTTTTTTTTTTTTTTTGTATAAACCTTTCCAACGTGGAAGACTGAAAAATTAAGCTCTATTCTTTTCTGTTGAACTGCTATTTGAATTCAGGTGAGTAGTGGGCTGCTGCGAGAAACGGGTACTAAAGATAGCGGTGGGATAGGAAGTTTCCTTGGCTGGGGAATGACAGCTATTTACATTGGCGGACGGCTTCCTCAAATTTACTTAAATGTGAGTAGTATCCTTAACAGTAGTTAATTTCTTCTGCGTCTTCTGTCTTAGTTGTCTGAGCAATGTTAACTTCTGATTCTTGATCAATTGTTTTTTTTGCAGATCCGGAAGGGCAATGTTGACGTAAGCATTTTCACCTTCTTTTTTGGAGTCAGTAATGGGTGGAAAAATAATTAATCTGTGTTTATGTTAGGCATAAGATCGAGCATCAGGGTTATGAGAATCGTTGGAGGGATATAATTTTCCTTTATAATTTGCAGGGACTTAATCCTTTCATGTTCATCATTGCTATTGTTGGCAATACCACTTACATCGCAAGGTGAATATTGCTTAACCCTTCATAGTTCTTTTTCTACTGTTTAGCCTTTTGGTTTACAGCCATTAACTTTAGCGTAAGCTCGAAAGTTACTGATGTATTTTCTTACCAAAGTGGGAATATTTCAAGTGTTAGTTTTAGTCCGTTTCACGAACGATTGTGGTTCCTTGTTGTGCAGCATTTTGGTGAACAGCATGGAGTGGTCGAATGTCAGACCGAACCTTGCGTGGCTGGTGGATGCTGGAGGATGCATGCTTCTGGATATTTTTGTATCCTTATTATATCGTCACTATTTCATATGTTTCTTCAAACAAATATAGCATACTTTTTTACATAGTACATGCTTTACATACTGCAAAGATTCGTTATTACAGTTTCCTTCGAACGTTGAACTTTTTTCTTGCAGAACAAGTGCAGTATCTTGAACAATATGAAATTCTTGTACCTTAATGTCATTTAGATACTATTTCAGTTCTTCCGATACTGGAGACGCCAAGACGTAGAGGGTACGGATAGACACTCCAATGCAGCCTAGTGAATGAAGGAATACCATAAAAATTTGAAGGTACCTATCCCTCTCTCTCTCTCTCTCTCTCTCTCTCGTTGCATCATTTCGCTTAAACTTTGTTAGGTTCTGATGAAAACACTTCACAAACTCGAAGACAGGGAACGAGTTCACCAGGAAAATTGATGAACCAAAGAACACAAAAATATCTTGGGTTGAGTCGCGGACAATGTCGCTTTCTTTAAGACGTTTCGTGGCTCTGCCTAAGGTGTGCAAGTAGTCACAACTGCCACGCCGTCCCCAGGATAAAACAACCCAGTATCACCACTGTATAGATCTTCCTTTGAACTGAGGAAGATCCAAAGCCTTCACCCACTTAACAACTCAATGTTCTCCAAGTATTTCTCCAATTTTTTCAGTGTTATATACCAAACCATAACCCTAGCATTTATATACTATTGTTGACCCTAAAAACTACCAAGCCTACATGGCGCTCAGGCAGTGTAACTAATGAGCTAACTACGTCATTCGGTTATGTGCGGGGCGTGCCAACTCGACGGCCGATCTCGGCTAGTGAGTAAAATGAGTTGATGTTGCGTTGAGCGCGCTGCTGACTTCTTAATCTTGCGACTACGGCTGAGGAAGAAACATGTCTCGGCCTTCGAGTTTTAAAGCCTGAAGACAAGGCTGCTAGTTCTGCGAAGTTCATTATCAAATTCGGCTTTCAACGTGCCAAATGTAGTAACCTGTAACACCTCACTTCGCCGAGAAGGCTAATGAGATGACTTCTGCCAATAAGGATTTGAAAATCCTTCTTGACCGAGACTTGGATAGATAACCAGTCGGTCTCGTCGCAGTGCTATTTATCCAAACTGAAGGTGTTTCGCGTTCGGCTGATTCTACGGCAACAATGCTGTTTATCCAAACTGAAGGTGTTCGTCGGTTGCCTTCACAGTGCTGTTTATCCAAACTGAAGATGTGTTGGCAAAAAAGAAAATAAAAATCTCAAGGTTGTTGAGAAGCTTCGCGTAGAGCGAGAGTTTGCACAAGGTAGTTTGTATGTTGAATTGGAGGGGAACTTTCTGTTGCCTGCGACTCTGTATTTATAGCATAATTCCGTAGAAACCAACTGAAACTCAAACTCATAAAATTAAGGCTGATCCATGGCATAGGTTAAAGCCTATCTTCCATATGGCTGGCTTTTCAAAGATAATAAAAGCCCATCTTGACTTATCCCATCGTAATTAAAAGCCTAGCCTAGCTAGGCTTTCTTTTCTTGTCATAATTCCATCACCCATCCATGCATCCTGATCCCATTTAATGAATTTCAAACCATTTTAAATTCATTTCTAACTACTTGTCAATCTGTCATCATCACCACACGCCAGATATCTCAAATCAATTTGAACTGTACCACTTGCTTGGGGATATAATCTGCATCCTATCTATCCCGTTTAAGAATATGCCAAGATAATTCATATTAAAAGATAATATTATGATAAAAATCATAATATTATCCTTTAACAATAACAAAAATTATCTCCATTTTTCCATCTGACGGTTGAGAACTATGCTTACTCAACGACCTTGATTACATAGGCCGATGATGAAAATTTGGGTCCAAACAACTACTTAGAGAGATATTAACGTTGGGATAGTTGAGGAGAAAATGCTCACAAAATCCGGCCATTAAAACAAGAAGCAATATCAGTTAGTTGAGAAAGAATAGGTCTTCTAAATAAAACATAACTTTATGTTGGAGAAAAAAAGGATTCTCCATAAAATTAGGAATCCAACGTTAACCTATCTGACTAATTCTAAATTTTAAATAAACATACAACCGCAACAATCCCCCACTTGGTTATTTAAACTTGGAACTTTAAGTAAACTGTAATAGAGTCGTGCATAAATGATGGTGTTATTCAACTTGAACCAAAACATAGTGACATCGCTTCATAATAACAAGAGTAACACTTAGTTTTGAACTCAATCTGTTTGTACCATACTTGACCAATCCCGAAACTACCGAGCACCGGCCAACGCTATACTGTCAAGGACCCAGAAGAGTTCCCCTCTGACCAGGAGGCCAATCACTACTCGACACGTGTCAAGATTAGAAGCCAATCAGAGCGCAGCACGTGTCAACATCAAGAACCAATCATAACATGACACATGTCAATGTGACAAAGCTACAAGTTTTTCTATAAATAGGGGTCATTCCCCCACAATATTGCCTAATGCCATTTGTGTTAAATTATTCACAAGAACTCACTAAATTGAGAGCTTGATCCTTTGTACTTGTGTAAGCCCTTCACTACTAATAAGAACTCCTCTACTCCGTGGACGTAGCCAATCTGGATGAACCACGTACATCCTGTGTTTGCTTCTCTGTCTCTATTCATTTACGTACTTATCCTCACTAGTGACCGAAGCAACCAAGCGAAGGTCACAAAACCTGACACTTTCTGTTGTACCAAAGTCTTCGCTGATTTTGTGCATCAACATTTGGCGCCGTCTGTGGGAACCGACACTTATTCCTACTCTCTTCAGCTGTGTCAAGCTGGTTTCTATCATTCGTACACTTTCTTTTGACCAGGCATCCCTCTCCAACATGGGAAGCGAAGGAAGCCACAGCACACAGAATGACACCCCCCTTGCACATAGTGCGAAACAACGAAAGAAGGAAGGAAAACGAGTTCTTCTTCAAGCTAAAGTCGATGAGTTGGAAGCTCAGAACAACAAGATAGCAATGAGGAATGAGGTCCTCCAGGAGCAATATGAGAAGCTCTTCGAGACACTCCACGAAGCTAGGCAAGCTCAAACACGCGAGCTTGTTGCCCCCGTGGAAGTCAACCATCAACTGGGTGCCCTCCAACATGGAGGGTCACATGCATTCGACATAGATATCCCTGATAGGGAACAGATTACCCCTCGACTTGATAATCAACATGAGGCTTCTCTTAACCCAGTTGCTTCGACCCGAACCATGAGAAGTGGAGGGAGACACCTCTTTGCTGAAGGGGCAGAAGGATCGAAAGCCGTCTTTCGCGATTGTCGGGATTTCCTGAAGCAACGTCGAGAGAATTCCATCCATATAAGCTCAAAGATTAATGACCCAAGGATTTCTGAGAGACTCGGTCCCCTGCCACGGCCCAAGCCGGCCACCAATTTGGGGAATGGGCAACAAGTCCTAGAGAGACATGAGGGTACAGGGGACTCAGAGGTGTTCCGACAGACATACCCTGGAAGCCAGTACAGCGAGTCCAGGGAAAAATCACATGCCCTTAATCAAACCTTCCTAATTCCAAGAGGAGATGGAGATTTACGAAAGAAAGCTCCAGTGACACATAACTCCACTCAGGACCCCCTTGTCCTACAACTTCTTGAGGAAGTAAACAAGTTGAAGGCTGAACGTCAGGCTGAAATACCTGACTGGAACCAACCCAGGCCTGGCCCTCTTACAAGGAGGATCCTCAACACCCCCCTTCAAGCAAAGACAAAGCAGAAGCTTGGCTTGCAACTTTATACTGGGAAAGAGGACCCGATTGAGCACCTTAACCTCTTTGAGTCCACCATGGCATACCGGATGCACACCGACGAAGAGCGATGTCTTCTCTTCCCCTCCACCCTCTCTGGCGGAGCTCTAAATTGGTATTGTCGTCTTACACCTGAGACGGTAGACTCATTTGAGGAATTGAGGAAACTATTTGTTTCCCAACACATTTTCCAAACCGATCGCTTGCACTCTGCAGATGACTTGTACACTATCCGCCAGAAGCCAGACGAGTCATTACGTATGTATGCTGGCCGCTTCAGCCATGAATACTCCCGGTGTGCCGAGGCAGACGACAAGACTGCCCTCAAAGCCTTCACGGCAGGCCTACGTGATTGTTTCTTTAAATACATGATCAATGCCAATACTTGGAAGACTTACTCTGAGGTGATGGCGCAGGCTTATAACCATGCCTCCGCCGAGGCAAATACATATCAGGAGAAACCCCCTACAACCATCCTTTATCAACAAGTGGGAGGTGGAAGCCAGACTCACCTAAATGAGAAGACCTCGACTTCCCAAACAGCAGTGGCACCTCCCCATGCCTTGCATAATGCTTCACCGAATCAACAGACATATCAATTTCAAGGCAAGAGGAAGGATTTCCATCCTCACCACTCTCCTTTCAGTAAAAAGAGTAAGGGACACTATCCCGATAACCAAGGGTATCGCCACAATAACGCTCGCCCCCAGGCAGTCAATGCAGTGGGTCAAACCCGCGTCAAGATACCCCCTACCCCAAGGTATGAGACATACACGCCCTTGAATGCCACATGCGCGGTCATTTACCCCAGCATAGCTCACCTGATACCAAAGCCAAAGCCGAGGCACCCAGATTACACGCCCCCGAATAACGCGGGCACGTTTTGTTGCTACCATGAGCATAACGGCCATGATAGCGAGAAATGTATCATCCTCCGTGATCGTATTGAAGCTTTGGCACGAGAAGGAAAAATTGATCAATTCCTTCTTCACCCTCAAAGGGATAACCGTAACCAACGCCAGGTGAATGTCATATATTCCATAAGCGGCGGCACACCCATATCTGAATCTTCCAATAGGGCCATGAAAAACAGTGAACGAAGTCTGAGGCCTGGTCACCAAGTGTTTCACGTGGAAGACATCAGGGGAGGGAAGTATCAAAAACCTAACTGGGATCCGATATGTTTCTACCCTGAGGAAGAAAGAGGCATCATCTACCCTCATAACGACCCATTGATCGTGGAGGCTCACATAGCCAACTTTGATGTTCGACGAATCCTCGTAGACACAGGGGCTTCGGTCAATATCATGTTTGCCGAAGCTTTCAGGGCACTCAGTGTAGCTGAACACTTGCTCGATCGCTCGATTTCTCCTCTGATAAGCTTCTCCGGTGATATCGTGCAACCCTTAGGGAGCATACATTTACCCTTTACTATTGGTACAGGCCCTTACACGGCTACCATTACCACTAACTTCCTAGTGGTTGACTGCCCAACGGCATACAATGTCATCTTTGGGCGCACAGGCATCAATGATCTCAAGGCTATGGTATCCACGCATATGCTGTTGATGAAATTTCCAACCCCCCATGGCAACGGCTACATCAGAGGAGATCAGCTTAGTGCACGATCATGTTACAACACTTCAGTTAAGCAACAACACTTGCCCGGACCTAAGGAAACCCTGTCTGTACATGACCAAGTCACAAAGACCAGCCTAGATGAAGCGACCTTGGATCTTCCTGATAGCAACAATCAACCCGATGATCCTCGAGATGACTCTTTCACCCGGCAAGCCCAACCTGCTGAAGAGTTGGAGAAGGTACCTATCTCAAGAGATCATCCAGACCGCATGGTGAATATTGGCACCACATTGTCACCACCCCTTCGGTTAGCATTGATATCTTTTTTGAAAGAGAACACTGAAGTCTTCGCCTGGTCATACGAGGACATGCCAGGCATCTCTCCCGATGTCATCTGTCATCGTTTGAGTATTGACCCCAAGATCAAGCCGGTGAGACAGAAGCGAAGATCTTATGACGCTGAACGATACGAGGCAATGAAAGCAGAAGTTGAAAAACTCAAAGGCATAGGCTTTGTCCGCGAAGTCAATTACCCAACATGGGTAGCAAATGTGGTCCTTGTTAGGAAAAATCCGACCAAAGAAAGTCTTTCGCTTCAAAAGGTCTTGTGGAGGATGTGTGTTGACTACACCGACCTAAACAAAGGGTGTCCGAAAGATAGTTTCCCTCTTCCTCTTATTGACAGGCTTATAGACTCTACGGCAGGGTGTGAGCTCTTGAGCTTTATGGACGCTTATTCAGGATACAACCAAATCCTCATGAACCCCTCAGACCAAGAACACACGGCCTTCACTACAGACAGGGGACTATATTGCTATAAAGTCATGCCTTTCGGCCTAAAGAATGCAGGAGCAACTTATCAGAGACTGGTCAATTCAATGTTCGCCGAACAAATTGGGAAGAACATGGAAGTTTACGTTGATGATATGCTAGTCAAAAGCAAACATGCTGACCAACACATCACCGACCTATCTGAAACTTTCACCATTCTAAAGAGGTATCGAATGAGGTTGAACCCCAACAAATGTGCCTTCGGCGTGGGCTCTGGCAAATTCTTAGGCTTCATGATTAGCCAACGAGGCATTGAAGCTAACCCTGAAAAGATCAAAGCAATCCTCGACATGAAAGAGCCAATAACTTCAAAAGACATCCAAAGCCTTACTGGCAAGGTGGCAGCCTTAACCAGATTCATCTCTAAGGCCACGGACAGATGTGCTCCTTTCTTCAAAGCACTCAAGGGAAATAAGAAGTACATTACATGGACGGAGGAGTGTGCCAAGGCATTCAGGAACCTCAAAGAGTACATGAGTAAAGCCCCTCTGCTCTCCAAACCAGAAGTTGGTGACACTCTCATCATCTATCTATCGGTTTCGGCTTCAGCAGTCAGTTCTGTTCTTATTCGAATGGACAGTGGTGTCGAACGGCCCGTCTACTACGCTAGCAAGGCCCTACAAGATGCGGAGACACGATACTCCAACATTGAGAAATTAGCTCTAGCATTGGTCATGTCTGCTCGGAAACTTCGCCCTTATTTCCAAGCACACGCCATCATCGTGCTTACCAATCACCCTCTTCGACAGATACTCCAGAGTCCTGACACGTCTGGACGAATGATCAAATGGGCGATAGCATTGGGCGAGTTTGACATCTCCTACCAACCAAAACCAGCCGAAAAAGGCCAAGCAGTAGCAGATTTCATCGCCGACTTCACATATCCTGTTGACATTGCTTCTACACCTGAAGCAGTAGCTTCATTACCATCGGAAGCTCAGAAAGTAGAATCAACGACCTCAGCATGGAGTCTGTATGTTGATGGCTCATCCAACCAACAGGGCTGTGGAGCGGGACTAGTCTTGACTACGCCCGACAAAGTAGCAATGGAGTATGCTCTTCGTTTCAAATTCAAGGCATCAAACAATGAGGCCGAGTATGAAGCCCTTCTAGCAGGATTACGTTTGGCCAAACACCTCGGGGTTAAACAAATTGATATTTTCAGTGACTCCCAATTAGTGGTCAACCAGGTTACCAACAACTTTGATGCTAAGGACAGCTCCATGGCAGCATATCTTGCGCAAACACAACTTTTGCTCAAGCACTTCCACTACCAGATCACCCAAGTTCCTCGAGCGGCAAACAGTCATGCAGACGCCCTGGCTCGCCTCGCCTCAGCTGTGGAAGACAAGATTGGAAGAAAAATTCATGTCGAACTGTTGACAACACCAAGCACCATGGCCGCAGAAGTATGCAACTTACAACAGGGGGATAGTTGGATCACCCCGATCTATAATTTCCTTGCTCATGGCACCCTCCCAAATGATAAAGTCCAGGCTAAGCAAATTCGATACAAGTCTACCCGCTACCTGATCATCAATGATCAACTCTATAAGCGAGGTTTTAGCCTGCCATACTTAAGGTGTCTTACGCCTGCCGAGGCGGAAATCGTCCTTCGGGAAATACATGAGGGAGTCTGTGGAGATCATGCTGGATCTCGGTCCCTAGCACACAAGACTTTTCGCCAAGGATATTACTGGCCAACACTCCACCAGGATGCCATCAAAGTATCCCGCTCATGTGACAAATGTCAACGATATGCAACTATTCCTCATTCCCCTCCAGAGCCTCTTACTCCTATGATCAGCCCTTGGCCCTTCGCCCAGTGGGGACTTGATTTGATCGGCCCAATGCCGGCAGGGAAGGGCAAAGTCTGTTACGCAGTCGTTGCAGTGGACTACTTCACAAAGTGGGCCGAAGTAGAACCCTTGGCAACCATTACTGAGGCAAAGATAGAAGACTTCGTGTGGAAGAACATCCTTTGTAGATTCGGCATTCCCAATGCGATAGTCACTGACAATGGGCGACAGTTTGACAACAAGAAGTTCAGGTTGTTCTGCTCTAAGTTCAACATCAACTTATGCTTTGCCTCTCCAGCTCATCCCCAGTCTAATGGACAAGTTGAGGCCATCAACAAAATAATCAAGCGCACTTTGAAAACCAGCTTGGACAAAGCTAAAGGTTGTTGGCCAGAATTTGTACCCCAAGTTCTTTGGTCATATCGCACTTCATATCGGACTTCAACAGGAGAAACTCCATTCTCACTTGCCTTTGGCACAGAGGCGGTTGTCCCTGTTGAGCTCGAGCAAGCAACATTCCGAGTCCAGAACTACATTCAAAGTGAAAATGACAAGCAACTCACCCTCAACTTGGATTTAGTCGAGGAACACAGAAACCAAGCTCACTTGAGGAATGTCGCCTACAAGCAGCGCATCTCCAACTATTATGACTCTAGGGTCAAGCCTCGTTCTTTCAAAATAGGAGACTGGGTCTTAAAGAAAAGATTACTCTGCGACAGAGTCCCGAGTGAAGGCACACTTAGTCCAAACTGGGATGGACCGTATGAAGTCATTGGCATCAGTCGCCCTGGCTCTTACACACTTAGAAGCTCCGATGGCAAGACCCTTGGCCATCCATGGAACGCTGATCACTTGAAGTACTACTACAAATAGACTCACGATGTACAAGTGTTGAGCTATAGCCGTTCGGCATCCTATGTAATGAAGGCCATTTGGCAATGAATTCAATAAAGAGGTAATTTAGCCAACTCAGCCCTCACTCTTTTACATTCCTAGCAATGGAACACTCAAGTGTTGAAACCTCAAAGCAGATATATCCAACACGAAACAAAATCTAAGTATGTGTCGACAAGACTATACAAAGAAAGGAACAACCAAACAAGGGCTTATATCCAAACAATAGATCTATTCATACATAGCCAAACATGCATTAATAATAGTGCAAACACTCATAAACACCTAAAATCCAAAACTCTCAAGCTTATAACATGGGCACATGTTATACACACATCAGACTACTACATCCAGAATACATGCAGATAGTAAAGACACTGCTATTCATTCTCATCTGAAGCCGAACCCCTGGCAGTATCACTCCGCGTCCTACCATCATCCTCTGCATCCCCAAGACCCTCTTCACCATGCTGAGTCTGTGCATCAGCACTACCTTCATTATCAGACTCATCTTCGCTGCTAGGATCAACAGCAAGGACAAATGTCTCGCCCTTTCGATGATGCTCATCTATATCTTCGTGGTATTTTCGAAGAATGCTCCCATCATCATAACGATCAAGGACGGCCATCCATTTCCTTTTTTCAAAGCGAGCTTCTTGAGCACAGTGGGGTTTAATAGCAAGATGAAAGGTCGAAGAACTTAAGTATTCTTGCACAGCAGCCTCCCTTTCAGTTGGAATGCTCTTCTCCAGTTCAGAAATCTCAACTAAGGCACCATCCAATTCTCCCCTAACCTTGGATACCTCCAAGGTAGCCACCTCCAACTGTTTTTTAGTTGCCTCAAACAATTTCTTAAGCCTTAGGTTCTCACCATTTCGCCTTTTCAAGCTCTCCATGGTTTCGTCCTTCAGTTGGAGAGCCTGAGTCAAAAGTCCCTTATTCCTTCGGGCCTCGTCCACAAGCTGCTTATTCTCCTTCAGTTTTGCCTTGTACCGCTCAACCTCTTGCAGTCTGTCGTGATACTCGGCCATGACCTGCATGGCAAGACGATCATCACTACCTAAATAATGATAATAAAGAGGAAAAAGTAAGGAAATGACAAAGTAACACTCACATATGAAGACAGCTTCAACATCCGGTCGCAATCCGATTCATCCTTAGCTAAGGGCTCTCCGAGCTCATCGAAGGCGAATCGACGCCTTGCCAAGCAATTGTTGATATCCCCAAAATCCTTTGGCCGCGTGGCAACCCTCAAGTCCTTCCACGGGACACTGCCAGCTCTTTCCTTGCCTTTCCCCTCATGGCGGGAACCGGGATCATTTTCCTGGACAGTGTGCTCCATAGTAAGAGGATGAGGCAACAGTCGGCTCCCTTCTCCTACAACTACGGCAGCAGCATTTTCAACGGCCTCGACTCCAGTCTTCCTAAAGGCAGGCCCCTTAAGGACCCCATCTTGGGACTTAGGTCTAACGGATGGTTCCCCTCGGAACTTATGAATTTTCTTATGCGGTAGGATGTCTTCCGAAGGAACTAACACTGGTGCTCTCCTTTTATGGGTGCTAGTCCCTGTTTTCTTGCTTACCTTCTCCACTGCATAAGGAAAATCAAAATAAGAAATACAACTTTCCAAATAAAGTAAGGAATTGAGCTAAGTTTACATGAAGGATACAACTTACTCGACCGTCCCTGGCTCTCGGAAACTAAGGGTTGGAAACCGTACCGACGAAATAAGGGTCGTAGCTTGCTTAAGTGTCTATCCTCTTTGGGCACCCTCAACACCTTCTCTATGTCAGATAGCTCCTGCCCAAACAGTTGGATGGTGCCCCGCGTCACTACATGAAACAAAGTGTTAGAAGCAAGAAAAGACCACAACAAATAGCAAATAGTACGAACGGTTGATACGTTACAACCTACAGTCTGGAAGTGAGTAAGCACACGTCGCTCAGGCGTGACACCCTTATCATACTCCCAATCATTATACAGAAAGCACCAACGGTTTTTCCATGTGTAGTATGCCTTTTTCTTACCATACACAATACGCTCTCTCTCACTCCGACATGCACACTCGGCATAACCAGTGCATGATTTTGCTGGGCGCATCTTGTAACAGTAACGCCACTGATGGAAGGAAGGCTCACACAACCCACACTCCATCCAAATGATATAAAATCCAATCAAAGTATCCCAGAAACCAGGATTGAGTTGCCCAGGTGCATATCCGATCAAAGATAACATCTTTTGCAACCACGGATGTAAAGGTAGTCTCACCCCTAAAGTCAGTAATATCTGGGTGTAGAACATAACATGACCCTGGGGAGGCTCAGAAGGCCATTCTTCATCATGTACCAAGCGTATCCCTACACTACGAGGGATATTACATGACTGCCTTAGCGCCTCAACCTGCTTCTCATTATTTAACAAGTTATTCTTTAGATGGTCTGCTGTGAACTCAGAGCGAACTATGGGTATGGCATCAAAAACAACCCCCTCACCCAACGCCATGGAGGAAGAACTAGCAATAGCTAAAGTTCGACGGTTGGGAAGATCATCCAATGTTTCTCTAGTACAGGACTCTAACAAAGACCCTGAAGACTCCGACATTGCAGACTCAGACTTAGAGCTAAAGCTAGAAGAGCCCTCATCACTAGAACTTCCAGGCTCTGACATCTACAATAAGAAGAAACAAATTCTATCACTACATGCATGATCAACACATAAGGAAATTCCTATATTACCCACATGAAGATGGTGCAAAGCGATGCCGGAACCCTTCTCAATCAGAAAGCAATCCGTCTTCCACAGTCACTACAAAACAAGCAAATGAAGACCGTGTCAAGCGCCAAAAAAAAAAAAAAAAAAAAAAAAAAAAAAAAACAGCTTCATCTACAAAGCTTCACCATCAAAGCTTCACCTACAAAAGCTTCACCCACAAAGCTTCACCTAAAAAGCTTCACCCACAAAGCTTCACCATCAAAGCTTCACCTACAAAAGCTTCACCCACAAAGCTTCACCTAAAAAGCTTCACCCACAAAGCTTCACCCAAAAAACTTCACCCGAAAAGCTTCACTTAAAAAAGCTTCACCTACACAGCTTCACCTAAGAAAGCTTCACCATCAAAGCTTCACCTACAAAAGCTTCACCCACAAAGCTTCACCTAAAAAGCTTCACCCACAAAGCTTCACCATCAAAGCTTCACCTACAAAAGCTTCACCCACAAAGCTTCACCTAAAAAGCTTCACCCACAAAGCTTCACCCAAAAAACTTCACCCGAAAAGCTTCACTTAAAAAAGCTTCACCTACACAGCTTCACCTAAAAAAGCTTCACCTAGAAAGCTCCCTCTACATACTTTCACCATCAAAGCTTCACCATCAAAGCTTCACCTAGAAAGCTTCAACACAAAACCTTGCTCCAAATAAACAAATTTTGTTCACAAAACCCAAGATGCCCTTGAACTTGTACAAAAACACTTGGGTAAACATAAACATTTTTTGTTTTACACCCACAAGGGCCCAAAATTTTCCTTCTTATTTTTTCACTTATATATGTTCCCAAACATATTATGATAGATCAAATAATAATTCAAAGTCCAAAATTTAGTTGTGGACAAAAATACAAGCAATTCACCAGTACTGAAGTTGCTACAAAAACTGAAATCTTCCCCAGCCTAGAAATCCAACAAAGCTTCGCCTCCTTTTCTCTATCAAATTTTTGCAGCTGCTGCTTTTCTCCAATGGAGCTGAATTTTGGACACCCTCTAGTTCTTGAGCAGATGAACAACTTTCAAGAAGGAACCATTTCTGTTTGAGCCACGGAAATTAAAGTGTTGAAGCTCCAAGCATGACAGTCGGATTCTTGCAGATTTCGAAGTTGCTGTGATGTTTCGAAGATCTGGAAATATTTAACCATTAGTTCATTCTAAATTTTTGATATGTTATGAAAGAGACGATGAGGAACAACTTCAATGAAGAAAGCATGCTGATCTGAACAATCGAAAATGGAGTTTCGAAGCTCACAACAAATCTGACGGGTTGACAGAAAAATAATAACCAGTCATTCATCATACCTGAATTTCTTGAGTTATACTGCTCCGAGGGATCTCAAATTTGGATATGTTGTAGTTCACAAGCTGAGGAACAACTTCAATGAAGAAAGCATGCTGATCTGAGCAAGAGAAAATAGAGTTTCAAAGCTCACAACAAATCTGACGGGTTGACAGACAAATGATAAACAGTCACTCATCATACCTGGATTTCTGGAGTTGTACTGATCTGATGGATCTCAAATTTGGATATGTTGTAGTTCACAAGCTGAGGAACAACTTCAATGAAGAAAGCATGCTGATCTGAGCAAGAGAAAATAGAGTTTCAAAGCTCACAACAAATCTGACGGGTTGACAGACAAATGATAAACAGTCACTCATCATACCTGGATTTCTGGAGTTGTACTGATCTGATGGCTCTCAAATTTGGATATGTTGTAGTTCACAAGCTGAGGAACAACTTCAATGAAGAAAGCATGCTGATCTGAGCAAGAGAAAATAGAGTTTCAAAGCTCACAACAAATCTGACGGGTTGACAGACAAATGATAAACAGTCACTCATCATACCTGGATTTCTGGAGTTGTACTGATCTGATGGCTCTCAAATTTGGATATGTTGTAGTTAAGGAATTAAAGAACAACTTTCATGAAGACAACTTTGTGATTCGAGCTACATATGATGGTCTTATATTGAAAACCAATTCAGGGTGTTAGGGGAAATGAAAAACAATTCCACCAAAGAAACATCATTATGATGTTTCATCATTATGGTGTTTTCATCATTATGATGCTTCCATCATTGTGATGCTTCCATCATTGTGATGCTTCCATTATGATTGTAATGCACCAACGGTTACACCCTCTATCATAGCAGTATGTGTGTGTATCTCCCTATAGCAAGACACCTCATTCGTCAACTCCCTCGACTAGAGACTTGGGGGACTCCCACCATATGCTACTACGCCTTGGTACTCAAAAGTTCGTGACTACTCAGTGGCTTGGATTTTTCAAGTCTCCAACCGAGAAGTTTTCCTCACTCGGGAAATTAAGGGAACACTACCTCAAACTACATGCTTCACTCACAAAGCTTCAACAATACAGGTTTCAACAAAAGCAAAAATTCAAAGAACTTTATGAAGAAGGCTTTGGTGTATTTAACACAATATGTTGAAATGAAGCAAAGCTTATTTATTAATATTTTCGATAAGCCACAAATATGTACATATACATGAGTCAAAATAAACAAACAAAAGGGAGCCTTCACAAAGGTTGCTTAGGGGAAGTCTCAGCAGTCGGTAGAGCTCCAGAAAGAGAAAGCACCGGAGGGTGGTTATCCGGAGCCTCAGTACTTGACAAAACCCCAGAAGGATGAGGCATTGGAGGTTCATCATTTGAAGCTTCATTACCAGGTACAGCCCCAGAGGACGAAGGCAATAAATGCCTTTGGAACAAACCCACAAACCGCTGATGATCAAGTAAAACCTTACCATCAGATTCCTTCATCTGGTCAAGCTTCCTCTTCATGTTTGTAGCATAGTCATGGGCGAGTCGGTGCAACTGCTTATTCTCATGCTTGAGCCCTCTAATCTCCTGTTTGAGACTCATCACTTCAGCAGCCAATGATTCAACTTGGCGGGTTCTAGCAAATAGGCGTTGGGCCATATTAGACACAGAACCTGCACACTGAACACTAAGAGCCAGAGAGTCCTTAACAGCCAACTCATCAGACCGTTTGGAAAGTAGTCTGTTATCTTTGGGAGTGAGAAGGTTCCTGGCTACCACTGCAGCGGTCATATCATTCTTCATCACAGAATCCCCAACGGTAAGAGGACCAGTAGGGGATATGAAGGATGGGCGCCATATGTTGTCTGGAGAAGGCGTGGCTGTCTCTTCTCCAAGGTTCAAGTCAAAACGACGGTCAGAGGGTCCAGACATTTTCAAATGTGTTGAAGAAGGAAGAGGTCAGACAAATCAAGATCTTAGAAGTGCAAGAAATGAGCTTCTACTGGTAGAGATTCAAGTGTGCTGTGGAACTTAATGCCAGCCTCTATAAAAATCTGCACTCGACGGAGCTTCAGAAATCGAAGAGGCGTTTGCTTTCTCAAAAGCTGGGCTGCTTAGAGACCACGAGGGCCGATCTCAGAAATCGAAGAGGCGTTTGTTTTCTCAAAAGCTGGGCTGCTCAGAGACCACGAGGGCCGATCTCAGAAATCGAAGAAGCACCTGCTTTTGCAGCCTCGTCAGCACCTGTCACATGCACAATCAGCTTTGCGGAAATTACGGGCAATCTGTCGAAGATTTCTGGTGAAGTAGAAAGCACGTGAATCTTACTGTTCAATCACCGCTCTCCATATGCACCATCAACTCCTCGGGTACCACATATAACTTTGTCAAAGATCTCTGACAAAGTTTAGGCACGAGAATTTCGAAGTTCCAGCTACCCTACTATTACCCATAAGGGTAAAGGAACAGCACCACTGCTTGACAACTGGAAAGTCCCTATGTGTGTCGACCTCCGTGTTTTGCGGCAAGACAGGTTGGCAAGAACGTCCAACCTTTACTCACATTCGAGAAAAGACTCTCAACATAATTACTTTCTCAAAAACCGGAGCAGCACCGCTTTCCGAATCTCGAGAGTCAGATCCTCGACGGGATTGCTTGTTCGAAAACCGAAGAGGCAGAACTTCGAGAGCCAGATTTCCTTAGATAAAGCTTGTCTGTAATCTTCACACGTAATATCAGCTTTCCAGATACCACATACCACTTTTTCAAAGTGCTCTGACAAAATTAAAACACGTGAAGCTGGCAGCTCCCACTACATTGCTGTGACCAAGAAGGGTAAAGGAATAGCATTACTACTTGTTATTGGGAAATCCCTATATATATTGACCTCCCTCCTCAACGGACAGGCAAACCTGCAAAAATGCTCAACCCTTTCTCGCATTCGAAAAGACACCCTCAACATAACCTCTCGAAATACTCAGCTTTATTTCCCCCCGATAATACCTCAGCAAATAAGCCACACCAAGAACAAGAGTATCTCATATCATCAGGGTCGAAAGCAAGAGTATCCCATATCATGCTTTCTCCCTGTCTTTGTCTTTGTCCTTGTCCACACCTGCAGGACAAGGAGAAAGAGAGCAGTCAGTCGGAACCTGAAATCAAACCTCCAATTTGGAACTGACTGCCTGGAGCCTTTGCCTGGTTGCTTACTTAGCATTGCTCTCGAGTACTCATCCTCAACTGCTGTCAAGGTCACGAATTCCACCGGCAAATACCTCATGACAGTTGATCAGATATTGGCTCTTTACACTGAAGCTGCCAAGCGTGGATGAGTCACTATGAAGGAATGTTCTGAAGGACCATTTAAATGCAAAGGTTGCACACCACTTCTGCCATGCAAAAGATTGAAGCAGAAGGTTCAACGGTGAGCTGAAACAGATCACTACAACACGACACCTTTCCATACCACATTCATTATTCCGTCAACAGCAAAAGTATCCCATATCATCAAGGTCGAACGTACTCTAGATTTGATGGACTTGTTTTGACCCTCAAATTTTTGAATCGGCCTTATACTCTGAAGGGCACCAGAAAACCCTCCAGCACAGTTCAAGAATAAGCCTGTGGAAAGTTACTTCTTCAAAAGCAAAAGTATCTCATATCATCTCTTATCCATTTGCTTCTCCTTATCCTGGCAGTTGAATGAGAGACAAGGAGAAGGAGAACAATCAACCGGAAGCCGAAGTCAAACCTCTGATCCTGGGTTGCTTACTTGGAAGTTTGACTGCTTACCTTGTCTGTCACCTCTTTCGGCAGATCTCCTAGCTCGGCGACTTGGGGGACTCCTACTATAGGGTTTGTATCACACTTGACTAAGCCCGAAACTACAACTAAGCTTCAAGTGAAATTGATACATTACCTTGTGCGTCAACATCAGCTAAATACACCATTCCCGGATGGAGGAAAGGTACTTCCAGAGAAGGGCAGATGAAAATCAGACCACACTTCGGTACTTAGAAGTTTCGTGATTACTCAAGGGATTGGATCTTGCAAGTCCCCAACCGAGGAGTTTCCCTCACTCGGGAACTTAGGGGAGCACTGTTTGTACCATACTTGACCAATCCCGAAACTACCGAGCACCGGCCAACGCTATACTGTCAAGGACCCAGAAGAGTTCCCCGCTGACCAGGAGGCCAATCACTACTCGACACGTGTCAAGATTAGAAGCCAATCAGAGCGCAGCACGTGTCAACATCAAGAACCAATCATAACATGACACATGTCAATGTGACAAAGCTACAAGTTTTTCTATAAATAGGGGTCATTCCCCCACAATATTGCCTAATGCCATTTGTGTTAAATTATTCACAAGAACTCACTAAATTGAGAGCTTGATCCTTTGTACTTGTGTAAGCCCTTCACTACTAATAAGAACTCCTCTACTCCGTGGACGTAGCCAATCTGGGTGAACCACGTACATCCTGTGTTTGCTTCTCTGTCTCTATTCATTTACGTACTTATCCTCACTAGTGACCGAAGCAACCAAGCGAAGGTCACAAAACCTGACACTTTCTGTTGTACCAAAGTCTTCGCTGATTTTGTGCATCAACACAATCTTTAACAACAAAGCACACACGACTCCTCTTGGGTGAAGCTCGAAGCCAGCACAATTCGGCCTTGTGCTTGTATCTAGGGTTGGTTCGGGTCGGGATCCCGAACCAAAACCCCCAACCCGAATCCCAAACCAAAACATTTCGGGATGGAATTTTATATCCCAAAACCGAACCGAAACTATTCACTTCCTGAAATTTGGGATTCCCGAAACTATTTCGGGATTTTGCGGGTCACTTTGGGATTGGGCCTTGAAGCCCAAAATGTTGGGCTTTTAAACTTTTTACAATTTTAAGCCTTTAAACAGTAAGCCCACCCATTTTTCAGGAAAAAAAAAGTTAACAATTGCAGGCTTACAGCCCACAGCCCGCAGCCCACCTGTTTCACAATCCCATAAATTCAATTCAATCAAAGTTCACCACAATCTCATCTCATAATTTCAATTTTCATACCAAGCAAGCAACAACTAACAAGTTAAGCTTAAGTTCACAATTGTCTACCAAACTAGTTAATTAAAAGTGCATGCAACCAAAATGAAATAAGTTAAGTTTTACAAACCAAACTTCTGAATGAATTTAGATTAAGTTACAAACCAAAAGCAAATCATAGTTTATAAGCAAAAAAGTGCATGCAACCAAAATGAAGCTTAAGTAAGTTCATTCCCTTTCGCCTCAATTCATTCCCAAGTCTCTCCAGCTCGTCATACAGGATTGGACACCTGGTTACCAAGATAAATAAAAGGTATAGAGTCGGTACATCTAATTCACTGCAAGTTTACGAAATATATTACATAATTAAGAAAGTTATGCATACAGGGGAGCTTGAAATGGTTTTTCCCGTCCTCCAAAACGAAGTTGTCCAGATTCCTTCTTACCACAGAAACCACCTCCTGGTAAAACAAAAAAATCACATGAACTAGACCTCTATAGGCATATGCAAACTGAAGGTAGAAGAATACGAAAACTTAACTTTAGGCATCAACCTCTATAGGCATCAACTGCTGTCTGTTGTAATCAACAATAACTTTAGAATCATCAATCAAGGAATGGTGAGCTTCCTGCAAACAACCAACTAATCTAAGCACATCACAGACACGTTATGACTTATGCAGATCATAATTTTACATTGTCCCCTATTTTCTTTTCCTTGGCTTGCCTCGTCTATCCACATTTAAGACATTAAGCATACCATTACGAAATATATTATTCAACCACCTACAATTGATATGCACATGTCTTTTCTCACAAAACTAGCAAGCACAGCCAAATCAATTTAATTTTATGAGAGAAGGATGTGTCTATGAGAACAAACACCAATACCATTATGCTTGAAGCGAAATCTATCAACAATACAAGAATGTAAAATTAGAATTCCCCGCCACATAGACATGCATATACAAACTTATATGCACGCTGCACCTTATATGAAAATAAATGCATATACAAATTCGTGCACCCACCCTCCCAAAGGCATGCAGGTCCTGCACTGCACCCACCCTAATTCGAAACCCACAGTCCTCAAACCCTCACACATTCGACAAAATACTCAGAAATCAAGTTAATCAACATGAAATTTGACTATAAACACTAAAGAACAAAAACCCAGTGAAAATAAAAAACCCTTACCTGGATTTTGGGACTCGATTGGTCTTAGATTCGCGTCTTCCTGCGTCTCTATGTGTGTGGCTGGTTGGATGAGCGTCGTTGAAGTGGACGGAGGACGGGAGGAGCGGCGTGACTCAATGGAGGAGTGGCGTCACTCGAATCGATGGAGAAGCGAGCGGCGGGAGCACGAGCAATGTTCGGGAGATTGAGTGAGAGTGAGCGACTGAGAGAGCTTGTGAGGATAAGCAATTACCTAACTAATGGACGGTTGGATTAGATCTTAACCAATCCAACGGTCCAAGAAAATTCTAATTATAAATTAAAAATAAATAAATAAATAAATAAATATATATATATATATAATATTCAGTTCGGTTCTGGATTACCGAACGTTTTCAAAGCTGTGGCCGAATCCCAAACCGAAACTTTCAGAACGAGTTCCGTTTCAGGTACTGAATTTTTCGGGAAATTCAGTTCGGGCATTTTTCGATCAAATTTCGGGACGGGTTCAAGACGGTTCGAGATTTTCGGGAAAAATTTCCACCCCTACTTGTATCCCAATTTAGTGATAGTACTAGAAGTTAGCCATAGGAACTTCATAGTAGGCAGCCTCACCTTTACTATCACAAAGGTGAAACTATCAAGGATACTCTTATAACTGGATATCCTACTCAACTAGAGTATAGTTTTCATTAAGAGTTTCATAACCCATCCTTTACTTGTGCTACAAGATTTCATGCCTTTATAGACAACTTCTACAAAAAGTATAGCATGAGTCCATATCACATCATAACTTGTTATTACCTGTTGAACCAATTTCTTGGGATCTCCAGTCCAAAGGTTAGGTTACCATCACAAGTGACTCAACTTATCAAGGGCTTTAACCCCATTCCGCTAGAGGTTTTCCAAAGTTTTTTCTCATGCTAATCCTTTCGTCAAAGGGTCAGCAAGATTATCTTCAGACCTGACATAATCTATTCTGACAATCCCTGTGGAAAGAAACCATGTTACCGTGCTATGTTTTCGATGAATCTGTCGTCTCTTTCCATTATAATATCGATTGTTCACTTTTGCAATGACTGTTGTGCTATCACAATGAATAAGCACAGCATGAATTGGTTTCTCCCACAATGGAATGTCTGACAAAAGATCTCTCAACCATCATGCTTCTTCACTAGCTGTTGCTAAGGCAATCATTTCAGATTCTGTTGTTGATTGAGCAAGTATGGTCTGTATCTTAGACTTCCACGAGACTGCAGCTCCAGCTATATTAAAAATATAGCCACTCGTGGCTTTAGAGTCTTTTGATAGTGTATTCCAATTAGCATTGTTGTATCCTTCAAGAACAGCGGGAAACTTTTCATAACATAGACCAAAATTGATGGTCCTCTTAAGGTATCTCATTACCCTTTCAATTGCATACCAATGTTCCATATTGGGACTGCTTGTGTACCTACACAGAACACAACTGCATAGGCTATGTCTGGCCTAGTGCAATCAGTAGCATATCGGAGGCTACCAATGACGCTCGCATACTTAATTTGTCTAACATTTTAACCAGTGTTCTTAAACAACTTCATACTAGGATCAGATGGTGTACAAGCAGGCTTACAATCAAAATATTTGAACTTCTTCAGAATTTTTTCTAAATAATGTGACTGACTTAGAGAAAACCCCTTCTCAGTTTTGTTAACCTTTATTCCAAGAATTAAATTTGCCTCTCCTAAATCTTTCATATCAAAGTTATTGCATAGCATGGTTTTAACTTCATTTACCAGGTGAATATTAGAGCAAAAAATAAGCATGTCATCAACATATAAACATATTACAACACATAGATTACTCTCAGTTTTAATATACATGCACTTATCACTTTCATTAATTTTGAAGCCATTATCAAGAAGTAAACAATCAAATTTAACATGCCATTGTTTAGGTGCTTGTTTTAAACCATAAAGTGACTTATTTAATTTATAAACTTTATGCTCTTGCCCAGGTATTACAAAACCATTAGTTTGATCCATGTAAATTTCTTCCTCTAATTCTCCATTTAAAAAAGCTGTTTTAACGTCCATTTGATGCACAACAAGATTATGTAAAGAAGCTAATGCAAACATGACTCGAATGGATGTAATTCTAGAGACTGGTGAGAAAGTGTCAAAGAAATCGACATTCTCTCTTTGCCTAAAACCTTTAGCTACTAACCTAGCTTTAAACTTGTCAATTGTGCCATCGGATTTTAGCTTCTTCCTCAGCACCCATTTGCAGCCAATGGTTTTGTAACCTGGAGGTAGCTCAACCAAGTGCCAAGTTCCATTCGATTCTAGTGAATCCATTTCATCGTTTATGGCTTCTTGCCATGAGTCTGTATCCAATGAAGTCAATGCCTCTTGGAGTGTTGTAGGATCTTCTTCTAGTGCATAAGTTTGGAAGTCGCCCCCAAAATCCTTGGTGAATTTGGTTCTCTTACTTTTCCTTGGTTCGAAACTAGTTTCGACTGAATCATTTAGAGCATGGTTGCTCGTTCCATCCTTACTTAAATTAGTTGAGGTTAAACCCCCACTATTCCTTGACATAAAAGGAAATTTGTTCTCAAAGAAATCAGCATCATTAGATTCAATAACAACATGGTTCTTTAAATCATAAAATCTATATGCTTTACTATGGAATGCATAACCAATAAAAATACACTCAAAAGCTCTACTATCTAGTTTTGACCTTTTTGGGTCAGGTTTTCGTACATAAGCTAAGCAACCCCATGTTCTTAAGTAGGACACATTAGGCTTCCTATTTCTCCAAATTTCATACAATACAATTTTAGTTTTTGAAGAGGGAACCCTATTGAGAACATAACAGACAGTTAAAATAATTTCACCTCACCAATATGAAGCACAACCAGAGTTAAGAAGCACAACCACTATTAATTCACAAAGTGTCCTATTTTTTCTTTCTGCTTTGCCATTCATTTCTGGGGAGTAGGGTGCAATTGTTTCATGTAATATGCCTAGATTTTTACAATGATCATTGAAAGGAGCAGATTCATATTCAAGTCCCCTGTCACTACGAAGCCTTTTAACTTTTCGATTAAATTGATTCTCTACTTCAGTTAAGAAAAGTTTAAACATGTCAAGTGTTTCACTTTTGTTTTTCATCAGGTAAACAAGACAATAGTTTGAACAATCATCGATAAAGGTGATGAAGTAACGTTTCCCATTTCTTGTGATTACACCATCAAACTCACATATATCAGAGTGGATTAAGTCAAGTAGTTCAGTTTCTCTATGTATCGATTTGTGTGGTTTTCTCGTGATCTTTGCCTGACTACAATATTCACATTTTTCAAAATCCTTTACTGAGATTTCAGGAATTAGTCCTAAACTACTCATCTAATTTACTAACTTCTTATTTACATGACATAACCTAGCATGCCACATATTGAAAGAAGATAACATGTAAGCAGAAACAACAGTTTTATTCATAACATTAACATTGAGTTTGAACATTCCATCAGTGGCATACCTATTTCCCACAAAGACACCATTCTTTGTGAGAGTATACAAGTCAGCCCCAATAGTTTGTGTGAACCCAGCCTTATTGATAAGGTAACCTGAGACCAATTTCTTCCTGATCTCTGGAACATGCATCACCTCCTTCAATATTACAGTTTTCCCTGAAGTGAACTTGAGCTCCACTTCTCCAACTCCAGCAACATGTGTTGAGTGAGAGTCACCCAATAGAACCCTTCTGTTTTCCGCTTCAGTGTAGGACTTAAAAAGTCCACAATCATAGCAGACATAGCGCGAAGCACCAATGTCCACCCACCACCCCTCGGATCCATCAACCAAGTTGATCTCTAAGACCATTGCAACAAGCTGATCCTCTGTGAGATTGGCTTGAGGAGCAGTTCTTCGTTTGTTGCGACAGTTACAAGCAAGGTGTCCACACTTGTCACAGTTATAACACAAAAATGGCTCAACTGTTTCATCTCTTGAGTATGGGTATTTTTCTGTTGTTATTGCGATAAGTGTTTTGTACCTTCATAGGGTTCTTGTTATTGAGCGAGTCTTGGTGACATTCTTCAGATTCTTACCATTAGGTTTGAGAACAACAGCAGCATGGTTATTTAAGTATGACTTCTTGTTGGTATTCGAGATGACAATGACCTCTTCTCGCATATCTTGCTTCCTGGCTTCTTCCTCGATTCAAAGACGAGTAATCAAGCTTTCAAGAGAAAACTCTTTTGTCTTGTGTCGCAGATCCTTCTTGAACTCCTTCCAGCTTGGTGGCAACTTGTCAATGATCACAGCAACCTGGAACTGTTCATCCAGATTCATTCCTTCAGATATGATCTCATGAGCAATCTTTTGCAATTCATGTGATTGGGCCTCCACAGACTTGTCATTCGTCATTTAGAACTTGAGGTAACGACTGACTACAAATTTCTTGGCTCCCGCTTATTCAGTATCATACTTCTTTTGGAGTGCATCCTAGAGTTCCTTAGTTGTTTTACAGGAATAGTAGCAATCATAAAAATCATCACATAAATCATTTAAGATATAGTTTTTGCAGAGAAAGTCATTTTAATTCCATGTTTGAAATAGTTTGAATTGTTCAGCAGTTGGTTGATCAGGTAGTAGTGGCATCTCAGAAGTACAGTTTGAAGCAATTTTCTTGGTGGTTAAGAAAAATAACATATTTGGTCTCCAGCGTTTAAAGTGAAGTCCTTCAAACTTGACAGGTTTGTTCAAATCAGTGACGAAGAGAGTGATTTTAGTGTCCATGGCAAAAAATAATCGTCTTAAAATTGATGAAAACACTTCACAAACTCAAAGATAGGGAATGAGTTTACCAGGAAAATTGATGAACTAAAGAACACAAAAATATCTTGGGTTGAGTCGCGGACAATGTCGCTTTCTTTAAGACGTTTCGCGACTCTGCCCAAGGTGTGCAAGCAGTCACAAATGCCACGTCGTCCCCAAGATAAAACAGCCCAGTATCACCATTGAATAGATCTTCCTTTGCACTGAGGAAGATCCAAAGCCTTCACTCACTCAACAACTCAATGTTCTCCAAGTATTTCTTAGGTTTTTTCAGTGTTATATACCAGACTATAACCCTAGCATTTATATACTACTTAGAGAGATATTAACGTTGGGATAATTGAGGAGAAAATGCTCACAAAATCCGACCATTAAATCAGGAAGCAATATCAGTTAGTTGAGAAAGAATAGGTCTTCTAAATAAAACAAAACTTTATGTTGGAGAAAAAAAGGATTCTCCATAAAATTAGGAATCCAACGTTAACCTATCTGACTAATCCTAAATCTTAAATAAACATACAACCCCAACAAGTTCGTATAAAGAATGGTAGAAACCTTAGATGAAGATTTTATTTTCTTCTCGAAACATTGGTCTTTAGCGGGGTTGACTTAGATATTCTACAAATCATTATGTTGTGTTACATAGTTCTTGTAGGAGAAGACAGAGATTTGAACCTGACGTTCATAAGAGGTTCTAGGTTTGCAATATTTGCTGAGACAACGAAACCTCTGTAGTTCACGGAAACAAAACCGTTTGTCCTAAATTCTCAATATGTTGCTTCCCATACAAGTTAGAAACTTTGAATCATGCACATGTATGGTGGAAAGAATCTTGGATAGATACGACAGCCAGCACTCTGTTTTTCACGTGGAATTCCTCAAGATATGAATAGTATTCATCTCATTGTTGTCCATATGTTAATGCTATAATCTAATTTACTTCACTTTCTCTGAATCAGGATACAGAATTTTCCAGGGAGCCAGGCATGTAAATGAATCTTCGTCGTTGCCTTTTCAGGATTTCATCCGAACTAATCTAATCCAGTCATATGAAGTATTCAGCAACCAACATGCCATTTTTGTGCTTCGATTTTGCACCCTTACATTAGCAAACGATATCGGTGTCTGGAATTTTGAGCAGTTAGATACAATATTATTTTTGTTGCTACTTATCTTTAGACTTTCCAGTTTTACCCTGGTGTGAATTGACAACAAAGAACATAACTTCTTTTTATCTTAAAAAAAAAAAAAAAAAAAAAAACTAATTGAATTGCTCCATGAAACTACCATTTAGCCTCAATTTACCCCTTGAAATTGTCATTTTCAACTTTTTTTTGTCTCACTTCACCCCATTCTCTTTAAGAAATGTTAAATTCAAGGGTATTTTAGACATTTCACTTTTTACACATCTCTTCGTCTTGCCTCTTTCATGCGCTTCACCTTAGTTGACTGATCATCTTGGTGAAACAAATAAGGGTTCACGGAAGAAGATAAAGGAATTTAATAATTTATTATGTTTGAATTTAACGTTTCTTTAATAGAATGGGGTCAAGTGAGATCAAATGAGTTGAATATAGTAGTTTCAAAGACCAAAGTGAGACAAAACCAGTATCACGAGGGAAATTTTGAAAAATAACCATAATTTAAATCCCATATAGAATTATAGCCACTCCTTCGAGTTTATGATAATTATAATCAAAAGTTGAGATAAAAATACTAATATACGCTGAAAATAAGGTTTTCAGAAGATCCAAAAAGACAACAGGTGCTTCAGACTCAAAACCAAGTTAGTACTAGTCTCCAAGTTCCAGTCTCATCAAACCCAACAAAAACCCATAAAAATTTAAATTTAAAAAGTAATACAAAAAAAATCCGCAAATGATGATTTCCATCATATAGATTGTACGGTCCAACCATTGCAAAAAACGCAGCAATTTGTGGCGGCTATGGAGCAAATCATGGGCTCCCCATCTCATACCCTTCCCATCCAATCCTATTTTTGTAATCACGGTTAAGCCACGTCAACATTTTATATTTCCATTATTTTTTGTCTTATTATTTCTATAAAAAAATCAATATAAAATGTTGGTGTGGCTTATCCGTGATCATAGAAATAGAAGTTTCTATAATAAAAAATCAATATAAAATGTTGACATGGTTTAACCGTGTTCACATAAATAAGAGGGGATGAGAAGGGTATGGGATGGAAGAGAGTAGACAATCCAGGTCCTTTACAAGAAGCCCTGACCAACTCCTACTCCGTATCGCCATCGTACCAACACTTAAAGCGCCATAGCAGCCAGTGAGATACTATAAACAAATGAAAGCCTAGGAGTTGGAAATTTTACAAATTTACAAACCTTGGCTTTTAATTGGCCTCTAGCACGATTGAGTCTTCGGAAGGATCATGACCCAACTACCATTTCAATCCCAAAACACCATAAATTAAACAAAATGCAGTCAGATTTTGGAGAAAATTCAAGAAAGAGGCTACCTGCAGTGGTTTGGGGATGAAATGGCATCGTTATTGGTTGAAGAGGAAATTATATGGAAGAAGGTGCTACTGTTGGTACTGCAACTTGTCCTTGTGTTTGATGAATAAAAAGAAAGAAGTTTGTGTCTCCATTGCAGTGCGAGTGCAGAGCAACGCAGCGACAACACTTGACACGAAAAGAAAAGCTCGAGACATTGCAAACACATATGGTTAAATAAGGTATATTAGTACTTTCTCATCAACTTTTGATTATAATTATCATAATTTTAAAAGTGAAGCTATAATTCTATATAGGGTTCAAATTTTGGTCATTTATCCAAATTTCTCGTATCAGAGAGTAAATTGAGACTAAATGGTAGTTTATGGGGACAATTCAATTAATAAGCCAAGAAAAAAAAACTACAAATCTTCGTACTTTTTTTTTTTGAACAATTGATATTATCTACACTAAGGGGAATGGGCGGGTGTTCATGGTAGGAATTTCCGTCGGGGATGCTTCCTAGCCGACGAGCACACGGTTCCCCGAGAGGTCGGCGCCAGTTGATGCTTTCTGTCGGGCTTCTGCTTTACTGGCGGGCTTGTCGGGCAAAGCCTGTCGGGCAAGGCTGAAAGAGAAGGACATAGTTAACTTTGAAAGGTGCCTTTGTGGGGCCTTAGGTGTAGGCCTTGAGGCTCACAATCAAGATTAACTTTTCAGTGCTCAGGTGTGCCACTGCCATCTTCAGCATGGTAGATGTAAAACGGATGTTGAGTTTTAATTATATATATACTCGAGAGACTACGTTAGTTATGACAGGTGCCTTTGTGGGGCCTTAGGTGTAGGCCTTGAGGCTTCCTGTTAATAACTAACTTAGTACTCGAATAAATAAGGTTCATTTTCTTGGTTATATGAGTCTTATAACCATTATACTTCTGATTACTTGAGCCCGAAGAGCAGAATGAATCCAAATAGGTGCCTTTGTAGGACCTTAGATAGGCCTTGAGGCTTCCCATCAGAACTCATTCTATACTCAACGTTCTAACCCGAGGAACAGGATGAATCCAAATAGGTGCCTTTGTAGGGCCTTGAATAGGCCTTGAGGCTTCCCATCAGAATTTATTCTGTGCTCGAACGTTCTATGGTAATCATAATATAATAGAAATAAAACTAAGTGACAGGTCGATTACTTGCGCCTCATGTAACTTCGGACTTCTTGTTTATCAAAGCTTGTCGTGGATGGGTTAAGTCCACATAAGGTTCTTTTTTTATGCCTTAAGGCCAAGGACTTTTGAGTGATCAAATCTTACATGCCCGAAGGCTTAGAACTTAGATCTGGCTTGAACTGTGAAGACATATTCAAATCGGATTCAAGCGCTGAGAGCGTCTTTTAATAGCCATATTACTAGAAATAAATTGGGTACAACTTGTAGTATACAACATATTGCTAGGCTAATGAATGAAAAGACAAAAACAAAGAGGATCGGGCAAGGTTTAACCTTGTCGGGTAAGGCTGATCGTCTTGCGACTTCCTATCTTTGTGGTTTATCAAGAGGTTTGAAAGCTTAGAAAATGGGTTGGGAGATGAGTTTACAGAAAGAAATCGATACTACAGCAAGAGTTGAACAGGGTAGCAGAGCTATTACAAAGGGTTTATCCCGAAAGGGATGAAGGCTTGGGCTGACTACAACTTCGTTTTGAAGGCAAATCTGGCTTTGAGCAGAGTTTGTGCTTATATTTGTTGGTTTGTTTGAGTGTCCTTAACTCTTATTTCTCTTTTTTCTTTTATAGACACTTTGGCTTGGCCTCCTATAGCAATAATCTTGCCCGAATGCAGTTTAAAGGTTAGTGACTCATCAGCTATTTACTTGTACTGCCACTGTAAAGTACTTTTGGGCTGATTAGCTGGCTGGTCTATACCACTTGGCCCTTGGGTAGGTGAGCAAGTGGTGCAAATGCTCTGCACCTAGTCGGGAAAGACCTTTTCTGCCTTCTGGGCTTGGGCTGTGCTTCGGGTTTTTCTCCTCTTTTTGGGCCAACTCCCTTCTGAGCCCAAAGTTTAAGTTTTAACCCAAACAGTGCCCCCTTCAATCAATATTCAGACTGGAATTCCAGGCGCCAATTAGGGGTGGGTTCAAAAAACCGAAAACCAAACCGAACCGAAACCGAAAAAACCGAACCGAACGAAAAAACCGAACCGAACCGAATTCTTTTGGTTCGGTTCGGTTTTAGTGATCTAGAAACCGAACCGAACCGAATTAATTAAATTATTTTTTTTATTTAATTATTTGTTTTGGGTATTATTTTCTAAACCCAATTTGTAAGTTAAAATGTGCTAACCCAATGTGTTGCCAAACTTTAAGCTCAAAATATTAAAAAAAGGCCTATAAAAACTCTAAACCCTAACCTATTATTTATCCCCCATATAAGGTTCCGGAACCAAACCTCTTCCCAAAGTACTTACATCCATCTCCATAGCACTGTCTACTTCTGCGCCAGCTTTCTTTTCCAAATCTACTCTCATATAACATGTAACATAATCCATAAACATTAATTTCGGGTAGATTACTTGGGTAATTTGTGATGGAAAAGAATCCAACACACACTAAATAAATCCACCCACGCATTACCTTTACTAATCAAGTTGTCAACATGCAGTTACAAGCAAACAACACTGATCTTTGAACAACATCATACAATTTACCTTTTCTAAGTCATTTGTACGATTTTTGTGTGATTTTTGTGTTGTGAGGTTGTTAGTTTGGACTTTGAAAGACTTGATTGATGATTTTAGTTCAACTTTAAATGTTTATTTTCATTGTCTTTGATTCTAGTTAGAATGTTTATGTTATGATTGTGTTGGATATGTTAAAATTTAAAATTTCAATGTTTTTCATTTTTTGAAAAAAAAAATAAAAACAAAAAACCGAAACCGAACCGGAAAAAACCGAACCGAAAAAAAATTGAACCGAACCGAACCGATTTAAACCGAACCCACCCCTAGCGCCAATATTGATTGAATAGGTCTCTATTAATACCCACGTCTTTCGTTCTCGGAATTTGCACACTTTTCAAAAGAAATCACCGCATTTATACGGTTATTCCCATCATTTCCGAATCTCCTGCATTCTTCTTTATCTTTGTAATCGAAAACTTCCTAACTCCCCAGTCGTTTTTCTTTTCTAAATCTTTTAAACTCTCCGCTGTTTTTTGCCCGACATCTTTTATCCTTGTCGTCTTCCTTGCCGTTCCTTTTCCAAACTTCATCAAATGGCTTCAGGATCCAGCCAAATCCAACTATCATACGAATCTGGCGAAGGCATCACCACTTTGCGCCGTTTACTCACGGCCTGCATCGCCCTCGAGCAGGTTTGCATTCTGAGCTTTTCTTTGAAGTACATAGGGTACAATCATTGGGTCCCGCATGGATTTCTCGGGTCCTTGCAATGATAGAGGACAATATGCCCAAGGATAACTGGTTTTCCCCAAATCCCTTTTTGGCTAAGTCAGGCATTTCTTCATCCAAGTGGTCGTCATATCGCCGAGGCTTTCCATTGATGAATGATCTGGCTTGGGCTCAATGGATTGACGAACTAGAGCCAACTTTTAAGAAGAAATGGATGAATAATGGCATTTACGAGTTGATAATGCGCTCAAAAACCACCATTATTCCCAAGCCCGAACTGCTTGCTTCTTCTCTTCTTTTCTGGAATTCGGGCACAAACACTTTTGACTTTCGCATGGGTCCCATGTCTCCGACTATTCTAGATATGGCTCAAGTCTTCGGGCTAAGGCCATCGGGCAGGATAGTAGATGTTACTCAAGACTGGGCTCTCCCCTCAATTGTTGAAAGCTCAGGTTCATCCACATCCTTCCTCTCCCTGGAATATAACTTTGCAACCTTCAAGAGTTACGGGACCTCGTTCAAGGGATTCATCCCTTTTGTAAAAGAAAATTTTGGAGCAGGTTCTTCCCGTGTTGATAGAGATCAAGAGCACATGTATTTCCTCTTATACTGGCTCAACAAACATGTCTTCCCTAATAAATCTAAAGGAGTGAAGGTTGAACGGATCCCCTTGGTGGAAGCTCTTCATAACTTCGATGATGTAGCAATAGGTCCATTCCTTCTTTCTCATCTTTACCATCTTCTTTTCGAAATGACTCAAAGTGAGCCATTTGAGACTAACCTGAATAGACCCATATGGATGATACAAACATGGCTCCAATGGTACTTTCCAGAGTTTCGGGCTGCCAAATTAGAGTTCCCAGAAGGTGTGGCCCCCGCCCGAATCCTAGCCGAAACTGCTCCTACTGATCACTCCACCTTCGCCTGCTTTTATTTCTTCAAGGTTTGTAGGACTCGATCAGACCTGGAATGGGGTGCGTCAGTCTTGAGAAGATATCCTTGGTTCTCTGATCAAGCCTTTCAAGATGCTCCTGGGGAAGATGCCACCTCCTCTTGTTGGGAAAAATTTATTAGTTGCATTCAATCGAGAGATATGGCATGGGGAGTTCGGGGCAATCGATATGATCGAGGGTTGAAGGTGTATCACCCTAACTTTTGCAGCAGGCAATTAGGCTTTAGGCAAACCATCCCCCATCCCATTTTTTGACTATGTTCATTGTGGCACTTCCTTTCGTTTATCATCTCCCTCTTATGCGACCTTTAGAGCTGCCCGACGCAGTCTTGAAGTCATGAGTCAGGCTGCCCGAAAGTCCATCATCCTTAATTTTGAATGCACTTCACTCTTCTCTTCTTGGTGGGAAGACAAATGGACCAAGAAATATGGAGGAGACTTGAGAGAGACTCATGATCGCCTTTTCAATCAACTTTCTCTCAAATCATACCCCAGTTCGGGCGAACTTGAAAATTGGAAGGAGATTATTCAAGAGAAGAATCGGATTCTTTTGATAGGTATTTCTTCTTCTTATCTTGATTCTGTAACCCTTCTCTTGAAACCTTTTAACTTTTTCCCTACTTAACCCTGCAGCCCAAGTAGATGTTGAATCGGTACCTACTGAGTCTGAGGATGACTCAGTTGATGCAGCAGTTCTTCATGGAGCTGTGGCGGAGGCTGAAAGGCGAGAAGCTGGAGAAGGTGGGGATGTTTTAGAAGATTCAGGAGCTGAAAAAGAAGCGCCTGAAGCCACCATCCAAGTGTCTAAGCGAAGGAAAGCAGTTGTGATTGAGAACTCAGATTATGATCCTGCATCCCCACCCAAGACTAAACGACGAATTCCTACTCCTACTAGAAAGAGTAAAAGAACCAGAACCGTCCAAACTCTCAAGTCTTCAGACCCACCTGCTCCAATTTCTGAGGTGGGTATAAAGAAGCAAAAATCTTCAAGTGAGTTGTGTTCTTTTCTGTCAGATTGCCACATTTCTTCTTTATCTAGTTACCTATGTTTTTTCTTGAACACAGGACCTCAAGCATCAAAGAAACCAACCATCGCTTCCAAGGATGAACCATTAGGAGTTGAAATGTATAAAAAGGCTGCAGAATTGCGAAATATCACCCTTAAAGAATTTAAGGTATAGTCTACTTTTATATCTGCATAGTCTTTCCTGTTTTCACAAAACCCTGAGCATGATTACTTGAGTCAGGCTGAAAGAAAGGAAAAGCTTCATCCGCCCGAGGGCTCTTCACCACTTGCCCGAGAAACAAACCTCTCTCCCCCCAGGTTAATCCTTCGGAGGTACATTCCCTTTCTTCTTGAACCTTAGGTAACTTTTATAATTTCTGGGCCTAATGCCTCTTTTTTCTTCTTCTGACTTCATCCAGGTCGGGGTATCTGCCCCCTTGCCTAGTCAAGACTCTCATTTGATTTCTCCTTCTGTCCTGGAGGCAACTCCATCTTCTCAATTTGATCCATCCACGGGAGTAATGTTGCACTTCGTGAATGAGGACAGTAATTTGGTGAGTAACCATCCTTACATTGATTTCCCGTACATTGTTTCGATATCAACTTCTATTTACCTCTTCCTTAGCCTTCTTCAATACAACATCCATCAGTGGCAACATGTGACGAACCCATAGTCCCTGAGATTCCTGTGACTTCAGAAGCAACTACTTTGCATGTGTTTGCCTGCCCGATAGTTACCCTTGATGAACCTCCTTCATCTCCTCAGGGTCGAACTCTGGTAAGGAGATATTTTCTTCCTGCTCTTCTCTTACCATCTGCTTACTAACAATTGCTGCTATTCCTGGGCACTTCCAAGGTATTGGTGAAGGTTCAGGCGCAACTTTTTCTTCCCCTGTCAGTGGTAGGGAGTCTTCTCCTCAACCAGGAATTGGTACTCTTCCTTGTGAGGCTCTAGGGCTTAGTCAGGTATATTTCTTCCTCCCAAAACTTCCCTTCACTTCAAACTGTATATTTGACAATTTGATCTTCTTTTGGTCTTTGCAGCAAGTTCTTGAAGAAACTTCTCCTCCTCGCTTGGTTCGTAAGTCAAAGCTCCCCCGACCTCATTTAACTATTGGGAGTGCCAGGATTGCTCATCCTGAAATTGAGAAGGCCGGGGAGCTAAAAACTGCCCCATTAGTAGGCACTACCTCATTAGAGGAAACTGGAGTGCGAAATCCCCCTCCTGCTTCTCCATTTTCAAAAATTGCTAAGTTGCCCGAACTGTTTGAAGAATTCGGGCAGCTCGAGACAAGGCTGAAATCTTCGAAGCATTCTTCACCTTCCGGCTTTCCAGAGCAGAAACGAGTTTTCCAAGAATGGGCAAGGAAGGATTTCTCCGCTTCATTTAACCTTAAGGCTCTTTGTGATCTGGAAAAGGTTACGAGTGAGCTTTTCAAAGCCGGCCAACTGTCAAAACCCAGTATGATTCTTTTCTCTCTTTCTTTGAGAATTTGAAGGCTCTTCGGGACCAACATAAGAGAGCAGAAAGACAAGCCAATCGTGTAAGATGCTTCCAGGAGAAGGAATCAAGTACTTCTGCTCAGGTAGAAAGGTTGATGAATGATGGTTCACTAACGAAAGAAATGATTGGAGTGGTGACTTCTGAAATCCAAAAACTGGAGGAACAACTGGTTGTTCTCAAGGTTGAGCAAGCAACTCTTCTTGACACCCTCAAAAATCAAATCGAATAAGTGAAGAAGACAAACTCGGAGTTAAAGCATTCTAGATCTCAACTTGCAAATAGCCACACTGTCCTGGCCGAACCTAGTAGGATTTTTACAATCATGCAAACATATCATTCTCGAATAATCACCCTGAGTGAAGATGTAAAATTATTAGACTATGATTACTTGTAATCCCTCTTTTAGTGGAATGAACATGTACTTGTCTTTTGCTTGCTTTGCTTCTGGCCCTTGTCTGAACTTCTTTCGGGCAACTCTTTGCCCCCTTGTTTACTTTCTTCTTTATTTGAGCGAGGGTGTTATGACAACTTGAGATCCATCTTTCCCCTCCGTCGTAACAATTGATGACACTGGCTTCTCCATCTAAACCAGATGGATCGCGTTGATAGGAGCTTCCGAGAAAGGATTGGTATCAACCATCATACTAGCTTGTGGCTTGTCAAGTAACAACTTTCCCTTCACTATAAGGTCTTGTATCCAGTCTCTGAACTGGACACAATTGGTTATAGAATGGTTGAAGGTATAGTGTAACTTGCAATACTTCTTTCCCCTCAGCTCTTCTAGTTGGGCATCTTTTTCGTACTGTCGGGCACAATCACTCTTGCCCGCACCAGCTCTTCATAAATCTCAGGTGCTTTGGCCAGATCGAACAAATAGCTCTGGTACTTGGGAGGTTTCATCGGAACAAAGCCTCCATCGTTCATTGCAATCTTCTGGTCCTTGATGGGTTGAACTAATCATTTCACCGTCAATGGTTTGAAAGGCGTAATCATCTCAGCAGCACACACCTCGACTTCCTCTCTGTCATGGCCATCCTCCTGCTCTGGCCCAATTTCTCCTACTTCCACACGATGAATTGCAGCTTTGTTTTTGTAGAAGGGATGAGCTTTGGAAGTATGCTTCACTTGCTGTTCTTCTAGCAATAGCCTTTCATATTTTGTGGCAGCAATGACTAATTCCTGTAGCTCGTTAAATTGTGTATCATAAAATCTTTTCCTCAAAGGTAATCTCAGAGCCCTTTGAGCAATTGATATGAGCTGAGCTTGGTTAACATGGAATTGGCACCTCATCCTTATCTTCCTGAACCTCATCATGAAGTCTTCTGTGGACTCATGCTCGTATTGTTTGACTTCAACCAAATCATTAATAGTCATTTCTTGTTCTATTCTGTAAAATTGTTCATGGAAAGCCATCTCCATTTGCCCCCAGTTGGCAATAGAGTTAGGGGGTAATAGAGAATACCACTGGGATGCTAGTCCTGCCAACGAATTCCCAAACAACCTTAACTTGTAGTTTGGGTTGTCTTCATATGCCACACAGTGATTAGAGAATTTGAAAATGTGATATCTGGATGACACACTGCTATCTTCACCTGTGAATGTTAGGAATGCGGGCATCTTGAAGTTGAGAGGAAATGGATTCTGCTTATCAATGTATTCAGGATAAGGTTTTTGATAAGTAATCCTAAACACTGGGCGAGCTCGTGGTTGAGCATTTTGAACCATTGCCCTCCTCAATTCAGCCAACTCATCCCTTAGTTGTTGAGTAGCTGTATTATTATTCTGGAAGAGAAGGGCGGACTCGTTCTTCAGGCTTCGGTCATTGCCTGTGAATGCTTCTTTCTTTGATTCAAGCTTTCTCCAGTTGGTTCCCCCTCCCTTATGTGCCAATGAGGGTGGCCTATAAGGAAGAGGTTTATCCGAAGCTGCGGAACTTTCTTTTTGGCTGGACTCTCCTGTTATCATAGGCATCCCATACTTTGTCCTTTCCTGCTCGCTTTGCTTCCTGTTATTAAATGATAATAATGCGAAGCTAGGAAACTCTTTCTCCATGACCGGCTCTATCACGGGTTGACTTCCTTCAGGAACTGCTTTCTTCTTTCCCCTATCCTTTTCTTCTTCTAATAATGGAAATATGGGAGTGACTGGCTCACTTCTGATGGTAACCTAGCTCATCCCACTCCTTTGAGCGCCTTTTGGAGTGGAAAACTCCAAATCTAGTCTTCTCTATAAATTCCCTGTTAAGGTACATAGTCTACTAACTTCCTCCTTGGTCTCCAAAGAGATTTTTTCCATACTTCTCAATACTTGTATCATAGTAGCCTGTAATTCCTCATTAGTTCCTTTCCTTTCCGACTTTCCAGATGAAGATGGGCTTTCTAGGACCACCTGTCCTGATAAGGAAGAAGGATTTCCCGATTGATCTGTCATTGGTAGCAAAAGTTGAGAAGAACCGTCCTTCGTATTCTTTCTGCAAAGTTTATGGCCTTTCTTCTTGGACATGCAAGATCAACACAAATGAAGTCCCATTGGGCGTGCCAAAACTATGTTCGTGGCAGGAATTTCCGTCGGGGATGCTTCCTAGCCGACGAGCACACAGCTCCCCGAGAGGTCGGTACCGGTTGATGCTTTCTGTCGGGCTTCTGCTTTACTGACAGGCTTGTCGGGCAAGGCTGAAAGAGAATGACAGAGTTAACTTTGAAATGTGCCTTTGTGGGGCCTTAGGTGTAGGCCTTGAGGCTCACAATCAAGATTAACTTTTCAGTGCTCAGGTGTGCCACTGCCATCTTCAGCATGGCAGATGTAAAACGGATGTTGAGTTTTAATTATATATATACTCAAGAGACTACGTTAGTTATGACATGTGCCTTTGTGGGGCCTTAGGTGTAGGCCTTGAGATTTCCCGTTAATAACTAACTTAGTACTCGAATACATAAGGTTCATTTTCTTGGTTATATGAGTCTTATAACCATTATACTTCTGATTACCTGCGCCCGAAGAGCATAATGAATCCAAATAGGTGCCTTTGTAGGACCTTAGATAGGCCTTGAGGCTTCCCATCAAGACTCCTTCTATACTCAACGTTCTAGCCCGAGGAACAGGATGAATCCAAATAGGTGCCTTTGTAGGGCCTTGAATAGGCCTTGAGGCTTCCCATCAGAATTTATTCTGTGCTCAAACGTTCTATGGTAATCATAATATAATAGAAATAAAACTAAGTGACAGGTCGATTACTTGCGCCTCAAGTAACTTCGGACCTCTTGTTTATCAAAGCTTGTCGTGGATAGGTTAAGTCCACATAAGGTTCTTTTTTTATGCCTTGAGGCCAAGGACTTTTGAGTGATCAAATCTTACATGCCCGAGGGCTTAGAACTTAGATCTGGCTTGAACTGTGAAGACATATTCAAATCAGATTCAAGCGCTGAGAGAGTCTTTTAATAGCCATATTACTAAAAATAACTTGGATACTACTTGTAGTATACAACATATTGCTAGGCTAATGAATGAAAAGACAAAAACAAAGAGGGTCGGGCAAGGTTGATCGTCTTGCGACTTCCTATCTTTGTGGTTTATCAGGAGGTTTGAAAGCTTAGAAAAAGGGTTGGGAGATGAGTTTACAGAAAGAAGAGTTGAATAGGGTAGCAGAGCTATTACAAAGGGTTTATCCCGAAAGGGATGAAGGCTTGGGCTGACTACAGCTTCTTTTTAAAGGCAAATCTAGCTTTGAGCAGAGTTTGTGCTTGTATTTGTTGGTTTGTTTGAGTGTCCTTAACTCTGATTTCTCTTTCTTCTTTTATAGACACTTTGGCTTGGCCTCCTGTAGCAATAATCATGCCCGAATGTAGTTTAAAGGATAGTGACTCATCAGCTATTTACTTGTACTGCCACTGTAAAGTACTTTTGGGCTGATTAACTAGCTGGTCTATACCACTTGGCCCTTGGGTAGGTGAGCAAGTGGTGCAAATGCTCTGCACCTAGTCGGGAAAGGCCTTTTCTGCCTTCTGGGCTTGGGCTGTGCTTCGGGCTTTTCTCCTCTTTTTGGGCCAACTCCCTTCTGAGCTCAAAGTTTAAGTTTTAACCCAAACAGCCGGTTTAGTCTCACAATGGCCTAACAATAACGTGGTTCAAATTCGCCTTTGGCGATAATCGAATATAAGATCTCTTATCAGTAAAGAAGAATATCACTAAACCGTAATACTAAGTGGCTACAAATGTTCATACTTAGTAATGCACGAATTGCCAACTCTTACAAATTGCAGGAAGTGTGAGTCCAAATGCCAAGAAGAGAGGCACATTGTCCCAACCAACTTGGTCCGAACACACAGGTTTAACGGTTGATGTAAAGTTCAGCAACATGTTGTCGAATACCCTTTGTTGCGCCCGGCATGTTTTAAACCACCCTAGTTGAGAGGAAACAGTGTTAGGCAACCATAATTTGCGAGGCGCCTAAACCCGCGCAATTATTTGAGACATCCACCATTTGGCTAACTCCTTTGAGATCTCTGTCAAGCATATTTTGGGAGAATCCCCACCCAGCCATTTTTAATCAACCGGAACGAGTCAATTTGGAACTTCTTCCAACATTGAGAACAGAAGTACCACTAGATCAATAATTTTGGTCGTTTTGGTAGCGTTTTAGTTGATGTGAGGAGTAGAGGGACCAAAGCCACTAGTGGAAATTAGAGGAAGACCAAAATACCAGATAATTGCATTAAAATGACATTTCAATACACACTTAAAAAGGCTCATACATTTACACAAAAGTGTGATTCCCTGGACACAATGGAATACTTCAGTCCACTCGCGCCTTAGCATTCGAAAATATTCCGGCGAACTTCGAATCTATCTTTACAAAGGAATGGTAATAAATAGATACAGCAAATATTCTTTTAACCAAAACTCTTTCCGAGTCCAGAAATCAATGATTTTTTTCGATCCCCTACTGTTACTAGGGAGCTGTATGCAAACATATCCATATAATTTTAAATACTCAGGTCCGCCATGAACACACTCTAACCCTAAAAGCTCAGAAAATTCGCGAAAATGATGCTCACCTGCACAGATTCTGTGAAGCAGTCCCAAAATAGTTTCCAGAGCAAGGAACAGCACAAACATCACATTCTGTTCCAACGTATGTCACCGTCCTTTTACACAAATATTCTGTTCCAACTTCCAAACAAAAGACTTCAGATGACCATCACATTGGACAACCGACATCAGGTGTCAAAAACTTCTTACAAAATTTCACGTTATTGCAGCCAAGAACCGTTTATGACCCAGATGATCCACAAGGGATCACTTCTAATTCAGTGGCCCTTGAAAAAAGTCTTACCCCGACGTATCAATTTCCTTCCCAGAATCATCCTCATTAATGTTTCTCCTCAACCTTCTTAGCCATATATCATAGTCCATGGGATATGGTGTCCCACATAGACTATCAACATAATCGGCAAATGCTTTCAACACAGTTGAGGCCTCACCTAACTTCTGTTGAATTAATCTCCTGGACCAAGAAGTCTCTCTCCACTGCAGTGCCCCCTCAACGGAATCCAGATCAGGTAGAACCCCACCACACGAAATATAAAGCATGTAAACAAGGCTCTCTGCATCTGAAGCTGAGCAGAGCTTTCCCTCCTGGAGAGCATAAGTAGAAGAGAAATGAAGGTTCATTGCAGGGCGGTCCCTATCTTCAAGAATAGCACGTCCCCAACCAATAAGAACAAAATAAGGTTGCTTCTCGGCAGACCTGACACAAATCACATTCTCAGGCCTGATGTCTCCGTGGCGAATTCCTGCAGAAGCAGCAGTTGAAAGTGCAGATAAGCAATCATGGCAACATCTGATCGCGTCCTCCATACCAAATCTGGCTTCACTTGTCATATGAGCCACTGTTTCACCAACTGGGCTGGTCACAAGAATCGGGGTGCCACACCAGGGGTGATCACAGTTTCCACCCGAGCTGGGTTTCTGACAATGACCAGGGTGAATAATCCTGCCAGAAGCACTTAACTGAGGTAGATACTTGCTAGATAGACCTCTCTGTTTCATCGTAGTCAATATTTTCGTCTGCCTCTGAACTTGATACCACAGATTCATATCCTCCCACGCGGGCTCCAGCTGGGAAGGATGAGAACCAACATATAGAAACAAACTTTTCTGAGGTTCTTCAACCGGAGAAGCAATGTAATATGGATGTTCACTGTTATTCAAGACTTGATTGATCTGGTAACCTTTTTGCCAGTTAGAATCCTCCAACCATAATACAGATCCTGCTTCTAGCTTCATTAACTGTTCGGTCTCAATTTTAGCAGAATCATCCTCAACTTCAACGATTTCTGGGGATACATTGCGCTGCTGGAACCGACACAGACCATTTCCATTTGCCCGGGAATTCCCCAACTGCCTCTCAGTCCTTCTTGCTTGGAGGCGAGGACCATGGTCAGCAGCTAAATCCTCTATTGAGTGCTTGGGAAATCCAGCAAATTGCACAATACAATGGAAGGTAGCAAAGAGTAACTGTAAAGCACCAATGTCTCCCCAGTTGGCATTTCCAAGTTTGTTCCAGATCCTATCAATGGACGAGACTGCAATCCTAGAATGGTTTGTAATCCATTCAGCTGCACATTCGTAAACATTATTGACATCAAACACCATCTTATTTACATCTCCTTCAACCTTTACTACCCCACCATACTGAGAATCAACAAGAAGAATAAACACAGAGTTTGAACTCTGAGAGTAGTTCATTCTGCTCAAGCTTCTTGATAATAGTACACGAAGAGCATAGAAAAGGGCCTCGCCTAAAACAGATAGAGAAAGCTGCCTGTCACTATCCATGGAAAAGTTTCTGATATCAGGCCTTAAAAGAGACAGTTCAAGAATATGATCCCACTTCCCGCGGGGATGTCTAGGGTTTGTAAGCAATAAACCGGTAGCACAAAGACCTCCAAGCTTACCATCCCCAATTGCCTTCTCAGCCTGGTAGAATTTCAAGTTTTCATTGTATAGACAAGCAACAGAGAAAGGCATAGGCTCATCTTGATTCCAGAATGCTTCCCACAATCCCTTCGCACCGGCATGTAAAAAATCTTCAATGGCAAGATAAGCAGTTGCTTCAACAGCATCCGATGTTGAAGCATAAACGGAATTGGGCATCCTAATCACCTGCTGAAATGAAATCCCTTCCAATGCATAGTCAAACTTTTGAAGTTCTATCAACTCAAAAGGCACATCAAAGGCCGGTTTCATTGGTTCTGATTTGTTGGATATAGATTCAAACCAGTCTTCTAATTGTGTAGTAAGCATGCCACTGTCTACAAATCTATGAAGAAACTCCTTGCAGTTACGAGACCTACTGCCAGATGATGCACTAGACCTCCTTGTCCCAGACCCAACTGATTCCTGGTCTGGCGACACAGCTGCCAAAGAAAGTATAATAATGTAGATCAGCAAAATGGGGTCCGAAACAAGAATATGCACATGAATCTACGTGTGTGTTTGTGTACTATTTCTTAACAAGTGCATCCACACAGTTGATATATACCAAACAGTTGATATATACCAATGACAGAAACAATTGTTACTGATTGACTTTAAAAATTATAGAAAAGCTGTGCAGTTACCAAAATTTGACCATCAGTCCATTTGTACCTCTTTCTATTCACTTTTTATAAGAACCACAAGTTTTATTATGAAGAACGGAGAACAATAGAAATAAAATTGATCATAAATCCAAAAAATCAAAGACTCATAAGACTTTTCGTACCCTACTAAAATCCGCGTTAGCACTTAATATTTGTTTCTTTTTTTCGCTCTTGGTCATCCTTATATGACATATGTAATGCATTCTCTCATGGTTGTGATTCCTTGGGCCCTACTCCTACTCTCACACCACTCTCCTAATTTTTATCCTTGCTGACTTTCTCGAGTATGCTGTATTTCAATTTCCAACTAGTTTTACATTTCATCTTCATCCACTATTCTATCCCCAAGTTCTACCAAAAGAAATACCTTTCCTCACTTAGCCATGTCCTCCTTCTCCTCCTCCAACAACAGACTTACATGGTTCCAAATCTCCCCAATAAATAATTGTCTCTCTATTATACATCTTAGCTATTTTCTCTTCTGCAACAAATTGCAGTGACAACAAGGTGCCATGTACATTCCATCCGCATATTCATTTCGATCATTTTTTTTATCATAACAAATTAGGTATAATATAAACCAAATGCTTATACAAGAGAATCATAAACATGACCACCACTAATTCGGATTAGAATACACCAATCAAATGATCGAACGTGCGAATTCATTAATCTTAACATTTCAGATAAAATATTCTCATCACCCATTGTGCCCCTTCACCGATCCAATATACTCCACAAACACATTAGAGATATGGAAAATTTAAAATTAAAAAAAAAAAAAACATTCTTGAAGTGGAAACCCATCTTAAGTCCTTACGGCGACAGGGCCGGCTTTAGTTCCACCAACTTCTCGAGCAGTTGCAACAATGACATTGTGAACCCATCACCCATTGCCTTTGGACATTCAATTCATCTCATAAATTTTACAGTCACACAATTGGGGTCATTGTGCAATGAAACCCATAATTCATCCACCAAACACTCAGCTGGCCACATTAATGTTACTTCCTTTTGAGGAAGAACCTCTTGAATTCACTTTAAAAATACAAAATCGAGCTCTTGAATTTACTCAAAATTCAAAATTGAGCACAAAAAAACACTGAAAAAATAAGAAATTGCCTAACACAGAAACCCTAGAGATGACAAAGACTAAAGGAAACAGCCAAATTTTCCGAGTAGAGAGAGAGAGAGAGAGAGAGAGAGAGAGAGAGAGAGAGAGAGAATGGAAGAGATGAAAGGCTGACCTTCCATTGCGGTTAGGGCTAACAGTCCAATCCAACGCAATCCAGTCCAACGCAGTCCAGTGCAACGCAGCAGCTCATTGACCGACCATGTCTGCGCCTCCTCCTCCTGCGCCGATCAAACGCTCGCTGCTGGTAATTTTCTCTTTTGCTTTTCTTTATTTTTTGGTTTTGTTTTTTTTAATCGGGTATCCGAATATCAAGGCTTTTTTTTTTTTTTGGGATCGTTTTTTTTTTTTTTTGGAAAATGTCCTCATTTGCCGGCCGACCTTGGATTATTCGACCGCCCCCGCCCGCACCATGTACACGTATTTTTATTTTATCTTTTGTTTTTACTGCCATTTTTTTCACATTTGCTTTTTATTGGGTTGCACATTTTTACATTTTTTTATATTTATTTGTCAATCTTTTTTCTTCAAATAAAACTAAAATAATAAGTACGAATACGGCCGGCTAGGGCCTAGAATTTAAAACTATAAGCGACGGCGAAGAAATATCTCTTACAAAAAGTACGTGCTTATAAGTATTTGAATTATTTTATTTATTGTGAATGATGGAATCTTAAACTTTTTCAACGGTCATACATATTTCACGTCACTTAGTTTGTTCAAGGTGTTCTTACATATAAAGTTTATTAAATTTTTCATATGCTCTTAAGAAGTTATTGAAAAATCTAAACTATCTTCATCATAAAATGACCTAATTTTGAAACTCTAGAATTGACTCAGCTCACCCAATTGCCTATGCTACTAGGGATGCAAAAGCACTCCCACAACTACTTATAAAAAGGTTTTTCTTGCCAATTCTTCAATATATTTTTTCGACATCTATAGAGAATCTAACTTCAAACTGATGCGTTATTTCCATTCAAAAACCTAGAACCTAGGGCCATCATCTGCTTGTGCCACGCCCATACTACTTTGCAATGGCTACATTCTTCTCTTCAAGTTGCCTTTCGTTGTAATTTCTCAATTTATTTCTTTTGAAATTTAAAAAGAGATATATCCCTACGTATCGGAATTGTTAATATAAATTGGCGATTTTGTACGACATACATTGATGAATTAGAAATAACTTGAACAAACTTAACGACGAGAGATTCCGTCCGTCGAAGCGAAAGCGTAGAACTATCCAACTGGATTTATTGCAACAAGAGTAACAGCTAGACAAACACACAGAACGAAGCAAAAGACAACATGTTCAGTTCAAGTGCTGCAGACAAAAAGCAGATGTTAAAACATGAAAGCCGAGTCTCTCAACGCTCGTACTGCTTTCGGAGCCTACGAAGAACATTCGAGTAGAATTTCCAATAAGGATGAGTAGATGAAACAGCAGGCTGTCCAAAAAGGTTTTCCTTCATATAAATTTGCACATCTTTTGCATCTGCAAGGCCATCCAAATACTTCCCAAGTTCTCGCTTTGGATCTATTTCCAACCGTCCAAGAAAAAAGAGAAATCAGCTTTTAGGTTAAGCAAGTGGTAGAATTTCAAATGTTAATTCTCAAGGGAGATGATATCCGAATATGCCAGTTCACTGTGTGCTAAAAATATATAATGCAGGAGGAGAAAATGAGCATGCGAAAATCACTTCCAAAATAATAAACGTATCAAATTCTCATCATTACCTAATTCTTTGTCGTTGTCATTCTCAGCATCATATGACTCCAAGAAGATACCTGTGTTAGGCTGCGACATCAAACAAAGAAAGCAACTTTAGAATGATTAAGGATAGACATTGTCGCACTTTCATTTTCCCCTTCTGCACTCCTTCCGTTTCTGTCATTTGTTTCCCCTTAAAAATTCAATCCAAAACCTAGGAAAAAATGAAGTGCAGAGGGAGAAAACGGGAGTCCGAAAAAAAAGGAGTGTTCATAATGGGTTCGTGGCCTTCTGGAGAAGTGTTCAAAATAGTCCAAGCTTTAAATCCAGCCATTTTGGGCCAATTTTGAAGCTGATATAGGTCCACAATGTGGTTGTGCAGAATTTTGGGCGAATTTACCAAGTCAATTAAGGACTATGTTTCTTAATTTATTTAATTTATTTGGTTTCCTAGTCTTATTCTAAGACATTTTACTAGGAGGATTTAATTAGCATATAAATAAGCCTTTCTGGCTGGCCCTAGGGTTTTTCTCATGCAATTTTTTGGAGAAGATTTTAGGCAAAGCTTAGAGATTTCAAGACTTATATTTTCAAAGTGTTTTCATTCTTTTTCTATATCAATAAAGACTTTGTGATTTTTAATTATAAATATGCGTAACTAATTCTCTTTGTTAGGGTGAGACCATGATCCTTAGCAAGAATATGCAGTATTTTTTTAATTTGCTTATGAATTTATGCATGCAAGTTTTGGATTGTTAATTACCGGTTTAAACTATCTATTTGTCTGAGTGGTTCACGACCATTAGGATATTTCGAAAAGTAATTTGATGCAATTTTGGCGGAGGGCTGTCCCTAAAATTGACTATGGCTTATTGTGGTTAATATGTGTAACTTCTTAGGATGGACAACACATCTTAAGGGTTACATAGTTTTTCAAAAGGTTTTCACGAAACTTAATGAGTCTTACATGTTCACGACGCCACGGACAGATTGCATGTTAGATATACGTTCTATGTTGGAGGTTCCAAGTAGGATATATTTTACGAAAACCTAACCTTCAAAATATGCATGTGTAATTCATAAGAAATTAAAAGAACTACACAAGATTATTAGAATGACGGCAGAACCCTAGTACTTTCTCACTTTGAATTCTAAAAATTGTTTCCTTTTTCCTTCTTTAAATTTGCTGATTTCAGTTAACTTTTTTAATTAATTTCGTTTTTCTTAATTTAGGTCATAAAATCACCCTTTTTTAAACTTTGTTTTCAAATAATTAACTAAGATTTGATTTTAAAATAAATTATTCATTCAATCCTGTAAAAAACGACATTGCTTGAGCTGCTATACTTCTGCCACGCCCATACTGCTTGGCAACAGGCTACATTTTCTCTTCAAGTTACCTTTCGTTGTAATTTCCCAATTTATTTCTTCTGAAATTTAAAAAGAGGTATATCCCTTCGTATCGGAGTTGTTAATAAACACTGGCGATTTTGTACATACATTGATGAATCAGAAATAACTTGGAACAAAATTATCAAAGAAAGATTCCGTGGACGCGAAAGCGTCGAACGATCCAACAGAAAGTATTGCAACAAGAGTAACAGCTAGACAAACACAGAAGGTAGCAGAAGATAAACATGTTCAGTTCAGGTGCTGCAAACAAAAAGCAGATGTTGAAATTTAAAGTTGACAACAGTTCATGTTAAAACATGAAAGCCGAGTCTCTCAACGCTTGTGCCGCTTTTGGAGTCTACGAAGAACATTCGAGTAGAATTTCCAATCCGGATGAGTAGGTGAAATTGCAGGCTGTCCAAAAGGGCTTCCCTTCACATAAATTTGCACATCTTTTGCATCTGCAAGGCCATCCAAATACTTCCCAAGTTCCCCCTTTGGATCTATTTCCAACAGTCCAAGAAAAAAGAAAAATCGGCTTTTAGGTTAAGCAAGTGGTAGAATTTCAGATATTAATTCTCAAGGGAGATGATATCCGAACACGCATGTTCATTGTGTGCTAAAAATATACAGTACAAGAGGAGAAAATGAAAATGCGGTAATCACTTCCAAAATAATAAATGTATCAAATTCTCGCCATACCTAAGTCTTTGTAACGCAACGGTGTACTAGAAGAGCTTACTAAAATTAAAATGTTGTGACCTGTCTGGCGTGTAATTATTTGGTTTTGCATGAAAAATTATGTATGCTTTCTTTTAATAAATATGCTTTAATTTTGTATTGAATTTTATGATAACATTTCACTTTCTAAATTTTGGTACCTAATCTTGTGGAAGATCAAATTGTGTGGGCTTATATTAAGCATGTTCTGCGCCTTCGGGTTTGTGTTGCACATCCATCTCCTTTATTTTATTTTATTTTTTTTTATTTTTTATTTTTTATAAAGAAACGATATTATTTATATTAAGAAGCTTCATAATAAGTTAGTAACAATGTATCAAAACTTCAAATTTAAGATTTTTCGCATACAAAAAACTTCAAATTTAAGATTTTTCGCATACAAAAAGAAGAACGTTATTAAATGTAGTATTGAATGAAAAACTTAAAACTTAAAATATGCTGCTTTGGGCTTTTAAACAACGAAATTCGGCCTAAGGCACCCATATGGTCTTTATACAGATCATGTGGACCTTTAAAATCATCCTCAAGCCTCTTTGTTGATTTTATGCTTGTCTAGATGCCTTTTTTAAGGTTTGATAAACGAGTTGTGTTTGTTTTATTTGTGTTATTTTCATGTTATAATTGTTATCGTAATAGGTTTAATGTGTTTTTAACATGTGACCTAATAAGGATCTTATTCAACGGGTCGTGTTGTTTTATGTCAGGTTAACGGGTTGTGTGAGAAATTATCATGCTTGATGTTTAAATTTGACAAATGATATCTTATTCGGCTTTTAACCGGTGACATGATAGTAACTCAATATGTTAACAGGTTCTTAATGGGTTACTTGATAAGGGCCTAACTTCTCATTAGGTTGACTCAAAATTTGTTATTTTTATGTCATTTATTGTCGGGTTAACGGGGTCATGTAAGAAATTGTTCAACCAATCTCCTCCCCTCCTATTGCCTTATCCTCCCCTTCTCTCCTCTCTCCTCACTTTCTTCTTTTACTCTCTATAAAAAAGTCAACACAAGATGTTGACGGCTTAATTGTGGCAGTTCAAATAGGTGGAGACCGAAGAAAATAAAATTTTGAAGAAGTGAGAATCATACTCTATAACAAAGATCATGTTCAATAGCTAAGGCCTTAATCAAATGAAGCGATCTTCTAGTATTTAATTGATAAAACCCAAATGGTGACCCAGCTCATCACATCACTCCCATGCAACAGTTTCGTAAGCATTAACTTGTCCAACATGGAAGTTCAAGAGTAATGCCACACCCAGGGCTGAAGGGGTAGATGAAGATCTAGGAAAATTTTGGAAGAGACTCTAAGAAAAGACTTAGAGTACTTGGATTTAACCGAGGACAAGACACAGAACCGAGCGCAATGGCGTTCTAAGATTCATATAGCCGACCCTACTTAGTGGGAAAAAGTTTTGTTGTTGTTGTTGTTATTATATGATTATTATCATTAAAGAGAATAGAAAAGTCAAAATTATTACAACAATAAAAAAAGAAAAAATTTTTAACTTGGAACTCATTCACTAAAATATTGAACCATATGCAAAAAGTAAGCCAATTAATGCCACACTATAATCTTTTTTACATCACTTTCCGTATTCTAAACTTATGGATTATTTCACCCCAAAAAAAATCTTATGGATTAAGTGTCTGACTCATCATCGTCTCAGTATTTTGTTTTCGTGATATCTGGACTCCCTATCTGAAGCTAAGATTAGTAATTGACCACCTTTTTTATTTTATTTTTTATTTTTTTATAACAAATGATATTATGTACATTAAGAGAGAGACGATAAGTTTAACCTCATAATGGACTAGCAATAATGCGGTTCAAATTTATCATTGGCAAGAATCGAACCTAGAACCTTTCACTTAGAAGTAAAGAAGAATACTATTAGATCGTAGTATTAAGTGACATTGACCATCTTGTTCAGAACACCAAATTTCGTTGAAAATCCAAATTTCTTGGCACGTTTGTTTGAAAGTGTTTTTCTAATCTTGAATTTTTGTGAATTTCAATTAAACAAGGACAAGATTTTTACGAAACATCGATGTATAGCATGCATTGTCTTTTACGTGGTGCAGTTTCACTAGTTAAATTTTCTGGAATTCTGCAATAAATGCCTAGCAGTTAAATTCAGCAGTATCCGTTACATTGTTGTAATCTTGAATTTTCAAGTAATTTAAGTATATTTTGACCGCTGGAGTGACACGTCATCAACCGTCATCAACCACTGTAGGTTTACAAAAAATAATGTAAATTACCTTTAAATGCTATGAACAACACTCTAATTCAAAGATTGTGGTACGTACCTAGATAGCTTCCATATGTGCCATCAGGAGCACGATTGACTCGGAATTTTTGTCTTGTTGTGGATGGAAACCCTGTGGACTATAAACCCATTGAGGCTAAAGATTACAAGCTTCTTCCTTGATCCTATGTTTAGCTTCTCCAGAGAAAGGCCGCAATCGCTTCCGGTGTCTTCGTTGCCATCATCGTCGCCGTCATCCCTGTCATATTGATGCTCGTTTTTACATAACTTTTCATCAGCCATTGTTCAAAGCAATGACGTAACAAGTAGCAATTTTGCCGAGTAACATATGGTGTCGTCGGTTTATAGAGGAAGAAGAGACTGCTGGCTTTTCATCTTCTGTAAATGTTTGTCTGTCAATTTATAGAGGAAGAAGAGACTGTTGGCTTTTCAGCTTCTGTATATGTTTATCGAGTAAATGGTGGCAAAAACCAAAGAGTCAAGAGAAAAATGGTCTTTCAAATGGCTTTGGATACCTTAGTCGAGTAAAAAGACGAGAATGACTTGAAAAATGCCACTCATTTTTTGTGACGTGACATATTTGACTAAAAAATTAATCGTGATCCAATGATAATAGATATTTTTTAGGTTAGTATGTGTGAAGTAGTGAATAAAAAGGACAAGAGGTAAGAATTTTAGTCGAGTCTCTTTAACTATGTTGGTTCACTCTACACCAAGGGAAGCTCATGAATTCTAACTGAATATAAATGGCTTAGACTTTGTAGTGGGATTGGTTGGAACTTTTGGAAAGATGTTTTAATTTTTAACGCTTTTTATGGATTACAATTTGAAGGTGAATTTTTTTGTGTGTCTTAGTTAATTTTGTTTAAGTTTTTTAGTTTTTCTTTTATTTTCTAGTTTTGTTTTGCTTGAGGCAAGCAAAAAGCTGAGTTTGCGGGTATTTTGATGAGTTAATATTATATTATATGTTTTATCATATTCTTAGTATAATTTGATAATTATTTTGGTAGAATTTTGATATTGTGCTTTATATTTTCAACATTGGACATTCGACTTCATCCGGAGCGAAACGTAATCAAACGGATGAATTTTGGAGTGATTCAAATTGGAGGACATTCGTGTGTTCCTTAGCTTGTTTGTATCAAAATTTTAGCAATTTCTACGAAGCGGTTATTTTCTGGCGATTAAATAAAGAAGCAGTACGAGTTGCTGGAAATTGATGTTTTTTGGCTTAAATGCAATTTTTGGAGCTCAAAATGACCTCAAATGAGTTCGTGGCCTTCTGGAGAAGTGTTCATAATAGTCCAAGCTTTAAATCCAGCTATTTTGGGCCATTTTTGAAGCTGATATAGGTCCAAAATGTGGTTGTGCAGAATTTTGAGCAAATTTACCAAGTCAATTTAGAATTATGTTTCCTAATTTATTTAAATTTATTTGGTTTCCTAGTCTTATTCTAAGACATTTTACTAGGAGGATTTAATTAGCATATAAATAAGCCTTTTTGGCTAGCCCTAGGGTTTTTATCATGCAATTTTTGGGAGAAGATTTTGGGCAAAGCTTAGAGATTTCAAGACTTATATTTTCAAGGTGTTTTCATTCTTTTTCTATTTCAATAAAGACTTTGTGATTTTTAATTATAAATATGCGTAACTAATTCTCTTTGCTAGGGTGAGACCATGATCCTTAGCAAGAATATGAAGTATTTTTTTAATTTGCTTATGAATTTATGCATGCAAGTTTTGGATTGTTAATCATCGGTTTAAACTATCTATTTGTCTTAGTGATTCACGACCATTAGGATATTTCGAAAAGTAATTTGATGCAATTTTGGCGGAGGGCTGTCCCTAAAATTGACTATGGCTTATTGTGGTTAATATGTGTAACTTCTTAGGATGGACAACACATCTTAAGGGTTACATAGTTTTTCAAAAGGTTTTCACAAAACTTAATAAGTCTTACATGTGCACGACGTCACGGACGGATTGCATGTTAGATATATGTTCTATGTTGGAGGTTCCAAGTAGGATATATTTTACGAAAACCTAACCTTCAAAATATGCATGTGTAATTCATAAGAAATTAGAAGAACTACACAAGATTATTAGGATGACGGCGGAACCCTAGTACTTTCTCACTTTGAATTCTAAAAATTGTTTCCTTTTTCCTTCTTTAAAATTGCAGATTTCAGTTAACTTTTTAAATTAATTTCGTTTTTCTTAATTTAGGTCATAAAATCACCCTTTTTTAAACTTTGTTTTCAAATAATTAACTAAGATTTGATTTTAAAATAAATTATTCATTCAATCCCTGTAAAAAACGACATTTCTTAAGCTGCTATACTTCTGCCACGCCCATACTGCTTAGCAGTAGGCTACATTTTCTCTTCAAGTTACCTTTCCTTGTAATTTCCCAATTTATTTCTTCTGAAATTTAAAAAGAGGTATATCCGTTCGTATCGGAGTTGTTAATATACACTGGCGATTTTGTACGACATACATTGATGAATTAGAAATAACTTGGAACAAAACTATCGAAGAAAGATTCCGTCGACGCGAAAGCGTCGAACGATCCAACAGAATGTATTGCAACGACAGTAACAGCTAGACAAACACAGAAGGTAGCAGAAGATAAACATGTTCAGTTCAGGTGCTGCAAACAAAAAGCAGATGTTGAAATTTAAAGTTGACAACAGTTCATGTTAAAACATGAAAGCCGAGTCTCTCAACGCTTGTGCCGCTTTTGGAGTCTACGAAGAACATTCGAGTAGAATTTCCAATCCGGATGAGTAGGTGAAATTGCAGGCTGTCCAAAAGGGCTTCCCTTCACATAAATTTGCACATCTTTTGCATCTGCAAGGCCATCCAAATACTTCCCAAGTTCCCCCTTTGGATCTATTTCCAACAGTCCAAGAAAAAAGAAAAATCGGCTTTTAGGTTAAGCAAGTGGTAGAATTTCAGATGTTAATTCTCAAGGGAGATGATATCCGAACACGCATGTTCATTGTGTGCTAAAAATATACAGTACAAGAGGAGAAAATGAGCATGCGGTAATCACTTCCAAAATAATAAATGTATCAAATTCTCGCCATACCTAAGTCTTTGTCGTTGTCATTCTCAGCATCATATGACTCCAAGAAGATACCTGTGTTAGGCTGTGACATGAAACAAGGAAAACAACTTTAGAATGATTCAGGATGGCCATTGTTGCACTCTCGTTTACCCCTTCTGCACTCCTTCCATTTCTGTCATTTGATTCTCCTTCAAAATTCAATCCGAAACCTAGGAAAAATTGGAGTGCCGAGGGAGAAAACGGGAGTCCGAAAAAAAAGGAGGAAGGCAGATTTGTGATGACTATACAGGATTCAATAGGGCCTTGTAAGGTTTATCATCAATGGAAAGTGTATCAGATTCTGAATACTTCCCGCTAAAATGGCTCCACACTTTGTCCAGTTCTTTGAAAAATAGAGGCTTGTGTTTATTCTCTAGCGACTTCAACCCAGAGTCAGTACATTCATGTTGATCCTATTGAAGAAATACATATCAGCAAATCTTGTCACCAAACATTTACCAATATATATATATATATATCTCAATAATATATGTATATGTGTGTATAGCTTTAATATCTTACAGTTCTTACCCAAACAAATGACAGTCGTCTTCTCAGCTTTCCCATTACACAATCCAAAACACTATCCACATTTTTTCTGTTAATCAGTCATTCATAGCACAATAAACAGAGTGAATAGGAAGTATATGACAAATGAAAATCATGAAGAAACAGAAGTATAACTCGACATGATAATCGGTAGACAAGAACACTAATAACATGTTTACTTGCCAAAAACGAGCACAAGACTAAATGATATCGTTCTAATTCCTAACTTCTTCATGTTTACAGTCAAAAACAAAAAATAAATAAAAAAAATAATGTGGGTTTCATCTTAAAATCAGGAATTAGATACTCTCGGAATGAAAGTTGATTCATTTCGCCAGTTTGAGTTACCTGCTATAAGTTCCCAAATTCATAGTTGATAATAAACATGCCATAAAAAATAATTGGAATATAAAACATTGGGTGTGCACTTACTCTTGGGCAGAACTCCATATTCCAACTTCAAATCTTTCGAAACAAAATTGCATGAATTCCTCACAAAATGGTCTCTTAAAAACTGCAACGTCAAAGAAGAGGGTGGTCAAACCTAAGGCGAATGTACATTGTAAATTGCGAATGTAACATGTAGTATTAATTCTAAGTATTTTTTTTATTTACTGTTTTTTAATACAAACGATATTATTATTATAATTCATACTAAGAGAAGGACAATTTGAACTCGGTAGACATCATGCTACAAGCTCTAGTAGACGAGAAACTCATCGTTATCCATAAGTCGTTGGTAAACTTTTTTGAAAGTGTAATGCTAGGTACACAAATTTTTTAAATTATATTTGCAAATCCTGTGATATGTCAACAATAAAAAAATATGCATGTTAGTAGATCTTCAGATTTCCCCCTACACGAAATTTCACTCTCACCTGTCTCACAACACTTAATAATAATCCGACATTCATCAACCACGTTAGGTTTACAAAATATAATTTAAATTACCTTTAAATGCTATGAACAACACTCTAATTCAAAGATTGGTGTACGCACCTAGATAGCTTCCATATGTGCCATCAGGAGTACGATTGCTCGGAATTTTTGTCCCGTAGTGGAGGGAAACTCTGTGGACGATCAAGCCATTGAGGCTAAAGATTACAAGCTTCTTCCTTGATCCTATGTTTAGCTTCTCCAGAGAAAGGCCGCAATCGCTTCCGGTGTCTTCGTTGCCATCATCGTCGCCGTCATCGCTGACATATTGATGCTTGTTTTTACAGATCTTTTCATCAGCCATTGTTCAAAGCAATGATGTAACAAGTAGCAATTTTGCCGATTAACATATGGTGTCGTCGGTTTATAGAGGAAGAAGAGACTGCTGGCTTTTCATCTTCGGTAAATGTTTGTCGGTCAATTTATAGAGGAAGAAGAGACTGTTGGCTTTTCATCTTCTGTATATGTTTATCTAGTAAATGGTGGCAAAAACCGAAGAGTAAAGAGAAAAATGGTCCTGCAAATGGCTTTGGATACCCTAGTCAAAAGATGAGAATGACTTGAAAAATGCCACTCATTTTTTATGACGTGAGATATTTGACTAAAAAATTAATCGTGATCATATGATATTAGAATATCTTCAAATGAAATGTCAAATTTTGAACTTAAAATTAAAATTTGACAACCTAAATGACATTTTGACATCTTTCAAAGTTTTATTGTCCACCCGATATGTCAAATTAAATTATTATTTTATTATATTATAAAATAAATGATTAAATTAATAAAAACTTAATAAAAGGCATTTAATAATTATGAAATTCGAACTGGTCACCATTTCTTTTTAACAAGAGGGAAGTAATAAAAAGCATTCATAATTAATTTTGAAGCTGCTCTCAAATTTGACAGCAACTCTCTTGCTACCAATTCATGTTATCGCCACATAGAATTTGACATTTTGGTTGGAGAACATTAGTGTGATCTTTTTTTACTGTTATAGCTTATGTAGACATTTTAACATCTTTTTTTGGAGATGCTCTTACTATTCACTTATAAAGAGGGGCTCTTAAGTTTTACTCATTTAGACGACGAGTTTAATATCTAATTGTAGTGTCTGGTCATCTCAGTCCAAATCCTTTTTGCTTTTAAAGTAGAACATTAAAATTCTCCAATATTCAACGGTCTGGACCAGTTGTCCCTGCATCACTACTCACACAATCGTCATATGGAGTCATATATTTTTTCTTTCTTTCTCGTCACGTGACACGTATTGAAGCAATGTCAACCAACAACTACAATTGGATATCCACTTCTTTTAACCGACCCAAGATTAATGAAGCCCAAATTGCAGTTTTCTTTCTAGCCCATTATAACAACAAAGATTTCTAAGAATTGGGCTTGTAAAGACAAAATTCATGCACCATGGTCCAAAATTCTTCAAAATTTGTGCAGAAGCTTCTCAAAGTTACCACATAAAGGATAATAATTCCTACAACAAAACGTGGGAGTCTCCCATACCTCCACAGGGCAGAAGGTTGTAGTAATAGCCCACTTTTCCAGCACCTTCTAGTACTCTCTCTCTCTCTCTCTCTCTCTCTTATATACACACCCAAGAGTAAAGACAGAGACCTGGGTTTTAGTTCAGTGAGGCATAACATCAAAACTTGGAGTGCATAACAAAATGAAGCCAATCGACGACAAGAAAGACAAGGTGACGATCCGGGCGGTGACCCACGACGAGGAGGGCCGTAAGAGGGTGGAGAAGATGGAGCTCCCCACCCACAACATAGACAGCATCAAGTACGTCGAGAAGAAGCTCATAGACAAAGGCGTGCAGCGACTCGAACGCCACCCGAGAGACGGGACTGGGATCGGGAGGCCGCCGCCTAAGTCGGGCCACGGCGGCAAGTACACTTGGGAGGGACCTGGCGACGAGGTGGAAGTTGAGATGGACCCGGTGCCGCCGGCGATCGACGAGAGGGATCCGAACTACGTGGATGAGGAGACGGAGAAGAAGATTGTGAAGGGGGAGGACGATGATGCGGCGGGGTTGGTTGTGGGGGAGGTGGAGGTGGCGAAGGCGGCGAAGGACAGGGAGGGGGTTGCTAGAATTGAGGTGGTTAGCCCTCGTCACCTCCAGACTTAAGTTGCTGATCTTTGTAACGTAACGGTGTACTAGAAGAGCTTACTAAAATTAAAATGTTGTGACCTGTCTGGCGTGTAATTATTTGGTTTTGCATGAAAAATTATGTATGCTTTCTTTTAATAAATATGCTTTAATCTTGTATTGAATTTTATGATAACATTTCACTTTCTAAATTTTGGTCCCTAATCTTGTGGAAGATCAAATTGTGTGGGCTTATATTAAGCATGTTCTGCGCCTTCGGGTTTGTGTTGCACATCCACCATCTTTTTTTTTCTTTTCTTTTTTTTTAATATTAAGAAGGAAGAGTTCAGTTTCATAATAAATTAGTAATAATGTAGCAAAACTTCAAATTTAAGATTTTTCGCATACAACAAAGAAGAACATTAGTAAATGTAGTATTAAGTGGAAAACTTAAAAAACTTAAAATATGTTGCTTTGGGCTTTTAAACAACGAAATTTGGCCTAAAGCACCCATATGGTCTTTATACAGATCATGTGGACCTTTAAAATCATCCTCAAGCCTCTTTGTTGATTTTATGCTTGTCTAGATGCCTTTTTTAAGGTCTGATAAACGAGTTGTGTTTGTTTTATTTGTGTTATTTTCGTGTTATAATTGTTATCGTAATAGGTTTAATGTGTTTTTAACATGTGACCTAATAAGGATCTTATTCAACGGGTCGTGTTGTTTTAAGTCAGGTTAACGGATTGTGTGAGAAATTATCATGCTTGATGTTTAAATTTGACAAATGATATTTTATTCGGCTTTTAACCGGTGACATGATAGTAACTCAATATGTTAACGGGTTCTTAATGGGTTACTCGATAAGGGCCTGACTTCTTATTAGGTTGACTCAAAATTTGTTATTTTCATGTCATTTATTGTCGGGTTAACGGGTCATGTAAAAAATTGTTCAACCAATCTCCTCCCCTCCTATTGCCTTATCCTCCCCTTCTCTCCTCGCTCCTCACTTTCTTCTTTTACTCTCTATAAAAAAGTCAACACAAGATGTTGACGTGTCTTAATTGTGGCAGTTCAAATAGGTGAAGAAAATAAAATTTTGAAGAAGTGAGAATCATACTCTATAACAAAGATCATGTTCAATAGCTAAGGCCTTAATCAAATGAAGCGATCTTCTAGTATTTAATTGATAAAACCCAAATGGTGACCCAGCTCATCACGTCACTCCCATGCAACAGTTTCGTAAGCATTAACTTGTCCAACATGGAAGTTCAAGAGTGATGCCATATCCAGGGCTGAAGGGTTAGAGGAAGACTTAGGGAAACTTTGAAAGAAATTCTAAGAAAATACTTAGAGTACTTGGATTTAACAGAGGACATGACACAGGACCGAGCGCAATGGCGTTATAAGATTCATATAGCCGACCCCACTTAGTGAGAAAAAGCTTTGTTGTTGTTGTTATTGTTATATAATTATTATCGTTAAAGAGAATAGAAAATTCGAAATTATTACAACAATAAAAAAAGAAAGAGTTTTTAACTTGGGACTTATTCACTAAAATATTGAACCATATGCAAAAACGGAAGCCAATTAATGCCACACTATAATCGTTTTTACATCACTTTCCGTATTCTAAACTTATGGATTATTTCACCCCAAAAAAAATCTTATGGATTAAGTGTCTGACTCATCATCGTCTCAGTATTTTGTTTTCGTGATATCTGGACTCCCTATCTGAAGCTAACATTAATAATTGACCACCTTTTTTATTTTATTTTTATTTTTTTATAACAAATGATATTATGTACACTAAGAGGGAGACGATAAGCTTAATCTCACAATGGACTAGCAATAATGTAGTTCAAATTTATCATTGGCAAGAATCGAACCTAGAACCTTTCACTTACAAGTGAAAATGAATACTATTAGATCGTAGTATTAAGTGACATTGACCATCTTGTTCAGAACACCAAATTTCGTTGAAAATCCAAATTTCTCGGCACGTTTGTTTGAAAGTGTTTTTCTAATCTTGAATTTTTGTGAATTTCAATTAAACAAGGACAAGATTTTTACGAAACATCGATGTATAGCATGCATTGTCTTTTACGTGGTGCAGTTGCACTTGTTAAATTTTCTGGAATTCTGCAATAAATGCCTAGCTGTTAAATATCCGTTACATTGTTGTAATCTTGAATTTTCAAGTAATTTAAGTATCTGGAGTGACACGTGTTAGAGATGTTGTGGATCTCTCACCAGAATTGTCCAATCATTTGAATTTATTATTTGAAGATGAAGAAAGCCATACGCAAGGTTTTGTTCCAGAGAAGAACAAAATGGATGACAGCACAAGGAGTCTTAAGTTAAGGGGAGAATGATTTGATGGCTGGTTGCTGAAACGAATAATGTCTCTGGCTCTCTGCATATCTGAAGCAAAAGGGGCGTTCCAACCTTTTTAATGATAATTGACAAACTAACAATTGCGTTAAGTTTGTTAATTACTTGTTTGGATTCGTCTAATGTCGTATTACTTGAGATAAAGAAAGTTTTTTCAAGAGCGTGCGTGAAGAATGATTTGTATTAAGTAATGGGATCAATTTCCCTTTATCTCCTAATATGGCAGAAATGATTAGCTTGCATTCCATTCGTCAATGGAGTCTCAGCTGGCTTGGAAATCATCTTTGAAATGATTAGCCACAAAAATGTAAAAAAAGTTATTAAAGGGATCCAAAGTGAAGATCTCAAATTTAATCAACTCAAAAAAAGTTAAAGCACAAATTTAATATTTTACGCCACTATCTTCTTCGGCCAATTTCTTATGGTTAATCATCTAGATTGAGGCTCACTATTTAGAATCTATATGAGAAATGATTTGCGTACTCAATTTCTACCCTTCACATTGTTATTTATTTATGATATTTGGATAGAATATAGAGAATTTTAACGAAAAGCTCCTGGTACTATTCATTTTAACGAAAAATCACATTTTTACACTAAAAAGTCAATCTTGGTACTATTCATTTTACCTTTTATTTTGTCTTTATCGTTAAAACTCAAATTTTTCAAGTTATTTTCATTAGTTTTCCTTAAAATATATAAAACTAAAATTACGAAGAGTAGAAAAAATGATTGTTGAAATTATATCTTTAATGAAACGGAAATTCAAAATGCAACTTAAATAACAAGTTTTGTACAAGAAAATATGAAATTTGCTGCAAGTGGTGGATTGCTCTGTTAGAGTTTTTCTCTTCAAGACTTCAACCCACTAGTTACAAGGTTCAAAGCTTCCCCCTATCCTTACTGTATAATTTTGCTTGTAAATGTACACAGTTTGGTTACTTAATTTCAAAGTTCAACAATTTTCTTGGTTTCATACAAAACAAGTAATTAGCCATGAAAAAGATATAACTTAACTTGTTGAGATTGCTACATTTTGTGCACTAGCTTCAAGTTTTTCACAAAGTTTGTTGTGATTAAGATGAAATAATAAGAATCGAATCATTGACCTAACCTAATCCTTTCTCAACATTTAGCCTAACTACAAGGCAAATTATTTTTAATTTCATTTTAGGCTAAAATATAATTTTTAAAAGTCTGAACGCTGATTTTTTTTTCGCCTTTCATTTATTCTCACTTTTTTCTATTTATACAATATGGTGAAAGGGACTTATGAACATACTTTCCGAGTCAAATTCAAAATGGGTGTGAGGTGAGTGGAATATGGTATGGTGTCTAGTTCAACAAAGACATATTTCACATTAGATAACATAATAGAGTGAACAACATCAAAGAGAATTGTATAACAAGTTTGTTAAAACATGGTGGATGGGAGATCATTTCTATTATATTTCATATGGGCTCCAAGCCCACCAAAAAGTTTTCAGACCCCAAAAAACAGAAAATATAAAATAATTAAAGAATAAATAATATATGATTAAAATGTCAAACTGCTTTTAGACAAATTGTTTTTGGGCTTCATAAGCACTTGAAATGTTTCATTCAAGAAGCATCAGTTATGTGCTTCTTATAGTTATATGTTTCTTCTATGAAGCACTTCAAGTATTTTTCTAGGATTTACTTGTATTCTTACTAAAGATTGGTTTAAAAAATATTTTCACCAAAAGCGTATTTAGTCATTTTCAAAGTCCAAACGAGCTATATATCTCTTTGAAAAAAAAAAGTTAAGTGCACTAACCACAGTAAAAAAAAAAAGGATAGTGCTATCCAACACCCACTTCTACCTCCTACACAACCCTCTTAATTTCCGATCGTCAGATTGAATGAATTTGAAGAAGATCAAAGACAAAAAATTAACAAGCATGCGTGGGAAGTAAAAATAAGTGTGTAAATAGCACTATCCTAAAGAATATGTACACAACATAGGAAAATTGAATACTTCACTTGATTGGTTTTCCTATAGAGTAATTATAGGCAAATCAACTTTTTATTTTTTATTTTCCAAAATAAAAATAAATAAATAAACACGTTAATCATGTGATATGTCTCAAATAATAAATAAACACGTTAATCAACGCTTAAGTAATAATCCAATAATCAACAACCATGCCATATGGTTTACAAAATTTAGTCTAAATAGTTGGTCTAGCATTACCATTTGATTTAAAACAACAATTATTAAAAGAAATATTAACTAGTTTTTCGTATCATCTCCTCTAAATTAAGAAAAATCTCAATAGTTTTCGTTGATATAATTGACATAATAAATCTAGACACAGAATTAATTACATTATTGATCATTTTTCTAATACGGATCAACTCACTGCAGATTGAAATGTGAAAGGGGATCATTCCAAAATTGAAAAAATTTGTTCATTGGTGACATTAAAAATTTAAAATGCTAATGCAAATAATTGTAAATTGGATATGCTTTGAACAACATACTAGTTTTAGGTGATGAAAAAGATAGATAGGTGACTATTAATTCAGAGTTTTTTTTCAGAGATATATGCAACTATTAATTAATTGTAAATTGGACACAAATTTTCACAGTCATACACAAATAAGGGTCATCATTACGGGTTAATATAATTATTCTTCACTTATAAGGTCATTTTTAACCAAAGGCTCTAGGCCACATTTAGTCTTAAATTTGATAAAATTAGTCCCTAATTAAAGGGCTAAAGAGAGTCAGGCTAAAAGATTCAGGCTAAATTTGGTATCGTGACAAGCAACATGTAACCTCAAAATAGTCTTTAAAATATTAATTTTTGGAGGACTAAATGGCTTAAGTGGTAGTCGTTAGGTTTTAGTGTTTGTGAACGACGAGTTGTCATTTATTATTCAATTTGGTTTTTGAATTTCATATTCCTCCAAGTTTGTTACGCTCTCTGTCGTTTATAAGGCCAATATTTCTACCTAATTATACACACTCTATTGGTGTACGTTGACTCGATATAAATCTAAGGCCGCAAAGAGTAGTCTTACATTAGTGCATGGTTGAATTAAATGGTGAATACTTTTACCTCTAAATTTTTTGGTTGTAAAAAAATTTAAACAACTTCTCGATCTATGCGTATCATCCTTCTTAGGGTTGGGCATTAAAAAAAAACCGATTGAACCGTCCAAACCGTACCGATGGGTTGATTTGGTAGGGTTTTTTTTAATTTTTTTTTAATTTTTGGTGCTTAAACCGAACCGCACCGATCATAATCGGTTTGGCAAGCGGTTTTCAAAATTCTTCAGATGCGGTTAACTGAACTGACCCGCATATACTTATTTTATTTTTATAACCATAATTAATACGTGTAATAATATAAATAATTAGTTATTTACGAGTTACTCTGTATCCACCACATAAAAATAAAACATGATTAGTTTAGGAGTCCCTTTTTGTCACAGCACATCCCGGAGTATTATTTTTCGACGATATGAAATTACAATTATACCCTTGAACCTTATGGTGTGTGATATGTTGGTTGCGGTTTCATTCCTAATTTTCCCTAAGTTTCGGAAGGACTTAAGTGTTTTGTTTTGGTTTGTTGGGGACAAACTAGGACCACATAACACACCCACACACCACACCCGTGCTCTCTCTCTCCTCCCTCACGGATTTTTCTGAAAAATCCGTACAATTGTACGGATGAACTTTGGAACCAACCATATACGCACGGATCGATGTCAAGAAGGTAAGATTCGAACTCCTTGCAAGTCTCTGAGTTCATATATGCCATTTTTAGATCGTGAAACCCTCAAATCCCCGAGAAACCATCACCCCCAATTTGAGTAATGTTCACGTGGTCGTAATTATGGATGTTTCAGGGGATTTTAAGCGCACAGGAAGTTTTAGGATGTTTTAGGGGATTTTAAGCGCATAGGAAGCTTTAGGACGTTCTTACGAAGCTTGGAGAAGAAAAACCAAGCAAAATGAACGTCAGGATACCTAGTTTTGACGAGTTGCAATTTGGCAGAATTATCGAGGAATTTTCCGACGTGATTCCGTAATTTTTGGAGCTTGAAATTGGTAAGAAAGTGTTTTACTCGTTGTAAGCTTAATTTGGTATAAGTTTCATGAGTTTTTGTGCAAAAATGAAGAAGTTATAAGGATTTTAAGATTTTCCAGTTTCCGGCGACAGCGACGGTCGCCGAAGTTCAAAGGAAGAGGACAGAAACTGGAAGGAATATTCTAACGCCGTCAGGTAGACTTAACGATTTTTGTTGTTTTTTAACGGAATATTCCTAATGGCAGTTAGGTTTCTGTCAGGGTTACTCGCGCGTGGGTGATTGGATTTTTTTTCTAAAAATATGAGGATGTTCGTGAAAGTGTGTAGATCATGTTGGTGTATTCAAACATCCCATTTGAGCAATGTATGAGAAGTTATTAACTAGTTTTGTCCATATGCTTTAAATAACGTTTATTCAGTTATTTCGCATATAGGTGAGACCTATCTCGAGGACGAGCGCAGTCAAGGGCGACTCTGGGGCTACGACCCTTCGACATACCAGTGAGTGGGCTGTTGGTTTTCAGTATATATTTATATACTTGATATTTTCCCAGAAAATGTGTTTAAATGAAAGTATGCTTTGAAAATGCCATGCCTATTGAATTATGCTTAAACCATGAGTTAGAATTGTATGCATAAATGTGATTTGGTGCTGTGGACGCTCAGGTAAGTTTATGAATTATGAATGTGAATTGAATGGTTGTGATTAATTGAGAAACTTCGAGCTTATAAACCTGCACCTCAGTGATTGTGATTTAGTTAGAGATAAGGTACATGTCTGTTTATGATGTCATTACCCGCACCATATGCTCACATTGGATCCAATTTAGGTGCATAGCTTTGTCATACAGACCATTATAGGTGGTTCCGACTCATAAGTGACTAACGATTTATTGCACAACTATCATGAGAACGTAGCATTGAGCATAACTATATTCACTCAGTCTTGTCGTACAGACCATTACAATGGTTTCGACTCGTGTGCAGGTGCAGTGCCGTATAGGTCACTGGCGGTGACTCCAGCTAGATTGATTAATGAGCTATAAATTCAGTCGTACATACCTCTGCAGGGGTTCCGGCTAATATGTTATTTTCCATGAGCTTATTCTCACCTGAGTTACTTATTATTTTCTATATTTGACATGACATACTTATGTTTATGGTTATGTGAAGCATGATTTGAAATATATATATATATATATATATATTCCATTTCTGGGAAAATTATACATGTTTTACGGTGAGGGGTTAGAGCATTTGATAAATGAAATGGTTTTAAAAAGCTTTGTTTTTGCCCACTCACACTTTCTGATTTGCGCCCTTCCAGGTTTTAGATAAGCTTGTTCGCTAGTGGCTCACAAGGATTGATTAGAGGTTCTGACAGACTATCACAAATGTAGGGCATCTTTGGATGTCGTTTAATTAGTACTTGTTGTATGGACTAAACTTAGGCTACTTACGCTCTGATTGTGTATTCACACATATTCTAGCACTTATCTTAGCTGTTACTCTTGAGTTGGTTTTTATTTATTCGTATTCTCTATTATCATTATTGCTTCCGCACAATGCACATGACTACGTCACCCTCACGTGACGGCCAACATGCCTCAATCTCGGTCGGGGTGTGTCACTTTTCCTTTTATTAAAAAAGCAAACAACAAAAAGAAAAGGCAACCTTTATGTGCCTAAACAAGCAGAGAGGAATGAAATTATGAAAGGAAAACAGGGTCGCCATTTGGAGAAGGTAGTAGTTGCTATTTGGTGCTCTCCTTGAGCTGCATCATTTGTGTTTTTCTTTGAGCAATCACTCATATTGGTGCTATGTTCTGTAGCTTTTGGGAAAATAATTTGTTATGTATTTTCGTCTTCACACAAACCAAAAACCAATCCAAACCAACCCGCCACTATCGGTTAAGGGTCTGTTTGGTATGCTACCCAAAAACTTTGGTTGTTCCTAAAAATAATTTTCAAATAACATCACTTAAAAACAGTATTCTTTTAAGTCTCAAAATTTAAAAAATCTGTTTGGTTGAATTTTTAAAAATAATTTTTTTAGTTTGAATTCAAACTTCCTTGAACAAAAATTGGAGGAGAGAAAGAATTGGGAAAGAGAAAAGAGAGAGGAAATAGTTGGCGAGGAGAGAGAAAGACAAGGAGAGGACGAAGAGGATAGGGAGAGCAAAAAATTACGGTGAGAAGGTAATGAGTGAGGAGAAAGAGAGTGTAATGAGAAAGAGACAAGACAAAGGCCGAGGAGAGAGAGAAGACAAAGTGTGACGTGGGGAGAGAAGAAAGAGAGGGTTAAGAGAGAAAAAAGAGAGGGTTACGAAAGAGCAAAAAAAAGATGTTGAGGAGATAGTAGGAAAACTCTAAAAACTCACTTTTAGTGTTTTTAAGAAATAGCCTATGTTTTTAAGTTAGTTCTGAATCTAATTTTTAAAAAGAGTTCTACCAAACAAGAATTCAAAGTCTAAAACTCAAAAACCGTGTTTGAGTTAAAAAAGTTGAACTCAAGTAGGATACCAAACAAGCCCTAACTGACTTTATCGGTTTTAGACCCAGCTTTGTCGGTTTCGGTTTGCAATTTTGACCCAACCGATCCAAACCAACCCCCGCCCACCCCTAATTCTTCTGCAAAGGTCATGCTTAGACTACATAATTAGCTCATTATCAAAATGCCCAGATTGATAAATTGTTGTTTGATTAATTATATCAAATTATCAGAGACGGGCTAAAGTTCCATTTCCAACAACCCGATTGTCCTCAACTTGTTAATTACAACATGTACAATCCGTCAGGTGTGAGATTTTATCACAAAAGACCTCGGTATAAATTAGAGTGGGTGAGAATATTTAATTTTTTTTCTCATAAATACGATCAATGTGAAATATTTCAACAATGATAACCATACATTCAATAATTGTAATGTTTAATACACAATATTTAAGCTTAGAAGTGGGTTTTGAGATCAGTAAACAAATCAAAGACCATACTCTCAAACATAATCATCTTTTTTTTATTCTTTTTAATTTGTTTTTTTTCACCAAAAGGTTTTGCCACACGAGAACCTTCAACATTCTGAGCTGTTCCTTCCATCGGCATGGACAACGCCAACACCGATGCTTTTACATGATTTTGGACCGACTACATTTATTCCCTTTTTTTCTTCTTTTTACTTTTTATTTGCCTTTTTGTAAATGCCTCAATAGTCAATACTATTTCAGAAGGACAAAGAAAAAAAAGGAACAAATAACATAAAGAGAATTACACATGTCGTCTTTTGAGTTGTTGTAGTAACCGGTGGCAGATTTAGGATTCGAATATTGGACGTTTTGGTGTTAGAGGTCAAGTTTTTAGATAGAAGCTTAGCGAAGCGCACCAAAAATTTCAGTTTATTTACTGAAGCATTTCGTTGAACACCTATTGGTCTTGTTGTCGTCAGCAAACCACACATGTCAACAAATATCAACATCTGTCAAAGGGTGATATCGAGAGAATTCGTCAAGTGTTGTACGCAATCTGTTGAAATATGCCCAGTAGGTATTACTTCAAACACTTGAAAAGTACAAAAGGGACCTGTACAAAATATTTGGAGGATTCTCGGAAGATCTTCTTATGTATATTTTTCTAACTCCGACATGAGACCACGTTCCAGAGTGCGTGGCCCCTTATAGTAACAACACATACTAGACAGTAATTTTCACATTTTCGTTTTATTTTTTTACATTGTTTTACTTATGTTTATGATTTACTTATTCATTTCTCAAAAAATAAAAGCCAGAAATAACCAGTGTAAATGGATAAATGGGAGTATGAGAACTGCCACCCTATATACTTGCACGCACCTTAGAAACTACATGATGCAATGCAATTCGGAGATCTCGTTGCCGGTCATTTAGCTCTTTCCCAAAAATAGAGCACCCGAGCAACGAAACAAGATCTACCGACCCCTGAAATTGCTGTGTATTATGTAACAGCATTGCGGCTTTGACTAGAGAGAATTTTTCAAGTATCAGATATAAAGCGGTACTCCACATGTCCAAATACAATTAGAGGAAAATTATTTCATTTCCTGTGTCCCTCCACTATAAAGTACCCGTTCAAATACTGGGCAATTTGAAAAATGTCTATTAACTCGCCTAAAAAATGGTAGAAAAACCCCATTATATTGTGTTTTAGCTATATTTTCTCTTTGTCTAAAAAACAAAATCCCCATTCCCCATCCAATATTAGATTGTAAATATGGAAATATAGTTGGAAACATCCCACCTTAAAAAATGATTACTCAAAATTAACTTTTTTAGTCATTTTTATAGGAATTTCTCCAAAAAGACTAATGATCATGAGCGTTAGGTGACAAATTTGGTAAACGGCTATTGACGTCATATGATGTCAGCCACCGGTAAAACCCGCCGCCGGCACGTTTGCATTTTTCTGTTTTCTATTTAGAAAAATGCTAAAAAAAAAAACTAATGAAAATGATTTGAAAATTTTGAATTTTAATGATAAGGACAAAATAAAAGGTAAAGTAAATAGTAACATAATTAATTTTTTAATATAAAAATATGATTTTTCGTTAAAGTAATTAATATCAAAGATTTTTGGTTAAAGTTTCAATAAAAAAAAAAACATATTTGGGAGGACTGAACTGGAGGCTTATAAAAGAGGTAGAGAGAGAGACCACAAAACTGCCAAAACACCCTAAAAACCCAAAGAAATTAGAGAGCTTTTTATTTCCATTACATTTTACAACTAGCCTTTGCCTTTCTGTTTCTGATTTTTCTGTTGCCACATTGTGTGTATATATATACACACATATATACACACACACACGCATATATGCGTTGTTCTTCCTCTGTTTTTTCCTTGTTTTCTGAAGCAGAAAAGTCTCTGTATTTTTAGAAAAAAGGGGGAAAAGAAAAGAAACGGAGCTTTTTTTTTTTTCCAATACAAATAAATATTCAGTTCAGCCGGTCAATTGTTTCTGTGTTTTTCTGTGCATTTGAGCTTGAAATATCAAATGTGGTGGAGGTTGAACCACTGAAACTTCAGCTCTTCTCCATTTCCATCGTTTTTCCGATCAAACAAGTAAGTTCTCGTGATTTTTTTCATAAAAATCCACTTTTGTCTTCTGGGTTTTTCTCACAATCCAAAAAGTTTTTGTCTTTGCACTTTTTTTCTCTCCCATTTGCTCCTCCTCTGTTTTCTGCGACGAAAAATCGAAGAAAAACTCCCAAATGGAGCGACTGCCGACTGCGGCGATGCTCCCGGATTCATTTCTCGGCGCCAGAGACGACATTTCCATGCAAATGGGGTTGATTTGGGACCAGATCAAGGCCCCATTGATCGTTCCTATGCTGCGACTCGCCGTCGTTCTGTGTCTGATCATGTCGGTGATGCTCTTCGTCGAGCGGCTGTACATGGCGGTCGTCATCGTTCTGATCAAGTTCTTCGGGCGGAAGCCGGAGAAGCGGTACAAATGGGAGCCCATGAAAGATGACGTGGAGCTCGGGAACTCGGCTTATCCTATGGTTCTGGTCCAAATCCCAATGTACAATGAGCGAGAGGTCCTTATCCTTAAGTCTTTTCCTTAATTATGTTTTGAGGCGAAACGATAACTGTTTTATTTACGGTCTAGTTTTTGAGTTAATAACATTGATTAGGTTTGTGTTTTGGTGATTTCATTGTCGTTGCAGGTTTATCAGATTTCAATTGGAGCTGCATGCGGGCTTTCATGGCCGTCCGATAGGATCATCGTCCAAGTACTTGATGATTCAACTGACACAACCATCAAGGTCACTAGCAAAAATCTTTTCTTTTATACGTCTAAACAACCTAAATATTTGGAAAGGGAATTTGAGCACGAGTTTATTCGGCTGCCTGACCAACTGACTTAAACTACGCTTATAAAAACTCAAACATTTCATCAAATTTATACCAATTTTATATTTTCCTATGTTTTGGAATAATTCTCAAAGAAAATTTAGTTGGCTAAGCCATTCTGTTGGCCCCTTGAACCCAAATTTGAGTCACTTTTTCATAAATTAGAGTATTTGAGTAGTTTAGAATATTTCTCTTAAAGTAAATTGATGGAAATGATCAGCTTACAAATCTTAAGAGTTGATATAATTATTTTTTAGTATTGGTGGATATATCGTAAATATTCGATTGACATGTCATCTGTATTTGATTTTGATCAGTTCAACCATCGAAATTTGTAAAATTATTTTAGTCAATTTCCCCGTAAAAACAGCCCAAATGCTCAAATTTTTTAATTACCAAGTTAAAATTTGGAAATTTGGGTTGTACTAATTGTTAAATTAAAATGCAGGAGATGGTGGAGCTGGAGTGCCAAAGATGGGCAAGCAAGGGGATAAACATAAAGTACGAAATAAGAGACAACAGAAATGGCTACAAAGCTGGGGCGCTCAAAGAAGGCATGAAGCGCAGTTACGTCAAAAGCTGCGATTTCGTCGCCATTTTTGACGCCGATTTCCAGCCGGAGCCCGACTTTCTCTGGCGGACCATCCCCTTCCTCCTCCACAACCCTGAGCTCGCCCTCGTCCAGACTCGCTGGAAGTTCGGTTAGTTCTTTAATCCCCCATTACTCTCAATTCTTTGATTCGTTTGGCCGTTTTGAAATTGCTTTTGGATAAAACACTTATGCTCATACACACTTTTAATACAAGTGTTTGTGTAAAAGCACGTTGAAATTTATAAAGTATAAGTGCGTCTTAGAAAAACATTTGGTTGAAAGTGCTTATTTGAAAAGCATTTTTACGACCTCAGTGGTTTAAGTTTTTCTGTCGAAATTAATCAAAATCGCTTCCATAATCAAACAAGCGTTTTTTAGTTATTTCAGAATCTAATTCTTATTTTGTAATGTAGTGTTTAATTTGATTTTGGTTTATTTTAGTTGGGTTTTAAAATCAGATTTGTAAGGATTTTGAATATTTACGTATTGTGTTCATTCATTGTACATCGTATGTTATAAATAATTTAAAATTTTATTATTTAAAATTAAACTCGTAGTTGATAAAAATCATAAAGAACGAACACAATTCATAACTTCTCGGAATAGAGGATCCGGATTCCTAAACTCAGGATCTGTCTTGACTTGAAAACTGTCGGTGCCTCTGTGCTGGTTTGAGAAGATTTCTAGGAAGTAGGTGGGCCGCTCCTTGGGTTGTCCTTTTTCCTTTGCTGTGATTGTCTTGTCGCTTGTTTTGTTTGCCACGTGTCCGAACTTTCTGTCTCTTCTCTTTTCTTTAGAGTGTATGTTTGATGTTTTCGAAACACAATCACGTGACATGATTAAAAGGTCGTACCCAGTGCACAAGGCTCCCGCTTTACGCAAGGTCTGGGAGAGGTGAATGTCGGCTAGCCTTACCCCATTTTATGGAGAGGCTGCTCTCAAGTCTCGAACCCGAGACCTACCGCTCATGGGCGAAGGCACTTGCCATCGCACCAAGTGCGACCTCTAATCACGTGACATGATTATTTTATTAAAATTAAAACATGTAGTTTATATATAGTTGATAAACTATAAAAACAGAACATTTTGATCTTATTGTGCACACATATTGTAACATGTGAAAAAAGATCAGGATCATCTCTTGAGCTTAGGAGGTTGAGCCTCCTAAGTAAATCACACGATCGGTTAGATCAAAATTCAATTACTACAAACAGGAAGTCCCTCTAAAGTTATAATAATTGTAGTCGTTGAATTTTAATCCAACGGTCCGTGTGATTTGCTCAAGAGGCTCAGCCTCTTAAGCTCAGGAAAGGATCCTGATCCATGAAAAAATAGGACTTGGATTGTCTGCCCTCCCCATTCTATCGCCTCTTATTTTTGTGGTCACGGTTAAGCCACGTCAACATTTTATATTCCCATTGTTTTTTGTGTTATTATTTCTATAAAAAATTAATATAAAATATTAATATGGCTTAACCATGACCATATAAATAGAAGAGGATGAGAATTGTATAGGATGAGGGAGGCAGACAATCTAGGTCCAAAAAAATATCACTCGTAGCAGAGCATTTAGGTTACTTGGGAGTTGGGACCCACAGTCCAAAGCAACCCACACGAAAAATCAGTGTGGAAAATCAAAATCAATGGCATTGTTGCTATTTCCATCAATGCATGCAATTTTGAGGACCAGAAAACCCAGATGTTATTTTCAGCACTTTGTCTGTTTTAATCCGTCTAATACATCTGTGATGCTATTAACAATTAATATATTCGTTGTTGGTGTGTTGTGGGCATCTGTGGTCACAAATGGAGAAATGGCAAAGCTCTTAGCTGGATACATAATCCCCAAACTTTATTTTTAAAAGATATCATCTAGTGGTTTTGTCACGATAATTCATCTTTTTAAAGACTAAGAGATTAGCTAGTAATTTTATCATGATAGTCACTTTTTTTAAAGCTAAAAATATTCAAATAGGTATTTCAATCTCATTCTAACTATTATCGTGTGATTCAACAAACTTTTGGTTTTCATTAAATTATTTGACACATTTTGGCGCAAGTTAATTAGATATTGATAGGTTGACAGTAATTAAGTTGAAATCATTTAAAGCAAAACAACTTTTACAGAGGTTTGTTAGTGACATATCAGCTTTGTGGCTGAAGGCTTGGATGGACTATGTTGAAGGGTAACCTATAGTCTATGGAGATTAAATTCTAGGTCTTTTTGGGAATGATTTTGGAATTCGAGGTCTGTTTGGCAGAAATAATAAACAGTGCTTCTGAATAGTGTTTAGGGGTTTTTTCCAAAAGGAATGAGATTCATTCTTTCCGAATCTCTTCCATCAAAATCCACTAATCAATTAATCTGAATCTTTTAAATTTGATTCAACGATTAAAATTGTTATAATTTTTAAAATGACTCCATATTTATAGCCGATGGATTAAATTTCAAAGATTCGAGTTAATTGATTAGTGAACTTTGGTGGAAGAGATTTAGAGCTTTCCAAAAAAGTATTGGCCCTGGATCTCTTCCCTTTCCAAAAAAGTATTGGAATTTTAATAATTTTTGAGCTCGTTTAGAATTGCTTTGGTAAAAGATACTTTTGCACATAAAACATTTTTGTTTATAAGTGTTTTTATTGAAAGTGTTTTCTGAAAAGCAAATGGTATGAATACCTTTAACTTTCTCTCTCAAATCTAATCAAAAAAGCATATGTCATTATCCAAATGGAAGAACACTTAACAAAAATTTTCTCTTCACTTATACCGCTCTGTGTTCCTCGGGTACATTGAAAACTCTCTCCATGTTTGTACATAAAAATTTGCAAAGGCATGCATTGAAACATGGGACAGCAGCATGTGGCCATCTTTAATGGTGGACCTCAATTCTTTATATACCCTAGTCACACTCACACTCTCCTCTCTAACTTTTATACATATTTGACCTAACTTTCTGCTAGCTCATTACTTTTTGAAAACTCGAGCCGAATTTGCAGCAGCTGTTTTCAGACTTCTTTTTTCAATTATTTATTTTGGCAGTGAATTCAAATGAGTGCTTGATGACAAGAATGCAAGAGATGTCTCTGGATTATCATTTCACTGTCGAACAAGAAGTGGGCTCCTCCACTCACGCCTTCTTTGGATTCAATGGTAATTTACGCAAATTTTGAGCGGTCATGTGTTTGAATTGAGGGCTAATTCTGTTTCGATATACAATAATTTTATTTAGGCCCATAAAATCGACACATTGTTCAATAAAAGTGGCCCCACCCCACCATAGTATCATTATACGTGAGATTCATCTGTATTAGAAATGATGTATGTCAGTAAGTGTATCAATTCAGTCTGTCAACCAAGTCGAATTGCTCTTCAGTAGTCATTTAGTTACACAGTGGAGAAAACCAGCACACTCTCTAATAGTGGTGGACCCTATCGTTGTATGCAAAACTCATTTGTATTAGAGAGTCGTCTAAATAGTATTACTCTTCTTAATATATGTACTTTAACAGTCATTTTGTTATGAAGTGGAAGAAAATTGTATTACCATAAGCTAAATGGGTTGAGGTAGTATTATTAGTATGTATATGCTCAGTTCTGTTGGTATAATGATATAGGGACTGCTGGTGTATGGAGAATTACTGCAATCAATGAAGCCGGAGGGTGGAAGGACCGGACGACAGTGGAAGATATGGATCTGGCCGTTCGAGCGAGTCTCAAAGGCTGGAAATTCGTATATCTTGGTAGTATACAGGTACCATTACTGTCCTGTGCTTGTATATTTTTCTGCATTAACGTATTTTTGAGTGTTTAACCGATCGATCCAAATGTTGTGTTTTTGCTCACTAGTAGGGTTTAGGGTTTAGGAAAGCCAAAAAAAAGTTAGTTCTTTTGACTCAACGACGTACTGACATGAAACCCAACTTGTAGAGAGGGACAGATCTCTTAGCATTTGCATTACGTGAGATGCAAGTCTCATCTGACCTTTGGACGTATAAAACCGATTGTTTTGAATGCATTTTTAAGTTACATTTCATCAACTTTTGATTATGCCTCCACTTTGTTCCTAAAATTGGTAGATTTCAACTCCAAATGCACCGTAAACTTTGGATTCATGACGGATTTTGAGTGAAACATCATATCCTCATTTCGTTTGCTCTATAGGTGAAGAATGAATTGCCAAGCACTTTCAAGGCCTACCGATACCAACAGCACAGATGGTCTTGCGGTCCAGCTAATCTTTTCAGGAAAATGGTCATGGAAATTGTAAGAAACAAGGTGAGCGTTTTTCATAAATCGTATCAAATTTAACCAAGGGTGGGAGGTGAAGTGGAAATGAGTGAATAGCTAACCCTCTACCTTCATATGTTTAATGCAGAAAGTAACGTTCTGGAAGAAGGTACATGTGATTTACAGCTTCTTCTTTGTCAGGAAGATCATAGCGCATATCAACGCGTTTGTATTTTACTGCATTGTCTTGCCCTCAACTGTCATGGTTCCTGAGGTTGAGGTGCCAAAGTGGGGAGGGATTTATATTCCTTCCATTATTACCATTCTCAATGCAGTTGGCACTCCAAGGTCTGATTTCCTTTGAACTTCCGCTGTTTTTCCATTTCGATTTCTTTTTGTCTTCTACTCGGTTGGCATTTGATATTCATGTTCTACAATTTGCAGGTCAATCCACTTGTTGGTGTTCTGGATCCTATTTGAGAACGTCATGTCACTACACCGTACGAAGGCTACAATCATTGGTCTGCTAGAGGCTAGTCGAGTGAATGAGTGGATCGTGACTGAGAAACTTGGAGATGCTCTCAGGACTTTGAAGGCAGCCACGAAATTACCTAGAAAATCTCGATTCAGGATCGGAGAAAGGTACACATTCTCACATATACTACTTCCCCAAAATGAGAATTTGATGTTCGATAATGCCTGACCGCAATTTGCCATTTGTGTGTACTTTTTACATGTTAACAGACTTCATCTGTTAGAGCTAGCTGTTGGATTGTACCTCTTCTTCTGTGGCTGTTACGATTTTGTCTTTGGGAAGAACTACTTCTTCATGTTCCTTTACATCCAAGCAACTGCCTTCTTCATCATGGGTTTCGGGTATGTTGGGACATTCATTCCCAACTCTTAATCTGCAGAAACGCTATGAAATCATTCTCTTCTTCGAAGAACACCAGCGCGATTGTAAAGAGGGAGACCAACAACGAAAGGAAAAATGACGGCCAAATTTTTTACGTACAGCATAAGATATCGAGACTACTCGAAAAATTAGTTCTCTTGTGAATTGTCAAGAAAAGTAAGGAAATTAAGTTTTACAGATTGTTGTTATGGGAATGCAACACAAAAGGGGAAATGGCTTTTAGGTTGTAATTGTGAGATTTTTCTTTGATACTTTTTGTTTTCCATTTTTTGGTTTGATTTTGCTCAAATGAATAAACTCCATGGGAATGGAAGATGTCACAATTGTTCTCTCTCTCTCTCAAAATATGTACAAGAAAATTTGTTGCTTGGTATGGCTGCATGATTAGGGCATTTCTCCTAACGTGAAAACAAATGAGATTAAAATACGAAGTTTTTCTGTTTTTACAATAAATGCCTTATGGATGATATGATCAGATACTCGGAATTTTTCATGGTATTCAGATATAAAAAAATGATTCACTATCCTCTGTCCAACACCCATTCTTCCATTTCCGGATATCATCATAGCAATCTTATTATCTTTCAAAGAAAATACAAAAATAGTAGAAAATGACACATTTATGTAGCCCCACAAAAGTGGATCAGACATTGAATTACAAAATGTATGGTCTTCTCACTTATGAGATTTTTTAGTATGTTCCGAAGTATTATATACCATATAGTTTTTAGCCGTTAAATTCTTGATACAACGACTAAATTTTAACGAAATAAATCAGTATAAGATACTTGGGAGCATGATACAAATTTACTTTGTGTTGGTCCAGCCATAACAGCTGTCAGATGCAAGCATATAAGCCCTTGAATTAATACTGGAAAATGGTTTTATGGTACCCACAACCTACTAAAATGTTTGGTTTGGTTGGTGAAGGGGTTGGTCACATATCTTCTGTAATTTTTTGTTCGTTGATTATTTTTAATTTATTTGATTTGATGGTTTGAAAAATTAAAACGAGGTGTGTAGGTAACACCGTCCTAACCAAGGGTGTTAGAAACATTTGTGTTGGTCTTTGGAGGAAGGTCTTGTTATTCTATATGCCTTACCAATTACCATTGACACGTTTTGTATTATGGGTAATGGATTTGTTTAACTGAAATTGGAGTATTGGTCCCTCAACAATAACTGAATTTAAGTTTTAGTCTTTGAATTTAAAATCCAATCAAATTGGTATTTGCATTTGAAAAAAATATAAAGAGCATTAGTTCCTATGCCAACTCTGAGAATTTCTGTCAAAATTAAGCACTTGAAAAGTAGGTAATCCTCCTTTTAGGAAACAAATTGGAGAAAGGGCGTGCTTATCACGTGCTTAAATTTGGCGGAAATCTCACGAGATTGACATCAAAATCTCAATTAAATACATTCCCTCAATTTGTGAATCCAAAAAAAATTTGGACAAAAAAAAATAAAAAAATTGGCCCAATGAAAAAGCCCATTGAAGAGCCTTCAAAGTTCAAAATCCATGAAGAAATCTCCATTGTTCTTTTGGGTTTTAATTACAAAGAGGGTTTTAGAAGGGTTTAACGATCAAATTAAGAACAACAAAAAAAAAAGAAGGGATTTAGGGTTTTTGAAGGGTCAATCAAAATCCCTACTCCTCCTCCTCTGCGCTCTGCCGTGACTGCACCTCTCCTCCACCTCCAGGCGGTGGCTACTGTGGACTGCTGCTAACTCCTTCCTCATGTAAGTGTGTTTCTTTTTCCTTTTGTTCTTGAATTTCAGGGTTTAGCGATTTGTGGAATTGGGGAAATTAGGGACTGGAATTTTGAACCTGAATCACTGAATTCAGTAGTCTTCCTCTCTCTAGCTGCCTCAAAGTCGGAAAATTGACAAAATTAAATCATGAATTATACTGAAAGTAACAAATAAATAACAGATTGGCCGAATTTGGGAGTGTTAAGTGTTAGGTTTTATGAGGTTTGAAGGAACGACTATTGAATTTGAGTTAAGAAATTTTCAAGTACGTTTGTTTTTCTCGAGAATGCGTGTTGGATGAGTCGAATTTAGGTGTTGTGTAGCTCTCATTCGTGACGTTCCGGTTTGTGTATTTGGATTCTATCCCCTCATTGCAATATTTGTAGGCTATGTTTGGGTGAGGGATTTCCAAGTCCCAAGGGATTGATGCCAAGTTTGTAATAAAATGTTAGACAGGAGGGATTAGAACAACTCCCACGTATGGACTTCTACGTACGGATTTGCAAATCGTTCTCACAGCCTTTGTAATACATCTACACTTTTTTTTGTCATCAACAGGTGTGAACTTGGGGGAATGTCGTAGAAACGAAGGAGACTAGTTTGACAAAATCCTTCTGCTAATGAAATTTGGATTCGAAGTTCAGCCCTTTGCAGTTTTAATACCTGGGTCCGTAACTGATTACAGACCGAGACTCTGAAAAGTTGAAAATGGCAAGACGTGTCTATCTCCTTCCCAAATCCGTATTGAATGCCATCAACAAACCTCAAAATCCCATCTCAGTCCCTCTATCTTTCAATCTCTGCACAGACTCTGCTGACAACCAAACTCATCAACCACAGATCGAAGGCCCAACAGAGAACCACAACCCCACCAACATCCACGACCAACAACGCCATGAGCAAGTCCGAAAACTCCGAGTCCTTCTCCAGCAGGGTCGCTCTGAAACAGCGCGAAGGCTCATCAAGTCTCTCATTCTCCCCGGTTCACCCTTCTCTTCCCCCACTGAACTCTACACCCTGTTTTCTCTCTCTGCACCCTCCATGAAACCCACATTCTGCGACATGCTTTTAGCCGCTTGTTCAGAGTCTAAGATGCCGACTGAAGCAGTAGAATTGTACAGTTTGATGAGGAAAAGTGGTACACGCCCTTGCTTAGCTTCTGTCAATGTGATGCTTGAATCTTTGGTGACTTCAAAACAGTTTGGTAAGACCCTTGAATTGTTTTCGGAGATTTTCGAGTCAGGTCAGGGCATTCGACCTGATAAGTTCACGTATGGGAAGGCAATACAAGCTTCTGTAAAGTTAGGGGACCTGGAAAGGGCTGGTCAGCTAGTGAATTCAATGAAGATGAAGCGGATGAATCCAGGTGTGTTTGTGTATAATGTTTTACTCGGTGGGCTGTGTAAAGAGAAGAAAATGAGGGACGCACAGAAGGTGTTTGATGAAATGATTGAGGGAAAGGTGACCCCGAATTTGGTTACGTACAATACGATGATTGATGGGTGTTCTAAGGCGGGTGAGTTGGAGAAGGCCTTTGAATTGAGAGACAGGATGAAGGATGAGAATGTGGAAGCTAATATGGTCACATATAATACAATGCTCAGTGGACTTTGTCGGGTGAAGAGAATCGAGGACGCGAAAAGGATTTTGGAAGAGATGGAAGCTCACAGCTTTGCACCTGATGGTTTTACTTATAGCATACTCTTTGATGGGCATTTCAGGTGTGGGGATGGTGAGGGGTCACTGGCTTTATTTGAAGAAGCAATTAGTAAAGGTGTGAAGATTAATGGTTATACTTGTAGCATTTTGTTGAATGGCTTGTGCAAGGAAGGAAACATTGAGAAGGCAGAGGAGGTTTTGAAGAAACTAATGGAAACTGGTTTTATTCCAGATGTAGTAGTATATAATACTATTGTCAGTGGTTATTGTCGAAGGGGTGAGATAGACAAAGCCATTTTGGCCATTGAACAAATGGAAGTACGCGGGTTGAAGCCGAACTGCATCACCTTCAATTCTTTGATTGACAAGATCCGTGAGACAAAGGATATGGATATGGCTGAGGAATGGGTGAAGAACATGGCAAAGAAGGGAGTTTTTCCAAATTTGGAGACATATAACATCCTTATTAATGGCTACGGGCAGATGTGTGTATTCGATAAGTGTTTCCAGATTGTTGAAGAGATGGAAAATAAGGGGATTAAGCCAAATATTGTGAGCTATGGTTCTCTTGTAAATGGTTTATGCAAGGACGGGAGGCTTCTTGAAGCTGAAATAGTATTGAGGGACATGCTAAGCAGAGGGGTTTTGCCAAATGCACAAATATATAATATGCTCATTGGTGGTTGCTGTACGGTGGGGAATCTGAAAGATGCTTACAGATTCCTCGATGAGATGGCGAAAACTGGGATAAGTCCCACACTTGTAACCTACAATGCACTCATTCATGGACTCTGCAAGAAAGGACGGTTGATGGAAGCTGAAGACCATGCATCTCAAATTACAAGTAGCGGTTATAGCCCGAATGTGATTACATACAACTCCCTAATTTCAGGTTATTCTGATGCTGGAAACACCCAGAAATGTCTGGAATTGTTTGAAACTATCAAGAGTCTGGGCATGAAACCTACTTTGTATACATATCATCCTCTAATTAGTGGGTGTATCAGGGAAGATATGGCATTAGCAGAGAAGCTATATGGTGAAATGCTACAGATGGGCTTGGTTCCTGACCGGGTTGTATATAATGCACTCATTCACGGTTACGCAGAGCACGGAGACACTCAAAAGGCACTTGCTTTGCACTCTGAGATGGTAAACCAGAATGTTTATGTTGACAGGATGACATATAATAGCTTGATTCTGGGGCACTTCAAGCAAGGAAAAATTTCAGAGGTAAAGGACCTAGTAAATGATATGAAGGCTCAAGGATTGACTCCTAAAGCTGATACGTATAGCTTACTTGTTAAGGGACACTGTGAACTGAAGGACTTCAGTGGTGCCTATTGTTGGTACAGGGAACTGTTTGAGAATGGTTTTCTTCTAAATGCCTCGACGTGCCATGAACTTACATCTGGCCTTCAAAAGGAGGGGAGGTTGCGAGAGGCTGAGATTGTCTGTTCAGAAATGAGCGCCAAAGGAATGAATGACTGCAGTTCTAATGAGGATGTGTTTTCTGTTGCCAACGTCTAGGGAACAGATGTTTGCCGTTCTTGAAGTTCTCAGCACAAGAATTGGCCAAGATATATCCCATAGCGTACATCTCCGCTGGCAGCCTGGCGTATCCTTGAAGGAGAGCACAGTAAACTCCAAAAAGGAGTTGGTCAGATAAGTTCAGAAGTAATCCTGCAAAGATTGGCCGGTGGAAGTGAGCAAGGAGCTTTTCGTTGTTTCGTGGACTTGGGAGAGAGTTATCGATGTGAATAAGCTTCGAGCATCCCATATCTTCTCCATAAAAACCCAAAAATGTATGGTGTCCGTATAAGTTTATGATGAATTTTAGTGCTGTATACCTTGTTTATCCTATTCGTCTTCAATGTGAATAAGCTTTTGGATTGGCGTTCTGAAAAGTTGCAATCTTCAAAGCTGTTTCAAAGCTCTTTGTTTTACTGGAAAATGGATATATGTTGTCGAACGTTGATGCATCTAATTTGAGCATGGTTTTCTTCTAACCGTCTCCCCGTGCAATGAACTTACATATGGCCTTCAAGAGGAGGTGAGGTTACGACTTACCAGAGCTCGGGATCATCTGCTCAGAAATGACGGTCAACGGAACGGATGATCGCAACTCTAGTGGGGATGTGTTTTCCGTTGCCAAAGACGTAGGGATCATATGTTTAGTGTTCGTGAAGTTCACGGCGCGAGAACTAGCCAAGATCGATATCCGTATAGAAATGTTGCTAAACCAGTAGCCCGGCAACGAACCTTCATTTCTCTTCAAGTTTTATGCTCTCCGGGAGGGAAAGCAATGCATCGGGCTGAAGACGGTTTTTCAAGGGCCACTGCATTAGAAGTGGTCTCTCTGGATCATTAGAAGTTCCTGGCTGCAATGACATGAAATGTTGATGGTTTGCTTTCATTTCTGCCATGTTTGTGATTGCTTCTGCAAGGGCACAAACCGCTACATGATAGCCAAAGCGCTTCTACTTGCGTTTTGTAGAAAAACTTAAAAGTGCTTGAGTCATGGAAGGGCTTCTAGCATAAGTACTTTCTGGAAATGCAATTCCAAACAGGCCATGATACTAAATATTACCATGCCAAAACGCAAACAATTCATCACGAAAATTCGAAAACCAGAATTTTCTACAACCATCAAATCAGAAAAAAAAAAAAAAAAAAAAAAAACCCAACTGATTTTATTAGATTGGAATGGAAAATCGAACTCATTACCTTGGCTGCAAAGCTACTCTTAACCATCTGAGCTACAAGCTCGCAACACAGTATTCTACTCATAAATTAAGAACAAAAACAAAAAAAACAAAAAAAAAACAAAAAACCAAAAAAAAAAAACCTTACGAAGCTAACAACCACCGTCACCGCCGCCGCGAGAAGCAAATTCAGAGCACTTTGAGAATGTCCTCAGCTCCACTGGAGGTAAAGGCACCGCCTTCCTCCAAATTCAAGACCTTAACAACGCCATCCTCCGCCAAAAGCGAGTACCTTCTGGACCTGACGCCCAGCCCCACCGGCTTATCGCTCAAATCGAGCTCCGCCCCAATCGCCCTCGTGAAATCACCGTTCCCATCGGACAGCAGCAGCACCTCGTCGCCGATGTTGAGATTCTCCTTCCACGCCTTGAGCACGAAGACGTCGTTGACCGCAATGCAGGCGATGGTCTCGACGCCCTTCGCCTTGAGCTCACCCGACTTCTCCACGAATCCCGGGACGTGCTTCTGGGAGCAGGTCGGGGTGAAGGCGCCGGGGACGGCAAAGAGGACGGCCTTCTTGGATTTGGTGAGCTCGGAGACAGTCACGGTTTGGACGTCGCCGGCGGCGTCGAGGTACGCGAGGGTGGCTTCGGGGAGCTTGTCGCCGACGGCGATGGCGGCGGATATAGGTTTGGCAGCGGTGGTGGAGAAGCGGAGGAGGGGTTTTGGGTGTGGGGAGTGTTTGAGGGGGAGAGGGGTGTAGGAGCTTTTGGAGGAGAGGGATTTGGGTGAGAAGAGAGACGTTTTGGGTGGTGCGGCGGCGGTGGTAGTGGAGAAAGAGAGGGACTTGGGGGCGGTCAGGAGCCTTGAGACTGTGAGGGAGGCTGCCATTTTTGGTGGTTTGGGTTTTAGAGAGTGAGAGAGTGAGTTTGAGATGGGAGAGAGAGACTGGTAAGCTTTGGCATGCAGGGTTTGCTGGGTACGCTGGGTTTGTTGGGTTTAAGGGTTTTTAGCGGAGGGAACAATGAGAGGTTGTTGTGAAGAGGGTCGGATAGATAGAGGATTTATTGGACCCTTCTGTTGTGTGGGCATGTGAGTTTCCATATACCTCCAACTTTGCCACCATAAAAATTATCAACGTATATATGACATGTTCTTGGTTATGTTCACTCGGATATGTCCTTCTCTCCACAAAGAAACTTGATAATTAGAACGGCTAAAGTAAAAATATCGTTGTATTAAAAAAAATCATATAATTTAGTAAAAAAAATTAATAAAAAATTGAACTTTATTCCTCCTCAGTACAATTCATTTCAGTTTAAAGGATATCGTCCTATTACATATTAATAAACATGTCATAAAGTAGTTGAGTTCTATAACTTGTCTTTAGGGTTAGTTTGAATGTGCTCTTAAAATAACTAAAAACGCTCTTGATGAGAGTGCTTTTGAAACAAATCCTTAGTAAAATGCAATTGAATTTTGAAAAATACTTAAAATGTTTCCTACAAGAAGCACAAGCACTTCACAAATTATTACACTAAAGCCATAAGTTAGAACTCAAGCGTTTAATCTTGATGTAGTCTAACGTATGGTGATTAGTAGCGCTAAAATATAAAATAGTAAGTTGATAGGCTTTAAACATATTTCTGTGTTTAACATCACAAAATGGAGGGTCTTAGTGTAATGAAAATATTACTTTCAATTTTTTTTTTTTACCAAAAACGCTTTCAATTATTTTAAAATCATATACAAATGAACTCTTAATTCACCTTTTATCAATAAAAACTTTCAAATTATGGTACATAACTTGTCAAATGATGCTCTCAGAATTTGTCATATAGCATCGCGCCACACGTGGTAGTCTAGTAGGTTTATGTCGGCATGTGTCACGTGAGATCACGTGTTGTACTTGACACATGTTGAAAGATTTTTCAGTGTGATTGGCACACGCAATGATACATCACGTGTCTGTAGACATCGAAATTTTGGTAAATAAATGTTGACCGATAAATCAAAGTTTCAACGCTCATATATATTACATAAATTTTACACGTAGCATATGACTCGACGAAAAATTGAAATGAGTCGGAAAAGTCATCAAACAGGACACGTGTCAACACATGGCAGAAACGACTTATTTCATCTGGAATATTATATTCAAAATTAGGCCTTGGAAAATTCTATAAATAGAAGCCAATTTCATTTCATTTTAGAAAGGAATTCATATTACACCTTGAAGCTCTAAAGCTCTGAAACTCCGAAGCTCTCAAGCATCCAGATTCCCGAAGAATCAAGAAAGCCTTCTTCGTTCTTCGTTCATCGTTCTTCCAAGATCAAGCCCCGACGGCCCTTGAAGAAAGTGTTCTTCGTTCATCGTTCTTCCAAGATCAAGCCTCGACGGCCCTTGGATCAACAATCATCCACCTTCAAGATCAAGCCCCGACGGCCCCTTGAAGAACTTCCACCAATTCAAGATCAAGCCCCGACGGCCCTTGAAGAAAGTGTTCTTCGTTCATCGTTCTTCCAAGATCAAGCCCCGACGGCCCTTGGATCAACAACATCAACAAATCCACACAACCGTTCTTCAAGATCAAGCCCAAAAGCCCTTTGAAGATCCGTTCATCACTGTTATTCAAGATCAAGCCTCAACGGCCCTTGAAGAAACGCTCATCCTCAAGATCAAGCCCCAACGGCTCCTTGAAGATTCACTCAAATCCACCTTCAAGATCGAGTCCACGGCCCTTGAAGAACGTTCATCCTTAGATCAAGCCCAACGGCCATTTGGATCAATTGCACATCCACAAATCAACACCTTACGGAGATCGAATCAGATGATCAAATTTAAGAGAGATTGTAACCCAAAATCATCAAATACAAATATTATTTTGTGCACGTTGTTCTTATCTCTTTCCTTTCAGGAAATTTTCGTGTTCACAAATTTGGCACGCCCAGTGGGACCATCTTTACCTCTCATCTCTTTCTCCGTTCAAGAAATTTAAGCACACTTCCAAAATTAATGGCATCAAGGAAGGCTCAAACTGTTCCCGCAATCGGCGCAAAGAACAAGAGCGTCCTCGTCGCAAGTGGTGTCACTTTGGGCATCACGACTCGAAGCAAGACAAGAGCTACTTCTGCCGCCTCTTTCACCTCTGCATCAACTCTGCCAAGGGAACAAGAGCACCCAAGGCACAAGTCTGTGATCACCTTAGCCTCACTAAGGGCACCAAGGGGGGAAAGCCCAAGGAAATACTCCAAATCCATGCTCTCCGATGCCGATTCAAGCGGCAGTTCAGCCATGCAAGTCATGACCACTGGAGCAACTTCAATCGATGAGCAGCTGGCTTAAATGAATGAAGCAATCGCAAGGCTAACCCGAACTGTGGAAGAAAAAGACTTGCAAATTGCAGCACTAGTCAATCGATTGGAGGCGCAGGACGGCGAGAAACCCGACCCAGAGGATGATCCACTAAAGGAATGAATTGGCGGAGAAGATGAGCTTCCAGTGAAGAAAATCGATGTGAAGTTGGAGCCAGACCAAGCAGCGGCACTCATAGGATCTCTTTCTATCCAGCAGCTGCAAGAGATGATCACCAATACCATCAAGGCACAGTACGAAGGGAGCTCTTATGCCTCCACGTTGTACTCGAAGCCTTACTCCAGGAAGATCGACGCCTTAAGGATGCCAAGGGGCTATCAACAGCCGAAGTTCATGCAATTTGACAGAAAGGGAAACCCGAAGCAACATGTCGCACATTTCGTCGAAACCTGTAACAATGCAGGGACGGAATGAGATTACCTCGCTAAGCAGTTTGTACGCTCGTTAAAAGGAAACGCCTTTGAGTGGTACACGGACCTGGAGCCCGAGTCCATCAACAGTTGGGAACAGTTGGAAAGGGAATTCCTCAACCGCTTCTATAGTACCTGCCGCACTGTGAGCATGCTAGAGCTGACGAGCACGAAGCAATGGAAGGAAGAACCAGTTATGGACTACATCAACCGATGGCGTAATCTAAGCCTCGACTGTAAGGACAGACTCTCCGAGATTTCTTCAATCGAGATGTACATCCAGGGCATGCAATGAGGTTTACAATACATCCTTCAAGGTATCAAACCACGAACTTTTGAAGAATTAGCCACCTGTGCCCACGACATGGAGTTGAGCATCGCCCACCATGGAAAGAATGAGCCAATCACTGATTTCAAAAGGGATAAGGTGTTTACTTCAAGAGCAGACAATCATGGGAAAAAGCCCGCCAAGAAAGCTTTTACCACCAATACCACCCCTATCAAGACCTCGTCCGCACCCTTCAAAATCTCCTTCAATAACAAAGCAAATGAGATAAAAAGAAGTGAGACTTCCCACACTCAAGATAGGTACAAAAACACCTTGAGGGAACTGAAGCAGAAGGTATACCCTTTTCCGGACTCCGACATGGACGCCATGCTGGACGACCTACTGGAGAAAAAGGTGATTAAGTTGCCTGAATGCAAACACCCTGAAGAGATGAATCGCATTAACGATCCCAAGTACTGCAAGTACCATCGTATCGTGGGTCATCATGTGGGCAAGTGTTTCATCCTAAAAAAACTCATCATAAAGTTGACACAGCAAGGGCGGATTGAGCTCGACCTAGAAGACACAGACGCAACGCAGACCACTACGATCGTGTTCGGATCCTTTGATCCCGTGCCTCTTCAAGAAATACCTGACCATTCCTATCAATGCACAAGCTACACGGCACCTTCTGCACAACCATCATTGGGGGCAAACGACCAGGATGCACCTATCGATGATGAAGAAGGGTGGACATTGGTGACCTATAAGAAGACGAGGAAGCCAAGACCACAAGCTATAAAGCCAAATGGGGAGCGAGCGAGAAAGCACCGCCGCTGCAACAATAGGAAGCCTAAAAGAAGCATAAGAGCTGCTAAGCCAACATATGCTGGGGAACCTATGGAGCAAGAGCCACGTATTCCCGTCTCCTTGCGCGAATACTTCCCGGAGGACTTTTTCCAACAGTGCATTATCACTGCATGTCACATGGTCGAAGTAGAAATGGAAGAACCCTCAAAAGGCAAAGATATCACCACTGAGGGGGGAAAAGACTCTTACAACTGAAGAAGGTCTGCCAACACACTTTAGCATCGAGGGAGCGCTCCAGTTGCTAAAAAAGAAGCGAAAAGTACTGGCAGCGGTCTTGGCAAGTTCCAACGACCATGAAGTGTAAGAAAGCAAGAACGAAAGCTTGAAGCTTCGACCACATGAATGTGCCACATGCTGTGCCGCCGAGGACGTAATCCACTTCATCGACGAAGACTTGATGCTAGGATCCAAGCCTCACAACCGACCTCTCTTCATCTCTGGTTACGTAAAGGAGCACAAAGTCAGCCGCATGCTTGTGGATGGCGGATCAGCCATAAATATCATGCCAAAGTCAACAATGACCACAATCGGCATCAAGGTGGATGAACTGTCCCTAAGCCGTCTACTAATCCAAAGAGGACAAAGAGCGATGGGCATGATCCGAGTAGAGATGACCATTGGTGAACTCAAGTCAATCACAATATTCCACGTAATTGATGCAAGAATTTCCTACAGTTTGCTCTTAGGAAGGCATTGGATCCATGCGAATGGAGTAGTACCGTCCACCCTTCACCAATGCTTAAAATTTTACCGAGAATGAGTGAAGGTGATCTATGGTGACACCAAGCCATTCACCGAAACCGAATCACATTTCGCAGACGCCAAGTTCTACATGGATGAAGACATGGTGCCTGAAACTCTTCCAAAATAGATCAAATCCATGGGCAAAGCAACACCTAAAAAACAGGAGTGGCAAGCCGTGCCCAAGAAGCAAGAAGAAGAAGCTATGTCATCTTCAAGCAAAAACGACGATGAGCTTGCTAAACCTGCAACAACCAGAGGGAATAGGACACCCTCAAATGGACCAAACATACCCGTTTTTCGATACATCCCAACGTTGAGAAGAAAGAATGGTTAATCCCCGTTTGAAACTGCAGCAAGCAAAGCCGATGCACAGCGGCACATGGATAATGTAAAGTTGCTCAAAACGAATGCAAATATAGTGATTAGCATTACCACTATTTAAGAATGGTGAACAAAAAATGCACCTGTGAGATGCCAACCAGGTTGGACTTGTGGGTCAAATCAAAGATGAAGTGTACACTTTTGTTTTTTTAAAGTAATGATAATTAATTGAAATAAATAAGGACAATAACTTAGAAATGGACTCTATTGGATGGAAATAACAGATTTATCCATAATTCTATATAACCATATATATTTTGCAATCGCATAATTATTTTTATTTATGTTCATTTATGCGAGTTCCGTTCTCCTAGACTTTATGATCTAAGAAAATTTTGGTCAAACACCATTCAAAGTTAATATAACGATAGAAGATAAAGCACAACAATAAAAATTATAAACGACTGCATACCATTAAATTAAAATCGAACAATGTAATGTATAACCACACATTTACCTGGTCATGTAATCTATGGTCATTACGCATGTATGTATACGTATACGTACACATATATATGTACATGGAATCCAAAAGCTGATAAGAGAGATGTTGCAGTTTTGTGTTGGGAGTCAAGCTGTAACATGCTGCAAGAGAGAATATTGCCTTGGCAGCTGAGCATCCTCATCGAAAGTCAATAAATTATTAACCATCTGAAATCATGTTGTCATTTTCGTTTCTTAATTACACAAATATATGCTTGACCAAAAAAAATATATTATTAAGAAAACATATGTTTTTGAAAAATCAATTTGACACAACACGAGCGTATGTGTGGGTTACACTGTTTCACTATCAATGAGATTCACTATTAATCTGCGGACAAGGAGATTTGGGTCGTTCAACAGAGAGGGAAAGAAACGGGGTTTTGTGAGATAAACTAGTGAAATTGACTAATAGGGGTGTATGATTGAAATTGTATGGTCTGGATCTATTTGTCTGTGGGCTCTAAATACATAAATTTGGAGTAGATTCAATCCATTTCACTAGGACAATGTGAATGTTTCCTTATTCTCATATTTGAATTTGCTCCCTGTAAATTAATACGTAATTGAATGAAAAAAAATATAAATATAGGTCATGAATGATTCATGTAAGAACATAAGAAAAAAGGTCTAAGTTGAAACCTGAGACAACATCTATAGGAACAAAATAAATGAGTCTCCAAGTGGAAAATTATTGAACAAGCAAAATAAATGTTTTTAACCAATTGAGCAACACTCTCATTCCAACACTACTAATTGTAAATGACTATACCAATATTAAGAATTTGAATTACGTTTTGTATTTATAACTCCTGATATATAAAGTGAGTAGAGTAATAATAGCCACGAGATTTTATATTCTTGCCCAATAATTAAAAGCCTTGCATTGCACAACAAATAAAAGGATAAAACAGGATGTTTACCATCAATCGTGAACAAATCTTTGAGGAGAATAATGAGCAAATCTTCGTTCTTGCTCAACAATCAAATTCCTTGCACAACAATTAAACCCCTTATTTACAAGAAAAATATATATTTATTAAACTTCGTGACCATAAATTTTTTTTTTCAAAAAGAAAATGTTTTATACCACCAAATTCCAGAAATAAAAATCATACGTACCATATCACGTGCAACTAGAAAGTCAGATCTGACCTACCCATTTTTATTTTTCTATTTTAGTATTATATTCGTTTTGGACAATATATTTATTTTTAGTTATATCAAAAAATAAATTTATTTTTAGAGTGTCACACTTTCCTTTACTTTTCACGCACATTTGTTAATTTTATCCGTTGATCATTATTAATTTGTTCGAAGAAGGCCTGAAAATTGAGAGAGTGTGTGAGAGGTAAAAGTAAGTGTGTGGACCACCATCTTTTTTCAATTGATTTATAATTTATTTTGTTTGAGGGGTCTTGGTATGAGTGTATTTTTGCCCACCATCCTAAAAATACTAATCACTCTATATATCATTGTTGAATGAATTTAGGGGGGTGTATTCAATTGAGAATTTGAGAGATTTTAATGGATTTATAAATTTATGGATTTTTTATGGAGTTTAATTGATTTGTAGAGATTCCATAAAAAATTTTGATTTAATTCCCTCGAAATCTCGTGAGAAGAGGTGAGATTTGTGGATGCTTAAAATATACTACGAAATATCTCCAATTTCCTCTAATTCCTCAACTTTCTTAAATTCTTTAAAATCAATTTCTAATTGAATATACCTGGAATGTTATAAACTTCTTTAAAATCCTAATTGAATACACCCGAATTTCTAAGGATTTTAATAAACTATCTTAAAATTTTGATTCAATATATCTTTAATTTCAGAGAATCATTTAAAATCTTGATTGAATACCCATTAGATTCATTAAAAGAATTAAAATCTCTCAAAATCCCAATTGAATACATCCTCTTAAATTTTTACTTTGTTTTTATCCACAACACATTTTTTTTTAAATTTAATAAAAAATAAACTCATATAACGATTATAAATAAAATATTAGTCTTAGGTCAGGGAGGTAAATAAAAATATTCTCCTTTTGGTACAAATTAATTTTCTTTTCTAAACAAAATTATAAATACTTGCTTAATGAGTCCGCTAAACCTAAAAGATTAAATCGGACGGCTGCAATTAACTAAGTTCCTCTACAAAGAGGCCAGTCCCTTCACTCTCCCAAGTAAAAGCTCTTACCAAAGTCTCTCCCATCTCACTTTCTCCACTCAAACTCTCTCATCTCTCTCTCTCTCTCTCTCTCTCTCTCTCTCTCTCTGTGCATCCATCCATGGCGACGATCCAGAGCGTCAAGGCTAGGCAGATCTTCGACAGCCGTGGCAATCCCACCGTCGAGGTTCGCTTCTCTCTCTCTCTCTCTCTCTCTCTTCGATACTTTCTAGGTCGCCGATCTACTTGTTCAATCACTGATCGCAATCCTCTTTTCTACTTTTTGTTTTTCATTGATTTGAATTCGATTCGGTTAAAACGACGCGTTTCGTCTGTGATTACGACAGGCAAGAGCGTTAGCTGATTAGATCGATGGGTGCTTGATTATATATGAACATTTGTTTTTATTTTTTCGAATTTAATTTTGCGATCTGTAATTTTGTTGAATTTAATTCTCAAATGGATCGATAAATGTTCGATTGAAAATTAAAAAAATGGATGTGTGTTCGTTGCAGGTCGATATCATACTGTCAGATGGCACTTTGGCTAGAGCCGCTGTTCCAAGTGGTGCATCCACTGGTATATTTCTCTGATCGATTTCTCACTTTTTTTCGTGTTATTCGAAAGATTTCGATGTATGGAACTTGTACGATGGTTCGTGTTTATTGTCCAGTATACATCTTAATAGTCTTATCAAACAAGTTTAATTTATCGTTTGTCAATAACTTGCAGGAGTTTACGAGGCCCTTGAGTTGCGCGATGGAGGCAAAGACTACCTCGGAAAGGGTGTTTCGAAGGTGAGGAATCGCTCCGTTGTTAGTTGATTTTGTGTACCACCCAGATTGAACATAGTGTTGATCTTTTTGTGACTGGTTTATTACCTTTTTTTGTTGTGTGTAGGCTGTCAACAATGTCAACACAATCATTGGCCCCGCTTTGATCGGCAAGGTTGGTTGAATCTGCTTGTATTCTATTAGATTATGTGTTCTGTTTTTGTCAATTTAATGTTTGGAACCTTAAGATTGCTGTTTCAGGCGTATATAATTGTAAACTAATGTTTCTTGTTGCATTGCGCAGGACCCGAGCGAACAGACGGCTATTGACAACTTCATGGTTCAACAGCTCGATGGAACCGTCAACGAGTGGGGTTGGTGCAAGCAAAAGGTATAACATATTTATGCTTGTTACATTTAGTCTATATGTGTAAATCGTTGGTTGTAGGTGTTGTCAATCAAATTAACCGGGATATAATTTGTTTTTCAGCTTGGTGCAAATGCCATTTTGGCCGTGTCTCTTGCAGTCGCCAAGGCTGGTGCTAGCGTCAAGAAAGTTCCTCTCTACAAGGTATAGGGTTTGGGGTTTAAGATCAAATAATATCTATTGTGCTTCTTTTCATTTTTAGTGTTCACTGTTTTGATGTAGGTTTTAAAGGACCGGATGAATTGCTTTTTCCTTTTTTAGCTGTTTCTTTTTCATGTTACACGAATCTGATTTTAATGTTGCTGTCTTTTTCATTGCAGCATATCGCCAATCTTGCTGGCAACAAGAACCTAGTGTTGCCCGTTCCTGCTTTCAATGTCATCAACGGTGGATCACATGCAGGAAACAAGCTTGCAATGCAGGAGTTCATGATTCTTCCTATTGGAGCTTCCTCATTCAAGGAAGCCATGAAGATGGGTGTGGAAGTATATCACAACCTTAAGGTGGGTTACCCTTCCTTGAGGGAAGGGGTTTAGAATTTTTTGGGAACGTATTGTTTCTTATTCTATATTCATAAGATCATCATAGGGTCCTTGCGATGAGGAGATTTTAGTAATTCTCTTTTCGGAATTATCTGCTAAATCATGCCAGTACTTTCCCCTGATATTTTCAGGATCCATGTCCTTCGTATTGTTGAGCATGCTTGTATGATTCAGTTATGCATCTTACTTTCTCACTGACCACTGTTGTTCTCTATAGTCTGTGATTAAAAAGAAGTACGGTCAGGATGCAACCAATGTTGGTGACGAAGGTGGATTTGCTCCTAACATCCAGGTTAACCATAGTTTTATGTAACCTAATCATTCAATTGAAGTTTTTTCTCGTTACTTTTTATTTCTTTCACATTTGTGTACTGAAATTATCATCATTTTTAAATGAATTCAGGAGAACAGGGAAGGTCTTGAATTACTCAAGACAGCCATCGAGAAGGCTGGATACACCGGCAAAGTAAGTTTGTTTCTAATCCTAATGTTCCATTACAAAGGAAATTTTATGACCCTGCAATAGTTATCAACGGAATTTCTTTTTCTCTTCAGGTTGTCATTGGAATGGATGTTGCTGCATCTGAGTTTTATGGATCAGATAAAACCTATGACCTGAACTTCAAGGAAGAGGTTCGACTTTTGACAATCCCCTCCTTTCAATCTGTGTTGCCGCTTTTTGTTTATCCGACCTCGAAAAAAGTTTATTAAGAATTAATTATTAACTTAATTTTCTACTTTCTTTTTTGTCTGTACAGAAAAATGATGGTTCCCAAAAGATCTCAGGAAATGCTCTCAAGGACCTCTACAAGTCATTTGCAAGTGAGTACCCAATTGTTTCAATTGAAGATCCATTTGACCAAGATGACTGGGAGCACTATGCCAAGATGACAGCTGAAGTTGGAGAAAAAATACAAATTGTGGGAGATGATCTGTTGGTGACCAACCCCAAGGTCGGTTGATCTCTTGGAAGCGATGTTTTTCCCTTCCGTCGCTTTCTCCCTATAAAATGGGGTTTCAATTTAAAGTTTCTTTCTGATGGCCTCACTTTACTGACATCTCTACTCTTCCTACTCGTATTTTCAGAGAGTCGAGAAGGCAATCAAGGAAAAATCTTGCAATGCTCTTCTTCTCAAGGTACAACAGGAATCTCACTCCTTAGTCGAAAATACCAGAGCTTGTGTTTTTTATCAACATGAAAATAATAACCCTTTTTAATCTTGTTGGGAATACAGGTGAATCAAATTGGATCAGTAACCGAGAGTATTGAGGCTGTAAGAATGTCCAAGAAAGCTGGATGGGGTGTGATGACCAGCCACCGCAGTGGAGAAACCGAGGACACCTTCATTGCTGATCTCGCTGTTGGTTTGGCTACGGTAATTATTTGATCTGAAATCTGTGTTATCCCTCAGTTTTCTCCAAACCTCCATTCGATTTCTCACGAGTTTTTATATTTGTTTTCAGGGACAAATCAAGACAGGAGCTCCCTGCAGGTCGGAGCGTCTTGCCAAGTACAACCAGGTCTGTACTAGCACCAATTTTCTTTTGTGCTCCTATGATTTCGTAAAATTTCTTAGTTCTTAGTTCTTTGTTGGTTGAATTCTTCAACTTAGTTTCTGAACATCTCATGTTTTGTAAATGTAGCTGTTGCGAATTGAGGAGGAGCTCGGTGCTGAGGCAGTGTATGCCGGAGCTAAGTTCCGTGTGCCCGTTGAGCCCTATTAGTTTATGAAGTGCTTCCGAGGCTTTTGCGGGATATGAGAGATCGGAGTTTGACGATGTTAGGGAATAAGTTTTTATGTAGAATGGCTTAGTTATGTGGAAAACTTGAAACCCTTTTCCAATAACTTTCAGAGTAAGTTTTGTTCTGAGAGCTTGAAAACAGTTCTCTACTGGAAATTTTCGAGTAAGCGTGTTCGACTATGTAATCTGTTTTGAGTTGCTTTCTTAATGTTTGCTACAAGTAAATTTGTGTTTTAAGAACAACTTGATCGTCTTCTCTTTTAGCGTTCGCATTCAATCATCGTTTCTTGTTTTTCGAGTTTGGTGTGTGCATCATGTTCAATGTGCTTCAATGGTTTTTAAGTTTGATCTGGACGGAGATTGATACGAAACGCTTGAATGTTTTTGAAGCTCGATTTGAACTGAGATTGATAAGAGACATCATAAGAGCATCTCAAGAGAGGAGGCCAAGTACAATCTAACTATCCGAGGTTGTCGCCTCGAACTAGGCAACTATACCTCACACATTATCCAAGGTCTCTCTCATCCTCATTCTTTATGGCGTCAATAATTATCCAAGGTCTCTCTCATCCTCATTCTTTATGGCGTCAATAATATTACGGTCTGATAATATTTTTCTTCGTTTGTAAGTGAAATATTACATGTTTGACTCACATGAATGATGAGTTTGATATTTAATCCTCTTTCTTAGTAGAATATCGTTGTATAAGAAAAAACTTCATCGTTTATAAACTTAGGTAGTTGTGCCCGACCATATTTCCATGGGGCACCTTTTACGGAGACTCCTATTGTTGTTGATCTTACTTGATTTCATTAGGTACGAATATTTCGTTAATAAAGTAGTCCTACCAGATATCTTCTCAAATCAAAGATGCGTTTGGGGATGGTATGTATGAATAATTAGCATGAAAACCGACTAAAAGTTTGAAAACTAAGAATTAAAAACGAGATTTTTATGGAATTTTTTTTGAAATGTCATAGGAACTTGTACGCCGTTTTCAATTTATCATATAAATTAAAATTTTAAGCAATATTTCATATCAACTTTCCGAAATCATCAATTTGTCATCTCATCCTAACTCCGTTAAGTTTTCCATCCAAAATTCAAATGACTTGTGTTCAAGGTTATTTCTATCATTTAAGATCTTTTCACAAGTTCTTTACTTTTCTTTAGCAAAACTCTTAAATTTTGTGTTCTGACTTCCGAGGGTATTCATGTGGATCATTGTGTTTCAAGTAGCGTAAATGCATCTACAACTCCATTTCTAGCACCAAACCTCAACTGGTTTCTCATATTACAAGGTACATATAAAATTTGATTTCATGACATGCTAAACTGAACATCCTATAATTGTTTTGATCTAATGCAACTTAATAGAAGAAAGTGGGGTGTTAAAATGACATAGATAACCCTAAACATAAGTCATGTGCCTCACACATGACTTATTTTGGATGGAAAACTCAACGAAGTTAAGGTGAGATGATAAATTGATGATTTCTGAAAGTTGGTATGACAAATTACTTAAAATTTATAAAGGAGAAAAAAAGAAAAAAAAATGCAGGCTGTGGGGTTCGAACCCACGCGTACTTATGTACAGCAGATCTTAAGTCTGCCCCCTTAACCTCTCGGGCAAACCTGCTTCACGTTTGTAGTTTACTAAAGCCTTCTATTTATCCAACTTCATATTGAATACAATTATGCAACATACAAGAATAGCACTGCTGCCGCTGCGCGTTTCGTAAAACTTAAAACCCTAAAACAAAGATCCAAGGCAGAATTCGACATCTTCCCAATTCGGAGGTCTCACAGCCATGGCGGAGCACTTGGCATCCATCTTCGGCACAGAGAAGGACCGCGTCAACTGCCCCTTCTACTTCAAGATCGGAGCTTGCCGGCACGGAGACCGCTGCTCCCGCCTCCACACCAAGCCCAGCATCAGCCCCACCCTCCTCCTCTCCAACATGTACCAGCGCCCCGATATGCTCACCAACCCCGGCGTCGACCCCCAGGGCCAAGCCCTCGACCCCCGCAAGATCCAGGACAACTTCGAGGTCCGTCTGTTTCTCTCTCTCTCTCTCCCCCCCCCCCCCCTTCTCTCTCTCTCCCCCCCCCCCCTTCTCTCTCTCTTGAATTGGGATTTTCTTTTTGGGTGCAGGATTTTTATGTCTCGAATTGGGATTTTGTTTTTGGGTGCAGGATTTTTATGAGGATCTGTTCGAGGAGCTGAGCAAGTACGGACAGATCGAGAGCTTGAATATCTGTGACAATTTGGCTGACCACATGGTATAATTTTCAATTTCTAGGGTTTTTTTGGTGTGTAATTTTTTAGTTTTCTAGTTTTGTTTGACTAATTGATTGTGTGTTTGCGTGTGTAGGTTGGTAATGTGTACGTTCAGTTCAGGGAGGAAGAACATGCTCAAGCTGCGCTTCAGAATCTCACTGGCAGGTTCTATGCAGGTTAGTTCCCCTTCTTTTTCTTATCTTGGTATGTTACGAACATGATGGTCGATATTCGTGATGCTATGGTGGTTTTATCTGCCGCTGTAATATGATTTGCCGAAGTCCTTTTGATTGATTCGTGATCGGTAGATGTATTGTGCTACATGACAGTTCAGTGTTTATTGCTCATTATTGCTGAACTTCCAACTTAGAGCCGAGCTATTAATGAGGATTGGGTTTATTTTGAATTTTCGATTGATTAAATTTTTAAACATGCTGTCTGATTAAATTTTTAAACATGCTGTCTATCAGGGCTGGCCTTGAGACTGTTGGATTTAGGATGAAAGCAAACCGTGCATTCACACAATCGCACATAAGAAACTTCTTTGTATATTGTTAGAAGACCATACATATGTAATAGATTTTCAATCATTTGAGCGAGTTGCTCAAATTTGAATATGTGATGGTGTTGCATAATTATTTCCTGGCTTGGCATTATCATAAACTATGACAGTTCCATGGATAAGATTAAATAATAAATCTGGTTTCAGGTCTTTAGGTATTGAGATTCAAAGTTTCAGACCATGTCCAATTTAGCCCAAGTGGGTTGGAATGGCCGAATTAGGTTTTCTGAACTACAAGCATTGTACTTTGGTCCATCTTTTAATCATCTTAGATTATGATTTGATGAACTACATTTGTTCAGGTAACTCATAGTTTTTCAAGGATGTGTATATTGGATGTACTCTTGTTTTTCCTTTAATTGGACAAATCTTGAATTGATGCTTATCTATTATAGAGATGGATTGGTTCTTATATGTTTACATGTGTCTAGTTCTACTCGTTCAAACATACTTTATTCATATCTATATCTAGGCCGAAAGGGGAAGTTTCATTCCATTGACCATAAAGTTTACCTATGAGTAGATTACAAAATTTACTTTAAAGAAGAACTAAAGGATAAAAATGTCGTTGTTACATAATGGTTTGTAGATGATTCATACATCGACTATAAAACTTGATCTGTAGAAATGACTGCATGGTTGTCTTATAGTTGTTCGACCATTAAATTAGAGCACACGTATTTAATTCCGCAGTAACTTGTAAAACTGTTAATCATTACAACCATTTGCAAGTTAAGGTAATGAAGCTTTATCCTTCAGAATTGAATATATTGGTAGGATTCCATTCAATTTGAGTTATTTTGAATTGTATATGTTTGAATCTGGAGAGTTTTAAATTTTCTTGTCAGCCAGTGGTGGTGGCACTCTTATTGTTGTCTGATCTTTTTCATTGTTTTTCTTTCATTACAATGATAGTACTATTAGTATTAGTAGAATTACTGCTATCATGCAGTTACTAACGTTTTAGTAATATGATGAATGCTAAACATTCTAGGGCGTCCCATCATCGTCGACTTTTCCCCCGTGACGGATTTTCGTGAAGCTACCTGTAGGCAGTACGAAGAAAATGTATGCAATCGAGGTGGCTACTGCAACTTCATGCACTTGAAGAAAATTAGCAGGTGAGATGGTACTTTTCTCTTATTTTGCAAACAGCATGATTTTCATATTGACTTGTTTGTTTATGCACGTACTTCTATCAATTGTTAGGGAGTTGAGGAGGCGGTTATTTGGGAGAAACAAGCGAAGGCATAGTCGCAGTCGAAGCAGAAGCCGCAGTCCTCAAAGGCATCATCGTGGTGGTTATCAGGAGCGCCCACATGGAGGTCGTGGTTTCGGTAGAAGAGGAGAAGATGACAGAGATCATCGTTTCAATGATAAGAGCAGGAGGCCTAGAAGCCGCAGTCCTGGGCGTAGAGGAAGAAGTAGAAGCCCTGTGGGTGCTGGGGGAAGGAGGAGGAGTCCTCCAGCCAGGGAAAGTAGTGCCGAAAGAAGGGCTAAGATCGAACAATGGAACAAGGAGCGGGAACAGGTGGACTCTGGAAATAAGTATGATGACAATAATAACAGCAACAATCAGGATGATCAATGGAATGGTTCTGCAGAGAACAATGATCAGTACTACGACGACCCTCATCAGCAGCAGCAGTAGCACGTTAGATACAAAATTAATCTTCCTGCTTCCAAGATCAAGCCTCAGTTATTTCAAGCAGCTTACCGTGCTACTTGTATACAAGATGGCTGTTGTCCAAGAACTATGTCCATTATCTAATGTGATGGGTTTTGGAGGCGGTAAGGTAATTTCGTGATCTTGGTGCAGGAGTCTGCTGCCTACAATGGTGAGTTTTTATTATAGGAAACATCGTAGTGTACGTGAAGTAAGAGACATGAATGTTTTTACTGGAATTACAAGTATTTTCTAAGATGTCTTGATTAAGTTTTTCAAACCTTTGCTGTTAGAATTGTTAGCGTGATCATTTGTTGCTGCTTTTCCTAATTCGGGTGACTGACGGTGATTATATTATTATTCCTGCTACTTCCTTTATCCGAATTTCTGTAGGATATGGCTCCCTAGTAGTTTATTCCCTGCATATGTGTCTGTAGGCCTTTAGTGCAATTGTAATTCTTGCTTCGGAAGAAATCAAATAGCAGTGTATTGGTTTTATCGAAAAATCGCATTCTCATCAAGTCTCAAAAGTAATTAACAACTGGTTCTGTTTTAACCAGCTTGGATGAGAATTGACTGCAGTTGATATGGGAGGCATTTTCTATGTAAAATTGTTCTGAATTCTATTGTTTTCGAATTTGAGACGTTATGAGTAACCGTTGCATTATTTTACATAGGTGTTCGTTGCTTTCGTTTCTTACCGAGATTTGGTCATTCTCGTGTTTAGAATTTCTGAAAACGGAGTTCAGTTAATTGAAAGTTAGGAACAGATGAAAATTTCACAATTTACCTCTCATCGTTGCACACACCACAAGCTAAAGCTTTCTAAGTTCTGGTCACCGAATTGAAGATGTTGCCAATCTCACAACTTAGTTACACCGATGAAGCCTACATCGTACGTGTGACGGAAGAAGATGGATCAAAATGTCTCCGGCCAAACGATCAGCAAATTCTGGGTGATCATTTACAGGTCTCTGTTACTTGGAATGTCAAGAGAACTTGCTATTCGGAAGTTGAATGGCCAATAAAAAATTCATGCATTTGATGGTATATACTATATGCTAATACCATCATTAGAATCGGAATACTCGCAGCAGAAACACGTAGACGCCATGACATTTGAACACATGATATACGAGAAAATACCCGTTCTCGTTCCTTGGTTGCCGGCTGCGCTGGTTGGAGTGTTATTCTGAATCCGCCGGAGCCACAGACGGCTGCGTTGGTTAGAGTGTTCTTCTGTCTGCGGATTCGGAAGAACCATTGGCAAACGTTTTCGACATGATTCAGAAAATATGCAACATGACGCAAGAAGTTGGACGTTCTTGTCACATTCGACAAGCAAATTACACTCTTTACCTCAACAATATGAAGCAGTGGAGCGGAGAACAGTAGAGCCTAGGTGTGGTCTTTTTAAGTACTTTTCTCAATGAACTGCAATTTCGTTTTCGGCAATTCTACACACGAGATGACCAAATCTTGGTAAGAAACGAAAGCAACGAACAGCGACGTAAAATAACGAATCATAACGTCTTAAATTCGAAAACCACAGAACTCAGATTAATCAACTGCAATAAATTCTCATCCATGCTGGTTAAAACAGAACCAGTTAGTAACCAATAATCTCCGTTTATCTTGCTAAACCGAACTTCTTTCTTCTCGTCAAAATCCCAAAACATCACCATGTAGAGGGTGGAGAATAATCTGCCTCTCACTTTGCAGCACTGTGCTTTGCCTTTGTATGGCTTTGCAATGCACCATCCGAGTTAAACGACCTGCGTGAAGAACAGTGCAAGAAATTACAATTCCGTTTACGAAGAAACACACTAGCAAGAATTGAAACTTATTCAAAAAATGAAATAGAATTACCTGTTGCAGGGTTGGCAATGGAATGCACCGCTTGATTTAGGAGCCTGCTGCTTTGACTGGTCGGACGTAGCTGGTTTTTTCCCAGTCTGCTTTGAAGGGTGTGGAGTTGCTGTGTGGACGCTGCCCTTCCTGCTACCTGCACTGACAAGTAGCAGTCAATTAAACATCTCCGCTTATATAATGGTCAGACAATCATCTCCATTTCAAATCGCCGCTGTGTGACAGGGAACATGTAACATATTCAATTGAAATGAGACTACAGACAGCACCCACCACAAAATCCAGGTTTACAAGTTAAAATTTGGCAAAGTACATGTTTAAATTTATTAAAACTTTGTAATACGCGTCTTCCACAGCACACACGAAAATGTTTAAAATGGTAACAGAATGAGAAAAAGCATTGGAAGACAGAAAACTTTACCAATCTTTTCAGGAGTAACAAACTTTGGCTTCTTGTCATTAGCAGGTGTTTTAGAAGATTCAGCAGGTCGCTTCTTGCCAACATCAGCCTTGACAACAAAAAAGACGAATACATTTACTTATCAATGATAATTTGATAACGAAAACAACACAGAAGGGATATAAGCACTCTCGGACATCAAAAAGTAAAGGCCTTCATAATAGGAGCGTTATTACCTTCTTCGGAGTTTCTTCATCCTCTTCACTGTCATCGTCACTGTCAGAATCATCATCACTTTCGTCAAAATCTTTACTGCTATCTCCCTCAGCCAAGGCCTATAAAACAACTCAGCAAGAAGATATATTCAGTACACATTGTCTCTGGATAATGCCATGCAAAATTACATCAACAAAGTTAAAACAATAATTTGTAATAAGCCAGAAAAAAAGTTTTAAAAATTCAGTAATCAGTTTCAAATGCAAGAAGTCGATCACTCCAGAGTGTTGTAGACATAATATAATGGCACGAATGTCAATTCAATTTTTTAAATGCCAAACTTCTAGTAGTCACATCTGGGAAATTTCTGTACACAAGTACGCATGCTCCAGAGCCAATAATTGTTTTCGATACCCAGAATCTATATTTCTAGAATTAACACCTAAATAAAGCTTTTTCTGTTCATATTTGTTATGGATTAATACCGCAACTAAATATACCTAAAGAACAGAGATTATCGGAACCTTTCTAAACAATTACATAGAAATTGCACGTACAATACGTCCCAGAACACAAGTCCAATATCGTATATAACTTGGGCAATGAACATGTTTGTTTCAGATGTACTTTTCTCAGTTAATCACGGTAGGTAAATTACCGTTAGACATTCACATCTGGTAAAATATTTCAGTTATCGAAAGGAAATTCAAACAGAATTGAAAGATGTGAATACCTGATGACCAACAAACTCATCATCATCATCGCTACTAGCTTCCTTTTGCTCAGATTTACTAGGCTTCTTAGCTACCTCAGTAACATTAACCTTTGCTTTTCCTGCAAGCCAACTCGTTCCAAATCACAATATAAAGTTATTAAAAAGAAGAAGAAAAAGCCTCAAATCCCAGTAATAAAAAATGAATCAGTATTATCTTTACCCTTATCAACCAGAGTAGGTGCCCTAATAGGTGGTGCATCATCCTCTTCAGAATCTAGAAGAAAAAACAGATCAACAGCTTAAGAATCAAATGCGCTTGGAAGTTAGAACTATGATAAAACCAAATAAACCAAATATCAGAATGGTGACTCACCAGACTCCACAATAGTGAAGACAAAACATAGCAGTCAAGGATTTAACAAAAAATTCAATGTTCAAGAAAGTAATCTGAGAACAAGTAACATGTAAGACACACCATTTAACGTGAAACGTCATTAAAAAAAAGGATATCACATAGACTTATATCCAGTGAAGTGGACGCTCCCATTTTTCCAGTTATGGGATAGCTCAAATTTCTCATCAAATACAATATCAAACATTAACTGAGGGGATTTCTCAGCAGAAAGAAACCCAAGAACAAGCTTCAGATCACCAACTTTCGCAAAGAGTGAAATAGGATCGCCTCCCTTCGCTTTCTTAAGGTCATCCAGACAAGCCTGCATTATAAAAATAAATTTTACACAAACTTGCGCAACATATTAAAGGCAAAAGAAACAGAAAAATGAAAAATTAACAGTCACAAAATTTTACAGCTAGCTGACTACCTGCGAAAGATGCAGGAGCTTTTCACCAGGATCAACAACAAGAGACTGACCACTTTTTACCTCAGCACCTGGACATTGAGTCACTTAAGTAGTCATTAATAACTGCAAATTTGAAAGTAAAGAGAAAAAAGGACATTGAGGGAAAAAAAAGTAAGAGATGCCTATTTTGCAATAAAAATTAAACAAGGGAGGGAAAAAACGCAAACGAGATTCCTGAATCACATCAACCCGATGCAAAAACAATTATGGAATAGATATCACATTCTATTCAATAACTTGAAACAGATAACAAATCATCCTTAACATATATCACATACAATTGTATTCACCACAAGCACATTGCATCGGTTCAAAACGAAATACAATGATTATAATTTTGTTACCATGGCACCTTCAACATGTACAAAGAATTAACACGTGCATTGCTGTAACTAAGAAGTAAGAAGCCACATGAAGAAAAATAACATGGAATCTTAAACGTTAACCATCTCAACAAAAGAAAATTAAAACTTATGCTAGAGCAGAAACGTCACGCATGCCAAAAATCCAAGTTAAACATGTCAGCAACTGAAAAAACATTTACAAACTCAGACTAAATATATTTTCCATTTATTTTCTCGGCAAACAAACAGAGTGACTTAAGTTCTAAATAAGCAACAAGAAGCCACAAAAATACTTATCAAAACATTTTAGAAAGAAACAGAAGCTAAAAAACCTAAGTCAAGCGCTGCGAAAATTAACCACACCAGTCCTGCCATTTTCCCTAGTTTTCTCAGCAACCAAACAGCAAAAGAAGGTACTTTCCATTTATTTTCTCAGCAAACAAACAGAGTGGATTAAGTTCTAAACGAAGAACATGGAGCCAGAAAAATACTAATAGCAAAAATAATTTTAAAAACAAAAAAGGGCTTAAAAACCTAAACTCAAGCGCTACAAACTTCCGATCCACAGCATAAAATTTTAACCAGACTAGTACCGTAATTTTCCAGAGTTTTCTCGGCAACCAAACAGCAAAAACGTTACAAATAAAAACGCAAAACATTCGTAATGAGAAAATAAAACCCTAACAAATCAAACGATCAGGGAGCGAGAGAAGTTTTCAAAATTACATAGAGAGACAGAGAGGAATACCCCAAAACTCCATTGCTTGCTAGTGCTAGGTCTTCTAGAAGGCTTTGCGGAATTTTCAATTTCTAATTTTCGGTTTCTTTTTCGGTGACAATTTTAATCTTGAGGAATGAGGCGGATCATTTTATATGGAGGCTCCATCGGGTTCTTCTCTAGAGAGATTTTAATGTGCCCGCGTTATTTGTACGGATTTTTTTTTTAAAGTTTCCTTTTCCACAATGACATATAGCGTAAGTTTACGTGCTCGTGTTACAAACACACTGAAATAATTCTCGTTTTTACAGTGAGATGAAGAGTGACAACGTTACACATGTCAAAAGGTTAAGCCCCACTGGTTGAGAGAATTTTCAATGAGCAAATGTCAAGCCCGATAGTTTCGAAGATTTTTTGAGCATGTCTGGTTCGATACATCAAGTATAATAATATAATTAATTAAAAATTAAAAAAAAATTTCGTCCAATTATATTATAACATTTGATATACCAAACAGTGTTTTCAACGGACATAAAATTTTCACCGACTGGTTCGGCAACCCAGAGGCTGATGAGTGACCCAATCGGGCTTAGAGGCCAATAAAGTGCAAATTTTTAATTTCATAAAATACCTTTCTGATCAAATTTCATAAATACCTTTATTTTCGGAAATTATTATTGCCACTATAAAAATCTTATTTTGCACTCCAAACTTTCTATAATTAAAAAAAGAAACACTTCTCTCTGCAAAGAGCCTTGATGATTTGCAGGCGCAAGCGTTGTTTAGAAGTTGTGAAGGTTTGAGGATGGACCATCTGGCAAGCATTGGCTCGGCGAGGCCTCATAGACAATTCACACCTTCGTTTCTCAAACTTGTTTTATCTTACAAGTCTTTGTTCGGGTATGTTTCTTTGCGGCAAGGAGACCGTGAGGAGTGTAGAGTGCTAATAACAATTCCTTTATTTCCTGGACAAACAAACTTAAATACAAGGCTTTTGGAAGAAAATAGTTAAAAAATAATACAACGAAAATTCCAAATTATACAACACATTTCCTCCAATCGACGAGCTAAAAAAATAGAATTACAAAGAATGTAAATCCTTTGAACAAACTAAGGTCAATTTGTAGATGGAATTTCTAAATCTTCCTAACTTCTTCTGGGATTCATTCAACACATTTCACATAAAGAATGGACGAGCAGCAGGATCACAATGAACTTCAATAACGAATCGCAAACTTCAAATAAATTACGCCAGTCGCCAGCTGCCGATTCTTTCTATTTCTCTGTTTTCTTCGTTGATTCCTTCACGTACTCCTCCTTCTCGTTCAACCACAGGTCTGCAAACTCGCAATGCTTCCAAGCTTCAAACCACGGTCCTCCACGAGTGTAGTGTACAGCCTTGGGTTGTGTTTGGGGATCATTTTCAACGACCTTGTTATGTCCCTCGAGGAAATTCCACACAAATGGGATCGACCCTATTTCATTATCCTCGAGCCACTGAAACCTGTGAAGAAAAGCACCCGTTTCCTTATTCACAACCTCGGGTGTCAACACCTTGTTCTTGGGATGCCCACAGTTATACAATACCATGGAGGACCAGTTCTTCCTCGGATACACAGTTTGAACGGCTCCATCCATTTTTGTTGTCTCTTTTGGAGTATAATCATGTTGAACACACATTATAGCGTACTTATCGTCAATCAAGTCTCGCAGCTCCTTAATGTCAGCAAGATAAAGAAAATCACAATCCACAAACATTGCCCAACCTTCATAATTCGCCAAACGTGGAGTCAAGAACCGAGAAAATGAAAACTCAGTGCTTTCAAATTGCCCTCGTTCACGCCAGTAGAGGCCATCCTTTCGCAGATCTGATTGTTTGATTGGTGTGATCTCAACAGGGATTGAAGACCGCTTCAAAATTGAGTGGCGACAGACCTCATATGCGAGATCTTCACGTGGATCATAACCCACAAAGATCTTAAAGGGATTTTCCTTAATGTTGCCATTAGAACTCACTGGATGAATCTTCCCATCACTCGAACTCATCTTAGCTGATAAGATGGTACCTCACTGTTCAGAATCGAAACAACACGCAGAAGATTATTCAGACAATGAGTTTACAAATAAGTAATGAAAATCGTCGACGGATATAGAAATTTTCATGACATGGAATAAACCATGGATTATATGACAATTTCTCTAAAATCCAAGCAGGGAAATGGCCGATCATACAAATACCGAGTTTAACTAGTCGATTAATTGCTGAGCAAGGAAAAGATTATTCCAATTGAGATAAGCTCCCACCAAGGCATACAATTCACAGATCTGAATCGAAATTCAAAGACAATAACAAAGGGATTGTTCTTATTTACTAGTTCGAGATCTAAAACATCACAAACAACAACACTAGTGTCATGTGTTAGCAAGACCCCTGTTTGGTTACCAAGAAAATGAAGGAAAATTGTGGATCTTAACACTTTCTGCTGCAATGGGTCAATTATTCATTTTCCAAAAATATGGAATTCTACTTTCTGAGTCTCAATTTGGCAAAGATTAAGGATCCGAGCATTTAATTCCTCAATTTTCCATCATTTTCAATTTAAATTAAACCAAAAACAAAAAACAAAATTCTGGGTTCTGCGTAATAAACCAAAATCAAATGCAACTTAATCACCATATATCCAAGATCAAAGATATTCATACAAGAAATCCAGAAAACCCCATATTTTTGAGTTTTAGAGAAATGCAGAAGCACAGAAGCTAAATCGTAAACGTCATAAACCCAGAAATACACACAAAATTGCGGAAGCAGTACCTGGAGGTGGAAATGGCGCAGATCTTGCTGCAACTGCGGTGGCGGTGACGCTTGTATATTCTTTTCTTTTTCTTTTCTTCAACTTTCCGGGAAAATTTATATGAGAGGACTGAGATCAGATATTTTCAATTCAATGGCACAGAAAGAGAGAGAGAATTGAGCGGCAGCGGAGTGAGTGGCTGGGCTTTGATTTGTGCAAATATATAGGGAGGGAGATTTACTATCATATGAGACAGAGATCATGAGATTCACGTTAAATTGACCATATATATGGCCTCGACCTCGAAAATAATTTACATGAAACGAGCACGATATTATTGTATCGTTGTTAAACCGACACCGAAAAATTATCTAATTATACCAATAAATATGTAAATATGTATTATTCTATTATAATACTACCATAAAGATGCATGTAAATCGCTCTCCTTGCTGTGGTGGCGCTTTTTTATTGTTCGGTGTGTGGGGTTACCGCGTATAAATTGTCAATGCCCATTGCTTTTTTTTATTTTTTGTTTGTCAAAGAGATTCATTGAAAAAACAGAGCTCCAAAACAAAACCAACAGACCAAGACAGCACACAGTTGAGGCCAGCACAATTATACCATGTCGGTGCGCCCACAAATCTTAGTTACCACGTGGGCATTTAAATATAGATATATTTTTGCTCACCATCATTTAGTATGTTGTATGCTCACCATTCTATTTATCATCGTTAATTGAGTTTGAATTTCGATATTCGTGTAATGGATAAACACAAATCTCAAAAGTAAAACTCATCTAACGATGATAAATACGGTGATGAGCATACATCACACTAAATGATGACGTGCAAAAATACACTTTTTAAATATAAACATGGCCGACCCTGAGGTAGCCTGAGTAGGCGGCCGCCTAGGGCCCCCACTTCGGGGGGGGCCTCTAAATTTTATTTTATTTTTTTATACAGGGAAGTGTTATTGAAATTCCAAAAATCTTATCTTACACTCTTCACAAGTGCATTTTTCTCTCCAAATATAGAAAGTTTGGAATGTAGAATAAGAATTTTAGAGTGTCAATCATAATTTTCTATATATATTTTTATATATAATTTTGTAGTTTGGGTAAATATCTAAATATGAAATTATATATATTTTTTTGGAACTTGCCTTGCTGTGTTTTGGGTAGGGCAGGGGAAAAAAATATTTGGGGGGGGGGGGGGAATATTTATTTTTAAATATGTGTGTATATATATAATATATATAAATATATTTTTAGAATTATAATTTAATAAAATATTTAAATTTAAAATCATATAGTTGTCTTGAAAGTTGAAACTTGGCATACAAAATACCTTGGGTGGGGTGAAACATAAACTTCAGCAACAATTCACCTTTTTTTTGGGAATTTAACGCACAGAGCAACTGAGCAAGTCTGCGATGGACTCATTTGCAATGCTTATGAGATCTTGAAGGTGCTTTCATGGCGTCCAGAGACTAATAAAAGTGATGGTAAGTTGGGTTTTTTTTCACTGGATTTTGTAGCTTCCAATTGGATGTTTATTGTAATTAACTGGGTGTTCTAATCACTGGCAATTTTTTTTTTACAGTGGAAGTGATTTTGGAGGTGAAAAATGAGTTGCTGAAGAGTAACCAAGAGAGTGAAGTTTGGGAAGGGTGGTTTGGAGATCCATGTGTTCCAATTCCATGAGATGGTATTACTTGTGAATCTGTTGCTGGTTATGCTGTCATTATTGTATTGTAAGTTATTTGTTTCCAATTTCTTATAAGTTCTGCAAATGGCTTTCATGGAATCATGAGAATATGGCATTTGCATTGAATTATACTAGTTTTCAGTGTGGTGGGATGCTTTGGGAGTGAAGTTTTATCGGGTTTTTCGACAAAAATGTATTGTTAAAGGCCATAAATATAGAATTGTGATAAATTCCTTAAAAACCATAATAAGTTTAACATAGAATATTTGATAATAATTTTTAGGTTCTTATTAAATTACTAAAAAAGGTTTGATTGCAAAGTAGGTAAAAGAAGACATTTTGTAAGCTTTCACCGGAAATTGATAATTCATTAGATTAATTGCTTTTGCTTTCTTAGAGTTATTTCACATATAACTTTGCTCATGATTTCGTATTTTAGGTATTCTGAATAGTCGCAGTTCTGCATGACTCATTTCCGATTTTGAATCAGTTCTTCTTTCCCACTCCACTTACAGAGGTCAGGAATCAGGTACCCAATCAATGCTTCTCTTCTCTTCTGCTTCTTTTTCTATAATTTAATTTGTGAGTGCTGTGTTTATAAATATAATTAGGATTTTCGATTCTAGGGTTTATGATTTGTTTATTTTAATGTGTATTGTTTATGCGAAATCAAAGTATTCACTTGTCAAGTGTCTATATTGCACTTATAAAATTCAAACTTGTGGATGTACTTAATAAAGTGGTTAAATCCCTTCAAGAAGATACATGGATTATGGGTGCACTTAACAAGGTTGGTCACTTTTGCTTCCTAACTAGTTTTGGTTCAAGATAATTCAAAGTTTCGATGTTGAATTTTACCATATTTTTTATGCGCCTTGTTTTGTGTTGTGTCATTTGTATCAAACTGTTGTGTTGGGTGGGTAAAATTTGAATTTTAGTTTGTTTCTTTGTCAATTTGTTGTTTACAGAATATTAAGTTGATTGTTGATTGTGGGGTTGTGATTTCCTGATTGAAAAAGAGTTGGTTATCATGCATCCTATTAGAAATAGTAAGCCCACTAACAGAAACAGAAAGTATCTCTCTGGGTCTCAAAAAAGAAGCAATAAGGAAAAGGAAGAAGCATTAATAAAGTCATAGGCTGGATCTCTTAGTAAGTTTTTCAAGAAACAAGATGCTATTTCAGTGAATGAGGAACAAGGGAATCATGACAGTAATGGGGAGAAAGATGAATTCACGATTGAGATTGATAACGAAGAGCAACATGAGCGATATGAGCCTCTATCTGACGATGGTAGTAAAGAGCAAGAAGATGAACCTCTGATTAAGACTGACATTGAAGAACATGATCAAACTAATGAGAATGGTAAGGATAGTGAAATTGTCTTTCCTTTGAATATTGATGATCTAGGGAATTGGGATAAGATTGATCAAAATCTTAGGGACATGTTAGTGGAAAGAGGTCCTAAAAGAGTTGATGATGTTGCATTTCCGAAAGATAATTCAAGTAGGCATTTTTCTTCTGTACATTACATTTGAAAATTGTCTAATGGTGAGACGCAAGATAGGAAGTGGCTAGTATACTCATGTTCTTTGGATATAGTATTTTGTTTTTGTTGCAAGCTATTCAAGCAAATTGGAATCAAGACTTACCTGGATAATGAGGGTTTGAAAGATTGGAAGAATATTGGTCAGAGGCTTACAACTCATGAAACTAGCAAGGAACACATTCACTACATGAGTGAATGGATTGAATTGGAAAGAAGATTTCAAAAATGTAAAACAATTGATGAAAGTGTGCAACAACAAATAAGCAAAGAGAAAGAACATTGGAGACAAGTGTTATGAAGGATAATTGTTGATGTGAAAAGACTTACAAAAGTTACTTTGGCATTTTCGTGGAGACAATGAGAAGCTGTTTGAAGAGAATAAAGGAAATTTTTTAAATGTGATTGAAATGATTGCTGAATTTGATCCTACAATGCAAGAGCACATTCGACGTATTGATACACATGAGAGTCATTACCATTATCTTGGTCACAAGATTCAAAATGAATTGATATAACTGTTGGCAAGTGAGGTCAAAAGTGAAATCATAGCAAGAATCCGAGAAGCGAAGTATTTTTCAGTAATACTTGATTGCACTCCGGATGCCAGTCACGAAGATCAAATGTCTCTTATAATAAGGTGTGTGGATGTTATAAAAACTCCAATAAAGGTTGAAGAATTCGTTTTAGAATTTTTGAATGTACATGACTCAACAGGGTGTGCACTGTTTCATGTGCTTTTAGGTGCATTGAGCACTCTTAAACTTGATGTTGATGACATAAGGGGACAAGGTTATGACAATGGTTCAAATATGAAAGGCAAAAATAAAGGCATGCAAAGCAGAGTACTTGAAATAAATCCTAGAGCATTCTACATTCCATGTGGCTATCATAGCCTTAATCTTGCACTTTGTGATAGGGTGGGGGGGGCCCAAAATATTTATTTTTAAATATGTGTGTATATATATAATATATAAAAATATATTTTTAGAATTTGAATTTAATAAAATATTTAAATATAAAATCATATAGTTGTCTTGAAAGTTGAAACTTGGCATACAAAATGTCTTGGGTGGGGTGAAATAGAAACTTCAGCAACAATTCACCTTTTTTTTGGGAAATTTAACGCATAGAGCAAGTCTGTGATGGACCCATTTGCAATGCTTATGAGATCTTGAAGGTGCTTCTGTGGCATCCAGAGACTAATAAAAGTGATGGTAAGTTGGGTTTTTTATTTCACTGGATTTTGTAGCTTCCAATTGGATGTTTGTTGAAATTAACTAGGTGTTCTAATAACTGGCAATTTTTTTTTACAGTGGAAGTGATTTTGGAGGTGAAAAATAAGTTGATGAAGAGTAACCAAAGAGGGAAGTTTGGGAAGAGTGGTCTGGAGATCCATGTGTTCCAGTTCCATGGGATGGTATTACTTGTGAATCCGTTGTTGGTTATGTTGTCATTACTGTATTGTAAGTTATTTGTTTCCATTTTCTTATAAGTTCTGCAAATGGCTTTCATGGAATCATGAGAATATGGCAATTTATTGAATTATACTAGTTTTCAGTGCTGTGGGATGCTTTGGGGGTGAAGTTTTATCGGGTTTTTTTGACAAAAATGTATTGTTAAAGACCATAAATCCAGAATTGTGATAAATGCCTTAAAAACTATAATAAGTTTAACATAGAATATTTGATAATAATTTTTAGGTTCTTGTTAAATTACTAAAAAAGGTTTGATTGCAAAGTAGGTAAAATAAGACAGTTATCAGCTTTCATCGGAAATTGATAATTCATTAGATTAATTGCTTTTGCTTTCTTAGAGTTATTTCATATATAACTTTGCTCATGATTTCGAATTTCAGGTATTCTGAACAGTCATAGTTCTGCATGACTCATTTTCGATTTTGAATCGGTTCTTCTTTCCCACTCCACTTACAGAGGTAAGGACTCAGGTACCCAATCAATGCTTCTCTTCTCTTCTGCTTCTTTTTCTATAATTTAATTTGTGAGTGCTGTGGGATTTTCGATTCTAGGGTTTGTGATTTGTTTATTTTAATGTGTATTGTTTATGTGAAATCAGAGTATTCACTTGTCTAGTGTCTATATTGTAGTTATAAAATTCGAACTTGTGGATGCACTTAATAAAGTGGTTAAATCCATTCAAGAAGATACATGGATTATGGGTGCACTTAACAAGGTTGGTTACTTTTGCTTCCTAACTAGTTTTGGTTCAAGATAATTCAAAGTTTTGATGTTGAATTTTACCATATTTTTTATGCGCCTTGTTTTGTATTGTGTCATTTGTATCAAACTGTTGTGTTAGGTAGTGGGTAAAATTTGAATTTTAGTTTGCTTATTTATCAATTTGTTGTTTACAGAATATTGAGTTGATTGTTGATTGTGGGGTTGTGATTTCCTAATTGAAAAAGAGTTGGTTATTGTTGATGCACAAAACCTGAGGTCTTGGAACAACGTAAATCCAACCATGAATCTGCAAGAAATGTAAATAACACAAGATGTATCCTGGTTCACCCCAAGGTTTGGGCTACATCCACACTGACTGTATTTCTCTGAGAGTATTTGTGAGGGAGAGAGTGTGAGAGTTTTGCTCTAGATAGGAGAGACTTAGCGTTTGTGAGGATGAAGAGGCCCTTTTATAGAATAAGGGCTTCTCCCATTTTTACATATTTGTCCTTTTCTTTATTACATAATTACATTTGAGTCCCTCGAGTATATATACGAGGTCTAAATACGGAGGCCCTAAGTATGGTATAAACAGTAGTCCCCCAAGTCTTCAGTCAAAAGAGTCTTTTGGCTGGAGACTTGAAATTCAGTCCATGTGTGGGCTGAAGTAACTAGATGCTGTCTTGAACTGATGCTCGATATAAGGCAATGCTCAATCTGAAATGATGCTCAACTAAAAGTAACACACGCTGCTTGGCTGCTCGGCTCGTGGCTTATGTTGCCTTGGTTGGCTCAGCTTGTGGCGTTTGAAGGTGAGGGAGTCCCCTTTATTGACATGAGTGATGCTCATAAATGTTTATGTTGATTGACATGAGCGATGCTCATGGATGTTGTCATGAGTGATGGTCATGAATGTTAACATGAATGATGGTCATGAATGTTTATGTATGATTGATATGAGTGATGCTCATGGATGTTGTCATGAGTGATGCTCATGAATGATGGTCATGAATGTTTATGTATGATTGTCATGAGTGATGCTCATGAATGTTTATGTATGAATGACATGAGTAATGCTCATGTATAATTTGGAGTACTGGGCGTACTTTTGATCACCTGGTTGGTGGCATGAAGGAGAGTACATGTTGTACATTTCATCACCTATTTGGTGGCATGAATGGCTAGTTGCCAAATGATATTAGAGTATGGGTTGTACATTTCATCACCTGGTTGGTGGCATGAATGGCTAGTTGCTAAATGATATTAGAGTACGGGTTGTACATTTCATCACCTGGTTGGTGGTAATGCCGGTAGGTTGCCGAATAATTTTGGAGTACTGGGCGTACTTTTGATCACCTGGTTGGTGCTAATAACAGCAGGTTGCCGAATAATTTTGGAGTACTGGGCGTACTTTTGGTCACCTGGTTAGTGATAATAGAGGGCCTGGCTCTTTTGGGCATATGAGCCTTCGCCCTCCACATGACATTGCAGCCCATTATTTTGGGCTTGCCGTTTTTTTTTATTACCCTCTGATGGATTTTATACAGATGTCTCCGAAAGATAAGAAAAATAATTTACACCATTCAGAAACAAGAAAAGTAAATCACATCATTCTGGTGGGGTGTTTATTCCTTGCTTTTGCTTTCTGCTTTCCGTCGCACTCTCTCTGTCTCTTCACCTGGTAGACAAAATGAATCGTAATAATAGGAACCTTATAATTTTGCCCTTTTTCTTTTTTTCTCTTTTCCTTTTTTGCTTTACTTTTGCTTTTACTTTGTAAAGTGCAGATGACACTCAAGTTCTCTGTTTCCCCATGGCTTCCCACCATTCTCCAGCCGGGATCGCATATTTTGCCACGACGCTAGCCACATTAGCACTGTGGCTAAGAAGCTAAACTGTGCAATAGAAATCTTCTAGCCTTTCCACGTGGGCACACTGGCTAAGAAGCTAACATGTGCATAGTATCTAATAGACTGCACATTCAAATGATTCTCATCCCTGGCCTCCACATGCATACTCACTTCATTCACATGCAGCTCCCCACCTTTGGTCCTCTGCCCGAGGTACATCTTTTCTCTGTGTGCGTTTTGATGGCCTCCCAAGGATGTTGATGTGAATGAGGAGAGTGATCGAGAGGAATAACCTATATCTCAAATGGAAATGTAGCGGCAAACGGTACAATTGAAACAAAGTGAGCTGAAACATCAACCAACAAATCCTTTGAAGATTTGAATTCACAAACGCTGCAGTTCCCAGTCTGATCAAAATACTCCTTCATACTGTCAAGTTGGGCATCAACTGCTGTTGGAACAATTGGAAGTGCCATTATCTGACTGTGAGAGTGGCTTATTGATGCCCCAGCTGAAGCACCATGGTTCTTAAACACCTGGACGTATCTGATGACATCGTGGATTATAAGCTGTCGGATCCGCGTCATGTACGTAACAAGAATCTTGCCGACAAATTGAAAAGCTGAACGAAGTGAACAGAGGTCTCAATCACCACGTCGTGGAACCCAAACCTACTGGTCACGACTCGACCTGGACCTGAATCGGAGTTCTGGTGTAACGGGTCTTGAGCAGAGACGACGTTCATGTCTCTGCTGAGGGCAGGGTAAAGGTTCTGGATGACCCGGATTGTCCAGTCTGGATTGTCGGGCGGGAGCCGGAAGATTTTAGGTGCGCACTTGTGCTCGTGGCTGATGCAGAAAGGGCACTATTGTTGTTGGTCAGAGTTGGGGTTGATGATTTGTTGGGTACGACGTTGTTCTCGACGTCGCCGTCCTCGTCGAGCCGTAGAGAGTCAGCGAGGGAGCGAGCGAGCCTTGACATTTTTGTAGAAAGTCACAAGCTTTTCCGACAACCCAGATCGGGAAATCCACTGAAAAATCAGAAATCGAGCTTGTCGGAGAGAAAACGCCGGAGAAAGCCTCGGGTTTCAGAAGAGCTCTGTGGATCGACGATTTGGGAAAGAAGCAGAAACCTAACTCAGAGAAGCTGGCTTTAATGGCTAACTTGCTATTTTACTACTAGCTGTTTTGACTTGTTGGATACTGAGGTTTGGTTTTCTGCAGATCCACAGCGGAGGTGAAAAAATGAAAAAGAACCGACACAACTTTTCGTATTAATTCCCACAGACGGCGCCAAATGTTGATACACAAAACCGGAGGTCTTGGAACAACGTAAATCCGACCGTGAATCTGCAAGAAATATAAATAACACAAGATGTATCGTGGTTTACCCCAAGGTTTGGGCTACATCCACACTGATTGTATTTTTCTGAGAGTATTTGTGAGAGAGAGTGTGTCTTTGCTCTCGATAGGAGAGACTTAGCGTTTGTGAGGGTGAGGAGGCCCTTTTATAGAATAAGGGCTCATCCCCTTTTTACATATTTGTCCCTTCCTTTATTACATAATTACATTTGAGACCCCCGAGTATTTATACGAGGTCTAAATACGAAGGCCCTAAGTATGGTATAAACAATTATCATGCCTTATATTAGAAATAGTAAGCCCACTAACAGAAACAGAAAGTATCTCTTTGGGTCTCAAAAAAGAAGAAATAAGGAAAAGGAAGAAACATTAATAAAGTCTTAGGCTAGATCTCTTAGTAAGTTTTTCAAGAAACAAGATGATATTTCAATGAATGAGGAACAAGGGAATCATGATAGTAATGGGGAGAAAGATGAATTCACGACTGAGATTGATAACGAAGAGCAAGATGAGCAATATGAGCCTCTATCTGATGATGGTAGTAAAGAGCAAGAAAATGAACTTCTGATTGAGACTGACATTGAAGAACATGATCAAACTAATGAGAATGGTAAGGATAATGAAATTGTCTTTCCTTTGAATATTGATGATCCAGGGAATTGGGATAAGATTGATCAAAATCTTAGGGACATGTTAGTGGAAAGAGGTTCTAAAAGAGTTGATGATGTTGCATTTCCGAAAGATAATGCAGGTAGGCATTTTTCTTCTGTACATTACATTAGAAAATTGCCTAATGGGGAGACGCAAGATAGGAAGTGGCTAGTATACTCATGTTCTTTGGATATAGTATTTTGTTTTTGTTGCAAGTTATTCAAGTAAATTGGAATCAAGACTTACCTGGATAATGAAGGTTTGAAAGATTGGAAGAATATTGGTCAGAGGCTTACAACTCATGAAACTAGCAAGGAACACATTCACTACATGAGTGAATGGATTGAATTGGAAAGAAGATTTCAAAAATGTAAAACAATTGATGAAAGTGTGCAACAACAAATCAGCAAAGAGAAAGAACATTGGAGACAAGTGTTATGGAGAATAATTGCTGTTGTGAAAAGACTTGCAAAAGTTACTTTGGCATTTCGTGGAGACAATGAGAAGTTGTATGAAGAGAATAATGGAAATTTATTAAATGTGATTGAAATGATTACTGAATTTGATCCTACAATGCAAGAGCACATCCGGCGTATTGATACACATGAGAGTCATTACCATTATCTTGGTCACAAGATTCAAAATGAATTGATACAATTGTTGGCAAGTGAGGTCAAAAGTGAAAATATAGCAAGAATCCGAGAAGCAAAGTATTTTTCAATGATACTTGATTGCACTCCGCATGCCAGTCACGAAGATCAAATGTCTTTTATAATAAGGAATGTTGATGTTACAAAAACTCCAATAAAGGTTGAAGAATTCTTTTTAGAATTTCTGAATGTACATGACTCAATAGGGTGTGCACTGTTTAATGTGCTTTTAGGTGCATTGAGCACTCTCAAACTTGATGTTGATGACATAAAGGGACAAGGTTATGACAACCGTTCAAATATGAAAGGCAAAAATAAAGGCGTGCAAAGCAGAGTACTTGAAATAAATCCTAGAGCATTCTACACTCCATGTGGCTGTCATAGCCTTAATCTTGCACTTTGTGATATGGTCAACTGTTGTCCTAAAGCTATGTCTTTCTTTGGAGTGGTACAACGTATATATACATTGTTCTCATCCTCAACAAAATGATGGAAAGTTTTTACAGATCATGTGCAAGGAAGTCACACCCTCAAACCGTTGTCACAAACTCGTTGGGAAAGTCATATTGAAAGTGTTAAACCCATAAGAGAAAGCGCTTAACAGATAAGAGATGCTTTGATTCACTTGGCAAATTCTAGTGAAGATCCTAAGTTAAAGAGTGAAGCCGAATCCCTAGCAATCCATGAGCTGGAGAATTTTGAGTTCTTGTTAGGTATGGTTATTTGGCATGAATTGTTGTTTGCTATTAATACTGTTAGCAAAACTCTTAAAAAAAAGACATGCATATTGATGTTGCTATTGATCAATTGAAAGGGCTTATATATGTTCTTGATCAGTATAGAGAAACTGAATTTGAAGAGGCAATGAATGAAGCTAAGAAAATAGCAAGTGAGATGGAGATTGAGCCTATTTTTCTTGATAAACACATCATTCGAAGAAAGAAACAGTTTGATGAGAGTGCTAGTGAAGCGGCAACACAATCAGCAATTGAAGCTTTTAGAGTTGATTACTTTATTTATATAGTTGATCAAGCTCGTACTTCACTTCATATCAGGTTTGAACAATTTCAGAAATACGAAGAAACTTTTGGGCTTTTGTTTAATTTGAAGAAGTTAAAAGATGTAGACAATGATAGCTTGAAGGGTTTTTGTATCAATCTTGAAGGATGTCTTAAACATGGTGAGTATTCTGATATTGATGGAAAAGACTTATTTATAGAGCTAAGAATCTTAAGAGAAACTTTGCCGAAGGAAATAAATCGGGCAATGGAAGTGCTGAAATATATAAGACAAATTGATGGTTGTTTCCCAAATGCATGGGTTGCTTATCGTATTTTGTTAACCATACCAGTTATAGTTGCCTCTGTAGATAGAAGTTTCTCAAAATTAAAGTTGATCAAATCGTATATTCGATCAACTATGTCACAAGAATTGAATAGGTCAGCTATTTTGTCAATTGAAAAAGAATTGGTTGAAAAGTTAGATTATGTAAACTTAATTAATACATTTGTGTCTAAAAATGCGAGACGTGTAATATTTAAGTAATGTTTGCATATATTTCTTCTTTGGATATGAATTCTAATGATTTTTTATGTAGAAATGAACTTTTTCATGTATTTAGCGAAATCTTTTCTTATACATATAAATGTACAATGAGTTGGGTGTCAAAGAACTTTAGGGCCCCCACTCGAAGGCTCGCCTAGGGCCCCCAATTTCTCAGGGCCGGCCTTGAATATAAACCTGCTTTTTTGTTCTCAAAATTTTTTACCATTAACTTTTCTAAAATAATATATATATATATATATATATATATTTTAGTTTATCTTAATTATGCACAATCATCTAAAGGGAAGTGTTATTGACACTTCAAAAATCTCATTTTACACTCATCACAAGTGTATTTTTCTTTCTAAATATAAAAAGTTTAGAGTGTAGAATGAGAAATTTAGAATACCAATAACAATTCCGTTAAAGCGTAAAAATTTCATAATTAACACTTACCAATTACACTCCTACCTCTTGCTACACGTAATAAATACACTTCAATTTTTTACTACACGCACACGAAACATGCTAAACATACTCCAAGCACTTCTACACACACATCATTAAGGTCTAATTGTCTAACGCACATCGTTCCGCTCTTTGAGCTATCATCTTCATTTGTCACTATCAGTATATTTTAGATACCTTTATTTGTAAATTAAATGTTTCAGTTTTGACTAATATAAATAATGAGTTATGAATGGTGAGAGATTTGATTTCGATCCATAGAAGCCAAATCCTAATTATTATGTCCGACTCATAATTTAACTTAAATATCTCATTCTTTCTCAGCCTTACACGCGCATGAGATGATTTCCTTCTTACATCCATTGGGTGCTTTCTTTCGCTTTTCCTTTTTTTTTTACTTATTGTATTTTTATCCATGATTATTTAGTCTAGTAACAATGTGACACCCTATAATATTACAATATTATGTTAGCAGTATTGAATTTAAATTTCATGGTAGCTGGAGGAGATTCTCTATTGAAATCAAGAGGAAATTGTTGTAATAGTTCCTCAACTTTACTCAATTGGAGCAATGGTTCCTCAACTAAAAAGGCATGACCATTAGTCTTTAACTCTTTAAAACGTGCAGCTATGGTCATTTTCATCTACTCCATCTGAACTTCTATCAAAACAAGTTATGTTGGAAGAATCATTGTTACAATTGGATTAAAGTTAAAGGGACCATTGCTCCAATTGGGTTAAAGTTGAGAGACAATTTCTCCAATTACATTAAAATTGAGGTAATTTTGTCAGAAGTTTTAACGGAAGGCCTAATCGGATAAATGGTCCCTGTGGTCATAAGGTATTCGGATGATAGCCTCTGTGGTAAAAAAATTCGGATTTAAACTCATGTGGTCACAGTCTGTTAGGATTTAAACCCTTGTGGTCTAAGTCTGTTAGGATTTATGCCCTTCTGTCATTCCTCCATTAGGTTTAGGTTGGCCAAATCGGATAAATGATCCCCGTGATCATAAGGAATTTGGAAGATAGCCCCTATGGTAGAAAAAATTCAGATTTAAACCCCTGTGGTCTAAGTCTATTAGGATTTATGCCTGAAATTAGAGGTTCTGTCATTCCTTCGTTTAAGCTTACAGGTGGAGCAGATTTTCTTTGAGGAGACGCGACAGAACGAGGTGGAACTAATAAATCACATAATTCATTAAAATTCAAGATCTAATATATCAAATAATTCAAAATACCTTTATAAAATTAACGAGTTTTTGACTCCCGAATGTCCAACCGATTAATTAATTCTTTATAACATATTCTATTTTTCTTTGACAAATAAGACAGTAACGTTGACGTTTTCCCAGAATTTTACGTAAACCTCTTGAGATAAATAGTTTTTTTTTTGTGTAATTGTAAATGTGAAGTAAGTCTTCGTATCCTATTGGTGAAACTAACTATTTGAAATTTAACAGATCTTCTGTTTTCGTCTTTTTCTTCTTGTGAAATAACTGAGATGAATGAATTTTTTTACCATAAACTGAAATCTTCTCTCCCCCCTCTTTTTATTGTAAGATATTTTTTTATTGATAGATACTCAGAGAAACTCTGCTCCACCTATAAGCTTAACGAAGGAATGACAGAACCTCTAATTTCAGGCATAAATCCTAATAGACTTAGACCACAGGGGTTTAAATCCGAATTTTTTCTACCACAGAGGCTATCTTCTAAATTCCTTATGACCACGGGGACCATTTATCCGATTTGGCCAACCTAAACCTAATGGAGGAATGACAGAATGGCATAAATCCTAACAGACTTAGACCATAGGGGTTTAAATCCTAACAGACTGTGACCACATGGGTTTAAATCTGAATTTTTTTACCACAGGGGCCATCATCCGAATACCTTATGACCACGGGGACCATTTATCCGATTAGGCCTTAACGAAATTAACAAAAATGACCATAACTGCACTTTTTGATGAGTTAAGGACCAAATGGTCATAGATTTTTAATTTATGGACTATTGCTCCAATTGGGCAAAGTTAAAAGACGATTGCTACAATTTTCTCTGAAATCAATGCGTAATCTCAGTATCGATCTAAAAACAAACAAGAATACATTTTAATATATATATTGATTAAATCTTGATCTCGACCCACCATATCGGCTGATGTTGATCAAGAAAAAGAATTCCTACTTGGTTCTAATGATTTGTGTGACTAGGCCAATTCATAAAGGTGGACACTTGATTTTCTAGCTGGACGGTCAAAGTTGATTTTAATTGTTCCATCAAAATATTGCTCTATGTTGTCTAGATTGACTAAACTATTTTGGATACTAACTGGCTTGCTTTCATTAATCAAACACCAATTTGAAGACAAACTGATATCTGATCACCTAATGGTTATGGGTATTTTGATGTTGGCATTTTCTTAATTAGTTTGGATTAGGAGTGTATGGTCTCTATGACTTTAACTAAGGCTTGGAAATTCATGTTTGTCCCTATGACTTTATAATAGACTCTAAAATTTAAAGCTAATGGTTGGACTCCTTCAAGGACTTGGTAACGTGAAGTTTTTATGTTTTATGTGAGTGCTTTCAGTATGTGGCGGTCTGAAAAGACTTATTGTGAGATTTGGGAAACAATCAAAATGAATTGGTCCGTTGTAAAGATTTGACTCAATCATTCCAAGAATGCTATCACTAAAGTCAGTGAATCTTGCATCTCGGAGATATAATAAAATAAAGGTATTGATGCGTCTTCTTGTTAAGGGCTTGATTACTATTTGGACTAGACCTATGTGAATGTAATTGTAACCATCTTTTCTATGAGTTTTGATTTGTTCTGGTGTGAATAATTGACAAGTTTCATGTTCTTTACTAAGAGCATAAGTTTTTTTCAATGTTTTGACTTGGTGTTCACTTCTAAAAGAGGCTACTGACCTTTTTTTTTTGTAAATGTTTTTACTAGAAACCTTGGGGATATTCCAATCTCTAAGGTCGACACTGTCATTTGTTTGAAATTCTAATTTCTGTTCTTCATTTACTATGTTTGGAATTCTACTTAAACTAGATCTGAAGCTAGTGCTGGCAGTGGAATTAGATCTAAATAATCTATTCATATTGCTCAAAATGCAGGTTTTCAATATACAGAAATCTTACTGGCTATTACCTTCCTCGCGCATTTGCTAAACTCCCACTCCGCTCATACCAATCCTATGGACTTATTGTTTGGAACGCGTCTTACTGTTTGGGTTGAAATTAAACAATCATACTTAGAAGGTTAACAAATAAGATAAGCTGTAAATGAAAAACTGAAAGATGAACAAATGTAGTGATTATAAAGATGATAACTCAATTACCACTCACTTGGCTTTGATACCAAATGAGGTGGAAGATTTAATGATAATAACGATAAGGACAATTAAACCAAGGGCAATGATGATTAGAATTGAATTAACTGATTTCTGTATATTGAAAACCTGCATTTTGAGCAATATGAGTAGATAATTTAGATCTAATTCAACTGCTAGCACTAGCTCCTGTTTGTACCATACTTGACCAATCCCGAAACTACTGAGGACCGATCAACATTATACCGTCAAGAACCCATAAGAGTTTCCCTCAAACCAGGAGGCCAATCACAGCGTGACACGTGTCGACATCAGAAGCCAATCATAGCACGACATGTGTCAACATTAGGAGCCAATCACAACACGACACGTGTCAATGTAAAAACAAAGCTAGAAACTCTCTTCTATAAAATGAGATCATTCTCCCACAATATTTCCTAATGTCATTTGTACTAAATCATTCACTAGTACTCACTAAATGAGAGCTTGAACCTATGTACTTGTGTAAACCCTTCACAATTAATGAGAACTCCTCTACTCCGTGGACATAGCCAATCTGGGTGAACCACGTACATCTTGTGTTTGCTTCCCTATCCCTATTCATTTGCATACTTATCCACACTAGTGACTGGAGCAATCTAGCGAATGTCAAAAACTTGACACTTTCTGTTGTACCAAAGTCCTCACTGATTTTGTGCATCAACAGCTCCAAATCCAGTTTAAGTACAATTCCACACATAGTAAATGAAGAACAGAAATTAGAATTTCAAACAGATGACAATGTCGAATTTGGAGATTGGAATATCTCCAAGGTTTCTAGTAAAAACATTTACAAAAAGAAATGGTTAGTAGCCTCTTTTAGAAGTGAACACCACGTCAAAATAATTGAAAAAGCTTATGCTCTTAGTAAAGAACATGAAACTTGTCAATTATTCACACCAGAACAAATCAAAACTCATAGAAAAGATGGTTACAATTAAAATCACATAGGTCTAGTCCAAATAGCAGCCAAGCCCTTAACAAGAAGATGCCTCAATACCTTTATTTTGTTATGTCTCTGAGATGCAAGATTAAGTGACTTTAGTGATAGCATTCTTGGAATGATTGAGTCAAGTCTTTACAACGGACCAATTCATTTTGATTGTTTCCCAGATCTCACAATAAGTTTTTCAAACCCCCACATGCTGAAAACACTCACATTAAACATAAAAACTTCAGGGGTACCATGTCCTTGAAGGAGTCCAACCATTAGTTTTAATTTTCAGAGTCTACTATAAAGTCACAGAGACAAACATGAATTTCTAAGCCTTAGTTAAAAGTCCTAGAGACCATACACTCATAATCCAAACTAATCAAGAAAATGCCAACATAAAAAAACCCAGAACCATTAGGTGGTCATATATCAGCTTACCTTCAGATTGGTGTTTGGTTAATGAAAGCAAGCTAGTTGGAATCCAAAATAGTTTAGTCAATCTAGACAACATATAACAATATTTTAATGGAACAGTTAAAATCAACTTTAAATGTTCAGTCATAAAATCAAGTGACCACCTTCATGAATTAGCCCAATCACACAAACCATTAGAACCAAGTAGGAATTCTTTTTCTGGATCAACATCAACCGATATGGTGGGTTGAGATCAAAATTTAATCAATTCCTTAGTCAATAGAAAATTAAAGGCAGTAGAAACTAGCTCAGCAGTCACCCAACAAGAATTAATCAATGACCTGATTAACATAAAACTAAACTCAATAGAAACAGCTTCTCAGGTGACTCACCTAAGATATCAGCCCAATACTCAAAATCAAGGAGAACAAATCTCTCCAACAGAATCCGACTTCGAAGCAAGTCAAATCAACCATCAATTATTCATATTGAACAAACCATTCAAAATTCGATAGAAGAAACTCAATGCTGACATCGAAGCAACAGAAAATATTCTCAGAAGGAATATTTTTTGAAATAAATATACAAAAGAACAAAAATTGGACATTTACAATAAATGGACTAATTTCATGAAAAAGCACATATTTGAAGTATTTTTCTTTGATTTCGTTGAAAAATAGTACGAGTCTAAAGTAAGTTAGAAGTTATCACCAAAGAAAATTAGGTTTAAGAAAACAAAACCATAGTCTCTTCTAGTCACCCTCCACAAGAAACAATTTTAATTACAACTGCAAACACACAAGTACCAGCCACTCCTTTCAAACTTCCAAAAGAAGATGCAGGAGTCAAGCCAGTCATCGAACAATTAGATAAAATTGAAACCAAAATAAATAGACTTTCTCAACCAAAACCAACAATTAGGGAAAACCCCTTAGCCAACTTCCTAGAGCCAGTTTCAGAATATCATGAACGAAATATTTAATCAATACAGTCATTTCTCAATTGTTTATATTAACGATGTTCTCATGTATTCCAAATCGATAGATAAATATTGGAAACACTTAAACATGTTTGCTAGGATTATTAAGTCGAATGGATTAGTTATCTCAGCAACCAAAATTAAGTTATTCCAAACCAAAATTAGGTTTTTAGGATACAATATCCACTAGTCAACCATTCAACCAATAGATAGAGTAATTCAATTTGCAGATAAGTTTCTAAATGAAATCACTGATAAAACCTAATTACAGAGATTTCTAGGATCTTTAAATTATGTTGCAGAATTTTATCCACATCTTAGACAACAATACAAACCCTTGTTTGATTGTCTAAAAGAAAATCCCTCATCATGGTCCAATACTCATACTTCCATAGTCAAACAAATCAAATCACATGTTAAGACTTTAACCTGTCTTGACATTCCAACTCTTAATTCCGTTAAAATTGTTGAAACTGATGTCTCTGAAATTGGTTACGGGGGTATTCTCAAACAATCAATTTCTTCCGGATCTTCTGAACAAATTGTTCATTTCCATTCAGGAATATGAAATCCAGCACAAAGTAATTATAATACTATTAAGAAAGAAATATTATCTATAGTATTATGTATTAGTAAATTTTAAGATGATTTATTAAATCAAAAGTTTTTAATCAGAGTCGATTGCAAATCTGCAAAACATGTTTTACAAAAAGATGTTCAAAATATTGCATCAAAACAGATTTTTGCACGATGGCAAGCTATTTTAAGTTTTTATTTTATTTTGAAATTAAATACATCAAAGGTAGTCAAAATTGCATCCCTGATTTCCTAACTAGAGAATTTATGCAGGGAAAGAATGACAGCAAGAATACTTGATCAGATGAGGCTTTCATCCACTCTACCACCACCATCAGTCAAACAAGAATCAAGCCTAGATTCTTCATTGGCCTTAGCCATTTACAACCGATTCACTCTTTTAGGTTCCATAATAGGAAACCTTAAACCAAACTACCAATCACCACGTCCCAATTATCAAACGGCATTAGCTAGTCAATATGATCCTTATTCAACCCCAACATACCAATCATCATCATCCCAACCAGTCAGTTATACCAAACATCACCATATGTCAAGAAAAACCCCATTGAATATCTTTTTAGTATCCATTTCAATCTCAATCAAGAATAAGCACCAGAAAAATTAGCCAAAACTATCTTTCCACCTAATTTCCATTAACATCCTACAAAACCACATAAAACAGTTAAATACTATCAAGCCATCCTTAGCGAAATTGAGTCCATTTCAATCAAACATCTTTACAAAAAAACCCATAAAAACAAAATCCTCTACCATTATTTTTACATTGGAAGGTTTCTAACCGAATCAAATTAGAGAATCCCCCTTTACAAAACCAAACCTTTTCATACCCAATATGTCCACATTCCTAATAACCATTACAATTACTTTTGTTTGTACCATACTTGATCAATCCCGAAACTACTGAGCACCGGTCAATGATATATCATCAAGGACCCATAAGAGTTTCCCTCAAACCAGGAGGCCAATCACAGCCCGACACGTGTCGACATCAGAAGCCAAACATAGTGCGACACATGTCAACATCAGAAGCCAATCACAACACGACACGTGTCAATGTCAAAACAAAGCTAGAAACTCTCTTCTATAAAAGGAGATCATTCTTCCACAATATTTCCTAATGTCATTTGTACTAAATCATTCACTAGTACTCACTAAAGGAGAGCTTAAACCTATGTACTTGTGTAAACCCTTCACAATTAATAAGAACTCCTCTACTCCGTGAATGTAGCCAATCTGGGTGAACCACGTACATTTTGTGTTTGTTTCCCTGTCTCTATCCATTTGCATACTTATCCACACTAGTGACCAGGGCAATCTAACGAAGGTCACAAACTTAACACTTTTTGTTGTACCAAAGCCCTCACTGATTTTGTGCATCAACATTTGGCGCCGTATGTGGGAAAGACACTTATTCCCACTCTCTTCAGATTTGTTAAGCTGGTTTCCACCATTTGTACACTTTCTTTTGACTAGGCATCCATTTTCCAACATGGGGAGCAAAGGAAGACATAACACACAGAATGACACCCTTTTTGTACCTGGTGCGAAGCAACGAAAGAAGGAACAAAAGAAGTTTGCTCTTCAAGCTAAAGTCGATGAGTTGGAGGCTCAGAACAACAAGATAACAATGAAGAATGTGATCATCTAAGAGTAGTATGAGAAGGTCTTCGAGATGTTCCACGAGGCTAGATATACTAAAACACACGAGCTCATCACCCATGTGGAAGTCAACCATTAACTAGGTGCCCCCCAACGCGGATGGTCATTCCCCAACGCGGATGGTCATTTGCCCTCGACATGGGTATTCCTGTTGAGGAGCGAGCTACTCATCGAAATGGCAACCAACATGAGACTTCTTTCAACCCAGTTGCTTCGACTCGAAGCAGAAGGAGTGGAGGAAGACACCTTCTTACGGAAGAAGTAGAAGGATCGAAAGCCGTCTTTTGTAACTGTCGAGACTTCCTAAAGCAACATCGAGACAATCCCATCCATGTAAGCTCGAAGATCAATGACCCAAGGGTCTCTGAAAGACTCGGTCCCCTCCCATGTCCCAGGCCGGCTACCAATTTGGGGAAGGGGAACAAGTCCTAGAGAAACACAAAGGTATATGGGACTCAGAGATGTTCCGACAAACATACCTTAGAAGTCAGTACGGCGAGTCTAGGGAAAAATCACATGCTCTTGATCAAACCTTCCTACTTCCAAGAGGAGATGGAGATTTACGAAAGAAAACTCTAGTGGTACATGACTCCACTCAGGACCCTCTTGTCCTACAACTCCTTAAGGAAGTAAACAAGTTGAAGGTCGAACGACAAGCTGAGATACCTGATTGGAACCAACCTAGGCCTAGCCTTCTTACAAGGAGGATCCTCTACACCTTTTCCAAGCAAAGACAAAACAGAAGCTTGGCTTGCAACTCTATACTGGAAAGAAGGACCCGATTGAACACCTTAACCTTTTTGAGTCCACCATGGCATACCGGATGCACACCGACAAAGAGCGATGTCTTCTCTTCCCCTCTACCCTCTCTGGTGGAGCTCTAAATTGGTATTGCTGTCTTCTACCTGAGACGGTAGACTCATTTGAGGAATTGAGGAAACTGTTTGTTTATCAACATATTTTCCAGACCGATCGCTTACACTCTGCGAATGACTTGTACACTATTTGCCAGAAGCCAGATGAGTCATTATGTATGAATGCTAGCTGCTTCAGCCATGAGTATTCCCGTTGTGCCGAGGCAGACGACAAGACTGCCTTCAAAACCTTCACTGCAGGCCTACGTGACTGTTTCTTTAAGTACATGATCAATGACAACACTTGGAAGACTTACTCTAAGATGATGGCACAGACTTACAACCATGCCTCTGCCGAGGCAAAGCATATAAAGGAAAACCCCCCACAGCCACCCCTTATCAGCAAGTAGGGAGTGGAAGCCAGATCCAACCAAATGAGAAGACCTCGACCTTCCAAACGGCAACGATGCCTCCCCCTGCCTTACTTAATACTTCGCCAAGTCAACAGACATATCAATCTCAAGGCAAAAGGAAAGATTTCCATCTTCACTAGTCTCATTTTAGTAAAATGAGTAAGGGACACTATCGCGATAACCAAGGGTATCGCCACGATAATGCCCACCCCCAGGCAGTCAACACAGTGGGCCAAGCACGTGTCAAGACAGGCCCTACCCCGAGGTATGAGACATACACACCTTTGGACGCCACATGCGTGGCCATCTACCCTAGCATAGCATACCTGATACCGAAGCTAATGCCGAGGCAGTTGGGTTACAAGCCCACGAAGAACACGAGCACATTTTGTTACTACCACGAGCATAACGGCCATGACGGCGAGAAATGTATCACCCTTCGCGATCATATTGAAGCTTTAGCGCGTGAAGGAGAAATTGATCGATTCCTCTTTCACCCTTCAAGGGATAACCGTAACCAAAGCCAAGTGAATGTGATATATTCCATAAACGGTGGCACACCCATATCTGAATCTTCCAATAGGGCCACGAAAAACAACGAACGAGCTTTAAGGCCTGGCCACTAAGTGTTTCACGTGGAAGACATCAGGGGATGATGCAAGTATCTAAAGCCTAACTGGGATCCAATATGCTTCTACCCAGAGGAAGAAAGAGGTATTATCTACCCTCACAACGACTCACTGATCGTGGAGGCTCATATAGCCAATTTTGAAGTACGACGAATCCTGGTAGACACGGGGTTTTCGGTCAATATCATGTTTGCTGAAGCTTTCAGAGCACTTAATGTAGCTAAACACTTGCTCGATTGCTCGATTTCTCTTCTGATAAGCTTTTCCGGTGATATCGTGCAACCTTTAGGGAGCATACACTTACCTTTCACCATTGATACAGGCCCTTACACAGCTACCATTACCACTAACTTTCTGGTGGTTGATTGCCCAACGGCATACAATGTCATCTTCAGACGCATAGGCATCAATGATCTCAAGTCCATGGTATCCACACATATGTTGTTGATGAAATTTCCAACCCCTATGGCAATGGTTACATCAGAGAAGATCAACTTAGTGCACGATCATGTTACAACACTTTGGTCAAGCAACATCACCTGCCTGTGCCCAAGGAAACCCTTTCTATACATGACCAAGTCATAAAGACCAGCCCAGACGAAGCTAACTTGGATCTTCACGATGGCAACAGTCAACCCGACGATCCTCGAGACAACTCTTTCACCCAGCAAGCACAACCCGCTAAAGAGTTAGAGAAGTTTTCTATCTCAAAAGATTATCCAGATCGCATGGTAAAGATTGGCACCATCTTGTCACCACCCATTCGGTTGGCATTGATCTTTTTTTGCAAGAGAATACTAAGGTCTTCGCCTGGTCATACGAGGACATGCCAGGCATCTATTCCGATATCATATGTCATCGCTTGAGTATTAACCCCAAGACCAAGCCGGTGAGTCAGAAGCGAAGATCTTATGACGCTCAACGATACGAAGCAATGAAGGCAAAAGTTGAAAAACTCAAAGGCATATGCTTCGTCCGCGAAGTCAATTATCTAACATGGGTAGCAAATGTTGTCTTTGTTAAGAAGAATCCGACCAAGGAAAGTCTCAAGCTTTCAAAGGTCTTGTGAAGAATGTGTGTCGATTACATCGACCTAAAAAATGATGCCCGAAGGATAGTTTTCCTCTTCCTCTCATAGACAGACTTATAGACTCTACGGCAGGGTGTCAACTAGGGGAGCACTTATGCCCAACAAGAGTTATAGTCACCAACAAAGTCTTATTGCAAGCCAACAACAACTTCAGTGCATGGCATACGAAGATCAAGCTATTCAGCCCTTTTACATCTACTTCAGATATTTCTCATCTGTAACAATGCAAACACTACAACTCGTAGAAAGCTTCACACACTTTTGATCAAGATAGTGTGAAGCAAAACCAATTTATGGAGCCAACAAGAGCTTCATCAAAGGAATTCAACCACAATTCTCAAAAGCTTCGCACACTCTTGATCAAGACAGTGTGAAGCAAAACCAATTTATGGTAACAACAAGAGCTTCATCAAAGGAGTTCAACCACAATTCTCAAAAGCTTCACACACTCTTGATCAAGATAGTGTGAAGCAAAACCAATTTATGGTGCCAACAAGAGCTTCATCAATGGAGGGCAACCACAATTCTCAAAAGCTTCACACACTCTTGATCAAGACAGTGTGAAGCAAAACCAATTTATGGTGCCAACAAAAGTTTCATCAATGAAGGGCAATTACAACTCGTAGAAAGCTTTACACACTATTGATCAAAACTGTTCGAAGCAAATTCAATTTATATGGTTCATCCAAACCTTTAACTGCTACAAGGTGTGGCTTGCAACGCAATCTCTTGCTCAACAATGTGGAAGCAAAATTTGTATATGTTGTCTCTCCCACATTTTCAAATTTCTAGTTTCCCAAAAAAAAAACAAAAAAAAAAAAGGAAATTGGGAAATTCAACGAATTTCTAGTTTCCCAAAAACAAAAAAACAAAAAAAAAATTGGGAAATTCAACAAATTTCTAGTTTTCCAAAAAAAAAAAAAAGGAAATTCAACAAAGCTACATTAATGGAAGACAACTACAAATTCTCAGAAGCTACACACTATCTTGATCAAGATAGTGTGAAGCAAAATTAATTCGTGGTATCTAACAAAGCTTCACCAACAAAAGTTTCATCAATGGAGGACAACTACAAATTCTCAAAAGCTTCACACTATCTTGATCAAGATAGTGTGAAGCAAAATCAATTCATGGTACCAAACAAAAGCTTCAACTCCAAAGCTTCACCTACAAAAGCTTCAACACAATAGATTCACCCTTAAAAGCTTCACCCACCACAAAAGCTTCACCCATAAAAGTTTCACCAACAAATGTTTCACCCATAAAAGCTTCACCCACAAAAGCTTCACCCACAAAAGCTTCACCTACCACAAAAGCTTCATCCACAAAAGCTTCACACTATCTTGATCAAGATAGTGTGAAGCAAAATCAATTCATGGTACCCAACAAAGCTTCAACCTGAAAGTTTCACCTACAAAGTTTCAACACCAAACCTTCACCTACAAAGCTTTAAAATATATATATATATATATATATATATAATATTTTTTTTTCGAAAATTTGAAAATTCGAAAAAAAAAATTTTTTGTCTAGGCTTCATCTTCTTTGGGCCTAACAACTTTCATAACAAATATATATGAAGGAGGAGTTTTAGGTTACCACTTAGAAAGGAAATGCCTCATTCGTCAACTCCCTCGATCGGAGACTTGGGAGACTCCTACCATATGCTACTGCACATTGATATTCGGAAGTCTCACGATCACTCAGTGACTTGGATTTTTCAAGTCTCCAACCGAGAAGTTTTCCTCACTCGGGAAATTAAGGGAGCACTACCTCAACATACATGCTTCACTCATAAAGCTTCAACATACAAGCTTCAACAAAAGAAAAAAATTCAAAGAACTTAGTGAAGAAGGCCTTGGTGTATTTCACACAATACGTTGAAATGAAGCAAAGCTTGTTTATTGATATCTCTGATAAGTTACAAATATGTACATATACATGAATCAAAATAAACAAACAAGATGGAGCCTTCATAAAGGTTGCTCAGGATAAGTCTCAGCAGTCTGCAGAGCCCCAGAAAGAGAAGGCACCGGAGGATGATTATTCGGAGCCTCAGTACTGGGCAGAACCCCAGAAGGAAAAGGCACCGAAGGTTGATCATTTGGAGCTTCATTACGCGGTACAACCTCAGAAGACGAAGGCAATAAATGCCTTTGGAACAAACCCACAAACCTCTGATGATCAAGTAAAATTTGACCATCAGATTCCTGCAGCTGGTCGAGATTCGTCTTCATGTTCGTAGCATAGTTATGTGCAATCATCTGCAACTGTTTATTCTCATGCTTGAGCCATATGATCTCCTGTTTGAGACTTATCACTTCAGCCGCTAATGATTCAACTTGGCGGCTGAAGTGATAAGTCTCAAACAGGCGGGTTCGAGCAAATAGGCGTTGGGCCATATTAGACACAGAACCTGCACACTGAACACTGAGAGCCAGAGAATCCTTAACAACCAACTCATCAGACCGTTTGGAATGTAGTCTATTATCTTTGGGAGTGAGAAAGTTCCTGGCCACCACCGCAGCGATCATATCATTCTTCATCACAGAGTCCCCAACGGTAAGAGGACCAGTAGGGGATAAGAAGGATGGGCGCCATATGTTGTCTTGAGAAGGCATGGCTGCCTCTTCACCAAAGTTCAAGTCAAAATGACGGTTGGATGGGCCAGACATTCTCAGAAATGATGAAGGAGAAATGAGGTGTAATAAATCTGTGAAGTACAAAAATAAAGGGAAAATTCATGTAAGCAATAACTCTCTGAACGTACTTCTTGCACACAATTGGTGCCCCTATAAAAGAAAGGGCAACAAGGCCGTTGGTTCAAAAATCGAAGAGGCACCACTATCCGGATTTCGAGAAGCAGATTTTCCTGAGTAAAATATGTCGACAATCCCACACGCAACATCAGCTCCTCGGGTACCACAGATAACTTTGCCAAAAATCTCTGACAAAGTTTAGACAAATAAATTTTGAAGGTCCAGCTACCATACTATTACCCACAAGGGTAAAGGAACAACACTACTGCTTGATAACTGGAAAGTCCCTATGTGTGTCAACCTCCGTGCTCCGTGGCAAGGCAAACTGGCAAAAATGCCCAACCTTTACTCACATTCGAGAAAACACTCCCAACAAGATTGTTTGCTCAAATATCAAAGAGGTACCGCCCTTCGAATCTCGAGAGCCAAACTCCCAACATGATTACTTGCTTAAAAATCGAAGAGGCACCGTTCTCTGAATCTCGAGAGCCAGACTCCCAACATGATTGCTTTCTCAAAAATTGAAGAGGCACCGTTCTCTGAATCTCGAGAGCCAGACTCCCAACAGGATTACTTGCTCAAAAATCGAAGAGGCACCATTCTCCGAATCTCGAGAGCCAGACTCCCAACAGGATTGTTTTCTCAAAAATCGAAGAACCACCGCTCTCCGAATCTCGAGAGCCAGACTCCCAACATGATTGTTTTCTAAAAAATTGAAGAGGCACCGTTATCCGAATCTTGAAAGTCGACATGATTGCTTGCTCGAAAACCGAAGAGGCACCGCTCTTCGAACTTCGAGAGCCAGATTTCCTTGGATAAAGCTTGTTTGCAATCTTCACACGTAACATCAGCTTTCCAGATACCATAGACCACTTTTTCAAAGTGCTCTGACAAAGTTAAAACACGTGAATCTTGCAGCTCCCACTACATTGCTATGACCGAGAAGGGTAAAGGAACAACGTTACCACTCGTTTTTGGGACAATTCCTATATATGTCGACCTTCATCCTCCACAGCCAGACAGACCTGCAAATAAAAAAAATGCTCAACTTTTCTTCACATCCGAGAGGGCACTCTCAGTAGAGTCTCTCAAAATACTCAGCTTCTTTTCCCTCCGATAATATCTCTGCAAACAAGCCACACCAGAGCAAGAGTATCTCATATCATCAGGGTTAAAAGCAAAAGTATCTCATATCATGCTTTTTCCCTGTCTTTTCCTTTGGCCTTGTTCTTACCTGCAAGACAACGAGAAAGAGAGCAATCAGTCAGCACTTGGACTCAAGCTTCCAGTCAGGAACTGACTGCCTGGAACCCCTTGCTTGATTACTTACTTGGCATTGCTCTCGAGTACTCATCTTCAACATCTTATGTTTCTAGAGAAGATACCACATCTGTCTGAGGAACAGATAGGGCAAGTGAGAAAGATACAAGGAAGCATGTGGAGACAAACGTAACAGAACACGTACCGATACATCCATTACTTTGTCAACAGCAAAAGTATCCCATATCATCAGGGTTGAACGTACTTTAGATTTGATGGACTTGTTTTGACCCTTAAATTCTTGAGTCGGCTTTATACTCTGGAGGAAACCAGAAAACCCTCCAGCCCAGTTTAAGAATAAGCTTGTGGAAAGTTACTTCTTCAAAAGCAAAAGTATCTCATATAATCTCTTCTCCTTTTTCTTCTCTTTATCCTTCTTGCTGTCTACAAGATAGGGAGAATGAGAACAATCAGCCGGAACTCGAAATCAAACTTCTGATCTGGGACTGATTGCTTGGAACTCTGATTGCTTACCTTGTCTGTCACCTCTTTCGGCAAATCTCCTAGCTCGACGACTTGGGGGACTCCTACTACATGGTTTGTATTGCGCTTGACCAAGCCTGAAACTACAAGTAAGCTTCAAGTCAAATTGATACATTACCTTATGCATCTCCACCGGTTAAAGATACCACCCCTGGATGGAGGAAAAGTACTTCCAGAGAAGATGTCACATCTACCTATGAGACAGATAAGGCAAGTGAAGACGATACCACACTTCGGTACTTAGAAGTTTCATGATTACTCAGCGGCTTGGATCTTGCAAGTCCCCAACCGAAGAGTTTTCCTCACTCGGGAACTTAAGGGATCACTGTTTGTACCATACTTGATCAATCCTGAAACTACTAAGCACCGGTCAACGTTATACCGTCAAGGACCCAGAAGAGTTTCCCTCAAACCAGGAGGCCAATCACAGCGCGACACGTGTCGACATCAGAAGCCAATCATAACAACACGTGTCAACATTAGAAACCAATCACAACATGACACGTGTCAATGTCAAAACAAAGCTAGAAACTCTCTTCTATAAAAGGAGATCATTCTCCCACAATATTTCCTAATGTCATTTGTACTAAATCATTCACTAGTATTCACTAAAGGAAAGCTTGAACCTATGTACTTGTGTAAAACCTTCACAATTAATGAGAACTCCTGTACTCCATGGACGTAGCCAATCTGGGTGAACCACGTACATCTTGTGTTTGCTTCCCTGTCTTTATCCATTTGCATACTTATGCACATTAGTGACCGGAGCAATCTAGCGAAGGTTATAAACTTAACATTTTTTGTTGTACCAAAGTCCTCACTGATTTTGTGCATCAACAACTTTGATTACATTGATGCATGGACTAACATCTTTCTCCACTAAGATTTTAGTCATTCATGTTTCATTAATTTTGACAAGAGTTTCAAATTGAATTTTCCTGCATGATTCCTTAAATGGTGGTCAATTCATGGCCTAACAGCCAGTCTCCTATCAAAAGAACTTATGCAGGCCTTATCCGCCAGTTTCCAAAAGAAATTTGACAGAAGCCGATTCAACTACAAAATTACACTTCTCCCAATTTTCATGGCCAAATACAAAGTCCCATGGATTATGAAGTAGAATTATGAAGTCGAAACATGTGAAGTCTACAGAGTTAGATCACTTAAGTGGTGGGATAAATTCAACCATCAAAAGACCATCAGTCAGGTCCTCACCGAATTTTTCATTACTCCACTTCTAGTCATTCCGGCACAATCAGCACAGCCATCACTGCTAGTCATCCCGAAACAATCATTATCGAACATTAGTCCATCTTCATCCCTCAAAGGAATAGTCAAGTATTCCAAATCGTCAGGCTCAAAGAAAAATAAAACCACTAAGCTTAAAGATTTAGCACAACAATTACTTGCAAAAGCAACGATACTCCATACTGAAGAAGAAGAAGCCGCAGACTCCAAATCTTCAGACACATCCTCACATCAACCATCCAACTCAGCAAGCCAAAAAACACAATCAGTCAAGTGGGCCGACTACCAAGATTCCCATGACCGATTTGCATAGAGTCATGTGAAAATTTCAGTCATCTTTCCAAAATCACCATGTGAAGTGTTCAGGTATTATTCGCACCAATAATTCCAACAAAGCATGAAATTATTCGATCAGCTAGCACGTTCCAACCAATGATCCTGACAAAGTTTGGAGTCATTCAAACATTCATCTCATGCTTCTACAATAAAAGCAGCAATTATTCCAACAAACTTCACTATTCATCAATAGTGAAAGCAAGTCATCATTCACCAAATAGTAAAAGCAAGTCTTTCAAGACATTGTCCAAGTCTATAAGAAGTGGACTACGGAAGAGAAAGTTTTCAAGTTTGGAATTTCCATAATTTCTTAGTAAAAGCTTTCTTTGAGTTCATATTTTACCCAAAGAAATCAAAAATTGTAAACACTTCTAATTTTCAAATGTCAAAGATGCCTGCGTGCACTAATATCCTTTTCATCAGTCATTTTCTTATTTACTGACTCAATCGTCAGTAAACCAATTATAAGTTCCAGTGTAAGTTTTGAAATAAAACTTATTTTCAAATTATATTTGAATCATTATTTTGAATTCATTATTTTCATTATGAGGAATATTTTTATAACAACCGATTTTGAATGGCATAAAATCCTTACTCACAGTAAATTCATCGAATATCTCAAATTCAAGGTAAACACAGACCAATCATTTGTTCAATTCTTTTTATTTGTTTATAACAGTTGGTTTTATGACATATTTAATCCTGGTTATCCTCCACATCAAATTTCCAATATATATATTAGGTTTCCAAATCATTCATTTTCCTATCTTAATCAGAAACAATATTGTATCAGAAGTAAGTCTAAAGCCTTTCCAGAAGAGCCACAAATAATTAAAGTATGATCACTCTAATAATTGTTTCGTAATCGAAACAATGTGGCTCAGCAGCACAGATTATTGAGGAAGAACTAGATGCAGCTTTTGATTCTGTTTCTGGCCATCATAGTTTATAAAAACTCGTTCATACGGCAGTGTTTATTCCGGCTTTCGGCACGTAATCACCGAATACTTGATTAGGTCCTTCTTGAATCCTTGGATCATCAATGGCATTACCAATGCTCCTCTTATTGTTTTTATGCCTGCTCAATTCAAATCAAGAAACACAATTATTCCGGCTTTTCGACCAAAAGAGTTCAACAAACACAATTATATAGATGGAATAAATGAAAGCGGAGACTGTATCTGCAACCACAGATAGAAATGTGCAGAAATCAACTGATGTAGTTTGAAATGTGCATCACAAAACAATTTATTGGGAAGAAACGCTAAGTTCGTACCGGTGCCTAACAGCGATGTAAAACCCTTCCATGTCAATGCCGAGCGGATAACTGCAGGCCAAAACGGGGCAACATAAGGGGACCAATCTTCCGCCTTGATGTCCTGCCATGGAAGGTTTCAGATGTTATTGCAGGTTGATGTAGAGACACTGAGTTGTTAGATCAAAAAGACTTGACATGTTTTGAAGGGATTTAGTCCAGCCAATATTTGAGCAGGAAGTCATTTCCGCAAGCCCATTTTCTCCCCATGCACATGCTTGTAATATGGATCTAGGAAAATCATTTCTATATTTGAGCAAGTAATTTACCTCGAGCGAGTGGGACTCGAGTAATTTGAGATAATCAGCAGTGGAACACCAGGCTGGAAGATAGAATGAATTGCATATCCTGTCCAGGAGACTCTTCTCATCTGGCTTCAAGGTTTTTTCAGAAGCACCAAGATCCCTGTGGCACCATGTGACTATAATTATTGTTGCTCCTGGTGCAGCAACTCGAACCAACTCATTCACAAACTGCACAGTTTTAAAAAGAGAGCAAAGAGAATATTAGGGCAAGTATTTATACAAAGAGTTTAACAGTCTTTCTACGTTGCAGTTAACTATACTTGCGGACAAAGTACGATGACATATCATGCAATCGTATTTACCACATATTGACAATTGTAAATTCACATTATCAACAATATTAAAGACATCGATAGCATATTTGACTACATATCAATGCATGCCCGCATTCAAAAAGTGCAATTAACAGCAGCGTATAAATTTTACGAATCTTGCCCTATTATCAAACCGGTCCAGTGGAAAGAGGTATTACCTTGGCTTTGTCAGGCATGTGTTCTCCACTCTCCATGGACCATACCAGATCAAATTCCCCGTCAGGAAATGGTTGGTCCAGAGCATCTGCAACTTGAAACGAAGCCTGCAAATGATGAACAGAAGTTATCTTCATTTAATTGAGTCATGGAACATGTTACATCTCTATCATCGACCAAAGCTTACATTGGGACCCGTTCACATACTTGAGTCAGGGAAAAAGATGCTTTCAGTTTGATGGTGAATCATAAATTCAATTCGAGTCTTGTAATACAGATATGGTGCAACTGTTAAACTGAAGAATTCGTGGGTACCTACTCACATAAATGGGTCCCATATGGATCCAAAATATAATTATCCGTTCTCCTAGACCCCATAGTCTAAGGAAAGTGTGGTAATCGTCCGTACGAATTTAATCCAAACGGTTTGTGTTTATTTACCTTTTGATGTTGTACTTTATCCTCTACTGTTGAATTTTCGAACAGTCATTGCCCATAATTTTTTTGACCATAGGGTTTTGGAGACCGGAACTCTGATAAATGAACAGGTTTTATTTGGGGACTACTTTTGGAAGAGTAAAAAGCTGCTTTCTCTTTTTGGCAAAGATCTTAAAATTATTTTTCAATAATTAAGGGCTCGTTTATATGTGCTTTTAAAATGATTGAAAGCGTTTTTAGATAAAAAAAATTTGGATTCCAAAAGCACTTGAAGTGCTTTCTGCAAGAATCATCAGATATGTGCTAGCATGTTAAGTATTTTTTCATGATGTAATTACATTTTTACTACGAATTTGTTCTAAAAACATTTTGAATCATTTTAAAAACACATCTAAATAATCTCTAAAGCAATAGATCAGTAGTAAAAAGTTACAGCGTGCTTCTCACAAAAGAAGTTCTAACAAAAGCACTCGAGCAGAAGTGCTTCCTACAAAAAAAAGTGTTCCAATTAATCGGATTCCAGCTTAACCAACCGATAAGGTGGGGATTACCTGGTTGGCTAACCCTTGGGCAGCAGCAAGAGCATTGGCCCTTTCGGCCTGCACAGGGCTGAGGGTGATGCCTTTGGCATTGGCCCCATATTTACTAGCCAGATATCTGGAGCTCCCCCCGATCCCACATCCCACATCCACCAAATTCTTAGGAAGTCTAGTTGGGGGCTCCTCTGCAAAAACCAATTACAAATTTAAATTACACTTTTACCCGAAAACTATCATTAATTAATCAAATCACCCACAATAAAAAGATATGATAGAAGGAGAGTGACCAGAAATGCCGGCGAATCGGAGGACCTCGTCGATCATGCGAATCTGGGCGGCGCGATGGTCGGGAATGGAGACCGAAACGTCGGTGTCTGGGTCGTAGTATCCGTGGTGCATGTGGTCGCCCCAGATGTTCTCCCACAAGCCAGACGACTCGTCGTACAGCTCAGCAATCCCCTTCTTCAGCTCCACTGCTTCCATCGCTGCCGTCTCCGCCACCGCGTTCAGTCTCCTCAATCCTCTGTTCCTGGAGTTCGCTCCGTCCACGACTGTACTCGCACGATTGAGACGGTAGCACATGCGAGGCAGCACTGCTCGTGTCGTCGTCGACGATGATAATCCAGCCGTCTGGTACGACACGCATGCCATCGGGACTAAACAGAACAAATTATTAAAACTCACAGATCAAAAATTAAAATCCAAAAAATATAAGAAAAACCCAACAGAGTGAATTGTTTGTGGCAGAAACCACCTTGAAGATTTTAATTAGCAAATCAGTCCTCTGTTATAGGGTTTTGCGACGCTGCAGCTCTACCAGCAGAAGCTCGATGAGGGAGATAGAGTGAGAGAGCGGATGATAACGAGGGATTTGGAAAGTTGGTGGCTCTTGAGAAACCATGTCGGGATAAAATAGTGACGATGACGACATCGATGCGATTTTGGTTTTAAATTGCACACAAAATTATTTTGATAAAAAATCATAAGTCGACTGTTCCAAAAAAAAAAAATCATAAGTCGACTGTGTTGACAAAAAATGTTTCATTTTAGTAATATTGAGACTCTTTAAAAGTGTGATCATGGAATTTCCGCTACCTTACGTTTTTTTGGCACAATTTATGTATTAACATTATAAAACATTGGTTGTGCTAAAAACATGAAATTGCGAATGATTCCTAGAAAATCTTACTTTGAGAGACTCGTATTTATATTCTTTTTGGCTTTTTAACCAAAATAGTCCCTGAAATTTGCATAACACAACACTTCGGTCTATGAGATTGAAAATCAATAGAAATGGTCATTGAGATTGTCCACCATCTATTATTTTGGTCATTTCGTTAAAAACTCTGTTAAGTAATCCCGAAGAAACTGAGATTTTTTGCTGGAAATTTGGGCAATTTTCAAAGTTTCATAACTTAATCGTTTCTTAATCAAATTCGACCCATAATATATCAAAATGAATATAGAAAAGTGTTGAATAAGATTATACCTATTTGGAAGCCCAATGGTTGCCAGAGATGGCTGGAAAATAGCCTAAAGGGTGACTGGTCCATGGGAAAACTAGAAAACTCATCGGAAACTGGATAAACTTTAAACATTCATAAATTTTTCAATACTCAACGAAATCGAGTGACTAAAAAACGTCTTGAAAGTGGCTAACTTGATGAGACTAAGACAATCACTTTTGAGCCGTTTTCCAGCCAAACCACGGCGAGTTAGCCATCGAGAAAGCTAGCATTCTCTTCGTATCGTCGAGAAGTACGATTTTTTGTTTAAAATCAATCAATTTCGTTGAGTATTGAAGAAATTATGAACGTTTAAATTTTACCCCGTTTTCGACGAGTTTTCCAGTTTTTCCGCGGACCAGTCACATTTTATGATATTTTCCAACCAAACCACAGTGTGTTAGCCCTCAAGAAGGGTACCATTCTCTTCGTCTCGTTGAAAAATATGATTTTTGTTTTTGAAGCACTTGAATTTTTTGCATAATATCAATTTACCAGTCTTACAACAATTAGCTTCTTTGATTGTAACCTTCAGAAGGAAGCATCTTTAACTCACCAGATGGTCTCATATCCAATCCGATAAGAGTTCTATAAATTTTAATTAGTTTTGTCTACATGACACAAATTTGACATCACATCAGTAAAAATATCACATGTAATTTACACATTATCAAATAACAGTCATATTAATGGATTAATTAGGTCTGACATTACAACGAATTCGTAAATGAATGTACGACATTATAATGTTCAAAAAAACAAATGAAAGAAAAAAATCCTCCTTCCTAAATTAGTATAGGTGGGATAGAAAGGTTGAGCGGGTATGAGTTTGTTATTTAACCCAAAATTAGGATGGTCAAATGTAATTTACTAAAAATGATAAGAAGTGAGGCGAGCTCCGATAAGCAAAAGGAGTGTCATTGCTGTCAAACAGTAAGGAGCAGAGCTACTTGAGCAGCTCTCATTCTCTTCAATCATGGATCTGGATCATCTTCTACACCTCCTAATTCCCTCATGGACCTCTGTAAGTGCCCCTCTCTTAATCCATCTCACCATTCCCCTTAATCCCCACTTACGCTAATTAATTATTAATTTAATCAATTTCTTGATCCGTAATATTCAGGTTGCTATCCTGGCATTGTTCTTCACTTACTTGGCCATTGCTGGATCTTTACTGCCCGGAAAACTTGTCCCCGGAGCCACCCTACCGGATGGCTCTCGGCTTCATTATCGATGCAATGGTGTGTTTTTTGAATGCATCCTTACTCGTGCACATTACCTGTTTGTTTAAATGCTTGTATGAAGCTGGTGTGCCTTTGTTTGGAGAGTTTGATGTGTTTTAAACTTGTATTTATTTATTTGTAAGGTCTGCTATCACTTCTGTGGCTGGTTGGGCTTCTTGGGGTCGGCGCTAAGATGGATATCGTATCGCTTACTGTATGTGGTCACTCCTACTTCAATGTGGTTTTTCGGATTGTTAATTTCGTTGTACTGACCATTTGTGTTGATGCTGTGGTGATTTGGTTTTTGTTCTTGAGGTTCTACTTAATGGCTTGTTCATATTTACATCCAACAAGAACAACAACAACAACAAAGCCTTATCCCACTAAGTCAGCTGTATGAATCCAAGAAAGCCACTATGCTCAGTTTAACTCCAATTTTTGTTCAAATATGTTGTGAAATTACACTTGCAATCGATCATGTTGTGGAATTGAAGATGATTTCACAACCCACATACTGGAAATTTTTTTAATGATATAAACTGTTATTTAAGACAAATCAATTAAGCAACCCAAATGGGGTTGATGCATACTGGGAAGTAGAAGTTTTTTTCCACATGCATCTAAATTCATCCATTCTCTAAACTTATCAAAATCAATCCATCATAATACATAGTTTAGCTGCTTTCAGTGTTACATCTCTCTTCTCTCTCTCTCTCTCTCTCTCTCTCTCTCTCTCTCTCTCAAAGTTGTGCAAATAAACTTTCTCTCTCTCTCTCAAAGTTGTGCAAATAAACTTTTGGAGATTATAGTTGCCAAATTTTTGTTATTAGTGTCGCTCCAATTTCGAATGAGTGTATTAACATCATAAGACTGTTTGCAGGCAATATCAGATAGAGGACTCGAGCTGTTGTCAACAACTTTTCTGTTTAGTGTTCTGGTAAGATAGGGAATCTATTCACATAGTTTTCTATGTTCCAGTTATAGCATTTGAAACGGACAGTAATGTCACAGATGGTAAAGTGTGTGCATAAATCTTGGTATGATTGTTTAAGATAAAACTATCTTTCTATCAACTCAGACGAACGTTATGAGTTAAAAAGCGAGCCTATCAATGTTTCTGGTTTGCTCTCATGCGGAAGAGATTCCATATTGGCATTGCCACAACCTCATTGTAACTGGGAGAGTGTTCACTTTGAAAGACCAAAGATAAGCCAAAACTTCATTATGAAATTAATTGGATGGGAGAATAATTACGTCATTCTGGCATGCAAAGATATATGGATAAAAAATATCAGCTTTCAAGTAGTGTTTCATATTAATGTATGCTGCATTTACCTTTTATGGGACCCCACATGGTAAAGAATAAAATCACTTGTTCACATTAACTTTTATTTAACCATATCTTCCATTTTCAGTGGATGAGTGGTAGATCATTATTGTTAGGTTTTCTTCTCTTATCAATACTTATGTTAATTGATATGCCTTTGTTTCTTTTAAATGTGTATTATGTTAGGTCACAATGGTACTTTACGCTGCGGGCTGCAAGTCGACCAACCGGGGTTCTTCCCTGAAGCCTCATGTCACAGGGAACCTTCTTGAGGACTGGTAGTTTAAACATATTGTCTAACTCATTCCATGTGATCTCCATTGGGTGAAATGGTTTATATTCATATACGATATACCAACTGGTAAAATTTGTTTATAAATATAAGAAAAAAACATGTATATAGTGGTTTTTCTAAAAAAATTGTTTTTGCCTCCCTTATGAGAATATTTCCATTTTCTCAATTAGATGAAAATGTATAAAGAAAGTGTTAGAAGCGGATTTATAGAGGGTTTTTAATACTGATACCGTGAAACCTGTCTTATCATTCCTATCCTGGAGTCTCTGCCATCTGCATGATTAAACAACCTGAAAATTCCCCTGTTCTGAAATTCACATACTTTAATTATTTAAAAGGGTTTTGATTCAAAAGCAGATTTGTCAAATAATCTTTTGACCGCCGAAAAGAATCCCTGTGTTGTGGTTTAGAACAAACAGAAATAGATTACTATCTTGATTATTTTTGTCTTCACTGCTTCATCATCTGCAATGTGATGCTTGACTACTCTTTCTTTTATTGTCTTAAAATTGAAGTGTGCATTTTCTGTATTTTACTTCAACTCCTTGTCAAATGCATCTTCCAGTTAATTGATATGGACACTCTTACTATGTTTAATAGGTGGTTTGGAATACAGCTTAATCCTCAGTTTATGGGCATTGACCTCAAGTACGTAATCCAGTCTTCAAATATTCATGACATGTTCTAACACACACCCATAAAGTTAGTATACTACTATGGTCATAACAATCTCTTTTTGTTAATGTCTTAATAATTACTTTTGATTTCAAACCTTTATTATCTTTCTTACCTGAAATTTTCCCCTGCCCCTTCTGTACAATAGTTCCCCATCTCTTACTGCAGTCTGAGTTTGACTACTTTCCTTTTCTATATTTCTTCCATGTTTCCTCTTATTTTTGGCCAGAGCTTGGTCCTCATAATTTTACCATTTCCTCGGATTGCTATTACATTTTATACCTACTTGCATAACTGAGACAAAATTAGCCTGATATTAATGAGATATATATATATATATATAACAAAGAGAGATTCTCTTTTGCAGATTTTTCTTTGTTAGAGCTGGAATGATGGGCTGGCTATTTATCAACCTTTCGGTTCTCGCCAGAAGTGTTCAAGATGGTACCTTGAGTCAATCAATGATCCTTTTCCAGTTGTTTTGTGCGGTAATCTGGGACCTTACATTATTTATGTATATTGTTTCTCTACACGTTTTAATATGAGGTGCGTACAAAATTATCATGTGGGCATCATCACCCATACTATGATAGGAAATTAAGCACGCAACCCTTGTCCTCCACTTGCACATTTCTCCTTCCTGCTCTGTGTGTGTGCACATGTAAGGACAGATGTATGTTCACATTTGTATAAGTATAAATATTCTTTACTTGTTGCAAGTGATTGCTGAAGATTCTGTCATTTTCTCTCTTTTATTTTTCAGTTATACATCTTGGACTACTTTGTTCATGAGGAGTACATGACCTCCACGTAAGAAAATTACCATAACGTCTAGCTGAATAATCCTATTTAGTTTTATCCTGTGCCACTGTTTTCTTTTGCACTATCAAATATCTTTTCACAATATGCTTCCCCTAGCAGAATCTGCCTCATACACATTCTCTGAAAATAAGCCTGAGACACAATTCTGATTGTATCTTTTGTCATTTCCGGATTGCTTGATTTAGCCATTTATTTTGTTTGTTCCTATGTACTTCTAGTTGTATGTTCATTTTTATTTTTTATCTTTGGACAGTGAGGAAAGAATTCATTATGTTTGTTCAGCTATATTTCTTCATGCTTCCCTTTCATTGTCTTTTTGATGATTGCGCAACTTGTCAATTTGAGGCCATTATATGTTTTGTCTTTTCATATTCGATTTATTTTTACATGGTTTGCCCTTTACAGATGGGACATAATCGCAGAGAGACTGGGCTTCATGCTGGTATTTGGAGATCTAGTCTGGATTCCGTTCACTTTCAGCATCCAGGCATGTAGCCTGAACTAGAGCTTAGATAGCTCAACTGGTTTTTTGCACCCAGACACATTTTTGTGCACACTAAAGACTTGATTTCTGGTGCTTCCATACACTTCGGTTGAGAACTCAGTTTTTCTATTGTCAGCACTGTAAAAGATAAATCATATTTGGTAGCAAAACCAAAACCCTTGGCCGTTATATTCTTCATTGTTGTTAATATCTGCATTGTCATTTCCTTTGGTAAAGGGATGGTGGCTTCTGAGCAATAAGGTGGAGTTAGGAACAGTGGCTGTCGTAGCAAATTGCTTGACATTTCTGATTGGGTAATCTTCCCCTTGTAGTTGGGGTTTGAAGCTTTATAACATAATTACTCTTTGTGCATTTGCCAACATTAAACTTTTCATTTCCATACTGGTCAGGTACCTTGTATTCAGAGGAGCCAACAAGCAAAAGCACGTCTTTAAGAAGAATCCCAAAGCACCCATATGGGGTAAGCCCTGTAGGGTCATTGGGGGAAAGTTGCTTGCTTCTGGTTATTGGTAAGGTTCCATCAATCACATTCTTTATCTTCCTTTCTTTTTCTCATCATTATTGTCAACCGTCTTCTGATCTCTACATATATAAACTGATAAAAGTAAACAAAATCGTAACTGGACGAACATCACCATCCGAAGATATTATTTTGGACAATGTAGAATCAATTCTGGTACTTCTAGAGGTATAAGGAAATAGAGATGAGAAGAAAGAAAAAATGAATGATACGGTGACTTGAATACAAAGTTCATCATCCACATTCTGATTCTTTTGGTGCAGGGGAATTGCAAGACACTGTAATTACCTCGGGGACTTGTTACTTGCACTGTCTTTCAGCTTACCTTGCGGGATAAGGTAGTTTCGCTATTCCTGCAAAAATGCTCCTACAAGTTCCTTACAAAACGATTCTCCATTTGATATGCCGTTCCATTTTGCAGTTCCCCAGTTCCATACTTCTATCCAATTTATCTTCTTATTCTGCTCATATGGAGAGAAAGACGAGACGAAGCTCGTTGTGCTGAGAAGTACAGAGAGATCTGGGCCGAATACTGCCGGCTTGTTCCATGGAGAATATTACCTTATGTTTATTAAGCTTCCTGACTCTGCACTTGTTAACTCTCATCAAGTTTAACTTTGCAGTGGAGCTCATACTTTCTTGTTTGTACTATAAAAATGCACTTCATCGTGTCTGTTGAGTTATTTCAGAAAAATCATCGTGACTGTTGAGTTATTTCAGAAAAACGTAGTGCGTCCTTTTTGACGAAGTGCCTGCACATTTAACTATCTTTGTGAGTTTCGGGAATATCCCATTCATAGGTCCGAGATCCACATCCGTGAACTGAAAGGTCCGAATTAACTCTCTAATCAGTTGTAAGAATATCACTAGACTAAAAGTAAGCCGATACGTTCGTTGTTCATGTCAGTTGAAGGAAAACTAAACGCGGGCGTATTCCATCCACGATTTGGGCCTTTTTTTAAGAAAGTGCTAATTTATTTTCCTCATTGTTTTGAGGTAATAGGTATAAGAAACTGGTTAACATCAAGATTCTAATGTGGGCTTGGCTTGGGCTATTTGGCCCACAATTATTACGTGTCTTTTGGTTTTTAACAGATCGATAATAAGACTACTTTAATCGCCGGAAGAATTCAAACTCAGATGTAAGAGAATGTACTTTTCTGATCGACTGACTTAACCTATGTTTGCATGTTTTTTTAAGACTAGTCCATGCGGCTTACCTTTTACCTTTGGGGAGTAATGATATGATATGCCCTTATATTTAATCATATAATCTAATACAAATTTAATAATAATACAAGTGTCGTGTTAAAAATTAGATTTAATATATTTAATGGAGGTGCAAATGTGGCCCTAACCAAACGAAAAATGGTCACCTAAAAGTCAATGAGCCATAACCTAGTGAGAAGAGAAGGGTATTTTATAATGGTTGTAGGGTTGCTTGGTAGTTGAGAAAGCAAATCCACACACCCACAGAATAACTAAAGAGCGGTGGTGGTGGGGTGTTCTCCCTTTTCTCATCCTTTTGTCATCATTATCTATCTTTTAATATTTTATTCTTTATACGTATTGAGTAATTTTTTCTTAACCGTAATAACGGTTTGTTAGCCTCTCTTGTTGGGCCCATACACATTGGATTTGTTTTTACAAACGATAGTATTAATTAGTTAAATTGTTAAATATTAGAGGGAAGTTGATAGGTAGGAATTGACATTCACTACAGTGCATAGACATTATTGCTTTTCGCTACTGTGATAAAGTGTCATCTATATGTCGGATTTGATTCTCATAAATTGGAACCAAACTCACTAAGAAAATCAAAATATCAAGTCCAATGACTCATATAACTATTAAACTCACCATATTTATCTCAAAGTTATAAAAACTGCACTCAAACAGTCTGATTCCTATATACGAGAATCAAATTCACATAAAAAACGAAAGACCTTTACTCATTAAGTTAAAAACAAAATAAAAGGATACACATATTAAACGTGATTTGTCTGTAAAAACGATTCTACTTTAAGACAACCAAGCATCTTCCAAGTAAAAAAGGGAGGAGGGAATCGGATGTTTCTTTCTGTCAACCTATTCTGGCCAATATTATGCATTAAGGCCGTGAAAGGGCATGCATGTAAATTAACACCAAGGCGGGGATGGGGGATGACGTAATGATGAGGTACCAAACAACCCGTGAATGTGATGACGTTTCATTGGAAAAGTGGTCCCCTTCAATAAAACAAGGGAAAAGAGGAGGAAGATGTTGTGTTGTGGACCCAGTCGATGCCTAATTGTCCTTGGCTGGGACCTACGCAAATAGAGAGAGAGAGATTGTGTGTTGTGGACCCAATCGATGCCTAATTGTCCTTGGCTGGGACCTACGCAAATATAGAGAGAGAGAGAGAGAGAGAGAGTGTGTTGTGGACCCAGTCGGTGCCTAATTGTCCTTGGCTGGGACCTACGCAAATAGAGAGAGAGAGAGAGTTGCTTACAGTTGTGTACATTATTATTTTTTATTGTTTCCAATTTTTGGAAAACTTGGAAAATAATTTTTTTGCTATCCTCAATTGATGATGGTGATGTTCATGTTATATTTATTATAATTATAAATTTTAAGATTTGTGTAATGAATAAATACAAATTTTGAAATTTAAACTCATAAAAATAATAATAAGTAAGATGGTAAGTTATATCTTCCTCAACGTGTGTCCACCTAAACCAGGTGAAAGTAACTATAACCAGTTTGGAAGTGAATTTATGAAGGCCCTAATCACTTCTAGACAAAATGACAAGAGAGATACTTCTTCATAAAATCACTTAAAAATTACTTTTAATCGATTTTATCTAGAAGCACGTGATTTTATCGAGAAGGACATCAAAAGTGCTTCTTCTCATGAGTCATAAGTGACTATAACTCTCCCAAAATCACTTTCAAATGAGCCATACATTAAAAGAGTTATCGAACTATATTATTACAATATCTTGTACAAAAAGTACCTTATAACATAGGCCGAGATTCATAGTTGTTGATTCTTTAACCATAAGTCGTAGGTCCCAATCTATGTAATGAGTCGGTCCATACTTGACAAACTTCGTCTTATAATGTAGGAAACCTAAACCTTTTGAAATCATTTAAGGCACCTCTTAGTGTGAGTTACCTTAAGGTCAAACATTAAAAAATTGGTTACATGATGAAAAAGTACCAGGATGATCCTTAAATCACATCTGTTTATCGTACATCGTGCGGTCATAAATCATTGTAAATTTTTTATTTAAAATTGAATATAAATAGTACCTGACAAAAAATGATCGTACAATGTACGATGAACGAATGTGATTAGAAGATCCCTTGAATCCTCACAAAGAGGATCCGACGATGATCCTCACTCTTAGTAGGTCTCTGAGCACCTCTAGTATGCTTTATATTGATGGGTCCCACTTTACCTCTCTTTTTAGGTGTCACCTCTAGAGCTCTTTCACATCTTAAGCATTTTGTATTTAAAGAGAAATTATTGCGTACGACCATTAAAGTATTAAACAACCTCACAAGAGATGGGCCCTACTTGTAGTCCTTAGTTTGGGCACACCTCGATTGTGCTATCGTATATACAGACATCTGGATGCAAGAATTTCTCTTCTTTTTTTTTTCACTTGAAAAACATGATTTGTGGTTCTCTTTCAATAATTATAATAGTAAACTATGTATGATTAGGGTTTGTGGTTAATCTACTAAACAACTGCACAAGAAATGGGCCCCTACTTGTAGTCCTCAGTTCAGGCACACCTCGATTGTGCTACCGTATACACAGATAGATGGATACAAGAATTTCTCTTTTTTCCAACTTCGAAAACATAATCGGCGGTTCTCTTTCAATAGTTATAACAGTAAACTATGCATGAATAGGATTTAGGGTTATGTACTAAACAACCTTAGAAGAAATGCGCCCCTACTTGTAGTCCTCAATTCGGGCACACCTGGATTGTGCTATTGTATACATAGATAGCTGAATGCAAGAATTTCTTATTTTTCCGACTTAAAAAACATGATTGGTGGTTCTCTTTCAATAATTATAACTGTAAACTATGCATGAATAGGGTTTTGGGTTAATGAACTAAACAACCTCAGAAGAAATGGGCCCCTCCTTGTAGTACTCAGTTCAGGCACACCTGGATTGTGTTATCGTATTCACGACAGCTGAATGCAAGAATTTCTCATTTTTCGGACTTCAAAAACATGATTAGTGGTTCTCTTTCAATAATTATAACAATAAACTATGCATGATTAGGGTTGTCTTTTACAGCAAAGAAAGAAGGTATTGATTTCATCACATTCAGAATGCGTGATTCATCATCTACCATTCAATAAAGGTTTTCCACCGATTCCACGCACTTCACATGCAGATGGTGATGTAGTTTGCAGTAAGCAACTACACTCACTTTTAGATAGACGGACGTTTAAAGCATCTTCTTTTCATACAGCGGTCTTACCAATTTGTATTTTGAATGTTTGATCATCAAATTCGATACTGATTAATGCCCTAATCTAATATTTAATACAAAATTAATAACCCTAATCCAATTTGTTTTGGCTTTGAAGCTGGACAAATGTACGTGCATGCGGACTTGTCGATCTTGCCTGGTTATATACTGATGTGCCACGAATCTCATTTATCTTGAGCGAGACAGATCATATAGGGTTATATACTTGTTATTCTTAGCAGGGATTTCACTGTAATGTTCATGGAGCGGGATATCGTGATGCCATCATACTTTCCTTTATGTCAATTTTTTGGTTGTATGATGTATGCGATGCTATGGAGACAACACATGGTCGTCCTACATACATTACGAAGATACTCAATTCCGTTCTGTGAACAGTGGAGCGGGATCTCTATTAAAAGGAGAGGGAGAGAGAGAGGGGGCACCTAAAGCTAAAGGCAATGTGATGAATCATGGGTAGGTAGGGGTACTTGTCAAACTTTGCGTTGCGTATGGTTAGCTTATTATTTGCCATCTCTTTTTCCAATAAGCGTTAAAGCAAGAGAGATACTAATTCATTTGTGAATGGACAGTGGATGTATGAACAATCTCTCACCAACCCAAAACTCGGTCAACCGACCTAATAAAAATGTACACAAATCGAGATGAGAGAGAGAGAGAGAGAGAGGTGAAGAACGAAAAAAGAGAGAGTGAGAGACATGAAGAACGAAAAAAGTGAGAGTGAAGAATTAATAAGTGGGAGGGATGCACATCGTCTTGCCGCGTTCAACGATAAGCTGACTTTGAAATGAGTGGACGAATGTCACTAAAGTCAACTTATCGTTGGAAAATTTGTCTTACTTATTTTAAAGCCAAATTTAACGTTGTGTGTCGCGATACGAGATGCATTACCATTTACCAGCATTCATCCCACAAACGCATTGCAACATTTCACAAAAACACAAAAGTACAAGGCCCAATGTATAATGTATACAAAAGTCAGGCCACGGAATTCTAATTTTTACAAGTAATTCTCTATTTTGTTGAGAAAGATAAAAAAGCTTCATGAAGGGCGATTCATTTGGGATCATCCATTTGCTTAATTTAGGACCATCAAGGAAAAATCTTACAAGGAATTCCCTATTTTGCCCTTTACATGAAACAAAGAAAAACAAAACTTCAAAAACTCATTGTCACTCCCTCATCTAACTACACTGCAAAATTCATCCCACTTCCTTACATCATTAGCCCTTCCTCGATATGTAACTCTCTAAGCGGATAAGTGGACCCCATCATAGGGCATCATGGGGGAGATAGTAACAAAGAGAGAGAAAGAGAGGCCCAAGAGGGGGTTGGGTGATAGGTGACACGAGAGTTTATCGAGGAAGGGCTATCGTTGTCAAGGAAAGGGTTGGCATTTTCATTCTGGTTGGGGTTGAAGGTTGGGCTTTTATTTAAATATTTTTAAGGCATAAGTGAAAATGTAAAGTTGCAAAAAATGTTGGATCTCAAAAACCAACATTTGGGTCCAATATATTAAATAAGTGTGGCATAACAAAATGGCGACATATTTCAGCTAATCAACATTATGTATCATGTCGCAAATAATGGCACGACTGATTAATATCTCATCTAATTAGAAATGTGGTACAATATGATACGAATTGTAAGAGTGAGTCAGTCATATTAGTCTGCGGTTAGTTATTTAGAATTGTGTATAGAAAAATATTCCTTGTGCGATTAGGATTTTTATATTTCTAACTATGTTTTTACAACACACATTATAAGCCTATATATTCCTCCTTGTGGAGGAAATGAAGCATTCTAAATAACCTGCGAGAAAAGTGATCTAGTTGAAGTAATTGTTGAGGGAAACACACTTACAACAAAAAACTTTTGTGTAATAAACATTCTAGGTCGGAATTAAGTGGAAGTGTAATGACCTAAAATTTTTTAAGTATACATTCGTTATACCTTGACAACTTATGCCCATCATGTCGGGGTGTGACGAGAAAAATAGAACATGAGCAAATAGGATAATTCGGTTGAACCCTAACTAGGACCACAAGCAGTGGCGAAGCTAGGAATTGACGGGGGGAGGGGCGAAAATTAATAATCAATAACTATATTAGTGTATTACTCTATGATTCTATATTAATAAACTAAAATTTCGTATTAATTAATCAATTAGGGTTAGGGATAATATAAATTAGAAAGTTAAAAAATTTACCCAAAATTGAGAGAGAAGTGAAAAACCAACCAATAGGTTGGCTGCTAGAGGCTGGCGGCTGGCTGGCTCGGCTTGAAGGAGAAATAAGGGACAACGGAACGGGACGGAGGGCGCTGAAACTGAAACTATTGTTGGGATTTGGGGGGGGGGCACGGCTGTTCTGATTGGTTTTTAAAAAGGAGTTTTGTTTTGAAAAAGTGTTGGCTGCTTTAAAGGCACGGGACAATGTTCCCTTTAAGTTTTTTTTTTATTTTTTTAACCTATCAAACGAAACGGCTCGTTTTAGTAAGGAGTTTGGTTTTTTTTAAATGAAACGAAGGGATTTGAAAACAAAAACATATGCTGCTGCACAGCAGCAGAAACTCAAACAGAAACCCAGATAGGAACCCATATGCAGTGCAGGTGTAGCCATTAATTCCGACAAGATCAGAGGGGCGGAACCACCCTCATGGGCTTAATTTCCGGCGAGGGGAGGGGCGGACGCCCCTCCCAGTCCCTCTGTAGCTTCGCCACTGACCACAAGTACCCGAACTGAATCATCGAAACCCAAATCGAACCTCGAAATGTCACACACAAGCTCAAATCAAATAAAAAAGGGTTACTGATGTGAAGTTGGTTTCACATGTGGCACGGGGCCATGTTGATGTACGTAAAAGTCCCACGTTAGAAAACTAACCAAACCACAAACTTTGAATGAATGATTTATCTCCACTAATTGCAACGACACTTTATATATAAAACCACACATCTATTAAACTGCACAAATGTAGTTTTATTTTATTTTTTAATTTTTCCAGGTACAATGATATTTTGCTCTGAGAGATGAGGAGATAGGCTAAGTCACACAATGTGCCAAATAGTAACCACATATCGAACTTAACACACATATAATACGTGATTCTCATTCATGTGAGTCAAATCTGAAACCATATTTATAAATGAAAAATGAATATCATCATACTGTAATACTAATTGGTACTATATTATAATTAAGTTGGAAACAATATCAATATTAATCGTTAGAAGTTTGAACCATCTCTAATATTTTTTGACATAAATGATTTGGTCTTCTTAATATTTTCATTTACTTAAGGGACTTAATAATATAATAAATAAATAATAAGAAAAAAGGACAAACGTCAGAACTCACAACCAATCAAATTAACAATCATTGTGCTTTCAAAAACCTTAACTTACGTCACATCAAATTAAAGCACCTCTTTTCATAATTTCATTACAAAAAACCGCACTAATCTGCCTCTGAGGAGAAAAAGAGTTTACTTAATTCCAATCCGCAATAAAAAAGAAATAAATTTTTTGTGTAAAGTTAAATAGACCAGTTCTTTAGATCACATTAATATATATTATATAATATACACTTAAATAATAATTAAATAATTAATAATTAACAATCATATCATATAATTTATAAAATATATTTTAATCTCTTTTATCATTACCCAATTTTCTCCGAGTATCCTCCCACCTGGAGTCCAACTTGTAGATTCATTTTTGTCAGTATCCAGTTATTTAATACAAGATTAGATATCTCCACATGTTTCTCAGTGCCCTAACCTATAGCATGTGAGAATTTATATGAAGGGGCATGCCCCTGCAACCTTTTTACTCCAATCATTATTTGACGGTCAAAAATATATTATTTTATATCGTATAATTATTTGATGGTAAAAAATACACATTAATTATATCGTATGGATTTCAAGCTAATTTTTCTAGAATGTTTAGGTTTAAAGTTATGAAAATAAAACATATTCAAAATAAAATTGAACATGCAAGTAGCCCTTTACCACAGTAGTGGAAAGAAGTTAAGTCTTTACATGATGACGTGGGTTCGAATTACATCGATGACTAATCTAACAAATTATGTCGTTTGACAAAAAAAGAAAAATGAACATAATGAAAATATAAAAATTGATTTCAATATAAATACAAGTAGCAAAGAAATGTAGAAGTTTAGAGTATACCGGGACTTTTAGAGAGAGTGGAGAGCTGCAGAATTCATTAAACTGACGGGAAAAAAAAGAAAGGAAAGGTAGAGAGAGGAGAGAGTCTGAGTCAGACAAAAATATGTAGACTAATAATAATAAAATATTACCACGTAGTACTACGGTTTAGTGATATTTTTTTTTTCACTTGTAGGTGAGAGGTATTACGTTCGATTTTCGCCAAATGCGAAGTTGAACCACATTATTATGGCAAACCCTTTGTAAGGCTTAGCCCACTTCCCCACCCTTTAGTATAGATATTATCATTTGTTAAAAAAAAAATTAATAAGATGAATTAAAAAAATAAAAAATATTTGGATCCTAAAGATAATTTAGTATGTGGCCTAGTTGGACACTTTTAAAATACAGTTAAATAAACGCTCATCTGCTTTATTTTACAGCTGATCATTCTTAAAGTATAACATAAGCAGTTTTTTTAAAAAACACAACAATCCCAAACTGGCCCTTAGTCCATCCAAGCCAGTAGAGTCTAGTCCTTAAAGTTAGTCTAATCTGATATAGTTCGGTGCAACAAATACACCCTAAGTAGTCCCAAATATTTGGATAAGCACGTGAGGTTTCGCAACCATTTTAATATTAACAGAAAAACAGATATAAAAGTATAATTTCAAATTAAAAAGAACATAATATCATTAGTATTGTTGTAGCCTATTTTATCTGACTAAGGGGAGAGGGCCGGTGGCAAGGGAAGAGAGATGTGTTTGTAGAATCGTAGGGGAATGCGTGTGTTGAGAATGTGTTATCCCCCTACATAGTGCCTTTATTTACAATAATAAGAGGGGAAGGAAATCATTCATCAAGTCCATATAGGAAAGAATAACTATAATAAAATTTAATCTTGGATTTACGCAATTACACTTAAACTAGGAAAGTTCACAACACTCCCTCTTAAGCGTATAAATACTCAAGGTAGATTTCAGCATCATGCAGAAGTTGAGGAAGTCGACTTGTCGACACTGATTCTAGGAACAACGCTTATTCTCAATAAGGTAGGAACTTGTATGAAGTAGTAAGTCTCACTAAAAAACCCTAAGACTATGACAAAAATCGAGTATGGACAAAATTCATAGTCTAAGGAAAAATGCGTGAGAAATGCAAAGTCAAATGAAACGTCTACGGGACGTCATCAGGGATATGATTAGCCCAAGGTAGGTGCCTTGTTAAAACCTAGTTAGGTAGCAAAAACTCTGTAGGAAAAATGCTCTTAATCGTAGGGAAAAAGAGTACATTAAGATCAAACAAGTATACTTAATGATACTCCCCTTGAGTTTGACACAATTCCAAAGAGAAATAGCAATGTTACAACTCAGAAAGTTTACGCATACCAATTCCATGAACAAGCTTCTGAAACGTCGCCTTGGCTAGTGATTTGGTGAAAAGGTCGGCCAGATTGTCTTATGAACGAATTTGCATGACTTCAATCTTCTGATGCTCTTGTTGTTGATGTGAGAAAAAAGAACTTCGGTACAATGTGTTTGGTGTTGTCTCCTTTGATGTAACCCTTCTTGAGCTGTTCGATGCATGTTGTGTTGTCTTCATAGATCATCGTTGGGACATCAATGATAGGGTAAAGATCGCGGAAGCTTCGAATATGGCCCACAACTGCTCTCAACCAAAAGAATTCCCAAGTTGCTTCATGTAAAGTGAGAATTTCAGTATGGTTAAACGAAATGGCAACTATGGTTTGTGTAATTGACCTCCAAGAGATTGCGGTGCCTCCAACGGTAAAGGCATAAAATGTTTGAGAATGCGCCTTGTGCAGATTAGATAAGTATCCTATGTCGGCATAACCAACAAGGCAAGAATGAACTAAAGAAGTGGGGGGGGTGCGGCATCACTCGAGGATCCGTAAGGATAAAACAAGCCCAAATCCATAGTACCTTTAAGGTAGTGAAATATGTCTTTCATGTCAGTCCAATGTCTGTGTGTTGGTGCATTACTGTATCTTGCCAAAAGATTAACATCGAAAGAAATATCGGGTCTAGTGCCTTGAGTTAAGTACACTAAAGCACATATCGCACTTAGATAAGGAACTTTAGGTTCCAAAATATCATTATCATCCTCCTTCGGACGAAAGGGTTCTCATTTTGCATCTAGCGATCGAACGACCATTAGAGTACTAAAAGGCTTCGCTTTATCCTCATTAAAGCAACACAACATCTTCTGGGTGTAGTTCGTTTGATGTACTACGATTTCATCTAAACGATGCTTTATCTCGAGACCGAGACAGTATCGAGTCTTTTCTAGATCTTTCATCTCAAATTTTGACTTTAGGTGCTCGGCAGTTATCGCGAGCTCTTCAGGAGTTTCGATAAAGTTCATGTCATCGACATATACTACAACCATTGCAAAACAGGAATGTGACTTCTTAATGAACACACAAGGGCATAGTTCATTGGTCACAGATCTTTGACTAGTCAAATACTCACTCAAACGGTTATACCACATTATTCCGGAATGCTTCAAACTGTAGAGTGAACACCTCAGCCGAATTGAGAGTGTGTTCCGGGGTTTGGAAATATTTGATCTAGTCAATGTAAGTCATTCAGGAACTTTCATATAGATTTCTGTATCAAGATCCTCATAGAGATACGTAGTTACTACGTCTATCAGCTGTTTTTTTTCTTCAATTTTTCGGAAACTACCAAACTGATAAGGTAGCGAAAAGTAATCACATCCATAACGAGTTAATAAGTTTCGTCATAATCAATCCCAAGGTGTTGTAAGAAACGTTGCGCAACAAGACGAGATTTGTAATGCACAATTTCATTCTTCTCGTTACGCTTCCGAATGAAAACCCACTTGTAGCCAAAGAGTTTTACGTTTGGAGGAGTAAGAGTTATAGGTCCAAACACCTTATGTTTCGCAAGTGAATCGAGTTCGATTTAGATTACTTGTTTCCATTTTGACCAATTGGTTCTACTTCGACATTCATCAACGGAATGAGGTTCAATGTCATCGCTCAACATGATCTCAGTAGCTACTGCATATGCTAATGCACCGTCGACGATCATCTCATTTCTACGTCATACATCATCTAAGCTAGCATATTAGACCAAAATCTCATGATTCTCGGGAAGAGGATTTGTCTATTCAAGGACATTTCCATAATCTAGAATTTCTTCATGAATTGGATAAAATGAGTAAGCGGCAGTCAGATTCACGGTAGGCTTTTTAGAAGCCTGTGCCGTGGGTTTCCTTTTCCAGGAGTGTGAATCTTTTGAACCAAGAACTCTGGATTGCTTTTGTGTAGAGGCAGATGATTGGCTAGTCGTTAATGTACATGGATCACCTAAGTTGGCGTCCCGAGCTTTCAGGAGGGAAGTCCGTCGTACATTTGGTACATCTATCTTTGCAGGCGTATTGGCAGATCGAATATGTGATCTTGTCATTTGCGCTACATTGGTGAAAGCATCTGGCCTGCTCTGAGCTATACTCTGAAGATCTAATATGCGCTGCACTTCAGTTTTAGACTGAGTTGTGCAGGAATCTAAATGAGACAAAGTGGGAGTCGTCCACGATAATTCGCGTCATTTTTCAGGGATGTTGACATTCTTATCTCTCTTTAACGAGGGGAATACTGTCTCATATAAGTGACAATGTGCAAAATGAGAAACAGACCGCCTGTCAAAGGTTCTAAGTAATAAATAATCAAAGGAGAATCATATCTAACACACCCGATCCTGATAGTCTCTAAATACCCGAGGTAGGCACGTGCTGGTTGACACCCGAATGTGACGAAGCCATACTAACATGCATGCGATGTAATGAACATAAATAAAACTTGTAAATTTAATTATAATGAATAAGCAGTTATGGATCATGTTCAGAACATACAACTAAATCGAGACACTAGAAATGAAATAATATAAAATCGAATGAACAAAGAGATGGGTCCTACACCGAAAGGACTCGAAGATGCCGATGCGGGAGTGTCTTGACGCTAAGATTGTACGCCTCTATTCTAAGTCATGATAGGGCGCAAAAGAAAAACATGAGTAGACCAAGTTGATATATAAATAGTACTGAAATAGTTATTCAATAACGTACTAACCCCCTAAGTTTTAAGGAAACTCAATGGTACAATATGTAATAGGTTTTTTCGAAAACCCTAGCATGCCATAAAACCTTTGTAAAACATATATCGTATATAATGTGCTAAATAGTGGTATCATAATCGATCGAAGCCACTGCATCACTTGACCCGTAGGCCAAATATATGAATATCTTCGGACCCGTAGGCCACTACATCACCCGACCCGTAGGCCAAAATAAATATCTCCTAACTTGTAGGCCACTACATCACCCGACCGAAACCAATATAAATATCATCGCCCGTAGGCAGAACAGTGACCACTAGATAAGCACAAAAACATTGAATATAATCTTTCCAATATACATACATATATCTCAAAACATCTTTATAGTATATAGTCATCCATCATATATACTACAAAGAACATAAATTCGATAAAGTATGGTATTCCAAAATATTCTTAGTAAGGCATGATAATCATAAAGTGTAAATCTAATTTACTCATAAAACGTATGCATTAAATCATGCTTTTCATGTATGCATTTCTCCTATTAAAATATGCATTTTAGAAGGGGTCCACTCACAGTTACTTCACTGTCGTAGAGCCAATCAATCTAGCGAAGACGGAAACGCCACAATAAATGGTCCAATTAATAAAACACTATCAAAACGATTGAATTTGGGAAAATAGATGTCGGAAATGGATTTAGGACGTCAAATTACCCTAAGAAAGGTCCCGGGTAAATTTCAAAAAAGTCAACACAAAGTTAACACGAGAATATTCGAATCGGGTCGAGTCAAACGGGGCAGGTCAGCTGGGCTGGACAGTTGGGTCGAAGGCCTTAGGTTGGATTGAAGTTTGGGTTGGGCTGGGTCACATGGCCCAATGGGTCTGGGCCTAAAACTAAGCCAAGGGTTAATGGGTTTGGGCCAAGTTCCATTTGGGTTTAGTCTTGGGTGGTTAGGGTTGGGCCGGGTAGTTAATTGGGTTGGGCCCGGAGTTAGGTTTTAGGCTAGGTTCAGGGTGGTGGGTTGGGCTGCCTCGAGTCGGGTCTGGCCCGTTAACCTCGCAAGTCAACGAACCCAACGAATGAGAAGGTTGGATTTCAACCGGGAAACTCTTGAACTCCGATCGAGCTCAAATCTTAACCAAACCAAGTCATTCCATATATCAAAATGAAGCCCGAAAGACCAAGAATTGAACCATACCTTTGGTTCCCACAGTCGTGGCCGGAGTTAGCCAGAAAAGAGCTCAAAGCCATCAGATATTCACCGAAAACTTGGAAAAATACTCCCCGAGCTTATCTACAATCAAACCACTCCAAAAGTGTCTCAAACTTCACCTAAACACCCTATTTAACCCTATCTAGGTGTAATTAGGACCTCGAATGAAGAACACATGCACAAACCACTCCAAAATTATCTCAAACTTCACCTAAACACCATACTTAACCCTATTTAGGTGTAATTAGGACCTCGAAGGAAGAACACATGCACAGTGACTGTGCACAATGTAGAGAAAAAGAGAACGTGAGATCAGAGAGGTGAGGGAGAAAAGGGAGGGTCCGAATGGTGGTGATGGTGGTGTGATGGTTGCCGCCTGTGTGTATGTATGTTTGTGTGTGTGAGTTCGCTGGTGAGGAAGGAAAACTGAGGTTGAGAGAGAGTTTCAAGGCAGAGAAAGTGCTATGGAAAAGGGAAGAAAGAGAGGGAGTGGGAAAATAGGTCGGGGACAAGAATCAAGGGTGGGCCCCTTCGGCACACCAATTAAGGCAAAAAACAACCTAATTCAAAAATATCTAGCCCAAGCACAATGAAATTACAAAAATACCATTTCGTTTTGTAAATTTTGGGACAGGTTGTTACAATATACCCTCGTTAAGAAAATTTCGTCCCGAAATTTGAAATAACTTGTTACACTGAAAAACTCGAAAATAGGGAGAAGGATATATATATATATATAGGTTCAAGGGACAAAGATTTTGACAAATATTTCTACTCTTTATTTAAACCCTTAGATTAAACCCATTTTAACGGTTAGGATTGCTTTGATATGTTGACTATTTTGAAATAAGAACGGAAATTATACATTTATACCTCTGCAATAATGAAAATTATTATGATAATATTTTGATTTCTCTCTTCTCATTTCTTCAAATTCAAAAATAAAAGGTTTATTCCTACTTGGTCCTGCTGATGGTGTGAAAAAGAAGGATGAAATAGGAAGAGTCGAAATGACATGGGATTCAACTTGTTTGATTCATAAAGTTCTTGTAGTCACGTATCTTATTTTCTTTTCTAATCTTTAGGCATTTGAGGATAAATAAAAGATCAAATTTTGGATTACAAACACCAATTTTTTTTCTTTCTAAGACACCTTTTGGAATTGGGGTGAAATTGAGGAATTACAGGCACCACCGCCATAAACCTAAACAACACTAGAATGCTCCAAATCAAACTAAGGAGCCACTGCTTGCAAACCAGTTGGTCGAAGGAAATTCTACATACTTTGCTGCTAAATGTATAAGATTTAATGGCGTTAAATCTTTTAAGATATACGTAGGAGATAGAATCACTAATAATAATTTTTCACAATTAATGAATTTTAATTTCCTTTCATATTTCAAATTAGTAAATAAACTAGTGCGATCTTAACCATTAAAATAGCTTTAATCTAAAAGCTCAAAAGAAGTGTAAAAAAATTTGTAAAAAAATTTGTCCCTTAATCCTATCCCATATATATATACACACACACACACACACACGTAACAAATAAATCAAGTCAGAGCAGTTGCACAAAAGGGAAAATGCCACCCCGTCGCGATCAAGTTGCAATGATTCCATCTTTCGTGCGTCCAGGTTCATACCTTCTTCCCCCATTAGTGGAAAAGTATAAACATACTTTATAAAGATATAAAGTCGAAAACATATAATAACGTAAGGTTAAAAAATAGGTTCGTATAGCAATATAACTTCAAAATAGGTACATATTGAAATAAAGGTCGAAAACTCGTACTGAAATTACATTGAAAGTGGAAAAGACTCGACCAACATTTGTAACGTCAAAAATACAAATATATAACTATAATAAGGTAAGTTAAAATACTTGTACTGAAAATCCAAATCAAACATGAAAGTGGGTCTCGCCCCAGCATACGTAATGCCACATACTTCGAGAATAGGTGTGATTCTTTGGGTCGATCCTTAACAAAAACTAACTAGTAACAACTATCGCCGATGGGTCTACCTACCCACTTGCTTAACGAACCCAATGAATAAGTTATCAATACAACAGTCGGTTGCCCACGATATTGACCACAAATTGTTGTCTCGATAAGTAAGCAGTAATTTCCCAAGGGTGCATAATTTCCCATATCGTAAATTCGATCCTCCAAATACCAGTTCGCAAAACTCCTCTATCAACCAGTGTTGCCTGTAAAAACTCTCGTACCATGTCTCAAAAGTGCCACCCAAAACAAAAATAAAAACTAGCATCGTAACCACTTCAAATGAGATCGATGCAAATTCTAACCATGTTGCAACCACAGAACAAGCGAACATGACACGTCTACCTAGGTTTAGATAGCTCGTTCAGACGTATAACTGTATGGGAATGAAATGCAGTACCGAATAAACAACTTAGTACCCAAGGCCTCCAAGAGAAACTTCACAAAACTTAGAAATGGAACACGTAACGCAATGAGGCATCAAAGTGACGACATACCCTAAATCCGAAAAAGTGAAACACACAGTTAAGTGAGCTGATTCAATGAACATTTCCCTCGAATTTAGCAAACGGCTATTCAGAGAAGGCTAAAAGAACACTCAAGAATTTAAAGGTCAAAACAAGTCCAAGGATAGAATGGTTCACATCATGCAGTTCCAATCATCAAGAGGTACATGCGTTACTCGATCCTGCTGCATCAACGTGCAGCCAACATTGAATAAAACACCACCGCAGGAATTCGAAATGTAAAGGTTACGATCAGATGAGACAATACCCCGTTGTCAGAAACTTCGTTTGCCATCAGCATCACAATAAAACTGACTGGTTTCTTAGCCAAAAAGGAAATAGGTCTAAGCTCAAAGAGTAGTTAAGAACTGCTAATAGGCCAAAGACATTTCGTATATCATAACACCATGTGAGGATTTTCAATTTCCAAAGGTTGTAACCCTTTTTGGAAATTGATGAGAATAACGTCTACTACCAAAAAAAATTCTCAAAAAGAGTATCGACTCTAAACAAAAACAACATTCGAAGAATTTGACGTACAATTGACTGTTGATCTTTAGTGAACTTAACCTCGTGGTTGAAGTAAGCAAGAAGGTTATCAATAAAACAATCGTCGAGAATTGTTCTAAGGATCCACACAAGTTTCCACAATGAGAACGAGTCAAAGGACATTAATTCGATCCCACCAACTAACACTTACTAAACTTCGCAACATCTAGCGCTTACTCGCTCTATCTAACACGAACTTCGAATATTTCAAATAACTTCAATAAAGATGTGACTCCGCCCGTTATTCCTAAAGAACGCATGTCGCACAGTGACATCACCAATTCAGATCTTACAACTCAAATCACTTAAATCTTTTCGTTTCACGTTAGATACGACTCTGCCCGCCCTTCATAGGGAACGCATGTTGCATAATAACATCACTGTTTCGGGTCTTCAGTTGGTCTTAACCAACTCATACCACAAATATTTTTCGTTTCCCAAAACTCGTATGTAGATCCGACTACGCCCGTAATTCCTAGGGAATGCATGTTGTAGAGTGGCATTACCATTTCGGATCCTCAACTGGTCTTAACCAGCCTTCTTCTAACTGAGATTTTCTAAATCGCGTCACTTCAATGTAAACACTAAATCTTCCCGTAATTCCTAGGGAACACATGTTGCAAAGTATCGGTCTGATGTTGAAAGTCATCAAACAGTCCATTTCTTCACCGATGAGGCATAATCCCGACACGAATTTTCTTCTTCTTCAATAAGATGTGACTAATGATGCAGAATGAGGGTTGCACAAACGTGTCGAAAGACAACAAATCCGGAAGTCTTGACATCTAAATGACGTCATGACCGACACATTACTACAGTAAAAGAAGATCCTAAATATGCTTTGCACAAACCACATTCTGATACCAAATTGACAAGCCTGACCCTGATATTTTCTAAATACTCGAGGTAGACACGTGCTGGCCAACACCCGAAGATGATGAAGCCATACTAACATGTATGCAAAGTAATGAACATAAATAAAACTTGTAAATTTAATTATAATGAATAAGCAATTGTGGATCGTGTTCAGAGCATACAACTAAATCGAGACACTGGAAAGGAAATAATATAAAATTGAATGAACAAAAAGATGGGTCCTACACCGAAAGGACTCGAATATGCCAATGCGGGAATGTCTTGACGCCAAGATTGTACGCCTCGATTCTAAGTCATGAGGGGGCACAAAAATTAAACATGAGCGGACCAAGTTGATTTATAAAGTGTAAATATAATTTACTCATAAAACGTAACCATTAAATCATGTTTTTCATGTATGCGTTTCTACTATTAAAACATGTATTTTAGAAGAGGTCCACTCATAGTTACTTCGCCGCAAACTAGCGAAGACGGAAACGTCACAATAAATGTACCTAAGCACATAGAGGGTCCAATTAATAAAACACTATCAAAACGATTGAATTTGGGAAAACAGAAATCAAAAATGGATTCAGGACGTCGAATTACCCTAAGAAAGGTCACGGGTAAATTTTGAAAAACTCAATAAAAAGTTAAAACGAGAATATTCCATTCGGGTCGGGTCAAACGGGCCGCTGAGTCAACGGGCAAGGTCAGCTGGGCTGGACCTAAAACTGAGCCAAAGGTTAATGGGTCTAGGCCTAAAACTGAGCCAAAGGTTAATGGGTTTGGGCCAAGTTCCATTTAAGTTTGGGCTTGGGTGGTTAGGGCTGAGCCGGGTAGTTAATTGGGTTAGGCCCAGGGCTAGGTTTTGGGTTGGGTTCAGGGTGGTAGGTTGGGCTGCCTCGGGATGGGTCTGGCCCGTTAAGCTCGTGGGTCAACGAACCTATCGAAGGAAAAGGTCAGATTTCGATTGGGAAACTCTTGAGCTCCGATCGAGCTCAAATCTTAACCAAACCAAGTCATTCCATATATCAAAATGAAGCCCGGAAGACCAGGAATCGAACCATACCTTTGGTTCCCACAGTCGTGGCCGGAGTTGGCCGGAAAATGGCTCGAAGCCACTGGATACTCGCCAAAAACCTAGAAGAATACTTTCCGAGCTTAACTATAATCAAATCATTCCAAAATCGTCTCAAACATCACCTAAACACCCTAATTAACTCTATCTAGGTGTAGTTATGAGTGGGATAGACTTACCTCAAAGGAAGAACACGTGCATAGTGACTGTGCACAGTGCACAGTGCATAGTATAGAGAAGAATAGAGCGTGAGATTGAAGAGGTGAGGGAGAGAATGGAAGGTCTGAGTGGTAGTGATGGTGGTGTGATGGTTGCTGCCTGTGTGTGTGAGTTCGCCGGTGAGGAAGGAAGAGTGAGGTCGAAAGAGTGTGTGCTATGGAAAAGGAAAGAAAAAAAGGAAAGGAAAATAGGCCGAGGACAAGAATCAAGGGTGAGCTCCTTGGGCACACCAAACCAATTAAGGCAAAAAATAACCCAATTAAAAAATATCTAGCCCAAGCACAGGGAAATTACGAAAATTTTCTGTAAATTTCGGGATGGGTTATTACAATATCCGACATAGATTCCCATCTTTCGTTGAGGCCCCATTTTTGTACTTAAGGGCGGCGAAATCGGCACATAGATTGCACAATTAGAAACTCGCAGATGCAATATGTCGGGTTCGTATCTAGTAACCAACTAAATAGCGCTATATGGTTGGGTCGCAACAGGCTTCAGGCGGACTAACATGGCTGCGTGCAATATTGCATGGCCCCAAGCAGTGATCGGGAGCTTGGTACGTATGACCAACGATCGAGCAATCATTTGTAAGCATTTAATGAATGCCTTTGCCAGACCATTTTGGGTGTGAACATGGGGTACTGGATGTTCAACTTCGACCCCAACCAACATGTAACAGTCATCAAAAGTTTTAGATGTGAATTCTCCAACATTATCCAATCGAATAGATTTGATCAGATAATCAGGATGGTGAGCCCTGAGTTTGATAACCTGAGCCAACAGTTTGGAGAATGTAGTGTTCCTTGTGGACAACAAGCACACGTGTGACCAACATGTGGAAGCATCGACCAAACCCATAAACTATCTAAATGGTCCGCATTGAAGGTGAATCGGTCCACAAATGCCCCCTGAATCCGTTGTAGAAAAATGGAAGGATTCAAATAAATTTTATCATAAGAAGGCTTAGTAATAAGCTTTCCCATTGAACATGTTTGACATGCGATTCCTTGAATCGAACCTAAACTTCGGGTTAATAGATGCCCGTGTGATGATTTGAGGAGACGGTGCATCACTATTCGTCCAAGATTTCCCAAATGATCATGCCAAATTGTAATTTCGTGCGTGGTCCCAGAGGTAGGGTCGGCCATATAATGGTTCTCTATAAGGCGTATGGTCATAGTATACAGACCACTTAGGATACGCTTCATCTTCTCTAGAATACACTTCTGGACATATTCGTAGAAAGTTATGCATAGAAATTCAACTCCATTTTCTATATGGGTTTCATCGTGGTAATTGTTATCTTTAATGTCCTTAAAACTCAACAAGGCTCTTCCGGAACGTGGAGAATAAAGTGTCTCATCAATGGTCAAGATTGTACCATTTGACAACATTATACGTGCCTTACCGTATCCTTCGATTAGGTTGGATCAGCCTGAGAGGGTTGTCAGATGTGCATTATTAGGTATGAAGTTAGTGAAATAGATGCGTTCACACAAAACGGTGTGTGTGGTTGCACTATCTTCCAGACAACTAATTTCCCCACTAGTCATATGTAAAATGAAAAATTAATTTGAATCGATCACATGCATAAAAGTTCTTAAAACAAATATCCATTCAAAATAATTTAAGTATTCAAGGCCGAAAATTAATTAAAACTTAATATCCAAAAAAAATCACCAACAAATAATCCAAACGTAAAGGAAAATTGTTCAAAATTAACCAAAAACAAGGAAGGGGTTCGGCCACTACTATGGAATTTGGCCCCATTGTCTTATTTTAACTAGAAAATAAGTTTATGTCTAAGATTCTAATCTTTCATAGGTGTGGTATCCTCTTGAAAGACAGAAACCACCATTTTGGTGCTCTCCGGTTCATCCACTTGCACAAAGTTTGATTCAAACTTCTTACGACGAGAATGATATTCGGCTATAACCTTCTGAGGAGCTCGGCAAACACAAAACCAATGGTCCTTATAACCACAACAATAACACATATATGCATCCATAGTTTCATGTGCTTGACCCTTATTCTTGAAGATTGGCGCCTTGAGAGCGAGGTTAGGGCTCTTTTGGGTTTTGTTTCCTCCCTTAGATGGGTCTTGGCTCTGTTGAACTTGACGGGATGGCTTCTGGCCACCCCTACCACGCCTCTTTTAGTGTTTTGGGCGTTGGTTCGTGCTATAGTGTGCTTCAGGCACATCAGTTGTCCTAGTAGGTCAAGCTTGATGATTCTTCATCAACAGCTGATTCTGCTTTTCAGCGAGAAGTAAAACAAAGATCAAATCCAAGAACTTGGTAAACTTCTGAGCTCTATATTATTGCTGCAGGACAATATTAGTAGTAGAGAAGGTCGAATATGTCTTCTCCAAAAGATCATCTTCGGTCAAAGTTTCGTTACAAAACTTAAGAAATGATCAGAATCGACAAACTTCAGAATTATATTCATTCACAGACTTAAAGTCTTGGAAATGCAAATGCTGCCAATCATGTCTTACTTCCATTAAGAAGATGTCATTTTGGTGATCAAAACGATCAGCCAAAGTGACCTATAATGCTTGTGGATCCTCCTCAACAAGGTACTCGATATGTAATGCGTCATGAATATGTCTTCGGATGAAAATCATGGCAGTGGTTTTATCAGCTTCGTCAGCCGGGTTGTCCGTCTCATCTTTAATGGCGGGATGCAAATTCTTTGCAGTGAGGTAGAGTTTCACATCTTGGACTCACTTGAGATAGTTCTTTCTAAAGACCTCTAAAGCAGTGAAGTCGAGTTTGTTCAAATTTGATATGTTCCTATCAAAAAATAAGTGGACAAGATATGGTTAGTGCAATGGAGAAAAAAAAAATCAATTCATTCACATAGGAGTAGAACATTCAGGTTCTAAAAGACATGTATTGGTTAAAATTCACATGAAAAAGCTTCGGGTTTTCACGGGTGATGTTTTTAATGAAAACTTCAGGTTTTCAAACAAGGCATGTTTATAGAAGCTTCAAGTTCATATGTTCCTTCAGATAAACGCAAATATATATATACATAAATATACAACAAGAAAATATGCAAATAGAACCTCAGGTCTATAATTATAATTGAATTAATTATTTGGACCTTGGACCAAAATTAAAGTGTGGGTGAAAAAATATAAAACCCATTAGGCTTAAAAATAATTAGGCAATTAAATACGAGTCCCAAAATAAAAGGCCAAAGCCCACGGGTGGGCTAATGAAAATAGGTGTCGTGCATCCCAGGCCCAAATATTGAACGGGTTTGGTTTCGGGCCGAGTAGACATGCGGGCCCAACATCACAAAGTAAGCAGTTATATTCGCAAGCCCAAAGTAGAAGCCCGTGAAATGTGCGGATTGGCTGCGATATGACGCATGTGAGAGACGGCAGGAGCCCAGATAGATCTCGGGCCAAATCATCATTGAAGTCTAACGGGTTGGTGATGTGGGTTGAAACTCACGGCACAAGCATGCCCAATAACATGGGTGATGTGCGAATAGACCAAATGGAAATTGAGGCCCATGAAGGCTCGGGTTGGGACCTTCAGGCCACCCCATTAGCGCTGGGTGTGGTGATCCGCTGAAATTGAGTCGACGGCGCCATGGTCGGTGCAAGCTATAGTTCATCGGAGAACCAAGTTTTTGTCAACGGAGGTGAAATCTCAACATCAGGGTAGGGAGAACCGAAAGAATTCAATCGAATTCGAATAAAAACTCATGAAATTCTTCTGGAATTTCGAGAAATCGTTGGTAAAAACTATGAGTTTCGTCCAAATTACACGATTGCCAGTCGTGTTTCATTGGAAAAATCAACAGGGAAGACCTAGGCTTTAGGCCGAGGGTTGGGACGGTGGTGCCTCAATGCACCGTTATGATTTTTAGGCTTGCAACCTGGGTTTCGATTCTGGGCTGGGCTTGTCGGGCCGTTGCAGGTTGCTGGCCTGGTGCTAGCGACTTGCACGATTTAAGGTGAGGTGTTCTAAGAACCCTAGCTTTCCCAATTTCAATTTTTTTTCAATTTTTTCAATTCAATTCAAATATTTTAATGCATGGACATATATTTGATGCAATTCATTGCACTATCAAATTCACATAATTCAACAATTATGAATATATACACAATTGATGTAGAATCTCAAATTCGAAAAACGTAAAGTTGGGCCATGCATTATGGTGAATATTCATGCTATTAGGGCTGCAAAAATATCAAGATAAAAACCGTTGTTTTGGAATAACCTAATTGCGTGATGATATGGATTAACTGGTTTGATGCAGTAAAAGCTCCAACGTCAGATTCCTAAGCACATCGGTAGAAGCGTGCTGATAACGTGTTGTAGCCTATTTTATCTGACTAAGGGGAAAAGGCTAGCAGCAAGGGAAGAGAGAAAGGAAAGATGTGTTTGTAGAATCGTAGGGGAATGTGTGTTAAGGATGTGTTATCCACCCTACGTGGTGCCTTTATTTATAGTAATAAGAAGGAGAGGAAATCCTTCATCCCCAAGGAATACAAGTCAATATAGGAAAGAATAACTTTATCCAATATAATCTAGGATTTACACAATCACACTTAAACTAGGAAAGTTCACAAGAAGTTTAAAATGTGTCTAATTATATGTACGTGTATTATAAACTAACAAAAAATTTATGTTGTCACATGTAAGTAATGTGTTCGCATTGATGACAAAAGTTCCAACACAATGAGTGACGTAATCAATAAAGTACGAATAATTATGTTTTATATAAAGACGAGTGTTGACAATACATATTTTAAATTGTGCTGATGACTACTATTTTAATGATTCGTGTTGACAATGTATTTTCAAACAATCATTGTAACCATCATGTCAAAACAACCGGGCTCTAAATTTGGTGCCATCAAACAAAAAGAAGGATTCCAAACCAATGAAATGGTACACATATTGATGAAGTAATGGTCTTTTTATGTAACACCATTTCAACTTCTTTCCAAAATGGTTTCAAGTAAGAAATAAGGAATGAAATTTCTAACAGACTTACTCAAACTATTTCTTGTTTTAATTGAGAAAAAGAAGAGGTCGGATTGTGTTTACATGAAATTAAACAACTAGATTTTGGAGTTTTACAAAAGAGAAAAAGAAGGGGGAATATAAAACGTGAATCTTACTTTTATGAAGAAATACAATATGTATTACATGATACAAATAATTCATGTTATTTTAAAGTCGTTCTACTTGCATGGACATCGAATGTCAAATCCGCATTTACAACAAATCTCTAATGTGTTCACAATGACGACAAAAGTCCCAAAACAATGAGTGACGTAACCAGTAGAGTGCACACAATTTTGTTTTTTTATAAAGACAAGTGTTGACGATACATATTTTAAATCGAGAGGACGATGATTATTTCAATAATTCGTGTTGACAATGTATATTCAAACAATCATTATGACCGTTATGTCAGAACTACCGCAGTCAAAATCTTGAGCAACCAAACAAAAAGAAGAATCTCAAACCAATGAAATGATACAAACATTTAGATTGTCTAACCCCACACCAACACAGATATTTAATCCCTAACCCTAGTAAAAAGTAGGGGAATCCTCCAACCAAGTTGCATATTTTATTTTTCACTTTTGGCCATGAGTGTTTGGATAGTGTTCTTGGGTACCTGTCGAGTTTTGTTTGCTTCCCCCGCCCGAAAAACCTTACAACCAAAAAGCACGACTGCAACCAATGCATGCCACTTTTACTTTTTTGTTCGGTCGGCATGCATGACACTTGCCCCCAACAAAACACCAAACCCTAACCCTAATTTCAGTTCCATATTTATCCTCATCTTTTCAGCAATTTCCCTAAGTCAGCACGGCACTACGAAATAAAGTTGTCACCTACGCGAATTTAATTTAACCAAACTCAGTACGAAAAGACATAAATGACACTGAAAATACAGAAGCAAAGAAAGGAGAGTTCTCAGGGCTGGTTTGGTATTGCTGTGCTTCGAAAAAAAGCTGCCGTGAGAATAAGCGGCTGTGCTGTGAGAATAAGCAGCTGTGAAATAAATCAGCAGAGTGTTTGGTAAATTTTTTTGTAAAAGTGCTTTTGGAAAAAAAAACAATCTGATAGTGGGTCTTTTTATTAAAGGAGCACTATAGCTCCGTGTGCTTTGAAAAAAAAACCAGTTTTCCAAAGCTACAAATAACAGGTTCAGCTTTTTCCTTTGATTTCAGCTTATTCTCACAGCAACTTCCAAAATAAGCCCTTTTTTTTCAATTTACCAAACACCTAAAACCCTCACAGCTTTTTTTCATGTGTGCTTTTTTTTTAAACACCTCACTCCCAAACCACCCCTCACTGTCTCCTAAACACAACCAGCCATATGTTATTATATCAGTGAAGGAATACTTAAAAAAACTTTCTTTCGCAAACAATGCTACTATTACCGTCTATTTATACTATCACACAAATAAAGATAAGAACTACACATGTTGACGGATCTTACTTCTATTAAAATATATATATATATTAAGTGTAGCGTTACTCTTCTTCCACATACATAAAAATCTATAACGTTTAGCCCCGTATACCAAGTCCATTAAAAAATCTTTCAAAAAAAAAAAAAAGACCGCAAATACATGTAACTCAATTGGTTACAAGTATTCACTATTACAGACCAATGTCGAGTTCTGATTTCTCTAATTCCTCTAATTCCTCTATCACCTAGTCAGAAAAAAAAGAGGACACGGAAACTGTGACACTTGTCACGAAAAGAGGCATGTAGCATGAACATAAGGTGGTGCGATGGGTGATTGTAGCAAGCGTTTTTCAAGCAGAATAGTCAGGACAGAAACTTGAAAAGAGGGGAGATAAGATTCTTTGAAATGGCCTTGGAGTCGAGAGTCACGAGCGGTGACCGACAGATTTGGGAGTACGGTCAAGCAAATGGAGGAGTGAGAAAGTAGAGAGAGAGAGAGACAGAGATGACGAGAAACGATTGGAGCACTTTACTTGCATGAAAACCATGTGTTGCGGTTGCTGGCAAAAGAGCAAACCACCAAAATTATATTTCACATTTCTTCACACACCTCATCACCCTTAAATTTCGGTTTTGATCAAATGGGTTTTTGGATCTTAGCTACCAAAACCCTATCCCTTTCTTTCTCATCCAAACAAAAATAAATAAAAGAAAATATTTTCCAATGAATAAAAAAACCAACCAAAAATCGTAATCCAGTTAATTACCTCTTAAAAGCAGTTTTCAAAACAAATTGATACACGTCACGAACGGTAATAAATTTTATATTCAATTCGCATAAATAATAAGTTTGATATTTAATTATTATAAATTATTTATTGCACCACGTGACTCAATCATCTTATAAACAAAAACCACCTGAAATATGCTAGCATTTATATATATGTGTGTATTAAGATGCTTGTATGTGATGTGATGCAGTGATAGTGCTTATGAAGAAATGTTAGGTTTGAAGATCCCAATAATATGTTGACAGTTAATGTAGTTGGAAGCAATTGGTTTTTCATTTGTGTGAGTGAAAAAGTAGAGACATTAAATAAAGTTAGTGTCTGAAAAAAAGACGGCGCGCCAGACAAAAGAACATAAATATTTTTGAATAAAAGACGCATGATTAATTAATGACTTTATTTTTTTATAAAAGAAGCTTCACATTCTTCCAATCATCATAAGAGACAGGTGAAATGAAAACAGTATATATATATGTTTGACTTTTGTCTAGCAAAATCTTGTTGGAATCTATTGATCATGTGGGACCCGTTTAAGATTTCATCAATTTTAAAACTCAACTATGACCCGTACGACACACCGTTACGTTGATGTTCCGGAAATAAACTCGACACAACTACGTACAAAAAATGCATGAACATATAAACTTTCAGATAGGGTAGCCCTATAATATGGTAGGTTAACTAATCCTCAATAAATCATGAATTATCAAATTAGCACTAATCAAGATTATATATCCTCACACAAACTCTTTAAATTTCTTAACGACCCACCACGGAATGACCATCATGACCCAATTCCACGCGGGCCAAATTCAATCAACACGCAAAAACCTCCCCACCTAGAAAATGGTGAAAATGGTGCACCATTTTCTCATCCAATGAGGGGACCACTAACGCCGTAACCGATGGCTCCGTTAGCTGGAATCTGCCGTGAGGGTAGGGGCCAAAATAAAGCAAAATACAACCCCCCTAACTAGCATTGTGTTAATCGCCCAATCCCTAACCGTACGACGTCGTATTCATGCTAAGCCGGACCCATTATTGACTCTTCCACGCCTGCTTGTGCCAAGTGTCAAACTTTGGGCCAACCTCGCCCAGTAAAACCTCTTTAATTTTCTGTTAGGTCTCGTGTATCAGTCAGGATTCGACGCTTCACACGCCGTGGTCGTTGGTCCAAAACCAACTTCACATATTACCCCTGTAGTATCATGTAATTACACTACTACCCCATGTGTACGAATTACACTTTCCATTTCCTACCTGATCCTAAACAGTCACAAATGTAGCTCAAGTAATATAAAACATTTATTACTGTACTCGTGGTCCTAAGTATGATCCAATGTCCTATGTATTAAAAAAATAATTATACAGAGGGCCAACCTGATTTGTGGTATTTGCCCTTTTTTTTTTATTCAAAAATTTTAGGAGCAGAGTCTACCCCGTTTCAGGTTTGGACATACCACAAGCCTTCGTGAGAATTTGCAAACAAGGTCTTAACTTTTTTATTTTTTTTATTTTACAGATCATCACCAAGAGAAGTTACCGACAATGAAAACTCAAATGTCTTTTGAATTTGACTCAATTAAATAACGAAGATAATATATTTTTTAGTGCATGAAAATCAATTAGTAGTAAGTCTAGTGTATTTTTCTCCACTCAATCATAAGAGGTCTCAAATTTAACCTACCGAAAAGACGACGGCTATATATATATACATATATATATATATAAACACATATATATATATATATATATTTGAGTGAGTGTAATACTTAGTCGTGCATGCCGTGATTGCATGGCTCTATGACACCGTGAGTAGATTATAAAGTATTTGTTAATTAATGTACAAATACACAGAAAGAAACAGAAAAGTAAAGTAAAATTAGTTTATATAATTTCGTGTTTAGAATTATTATATTAATATAATAATATTAAAGACCAAGTCGTTTACCGGGAAAAGGTGTTATCAGTTATATCTATTGGTTCCATGGGACTTTGTGTTGTTTGGCTTCTTTCTTCTCTCTTCACATTTCTCTCACTCCCTTCCTCAATAACTTTTCACCATTTTCGATTCTTTCTGAGAGTTGAATGAGATCTGGGCAGTCACTTAAATTCAGGGTAGCTCTATAAATCCTCTCTGTTTTTGCTAATTTTTTAAAAATATTTTTCTCTGTTCTGAAGATTTCACCAAACAGCAGAGAATAAAGTGGCATTATCCGTGGAGATTTCTGTTTTTCCCATCTTATTCAATAAAACTGAATTTTCAGTGATTTAAAGATCTGAATTTTTTCAACCAGATGCTGCTGGGTGTAATGTTTTTGGTGAGTTGGGTAAACTCTGATGGTTTGTTGTGTTGTTAGCTCAAAGCTGGGTTTTTTGAGCTGAAGATTCTCAAAATTTGCCTTTTTTTTTCTTTGTAGCAGGTGATTCGATAAAATGGGGAAGAGAAGGATGAAGAAATCCTGATTTCGAGAAATCGAAATCGAAAAATCCGCCTTGGGGAGAACGGAATTGAGCGTGTTAGAAGAAATCTAAGAACTTAACAGGTGGGTGGGTCCCTCTGAAGGCAGAGGGATCGGTATGGGTGAAGAGGGAGGAGATCGGAGTTCTTGCTGTTGGATGCCACCAACACCTTACAGGCCTATTGTCCCAAGACCGGAGCCCAAATTGCAGCCGGAGATTGCGACGGCCTCGAGACCCTTGGCCTTCGGGGTAGAAGAAACTCAAGAGAATAGAGTAGTTATAGACTTGGATCCGGATCCGGAGGAAGAGAGCGGGTTTGTTTACCATGGGGCTGGGGCCGGAGCCGGAGCCGGCGTTGAAAGTTCAACGGACGCTTATTTTTGCCGCGTGGCGCAGTGGAGAGATGTTCCCTGTAAAGAGCTCATGATCCTTGCGGTGGCCTCTGCAAATGACGGGAGTGGTGGTGCAGTGCTTGGAGATACTCAGCGTAAGTGCAACCAATTGAGTTTTAGTTGTTATTTGTACCACATTTACTGATCGGGACGAATGACGGCGCAGGTGCGAACTCACGTGTGTCCGGATCCACATCCGACTCACGTGCGTCTCGACTCACATCGGGCCCACGTGCGTCTGGCCCTCTAATTATTGGAGGACAGTTGACGCACGTGTTCTTTTTTCTCCTCTATTAGGAGAAATTCTTGAGTACAGACATGTGCTTTACCACCCACGAAAATAGTGGGCCTATAGGACGTTTCTCTCCCTTCTCACGTGATGAGAGATAAAAACACACGAAGGTCAACTAACTTTTCATAGGGTTGTTTAGTGGCAAATGAGCGGAGAGAGACTTACATGTATACTGCTTTTTTCTCTCACGTGAGGAGAGAAGATAGATATAAAAAGGGTACTAACCTGGTTGCAAGGTAAGTCCCGTATAAAGCTTTATACTTGATTTTTGCTACGAACTCTAATCTTTTACTATCTTACACCTCAAGCAAAGCATTTTTAAACAAATTCATCAGTCTTGAGAAGTGGAGAACATAGTTACCGTAGGAGAAGCAAACTCGGCAGTCACTGAATTTAAGGGTAGGACAGCCGCCTTAGCGTGGACAGCCAGTTGAAGTGACTACAAATAGCATGAATATGATAGTTGTCAGAACAAATTAAACATCCGAAATGAAAATATTGATAACAAGTTATAGGATTGTTCAGGATTACGATATCTAGAAGATAGTAATGACCGCTAGATACACGCATTATGTATGATAGAACAAGTAATGAGCCAGTTTTCACACGTCATATGTCATATATTCTGACTGCAATAATGAGTTGTGTATTATTGATATGTCGTATGAATTTCTGATTCTCGGTATGAATTTCATCTTGGGGAACAAGTTCTCCATGGTTAGTTGATTACCACCAATTTTTTTACCAGATTTCAGATTTATGTTAATTTTAAGTGCAACTCTATAAATCAACAACAAAGTTTGTAGTTTGTTTTTGTTACCTTTCTGATCAGTAGATGAACCAATGTTTCTATGCAGATGAATATTCGTTCCCTGACAACCATCCTTATGATCTGAATGTTCCACCTCCGACTACATATGGCCAATTTGCACCTATAACACCAGATAAGTCCATGAGAGTAGACAGTGTTCAAATGTCTCAAATTCCGAGCTCCAACGCAGACGATGGACGAGGCCAGGAGATAGAAGAGCAATGGGATGCTAATTCTGCGACAATTAACATAATTGATCTGGAAAACAATAAGGATATAGAAAAATCTGCCGTGGATTCATCACAAGCTACTTTCTCCACGCAGCTCCAGGAACATTGCAACCCTGACAAGGAGGTGAACATCATTATAGACTTGAACAATACACCACAACCAAAACAAAGAAGGAGAAAGCACAGGCCGAAGGTGATTATAGAAGGCAAGCCAAAAAGAAACCCACAGCCTTCTGGTTCTATGGAAAATCCAAAACCCAAACGTAAGTATGTGCGGAAGAGTACACTCGAGAAAAACAAAACTCCTCCACCACAGGAATCTACAGAGCATATTGATTCAAATAATCTGAAGCCTCCGAAGAGATCATGCAGAAGGACTTTAAACTATGCTGACACAGAAGAACCAATAGATGGAATTTCCTCAAGCAAGTCTTTCAATGTGGGTTCACAATCACAGGAGATGAATGTTGGCACCAATGGAGTTCAATCAAATTCAACTGGACCGTGCAGGAATGAAGTTGAATTGGTGGCAGATAACACCCAAGCAGGCATAGCCCAAGATCTCGTCCGTTCTACAAGCCGAATGCTGAAACATTACTTGTCATTGCCAGACCAGCAACCTCCAATCACACCGCAACAAATTAGAGGTTCTACTACATATGTTAATTCCCAAAAGGAGGCTGCAGAAGAAAAAGGACAAATGAACACTTGTAGTGGACAGGCAAACACTGCACAAACCATGTTGGATTGTGACACTCGATCATCCCAACGAAGTGCAAATGATTCCACCTGCAGCACAACTACAGTTCTGGCAACAGAAGAAGAGCAAGCAAAAAGATCAGAGAGAAACTATTTGAATGCTGTTGAGCAAGCAGATCCTAGAACCGGAAATTTGTTCGGGGCTAACTATAATAATTTGCCGGCATACTACAATGTAATGTCCTGGGTGCATTTTCCATACATATACAAGAAGAAGAGGACCGACAAGGCGCAAAATTCTACCATACCAAGCACCTCATATCGTGTGACTATGGCAGAAAATGTATGGAGACCATCAACAGCTGGCTACTTGACATCTGGTCCTCAAGTGAATGCTGATAATTTTTCAACTGCACTTGGAGAAGCAGGAAAAACCCCTCAGGAGAGACCGCAAGGTGTTCACCGTTTCCTGCCTTTGTATCAGACAGAGAGGTCAACAAAGAGAAGATCTAGTTGCCCTACAAGGGTCCGTGACTTAGCTTCCCTAACCAGAACACCAGAGCACATTCTGCACAGAACCTGTCTAGTCAAACAACCACCCACTGATGGCAATGGTCAAAGAGTGAACCACTTTGACGGATCTCAGACATGCATTGACGCGCTAGTCACAGACGTCGGTGCAACACTCGCAAAAAAGAAGAGGACAAAGAGAAATCCACTTTCCAGTTCACAACGAGGTCTTGTAATATATCAGAACCAGCAATCTTTCGCCACTGCATCAGGTATGTCAGTACATTATTTATTCCTGTATGCAGGTTGTTTCCAAATCTGCCACGCAGCTTTCGTAACTGTACCTGATCATCAATCGCAGGTGTTCCTCCAGAAGTACCATTTGAACAACTGCTTTCTGCTATTACTGAGCACTTAAAATGTTTGAACATAAATAGAGAAAATAGCAGCAGATTTGCCTATCAAGGGTATAATGTGATCTCTTCTTATAAGGCACAATATCAAGAGCACAATGCACTTGTTCTTTATAGAAGAGATGGCACTGTTGTACCATTTGATGGTTCTTTTGATCCAATTAAGAAACGTAAAGCACGACCTAAAGTTGACCTTGATCAAGAGACTGATAGAGTATGGAAGCTTCTGCTGGAAAATATAAATAGTGAAGGTATTAATGGAACAGACCAGGAGAAAGAAAAATGGTGGGAAGAAGAGCGTAGAGTGTTCCATGGACGTGCAGACAATTTTATTGCACGAATGCATCTTGTGCAAGGTACAAATTCTTTCATTTTCAGGGAATTCATATTAAGCATATCATTTCAAATCTTATCTCATGACTACAGTTTCTACGCAGTGCAAGCTACTCGATGAAAAAGAAATATGCATTCTGTATATTCATGTACTGACCATCATGGTAGTCTCAAGAACCTTGGGAACTCTCATGCATATGCATTATATACAAATAGAACGCTATTCTTTCAATTTTAGATGTAGGTTACAACTTCATATTCTAACAGTATAATATTTTACTTTTAACAGGTGATAGACGCTTCTCTCCGTGGAAGGGATCAGTTCTGGACTCAGTGGTTGGAGTTTTCCTTACACAAAATGTCTCAGACCACCTCTCTAGGTAAAGTGCCGTTTCTATAAACTAGAGAATGACATTAGATAAATTCCAAGTGAGAAACTTTCTAATCTGTACCTCCTTACAGCTCTGCATTCATGTCAATGGCTGCACATTTTCCCCTGAAGTCCAGGAGCAACGAAAAATCATGTGATGAAGAGGTTGCGAGCTTCGTAGTAGATGAACCAGAAGTGTGCATTAGTGAGAATTCAAACCAGCCAGGTTGTGACTGGAGTTCCCTCACGTTCCATGATGCTGAGCATAGTGAAGAAAAAGTTGTCAATGGAAACGAGAACTCTGGAAGCACTACTGAAGGTATCTCAACAAATGAAGCAGAATGCAAGCTATCACATCCATCTGAATCTGGTCCGGGGTTGTACCCTAACTCATTAATGAACAAATCAACCACCAAGATCACAAGAACAGGATCATACCTGCAGGAGGATATGAGAACTTATGATGGAGTTTCATCTCAAAATTCTGTGGATTCTTCAACTTCACAAACTGTGGAAAAGACAGGATCATGCGAGAGCAACTCAGAAACAGAGTATCCACCTAATAGATGTGAAAACAGCAGTTTAGATCACTCCACTTCGTTTGTGGAGCTTTTACAGAGGGCCGAATCAAGTATGCTGCATTACAGTCTCAAGGGGACCTATATGTCCTCTCATGACACATCAAACTGTGGAGGTTACCAACCTGAATGTATGCAGCATAATGATCAAAGATGTGAGATAAACAGAGAAGAAGCATCCCTAGACCCTTCCAGTAACTGTTGTTTGAATCTAACCCCCAACCCAGGAGTACGGCAAGTTGAGTGTTTTGATTTGTTCGCAGAAGTAACCGAGTCTTCTTATACATCCAAAAATAAATGGGAAGACAGTCTGAGTGAAAGAAGTGTACTAACAGCAGAATCTCCCAGTCAAGATACAATAATTAATAAGCTGACAGCAAATGTTCAAGAAACACCAAGATGTTCCAGAAATTCGTCCAATAACATTCAGGCAGGCAATAATATGGCCCAGTCTCAACTCGGGTGGGTTGGGAACTTGAATAATGTTGACATACATTCTCAGGAGCAAAACAATAAGATACAGCAAAGTCGCTTGAACATTTCTGGAGGGACCACAGATGTTAGGCAGAAGGCAGCAGAGTTGGGTTTAAATGAGCAGAGTAATTCAGTAAGCAAGGAGTTCACTAGTACAAATGCTGCTACCTCCAAAACAAAGAACAGAAGAGCTGGAAAAGAGAACAAAGATCAGCAAGATTGGGACAAATTAAGGAAACAAGCAGAATCAAATGGAAAGAAAAGGGAAAAGACAGAAAATACAATGGATTCCTTGGACTGGGAAGCCGTAAGATGTGCAGATGTTAATGAGATTGCCCAAACCATCAAAGAGCGGGGAATGAATAATATGCTTGCAGAACGAATAAAGGTAAAAGTAACATTAAATATCATTCTGAAATTTTTCAGTGAGCCCATTACACATAGAAAACCTTATCAGCTGAAGTTGATTGAGAAATTTTGTGCAGGATTTCCTTAACCGACTGCACAGAGAACATGGTAGTGTTAATCTTGAATGGTTGAGGGACGTTCCACCTGACCAAGCAAAGTAAGCTTGCAGGATTATTCCAACCCATTTCTAATTATAAAAAATAAACTCTAAAACTAAATCACTTACCTTGCATGTCATATATGTACTGAACATGCATTATGATTACGTGGTTTGCATTCCATAACTATGTGGTGTCTATAGAGAGTATCTGCTGAGCTTTCGTGGATTGGGGCTGAAAAGTGTGGAGTGTGTGAGGCTTTTGACACTGCACCATCTTGCTTTTCCGGTGAGTATATATTAAAAATATGATTGACCAGAATAGATGCAACAGATCTCAATATATATAGTTGTACCTTTGAAGGTGGACACAAATGTTGGACGTATAGCTGTACGGCTTGGATGGGTACCCCTTCAGCCACTGCCTGAGTCACTGCAGTTGCATCTTCTTGAATTGTGAGTTTTATGAGCCTCCTCCATGTTGCTTTTGCAAAGCATATCCAATTGGCACTGGCGCTGATATTTCTGTCTTTTATAGGTACCCAGTGCTGGAGTCCATACAAAAGTATTTGTGGCCACGACTGTGCAAGCTTGACCAAAGAACATTGTAAACACAAAATCAGATAAAATCTTCACATTAGTACACTATATTGTATTTATAAGCTTGATTTTGGAACAGTTGCTTTTCCATGAAAATTGGATACTAACTGGACAAAAACATTTCAATATTTGTGAACAGGTACGAGCTGCATTACCAAATGATAACATTTGGAAAGGTATGCCATCTTATCATTTATGTGAAGTGATTTGTCTTCACTTTCAGACTAAGAACGAATAAAATATCATTCTTTGACACAGGTCTTCTGCACTAAAAGCAAGCCGAATTGTAATGCATGCCCTCTGAGAGCAGAATGTAGGCATTTTGCGAGTGCATTTGCGAGGTTTGCAGTTCAATTGTTCCATCCCTTGCATCTAAAAGCCAATCTCCATTATAGTTCCAATAAATAACAAAACAATTTTGTTTGTCCACCACCAATTAGATCCCTTTGGGATGTTAAGCCTGATAAGTAAAAGATATAGGGAAAAATGGTAAGCATGCACGTAGTTAGAACAAAAAATGGAAGGTCTCATGAATCAGATTATAATGTAATAAAAAAGTGTGTACAAGAACATCAGATGTCCTAATGCAAATCTGCCTTTAACATTCTCATAGAACGTACTGTACGGTAAGATTATCTGATTTGTTACTTACAAAGAATGTTGGATGCAGTGCAAGGCTTGCCCTGCCGGGACCAGAGGAGCAAAGCATAGTGAGTGCAACTGAAGACAGAACTACCCATCCAAACCCTGCTGGGATCAACAATAGAATGCCCTTGCCCTTCCCTCAGGCAACATACCAGCAATTGGAAGCAAGTCAGAAATCGGAAGTAAAATCTACAGCTGGTCATTGTGAACCTACAACATACCATCAATTGGAAGTAAGCGAGATATCAGAAGTAAAAGCTGCAGTTGGTAACTGTGAACCTATTGTTGAAGAACCAGCATCACCAGAGCCAGTGTGTACACAGATATCAGAGGACATTGAGGACTTCTGTGATGATCCTGATGAAATTCCTACTATTAAACTTAACATTGAAGAGTTCACTCAGACTTTGCAAAATTATATGGAAAAAAACATGGAGCTTCAAGAAGGTGACATGTCAAAAGCTTTAGTCTCTCTGACACCAGAAGCTGCATCTTTACCAACTCCCAAGCTTAAGAACGTGAGCCGATTGCGAACTGAGCACCAAGTGTAAGTAGGAGCTTTCATCTCTCCAGTAATTCAAGAAATATCTTGCATGCAGGATTTTGGTATTACTAGGATTAAATGGATGTTTTAGTAATCCAATAAAAATCATACAACATCACTCTGTCCAAAACTATATTGATTGTGCATCCAAAAAACATAACATCTTCCAAAATAAAGGCAAACATTTGGAACAAAAGCCCTACAACTTTCTACACCATGATGATTGTGATGAATATTATCACATAAAGCCAAATATCTTATATGTTACTGATTCTTGTTCTTCACAATGCAGCTATGAACTTCCTGATACGCACCCTCTTCTAGAAATGGTTAGTAATACCTACATATCTATCTAATAACATTGTTTAACAACCCCTTCTTTCTATAAGTCCAATAAGTATCTATCCCCAATTTAATATCTGCCTTTGTTTAATACAGTTGCATATGGATAAGCGAGAACCTGATGACCCGTGTAATTACCTTCTGGCTATTTGGACTCCAGGTATGCAGACGACAATAAAAACCAACAACTATAATTCTTAAATCTGGCTATCTAATTTTCCTCTTTCACCCCCAAGTTCTCAACCCTCTTTGAGAGTTTAGCCTAGAACAATCTTCCAAAGTGGATGGCATAGCCTTATGAAACCTGACAGTCCCCAATGTCACAGTGACTACTATTATCATTTGAACCACGAATAAAAACTGGTTTAAGATCAACACTAGAGACATGGCATAGAGCATCTCTACGTTTCTTGGTGGGATACTGCCCATAGTTTATACCTATTCTCTTTTTATATATGTTTACTAGGAAATTCCACTAAATGCCTTGATGTTCATACCAGGTGAAACTCCAAATTCCATTCAACCACCAGAGAAAAGGTGTGGTTCTCAAGAACTTGGCAAGTTGTGTGACGATAAGGAATGTTTCTCATGCAACAGTTCACGGGAAGCAAATTCACAAACAGTCCGAGGGACTCTCTTGGTAAGAATAAGCTAAACGAAACTAACCATGTATAACTTTTACTGCTATACAAAAGAACTAAACATTTGTCACACCAATAGAAGAAAAGACAACAATGATCAGTGGTTACTTGTTCTGATCATGAACAGATACCATGCCGAACAGCAATGAGAGGCAGCTTTCCACTTAACGGAACCTACTTTCAAGTTAACGAGGTGAGATACAATTTCATTCGGCTCAAGGTGTTTCACATCCTTAAGGCATCTGTTTCACGTTCAGGTGATATTGATAACAAATACTGTCCAATGTAGGTATTTGCCGACCATGATTCGAGCATTAACCCAATTGATGTTCCAAGAGCTTGGTTGTGGAAGCTAAATAGGAGAACCGTGTACTTCGGAACCTCGATACCAACAATATTTAAAGGTATAGATTCTGAAATATTATGCTTTGATCTGTTTTTAAATGTTTCTAACAAAAACACTCAATATTCTTCTTCTTCTTGCCAGGGTTATCGACACCAGAAATTCAGCAATGCTTCTGGAGAGGTATGAGAAAATGTCACTTACCCATTCTGTGTGATCCTAGCAGTCTTCAAATGGTTATATGTATGCACTGGCCTTAGTCTATTGTTGAATTATACACCCATTCAAAACCTTACTTGTTAGAAAGGAACATAAGACCTACTTCCCTTGGAATGTTGCAATTTCTAACACCCATTCAAAACTTACTTGTAAGAAAGGGACATAAGACCTACTTCCTTGGAATGTTGCAATTTCTAACATCTTACCCAAAGAGATAAGGATATTGTAATATCTTCCCCCTGACATCTACCTAAGACACTACTAATTTCATCTTCAGATATTAGTAGATTACACTTTCATAACTTAAAATGACAAATGCTGAACTTGCCCAAGGAAGGGATCTACGGGTACAAAGACTGTTTTCAACAAACTGGAACCTAAAGCATCTTATCGCTAACTCATAGAAAAATCTGCTTTATTTCATTTTTCTATTTGACTCGGCCTTGTGGTACAAACTGCCTCTGGGCAAGTCCATAGCAATTTCTGTTTGCTCAAAGCAGCTGGTGTTTTTTGCAGGATTTGTCTGCGTGAGAGGATTTCACCAAAAGACTCGAGCACCGCGCCCATTACTGGCCCGACTGCACTTCCCAGCCAGCAAGTTGGCCAGAACAAAAGATAAGAGAGAGGAGTAGTCACCCAGAAGTCTCAAAGCAAGTCTATAGAGCTGCAGATAGCCCACATTGAGCCATCCAGAAATTTCAAAGCAAGTCTATAGAGCTGCACATACCCCACATTGAGTGGCAAAGCATTCAAAACTTGTAAATTGGCTCATGTAGTAAAGAGTCGAGTTCTAGTTTAGTTGTTTGCTCAATTGACTGAGAGGGCATTTAGCCATTTGTGTAAAAACGGCCAGTATACCATGCGGCTTTATACACTAGCTAGTTTCTTGAGCAAATTTAGTTCAAGGTTGTGAGATTAGTATCCAAAGATCCCTCCCCCCTTTTCCCTAAAAATCAAAATAATTAGCAAAAAATGGAAATTCTTTTAACTCTGTAGGGACAGGAGACATGAATCTGATTTTACCTTACAGAACGTCCAACCCCTCCCCCATATCCAGCAGAAATCCTTCTACTTCTTTCTAATCACACTACCCAAAACAAGACCAATACTACACACCTCAATAGGACAATTAAGAATAAAAGTGATCTGCATTTTCAGTTTCACTTCTACATATCATGCAACAATGGAAAGAAAGACAGACATTGGGCCCTGTTCTCTCTAGGAAATCACAAATATCAACCCAACCAGAGCAATACTTCATGAAAGAAAGCGAAACCGAACCGTGGGAGGAGCTTTAGCCTTCCAAACCAAATAAAAATGGATCGAAAAGGAGATATAGATCGGTAGTCAACTGAAAACCCTCCTAAATAGTTGCTATTTATACAAGAAAGAAAAGCCTGAATGACTAGAGCTTTCAGCACCTTCTATAGAAACCAGGTGTAATCAAAATGACATTTCCTAATGATGAAAGTGAAGGAAGTTGAGGTTCCAATCATAAAACCAATTAACATCGGGAGATTGATCCAACTCCTTATAAGCCCTTGCACGATTTCGTAACTTTCCGATGTAGGACAATACTTGGCATCCTCACATAAAGCTCCGGCACTCACAAATCAATTATATTCCTACAGAAGCCAAAAGCTAAGCAATTTGGGGAAGAGTTTACTCACATTCATCCCAAAACCTCATTCTTTAGCCTTTTGTCTCCAAACGATTTCCGAATTTTAATCCTAATTTTGTTCTCTCACTACCCCTTCTTCATTCAAATAGTTTTCTTCTTCTATCAAATTCATTCCCCAATTCTCCTCCTACTCCATTTTTGTGACGTCAAAAAACCTCGTTCAAATCCCTCCCACCTTGTTCTTCTCTATCCCTCTGTTAGAAGCGTTCCAGAAATGTGTGCGATCGAGTAATTAGCTCTACGAACATCATTTATATTTCTACAGAAGCCAAAACCTAAACAATTTGGGGAAGAGTTTACTAATGCTCACATTCCTCCCAAAACCTCGTTCTTTAGCCTTTTGTCTCCAAATGATTTCTTCTCTGAACACTACTAGCTCTTCAAATTTTAATCCTAATTTTGTCCTCTCACTCCCCCTTCTTCATCCAAACAGTTTTCTTCTTCTATCAAATTCATTCCTCAATTCTCCTTCTACTCCATTTTTTTACATCGAAAACCTCATTCGAATCCCTCCCAACCTTGTTCTTGTCTATTTCCCCACCACCCCATTAAACAATTGTCTAACTTCCTGATACTTAAAATTTCTCCAAGCTTAAAAAATGACTCAAATGTTAAATTCAAGAAGTTCCAGATCCATGAAACATTTCCCCGATACTCACTGAACATTTCCTAAACTTCTGATGCTTAAAAATTTCTCCTAAATTGAAATTCCTCATATTTTAAAATGGAGAAGTTTCAGATATATGAGTTTTTCTTTTTTTTTTTTTTGCCTCGACATTATTCAGACAAAAAGGATATGTATTACTACCGGACTCAAGTTCCGATTCTTCAACGGATCGATTAACGGTGACATATTGGAAATCGATACAATCGAACATGAGCAAGCAAATTTCAAATCGCTAAAGATGAAGAGGCAGAAAAATGAAACCGACTGCGATTACAGAGAAAGAAAATCAACTACAATAAGTCGAATCAAAGCGTACCTTCGGATTTGAATCTGCTCGCAAGCCGCGAGAGGTAGATCATAGATTCGGAGACTGAACAGCGCTCTCTCTAACGCTGATTAAGATGCAGATGCAGAAAATATGAAATCGAATGCGATTGCAGAGAAAGGAAATCGACCATGACAGTATCGAATCGAAGCGTACCTTCGGATTTATATCTGCTTGCGAGACGCTAAGAGATGGATCGTGGATTCGAAGACTGAAGAGCTCTCTCTCCTCTCTCTCTCTCTCTCTCTCTCTCTCTCTCTCTCTCTCTCTCTCTCTCTCTCTCTCTCTCTCTCTCTCTCTCTCTCTCTCTTCAGTCGCAGATACAAAGGGGAGTGGAGAAAGAAACGCTCCTTTGCCGCCTAACCACCATTTTCCTTTTCGGTTTCCCTCCCAAATTTCCCATATCTTTCCTTTTGTGATTTTAAAGCGAGACGCGTGACGTGGCGAGCTGTAGGCTGTTGTGGAATTACTCGATTGAGTTGTGTAACGCGCGCGCACATGCACATGTGATCGGATTTTTTTTTTTAACAAACATGATTATCTATATTAAGAAAATTAGGTAGGCTAAATTTCACAATGATTAGTAATAATGTGAAAAATTGGAGAGGGTATTTCTCACAATAGGCTAGCAATAATATGGTTCAAATTCGCTTTTGATGAAAATCAAACATAAAACCTCTTATTTACTAGTGAAAGGAATATCATTAAACCGTAGTAAATATTCAAAACATTGTTATTGTTGTTCTAAAATTCTGATTGTGCACCTTAAATTGTTATTAGCACTTCAAAAATCTCATTCTACACTCCAAACTTTCTATATTTGAAAAGAAAAATACATTTGTGAGGAATGTAGAATGAGATTTTTGAAGTGTCAATAACACTTCCCTAAATATTTTGAGTGACAATAAATGTTCTCAATATGTATTGGGTTTCATTTTATGTTAAGCGTTTTGGGTTCAAATTTTCTATTTACATTTGATTCTATTTTAGTCTATCACATTATGTTTATAACTTGAAAGATATATTTACTTTTGTTATACTTGGTAGGGGTGAGCACGGTTTGGTTTGGTGCGGTTTTGAGTGAAACCGAAACCGAAATCGAAATTTTTTACGGTTCAGTTCGGTGCGGTTTTGAAGCCAAAACCAAAATGAAACCAAACCATTTGGTTCAGTTCGGTGCTGTTTCAAACGATTCGGTTTGGTTTTTAAGAAAAAAATGTACAATTTGCAATTTAACATATTAATAAGCATTTCCCAGTAGCAATAGGAAAAAGACATTTGTTATATAAACAATTAGCATGTTGCATGCAGTTGTGATGTTAAACATGTTTGTGCAACATAAGGGTGTCCCGTACAAGGTATAACATAATACAAGTTGAATAACTTTGAATTCAATAAACGTGAGCGAAACTTTCATACTAGAATATGTGCTATCATGTTTCAAATGAGGGGACTTCATTAGATCATTGTTCGACTCTTGATAACAAGATTAGTCCACCCTTGTACATATATGTGTGTGTGTGTGATGGTATAAAATAACAAAAGTCCTTCAAGTTAATGAACGAAAGAAAGTGATGAATAATGATATTCTAGTGTGGTTGAGTCCATACTAAGTGCATACAAACAACCAATTAAAAGATGAAATTTAATATGGACATTTAATTAAATGTTTATTAATATTTGCGGTGCGATTCGATTTCGGTGCGGTTTTCAAAAGCCAAAACCGAAACCAAACCATTTTCTAAGTTGCAGTTCGGTTTCAAAACCACAAAACCAAATCGTTCGGTGCGGTTCGATTTGGTTCGTGTTTCGGTTTCAGTTTTCGGTTCTAAGTGTCCACCCCAAATACTTGGGAAAGTCATATTATGAATTTATCATAATTTAAAGTCAATATTGCACTATCATTCACACTTATATATGTCGATGCAAATTTCCGCTGTCTTCAGTCTTGACGAAAATGTACCTGCAAAACAATCAACACATTTGATCAAAGACCTAAGCCTCACGCGCCCACAAGGTGTGGGGGGGGGTTAGGTCAACAGATCTCTGATGCCTAAGTTAGTTTCTCTAAGAGAGTAAAGTGTTTAGGGCTTTTTTAGGGTTGCAAAAGCCCTCCAAAATTTGGTAGAAAATGGGGTATTTATAGGGCTAGGGTCGGCCATATAGTGTTTAATGGAGATATATTCTCTAAATATTCCCAGGATATTAAATAGGAAATAATATCTTGAGATAATAGTGTAATTATCCCAAATTTATTTAAATTATGATTACTTACTTGATTGAAGTCAATCTTCAATTTGGAAAGTATTAGATATAGGATTTTGGTAATTAATCCTTATCTTTAATTCCTTGCCAAGGGCAAGTGAGCTATGGGCAGTCGTATTCAGCTGTTGAGACCTCCAGGTGTGTGAGCTGCACGTGGGAGCATCTGAGAAGCCTGCAAATTTATTGAGAGGGCAATCTTGTCTTTCTTGAATAAAAGTCCACATGTTACCTCTAGAATATTTGGGATTATTTAAGGCTCCACAAATGCCCCCACACATACTATGCTGCACGCAGGAAAAAGATTGTAGGTATAGGAATCCCAAGTTGCTTAGGCTTGCAGAATTGTTTCCCAATTTGAACTTGATTTTCTTTCTTGATTTGGAGATAGACTTCTTCTAGGAAAAGGAAAATAATTTCCCCCAATACTATTTAATTCTGCCTTAAGCAGGGGATTAAATAAATTTGGAGAACAATCATTATTCCAACAAGGAAGAGAAGCTACAGGAAATTTTTATTTCCCCTCCCCTAGCATTCTTCTTCTCTTACCCTTGCAAATAGTCGTCTCTCGTTGTAGTTCTTCTTCTCCGTGCCACACTAAGGTAAGAAAATTTTGAATTTTCTTCTTCTTGAATTTTTTTGGGAGTCTTGGGACTTGAAAATTTGGCTTGGTGGGGGCCGTGGGTGTGGTAACACACGGCATGGGAGCCTCGGGGCTGCTTGGTGGCGCAACACAAGTCGACTGGCGTGGGCCAGGTGGACGACTCGGCTCGGGCCGAGGGGATCAACGCGTAGAGGTGCGAGGAGACCGGCTTGAGCCGAGTCTTCAAGTCTGCTGGGCACGGGCTCATGCAGGCGAGAAGAGAGGGAGAAAGGCCGGCGTGGGCCGACTTTCTTACGTGCGCGACCTAGGCCAAGAGGCTTGGGCCTACCTTAGGGCGCAAAAGAAAGAGAAGAATGAGGCACGGGCCTCTCCCTATATGGCGTCTTTTCCAATAGGTGATCTGCTCCATGAAATACGCGTCTGCTCAGTGTTCCCCAAATGCAGTTTGTGCGATAGTGGGGTTCTCGAACTTAAGCAGGTTCTTTGATCTTGGCTTGACCATAAATGAGTTTTGGTACTTTTTTAAGATTGGCCACAAGGAAGGTGTGAGGCAGCTGAGGTCTTGCCATAAGTTGTTCGATGTTTCTAGCAAAGAGGATCATAAGTGGGCGAGAGATACCTTAGAGGTAAGCAAAGAATGAGAGTATGACTCTTCTCCTAAGCTATGTGTTCCAACTACCTTTATCAGTGGTAAGTGAACTCTTTCATTCTTGTCTTGCTTGAATTTTTTGTTGAGCTGTTCCATGACTTCAATTTATTGATTGTCTTTCTTGCTTTGCGTAGATTCGGAGTTTGGCTCAACTCCTAGGATCTTGGCAAATATGAAGAAAGTGCACGTTATCTTGGGCATTCCTGCTGAGTACCATGAATGGCGCTGGCTACTCAACCCTCTTCGTCTGGAAGAATGATGGCCTGCCTCCAATAGGAAGAGATAAAGTGGATAAAAGATGAGGTGTTACCTCGCCCGATCGCTGCTGTAAAACCTGCTGCCAATGAGGGTGGACAGAAGAGATATTCCTCACCTGCTTATGAGCCTTTGGTCGAGAAGAAGCCAATAACTTCCTCCGCTGCTCATAGGAACTCGTCTGCTGCCGAGAAACTTATTATTGATCTAACTTCCCCCAATGAGGTGAAGAAGACCGTTGAAACTAAGCCTATGAAACCTGCTGCTCCAAAGGTGACCGCATCCATCGCTAAGAGACTTACCTAGCGGAAGGGTTCGGTAGGGTATTCGGTGTCCAAGTTTATATCAAATCGTCTGTCGGGAGCTAAGTCTAGATCAGCTTTTGAGAGGTTCGCCGTTATAAAGAGCGGGAATGTGGATTTTTTTTGTTAAGGTAGCGTCTGGGCATGTTCATCCTTTTACCGTGATTGACTCGTCTACTAAGAAATGGAAATTTGCTCGCACGGGCAGTTATAAGAGATCCACCGAGTCTGAGGCTGGAGAATTTCTCAAGGTTTGTGCGCTGATGAAGGCTAACCTGCTTGAGGACGTCGATGCATACGCCAAGTTTGTTGATAGTGTTAGGAAAGTTATTGTCCACTCATACTCTTTTGCGAAGCGTCTTGCCTATTCGAGGAAGTCTTCCCTGATTGTTACAATGCATAAGACTTTGATCCTGGCAACTGAGTCTATGCGCGTTGATTAGGATGCTGTCAAGTGTGCTAAGGAGGCCGAAGTGGCGTTGGTGGCTCAGCTTCGCTCGGCTGCTGAAAATATCGAGAAGCTCAAATATGAACTCGCCGTTTTGAAAGGGTATGATGTCTCTGCCCCTACTTCTTTGCAGTTGGAGATCGCTCATCAAAAGGTCGCCTATTTGAATGTTAGGCTTAATGCGACTCAAGCGATGTTAGAAGCTGTAGAGAAGGAAATCAGTCGTGTTTTTCCGGTGGTCGATGACCTTGAGCGTGTCAATTCGGAGCTACGATCTGCTTGCTTTGCAAAGGAAGATAAGCTTATCTTAATGCATGCTGAAATGTCTCGTCTCAAGAAGGTTTCCAGTAAGCTTGAGTCCAAGAAGATGGATCTGCAAGGTGCTAGCGATAACCTGAAAAAGGAACTGGACAAGCTGCAAGGTGCTCACATTGGGCTTATTGATAAGAATACGCAACTGAAGAATGAGAAAGCTAATCACAAAGTGGCGCTTGCTTTTTGTTAGGTTGATTTCTACAAGCTTGGCTATGTAGACCATCTTCAGGGTATGCCGTCAAATTATAAGTTTTCCCAAAAGGACTTTGAGACTTTGTCCATTTTTCTAGTTAATTTGCTAGATTTCTCGTTTGAGGCTGTCTTTGGTGGAGCAGTTGAGTGTCAGGCAATCCAGGCAGGGGCAGCTAAGGATTAGCTGATGGAAGCTTCGGCTGCTAGGAATGACATGGATATTGAAGGCGTGGCAGTCGAGGAACCAGTGGTTGCGCAAGCTGCTAAGAAGTAGTTTTTTTGCTTAGACTTAGGAGTTTTCTTCTTTTCCTTTTTGTTTTGCTTTATTTGAACTTTGCTAGCCTTCGAGCCAGTTTATCAATTTGCTAGAAATTTAATAAACAATTTTCCTTGTTTTTGCTTCATCATTCTATTTCGCCATGTCTTTTGCAAAACTTTACCGTATGACGGGTGGCTCACGCGGTCACTTTAGGCTTCAGTTTTGGCTTTGGGGCTTCTAGAGCTTTGCCTGCTAAAGGAAGAAATGCAAGATTTCCAACTTATATAGCCGAAGGCCGAACTAGTTGTCTCTATAGAAGGCATACGAGTTCGCGTAGCTACTATAGCTGTGAATCTCGACTTTGGGTAAATCCATGAGCTTTAGCCTTCTCGGGGCGTATTGCAAAAATTTTTAACCTATAGAGCCAGCAGTCGAACACGTGCTTCGCGTAGAAAGCAAAGGAGTTCTTGTGGCCACTATGGTTGTATTCCGACTTTCGAGTGGCTTCTTAAGCTTTGGCCTTCCCAGGGCATGTTCCGAGATTTTTAACTTATAAAACAGTCAACCAGACTCATGTTTCTCGTAGGAAGCAGAAGAGGTCCGCGTAGCTGCTATAGTCGTGACACTTGACTTTAGTGGCTTCTTGAGCTTGGACCCTCCCAAGGCATGTTGCGAGATTTTTAACTTATAGAGTCGTCCATCGGACTCGTGTTTCTCGTAGGAAATAGAGTAGGTCCGCGTAGTTGCTATAGTTGTGACACTCGACTTTGTCCCAGCAAAACTTAAACCATAGACCATCGGCTGGAATTGCTGCTTGTAAATAAGCAGGCGAGTCCACGTAGTCATATCAGGTGTAAGTTTCAGCTTACGAGCTGCCTTGGACTTTTAACCATCTGGTTATCGGCCATGTGTCTTACTTACAAAAACAGACGACTAGTGTAAACATTTCAGGCTTTATTCCTGGCTCTCAGAGGCATTTTTTGGCATTAAGTATAGGTGAAGTCGCTCCTCAAAAGCCATATATTTCCGAGTTGCAGCTTTGATCCCGTACGTCGCTTAACTAGTATTGCAACACTTTAAAACCAAGCCGCTTCATGAAGATTTGCATGTCGAGGACGAACCATCTTGTCACACGAATTCTTTCATGGGCAAGGGTCCTGCACTTATCGTCTCTTCCGGTTAGAGACCCAGGATCCCACGGAATTAAATCCTTATGTTGGCTAAGTCTATTCCAAGGGAATGACTATCATGGCAAATTCTAGGAGTCGTCCAGCGTAAGTAGTCGTTGCATTCAGGGGAAACTAAGCAGTCATACCACCCATCCACATCTGGATGTTCTGGATTAGTTTACCTTCTCATGCTGGAGAGCTTACCCAATTGGGTGTCAATGAATTAGTTTACCCTCTCACATTGGAGAGCTTACCTAGATGGATGTCGGGGAATTAGTTTATCCTCTTACGCTAGAGAACTTACGCCATATCTACGGGTAACGGGTGTTTTCTGCTTGTCACAAGGTTGGTCAGTCTATTTATGCATTTGGCCCAAGCTTGTCAACAAATCCTTCAATCTTCGTTAAAGATAGAGGCTTTTATTAACTTTGCTCGTATGCAGTAATGGCATAACAACTGATAATCATCGGCATGCGAGGTCTTGTTCGTCGAGCTGCTTGAGTCTTCAAACTCTTTCGTCTTAAACGAGGTTTAAGAAATGGTGGGAGGTCACACGTAGTACTTCCTTAGGTTGTAGGCATTCCACTGTTTGTTGATTTTTTTTTTGTCGCTCATAGTGGTGAGGGTGTAAATGCCTCTTCCGTCTAGTCGGCTGATTTTGTAAGGACCTTCCCAGATGGAAGCCGTCTTTTTAGAACCTTCTCATCGGGCAGTGATGAAGGCTTTTCTGATAACTAGGTCTATTGATTGGAACTGCCAGATGTTTACCGTCTTGTTGTAGCTGGAGATGAGCTGCTGCTGATAGGCCACAATACGGGTGATAACCTTTTCGCGTTCTTCCTCTGCCACGTCTAATTTGGTAGCCATCTCATTTTCGTTTTGCTCAAGATTCGGCAGTACAGTGTTGATACTTGGCATCACGATGTTGGGAGGAATGATCGCCTTAGAACTATACATCAATGAGCTTGTCTTTTGGTGGTGCGATATGCCTATAGAACACCAGGTAGCTCGTTTGGCCACTTACCCTTCTTGTCTAAAGGTAGAGCTCATTGCTGCTCAGATACCACCATATAGATGCATAGGTCATCCGCTGCTTCTGGTTTAGATTGCATTGGTCGGTAGGTCGTGAGAGGAATCAGTTGAGTGCAACTGCTTGTCAGGTCAGACCTTGGATCTCCTTCAGAGTGGTGGGGAACTTCATATCCAAGTGTCTATCTGAATCTTCATCTCCTTTAAACAAGGTAAAATGTGGGGGGCTGAACTTCCGCGATGGCTCCGTCTGCTCGATCTCGTCTACAAAGGTGACTTATTTAGGTTGGCCACGTCTCTTCGAAGAGTATCGTCGGTAGTGTCAATGCGCTAGAAGCCGCACAGTTGCTCTGCTACAAGCCTTTGTACTTCCTCCTGGATTTGTGCCTGGTACGGCAGTGGAGTCTCCAGCTACCCCCGATGTTGACCTGTTGGTCTATGTTGCTCTTCGACATGTCCTGCTCGTCCATGCTGTGGTTGCGGTGCGCATGGTTTGCCCTGCGCTGCTCGCCGTCGTTCTAAGCAAGGGTTGCCAGTAGAACTTGAGTTGGACTGCTCTCGTGCTCTTCTCTGGACGTTATGCGGTTGCCTACTTCGTTGCCTCTTTAGAGGATCTCCTTGTGGGCCTAACCTCTTGTGGAAGCTTTGCCTAGAATGTCCTGAGTGCTCGTCGGAGTGCAGACCCAACCTCGAATGCACACTGACTCGTGAGCCGAGTCGGGAATGAACGCTTTTCTATGCATTTAGGTAGAAGATGACGTTTCCTCGAGGACCCAAATGAAAATGCACACTACTTGAAAGCACGGTTCGTGGCAGGCTGAACAGCTCTTTACCGGGATGTTGCTGGAATAAGTTACGTTCTTCTGCCCTTGTCTTACTTTGGGACACCTCGTTTGGGGTGCGCTGCATCTCGATACGGTCGAGGAGTTGGTTCACCAAGGTGGTCTGTTGCGCGAGGGCGTTCGTCAAATTGGTGACCTACTAGGGCAGGTGGTGCTCGCCATTTGGATTGGAAGAGTGTGGATGATGGGCGTCTCTATGTTTGGTAGAAGTATAATGGACTGCAGGTACAAAGTTTGAGCCCAAAATGGGCATTCCTGTAGAAAAGTGGGGTATATGTAACCTTGAATCGATCGCATGACATGTGGTCGGAATCTGGATTGCTGGAGGTGGCCTTGGAATGGATTGGGTCGCAGACCAGGTCATTGGAACGGGTCACGGGGTGCGTTGGACCAGCGCTTGCTCGCCTTAGGCTTGCATGGCCGTAGACCCTCCTGGTCGTTGGGCTGTCACATCATGTCCTGCTGGCTGAATGGCTTGGCTTGGGCACGTTGAGTTGCCTGGCTGGCAACAGCTGCCGCATTCTGGGCTCGGGTCTGGGCCTGCTGCTGCATTAGGTTGGGCCTCCTGCCTAGGGTTTGGTAGGGTGCAGAGTTGTAGGGGCATCGGTGGTGGGAGTGGCGTCGTGGCTGCTAAGTCACAGTGGTGATGGTGATGGCACGGCTCCACAGTGGTTGGGCTCCTCCTACCGCCGTGTTGAGCCTTGAGGACCTCCGTCGTAGGGCTATGTCCTTGTCTTCACTCTCCGGTCCAAGTCCTTGCACGTATAAGGTTTCATTCGTCGTAGTTTCTGAATTTCTTACAATTGTATCCTTTTTCCAGGGATTGATCAAGAAACTTTTCTAGGAAAACTTAATTGATACGATGTGTGAGAAATTCAACGTAACAAAAAATTCAAGAAACTAATGCAAGAGGTTTCTTCGAGTATTTTGAATCAGTTCTCAATGAAAGCACCAATTTGTCGATACAAATTTCCGCCGTCTTCAGTCTTGATGAAAATGCACCTGCAAAACAATCAACATCTTTGATCAAAGACCTAAGCCTCATGTGCCCACGAGGTAAGGGGTTAGGTCAACGGATTTCCGATGCCTAAGTTAGTTTTTCTGAGAGGGTAAAGTGTTTAGGGCTTTTTTAGGGTTGCAAAAGCCCTCCAAAATTTGGTAGAATATGGGATATTTATAGAGCTAGGGCCGGCCATATAGTGTTTAATGGAGAGATATTCTTTAAATATTCTCAAGATATCAAATAGGAAATAATATCTTGAGATAATGGTGTAATTATCCCTAATTGATTTAAATTAGGATTACTTACTTGTTGGAGTCAATCTTCAATTAGGAATGTATTAAATATAGGATTTGAGTAATTGGTCCTTATCTTTAATTCATTGCCAAGGACAGGTGAGCTGTGGGCAGTCGTATCCAGCTGCTGAGACCTCCAGGGGTGTGAGCTGCGCGTGGGAGCATCTGAGAAGCCTACTCATTTATTGAGAACAATCTTGTCTTTCTTGAATAAAAGTCCACGTGTCACCTCAAGAATATTTGGGATTATTTTAGGCTCCACAATATAATAGGAGTGAATTTGTAATATGACATGCGTTAGTTCACTAAATTAAAATTATTTTTCCAATGTATTTGAATTATATTAAAATAGGGTAAATTACATTTTACCCCTTCAGGTTTGAAGTCGATTTCAATTCCTTACAACATCTTTAAAACATTTCACTTTCATACCTCAAGTACTATTTTAATTCAATTTCATACAACCGTTAAAAATTCTGTTAAGTTAACCGTTAAGTGATGACGTGGCAAATATGAGGTCCTCATTCATGCTGATGTGGCTGATACATTTATGCCACGTGGATAAACACTTAATAAAAATGTTAAAATATTAGAATAATTAATTAAAGAAAAATATAAAATTTATAAATAAATAAATAAAACCCAAAAGTCCCTTCGTCTTCCCCACCCCTTCCCCCCACCGGAGCCCATCCCCTAACACCCACGCCTTTCTCCCATCCCGCATCACCCGAGCCTCCCCCACAACCTTCAATCTCCATCCTAGAAGCCAAAAACTGGAAAAGTTCCAAATTTTCCCACACTCAACAAAACACAAAGAAATCCAAACATTTCCTACCCATTTTCTCTCAATTTCCCTCTAACCAAACACACCCTATTGTCTTTCGAAAGAATATGCAAAGCCTACCCATTCAATTTCAAATCCTCAAAAACCCAGCAAAACTAAAAAACCAAAAAACTAAAATATCCAAAATTTTTCCCTCACCCTATATCATTTTCTCAGCAACCAAACACAACCCAGAATCCCAATTAAAAAAAAAAAGTCTTTCAAATCAAAATTCACCAGCAGCAACCCTGAAAAATGCTCTCCAGACCCTCATATTAGTCTGCTCCGAAACCTTCATCTGAACTCTCACGACCTCCCAAATCGTCCTGGTCCACTAACTCCTCCCCTGGCTCACTGAGTCACCGCCACCGAGTCTCCTGCCAAACGACGACTTCAAACCCAGTGCCTTTTTGACCCTGCTCGCCATCGACGACATGAGTGAAGTCAAAGCACTCCAGTCGGTCTTCTCAGACTGTGGGATGTAGGTGAGAGGTTTGGGCTCGAAGATCCGGCAGGCTTTGACTAAGATCTCGTATACAGTTTCCCGGAGCTTCGAGTCCGAGAGAGAAAGGGGCTCGAAATTAGGGATTTGAATAGAGCAATTTACATTTAGTTGGGTGAGCTTAGGGTTTTTGTACAGAAGCACCGTAGCTTCAATCGAAGTCCTAAGACGGTTTGGATTCCGGGTGTGAGATGTGAAGAGGGAGGATTGGGTTTCCAAGGAGAGATAAGGAAAGGGAGGTGAAGAGAATGTGGGAGATGGAGGTGGATCGGGGGAATGGGTTTTTAGGTTTCAGGGTTTATTTTTTTTAATAGGATAAATTATTATAATAATTTAAATGCATAAAACATTATTATTTTTGCCACGTGGCACACATTTGGTAGCCACGTCAGCTCTTAACGGATCAATTGATGGAAAATGTAACGGATGTATGAAATTGAAATAAAATAGTACTTGAGGTATGAAAGTGAAATGTTTTAAAGATATTGTAAGGAATTGAAATCTACCCCAAACTTGAGGGGGTAAAATGTAATTTACCCATTAAAATATTCATGTTGTTTTGTTAGTTATTATCTAATAATTATAGGATGTCAAGATATCAAGTTTAGTGGTATCTCACCATAATTTTCTAGTAAGAAACAAAACTCTTACATGTTCAAGCAAACGTAAGTGTAGTCACGCTGTTTAAAATATGTGTTCCTTGTGCATTCAAGTTAGCCAATCCCAAAACACTTGTAGAGAGACCGAAGGCTGAAAGCCAAAGAACAAAAATCAGCAACTTGCCACTTAGTGGAAACATAAACCTGAAAATAGGTAAACAGCAATGGTGCCACTGACTGAGTGGAGACAGCAATCATGCCACTGTGAGTGGACATATGAGCGGAGACAGCAATAATTTATTCATTCAGTCATCAGCACAGGAACCTCTCTGTAAACTTCACACACTCCAGCTTTCTATCTCAATAATTTACACACACTCCAGCTCTCTCTCTCTCTCTCTCTCTCTCTCTCTCTCACTAATTTATTCATTCACTCATCAGCTCAGGAACCTCTCTGTAAACTTCTCCTCCACACACTCCAGCTCTCTCTCTCTCCAGTTCTCTCTCTCTCTATCATCTTCTCCACTCCTCACTCTGTTAGTTCTATACAACTCATCCATCGCCTGGGGACTGACCTTGGGCTTTTCAGCTGCCAAGCAACTCCAGAATCTGTTCTGATCAAACTCAAAGTTGTAACTAAGGAGTTTGGAGAAAATAAAAAGATGATCAAGGTTGAAGTAATTCACAAAGAAATTATTAAACCATCCGCTCCAACTCCTCACCACCTTAGACATTTGTGCCTCTCCCTTTTTGACCAGATTATGCTTGAACTGCATGTGCCACAAGTTCTCTTCTATCCTAGCAGCAGTGATGAACATTCTTTGGTCGCTGAAAAGTCCGAGCTTCTAAAGAAATCATTATCTGAGGCCCTCACTATCTGCTACCCCTTTGCAGGGGAATTCAAAAATAACGTTTCCATCAACTGCGATGACCGCGGAGCTCTATTTCTTGAAGCCCAAGTCAACTGTCCCATGTCCAAGATCCTGGACAAACCCGATTCTGAGATCCTAACACAACTGATTCCAACTCCTATGCGTTCCAAACAAGCACAAGTAGGGCATCTTGTACTAGTCCAGGCCAACGTATTCGAATGTGGTGGATTGGCAATTGGCGTCAGCATTTCGCATAAGGTCGCTGATGCCTTAGCGAACAGCAAATTCATCGAAAGCTGGGCTGAAATTGCCCGCTGCACTGCCAGCACTACTGACCATCACGTAGTACTTCCTACAGAATTTGGTGTTGCAGCTACTTTGTTCCCACCACAAGAATTTTTTAACTCACCCCTTCGCAGAAAACTTACAAGGAAATTTTGTGGTTTTTACCATGACGAAGATTGAAGAAAATGAAGTATACGATCTTCAAACCTTGGTTGCAAAAATGAGGAAAAGCCTTGAGGAATTTAAGGTAAAATATGCCAATGAAATTAGAGGGGAGGAAGTAGTTCAATTCCTGAAGGAGTATAGTGAGCTCCTTCAAAAGGATGATGTGGACAACTATATGTGCACCAGTTTGTGCAGGTTTCCCTTCGGCTCGGCCAATTTTGGATGGGGAAAGGCATCATGCATACGCATCCCTTGGAATGAAGATTTCAAAAACAAAATGTTATTGTTGGATGCAAGTGATGGTATTGGCATCGATGCATGCATAACACTGAAAAAAGAAGATATGGTCATGATTGAAACCAACCAGGACCTGCTTGCATATGCTTCTCTGCAATTGACCATTTCTGAGAGGTAAATCTCGTCTTATCTTTCTCTATAATTACTTAAAAAATAAAAAGTGTGCTTCCCGAAGTCATTGGAGATTCAAACTATAAATATCTTTCAAATGACGGGAAATAAAATGCAACTAGACTAAGAGCTAGCTGCGAGTGTTGTTGAGCATTTAGAATTTGTTTGGATGCTATGTTGTAACCTTTGGTGATTTCTTTTGTTGCTTTTGATTCCACAGTTTCCTTGTTTTGTGTGAACAGTGAGTAATGTATTGCTTTTATTATCGACTTTATTTTTCTTTCAATAAAATGGATTTGTTTTGTTGTGTATACCTAAGAAAATATAGACCCCTAACAAAAAAAAAATGAAAAGAATGCTGAGAATGCTTTTCTATGAAAAAAAATAAAATAAGACAGACTGACTAAGAATGCTTTCAAGTAATTTTTATTTAATTCAAAGTTCATAAGTAAACATAAGTGTGAAAATCGCATCTCATCATGATTTGTTAAGTGCGTTAAGAGCATTTCCTTTGGTAAAAAATGAATCTTGAAAAGTATGCAACATGATGAACTTTTACCAACGGAAGTTGTAGTAGCTAGGAACGAATATTGTGGTTGGGCATGTTGAACTGTGTTTGTCTAAACTACGAGTCAAAGTAAGCTATTTTTAGATCTGTTCTAAATTCTGGTAAACAACGGGCTAAAATGATTTGACAAAAATTGAGAGTAATTTTATTTTATTCTTATTTAACAGAGACATTTCATGGAATGACCAAAATAATTGATAGTGAACAAACTCAGGGGTCAGTTCTATCGATTTTAAATCTTAAAGGCCAAAGTGAGGAGATATGCCAATCTCAATAATCATTAAGCTATAAAAACATAAATTAAATGTGAAATTCTCAAGTACCTATGATTGAGCTAAATGACTAAAACCTGACCCTTCCATTGTGGCCAAGTAGGACCTAGACGGTTGGTGGGTCACGATTTTTTACTAGATTTTTAAGATAGAATTTCTTAGTTAGGGAATTTTAACGAAAAGCATCCGGTACTGTTCATTTTAACGAAAAACCACATTTTTACACTAAAAAATCAATCCTGATACTATTCACTTTACCCTTTATTTTGTCCTTATTATTAAAACTCAAAGTTTTCAAGCCCTTTTCATTAGTTTTCCTTTTCTTCTATGACAATAACTTCATCACTAATTTAAGGACATAATATGTTGAAGAGTGTAAAGTTTCACATCATTTTTAATTAAATACAGTTTACGTTAATTGGTTTTGCTGCTAAGTGTATCGAACCTTTTGTAAACTGAAAAAATACTAAATTGCACTAATGATTAAGTTGGAAACAAACATTGAAGTTTTTTTTTTTTTTGTCAAAAATAAAACTTCATTAATGAAAGGGGAAATACAATTTGCTGAATAGACCTAAGCCTAAACAAAACACAGAACCCTACACAAACAAAGCAATACATAAAATAGAAGACATGCCCAAAAAGTAGAGCTACAATCCAAGACACAAAGGGATGTCTACACAAATTTAGGCTCACAAGCAACAAAAGAAAAACAATAATAAAGCCCTAATCTCTAGCAGCAAAACACCAGTCACCACCGCTGCTACCTCCGCAAAGAAACATATCGCCCCAAATTGGAAAAAAAAAAACACCCAAACCAAAAGATAGACTGAGAGCATTGTGCAAAACCAATCCACTAACAATTATAGCCTCCACAATCACACATGCGAGAAAAGTCACAAAGCGTAACAGAAGGAGGGGAGGATGAAGGACAAACATCAATGTTGATGTTGATTAGAATGTTTATATATAAAGCCAACAACTACTTTTGGGGTCACAAGCTTCACAAAAAATGAGTGGACAAAAATGCCCCTTAAACAAAAAACTTCAAAAACTGCCCAAAATAATGCATCAAATGTGGCAGGAATATTTTCATCATTTTAATAGCGTTTTTTAGCATTTAGACTATTTCTGAGAGGTAAATATCGTCTAATCTTTCTCTATAATTACTTAAAAAATAAAAAGTGTGCTTCCCGAAGTCATTGGAGATTCAAACTATAAATATCTTTCAAATGTCGGGAAATAAAATGCAACTAGACTAAGAGCTAGTTGCCAGTGTTGTTGAGCATTTATAATTTGTTTGGATGCTATGTTGTAACCTTTGGTGATTTCTTTTGTTGCTTTTGATTCCACAATTTCCTTGTTTTGTGTGAACAATGAGTAATGTATTGCTTTTACTATCGGCTTTATTTTTCTTTCAATAAAATGGATTTGTTTTATTGCGTATACCTAAGAAAATATAGATCCCTAACAAAAGAAAATGAAAAGAGTGATGAGAATGCTTTTCTATGAAAAAAATAAAATAAGACAGACTGACTAAGAATACTTGCAAGTAATTTTTAAAACTAATTTTTATGTTTATCGAAAGGAACACAAGATTACAATACGTGTGATAATATGATGGACAATTGGGTTGATAAATTCTATTTTAAGTAAACTCATATAAAACGGGTTCACCACCACCTGAAAACCCCTGTTGTAAAATGATGGCCCGAAACCTACTGGATTCGGATCGATAAAGGCTCACAGTCACGAGTAAATTAGAGACTAGGATAGAGAAAAAGAGGGAGAAAAGAGGCATGATGAATAAAGGGTAAAGGGAGAAGATGAGTTGATTTCGTCAATTCTGCTTCACCGTGAGGGAGGCATGTGGGCAATGGGGGATCCAAGATTTGAAACTTAGGTGTCCCAACATTAAAGGTTCACGTTTTTTAAAGAAACAAAGCACATAGTGCGTTAAAAAAAAATCATTTTATTCAACTGAGGCATTTTGTCGAACACTTAGTGGCCTTATTGACAAAACCAAACCATGTTGCCTATATGTCAACAAGTTACGATATATGTTGAAGCAATATGATCAATGCTATCAAGAATATATGTCGAGTGATGTTGATGCAGCCTATCGATATATGGGTACCAAACAATCGAAGGGTCTTCAAATGACCTTTATATGCATGTTTTCCACCCTCCGACTAGTCCTAGGTGGTTCCAATTTACATCCACCCTTGCGGTGGGTGGAGTTCAAGAATTCTTGTTGTGGTGTGGCTTTTTTTACTTATCCATTTTTGTTTCTTATATTTTGTTTTCTTAAGTAAATGAATAAGGGTATGCTATCCACGCACCACTTTTTACTTCTTACATACCCACTAATTTTCGACTTTCGAATTGAATGAATTGAAGAAGATCAAATGACATAAATTAAGAAGGGATATGTGAGAAGTAAAAAGGAGTGTGTGGATATCACACCCTAATAACTAATGTTGATGTGGGAAAAATATGATTGGCTAATATCATTTTAATGTCATCTAGACATCACAATCTAATAATCTAGTGTAATCTAAGACTAATATCAAAGAATAGAAGTAAAGATAATTATGTGAAAAACATCTTATCGTTATAAGTTAAGGGGAGCTAAAGTGGTATTTGAGATTAGGAAAACTCTCACTTTAGTCTTGATAATAAAAATTGATAAAAATGATCCGGTCGTGAAAATTATTTTAATTTTTACGAGAAAAATCTGCCAATCTTCTAATAACTGTTTTATGTAGTATTCATCGGGAAAAAAATAAAAAGAAGAAAGAAAGAATGTCATAACTCATAATCCCATCATAGCCAATTACATTGTTACCCTCCGTTGCCTCGCCTAACTCTAAAATACCTTTTCGGCTAAGTCAAACCACCAGCAGCAACACGCCTTATCTCACTCTAAGCTCCCTTTGGTTCTCTCACTTGCCATCCTTCCAGTTCGTCAAGTTCGGACCTTTGGCTTCACAAGGCGAGACAAAGACGGCAGAGACGGTGGAGAATGAGCTTCAGGAGGTCGAAGAAGTTGAGGTATTGTTTACTTATTTTATTTATTTTTCCTAAAAATATTTAGAATATTTTATTTTGTTAAATTTCAGAAATGTTTTGAGTTATGGATTGAGAAATTGCAGTTTATCAGCAAACTAGAAAGCAGACTAACATGAGATTTTATTTATTTATTTATGGACCAATTGGATAATGTTTTTTTTTTTTAAAAAGAAAAGATTTTTGCACACAATTTTACTTCATTTGCATATCTTGTTTGTTTCTGACATCTGAATTGAATAAATCAAAGGAAAATGATGAATCAAAAATTCTGAAAAAGAAAATCCTTCCTAAAATCTTTTGAAGATGAGAAAATAGGACTTGAAATGAAAGTGGCTTATTGAAGAACAATATTTGACTACTTAAAAATAAGTAGTAACTCCTACTCAAAATTTCTCAAAATTATTCGTTGTCAATTTATAGAACTTCGTGTTTATAATCAGAACCGTTCATATTATAAATCACCATATAAAGATCGTCTCTGTGAAAAATCAATTAAAACTAAGGTCATTAGTTCATCAAACAATTTAAAAACAAATGAACGGTATTGGTAAAAGCATTATGAACCGTCTATGTATTTGTTACAACAAATTGACTAAACGATCTTAGTTTTAATTTATTTTTTGCAAAGATGATCTTTACAGTGTGATTCATAGTATAAACGGTTTTTATCATAAGCACAAAGCTTTGTGATTAAAACACTAAGAATTTTGAGTAGGAGTTCCTATTCATCTTTGAGTAGCCAAGTATTATTCTTACTCCCTATATTACCAATTGGTTTTATAGTGAAACCTCAATTTTTTTTTTTATGATATCAGAGCATGTTGTTCCACGTCTGAAGCCAAACGGTCACACGTGTTCCAAATCGTCATATTGTGTTGTTCACTTGTTAAACTTGAAAATTCACCACACTGAAATGAGCGTGTTAGAATAAGTTCCATATTGATGAAAGAAGGACCTTACAATGAGTTTATAAGAGATTTGACTACTCCTTATATTAAACCAAATGAATTTATAATAGAACAACAACTTCTTGCACCCTCATTAACCATAAATCCACATATATCCTTTTACTGGATGCATCAATTACAGTAAGGCAAGTGAAACCATCGAGAATGGAATCGAGTCAGCTTAAAGACAACATATTTGAGTCTATTTCAGTTTTGAAACATAAATTGTAACTTCATTTGTACGTCAATCAATGAGGTAGTAAATTTTGGTGGGTGTGGCTGTTTCTGATGGTGGGTGTGGCTATTTCTGATGGTGGGTGTGGCTGTTTCTGATGGTGGCCTATTGTTGTCAACTTTCTTTTCTATTGAGATAACGATACCGCTTTGGGGGAACCATCATTTTTTTTTTTAACTTTGACCAAACGAGATAAATTTGTTGATATGATAAAAAGAAATTACATTTAGTTAGAAGAGACATAAATTTTACTTTTCATAGAACAAGATAAACAAAATACAAGAAAAAAAGCGGGACATACATCTTAGCCTTCTTGAAAATAAAAATACAAGAAAAAGAGGGGCATAGACTTTACCTCTCTTGAAAAAGAAGAGTAATACTACGAAGATTAAATTTGTAAACAAAATTTGCAAACTAAATAATGTGTCATCAATAGAAATAAGCACGTTTATCAACGCTTAGGTAATTGTCTAATCATCATCTTTTATGTCATTTAACTTATTAAATTTTGTTTGCAAATTTAATCTCTCTAGCATTATATATTTGTTTTTATGTTGTTATAACCTGATCGGTCACTATTTCTGTTAAAATATTCATGTTTAAGTTGTTATTTTAATATTAATATAATAAAATACCAAGACAAATGCTTGATGTGTAAGAGGCCACATCTACCAGCTTTAGTTGGGAAGAAAGAGTTAGGCCATCTCCAACCGAAGGGTCCAAAGGGCTGAAAATAGCTTGAAAATTGTCTCCAACTTAGGGCCGGGCCAAAGGGTTCGTAAACCTCATGGGACAAAAAATGGCCAAAGGGCCAACCAGCTAACCCAACCTAGCCAGCCAGCTAGCCCCGGGCTAGACCACATTTTCAAACACAACTGCTAGCTGACATCAGCGTGACACCAACTAGCAACGGCTAGCTGACGTCAGTTACCATTGGATTTGAATATTTAAAAAAAAAATTATTTCCGACCAAAATTTTTAATTTTTTTTTAAATTCTCATTTTTTTTCCTATAAATACCTAAGCCATTCCTACATCATTTGTCACATAATTTTCACAATTCCGTACTATCTCACTTCATTCTATTTTCTTACCTCTTCCAATAATCTTTCCTTCAAAATTTTCAATAATTTTCAAATGGCCTTATCTGCAATGAAAGGTAGGGCTTGGACTCGAAAAGAAGATGAAGTTCTTTGCAGGGCTTATAGATGGGTCTCGGAAGATAGTGTGAGGGGGACTTCTCAAACAAGTGAATGTATTTGGACTCGTGTATCTAAAAAATACTATGAGTTCTACGAATGCACCATTCAACCGAATACCCGAAACCACGAGAGTTGTTTTTCAAGATGTAAGAAACATTTTCATCGAAGTTTGAATAAATGGTATCAAGCACTGATAGCAGCCGCAAGTAAACATGAAAGCGACGCCAATTACTACGATGAAGTAAGTGTTTTCACAATTTATTTTAAATATTTAATTATATTACATTTAATTTCATAAATTATTTTCCTTTATTTTTTGTAATTATATTTTCTAGGTACGCCAAGCGGATGAATTGTATATGGATGGCAGCTCGAAACCCTTTCAATTTTCCGGTTGTTGAGAAATTTGTAAAGGATGGGTGTTATTTGAAGATCCACCTCAACATATAGTAGGTCCTATGTTGTTCGGAACTCAATCCTCAGCTGTAGATGGGGATCAAGATGAATCTCTTACCATTCAAGAAACAAGGGTAGAAAATCCGTCTTCGGGTGAAGGTTCTATATCTAGGGCTATTTGACGAAATAAGTCCCGAAGGTTGAAGGAAAAGGGTAAGGCAAATGATGATTACGCTGTTCAACAGGAAGTGGCGGCCTCATTGCGATTAATGGCGGAGCAAAATGCATTTGCCACGAAAGAAAGGAACTTAGGCATGAAAAATATGCCAAACAAATACAAGAAGAGATGGATGATAGGAATATGCAAAAGAACACTTCGGATTACACTCTAATGAGTAAGGCCCATTTTGATAGGAAAAAGAGGAAAATTATGACATGGCGGCATTTGTTTATCTCCGACTATACTCATACAATGACGGATGATGAAGATGATGTTGATTATGAACTTTAAATTTAAGTTGTTGTAGTTTTTAAATATAAGTTGTGGTTTTAAAATTTAAATAATAAATTATGTTGGATCCTATGATCATTTTGCTCTCGGTTAGAGATGATTTTTTGTCAAGTTATCTCCAACTGACTCGATCAAATGGTTATAAGCTAAAAATAGCTCGTTTTGACACGAAAACTATCTCCAATCTAGGGGTTAGGCCAAAGGATGGACCCCGTCCGGCCAAAAATCTCAAAACAGGCCAACGGGCTGGCCAAGATCAACCAGCCAGCCAGCCCGCCCTCTAGCTTGCTTCATCTGCTCGCATTGGGGAACCCCTTTCGAAGTGTACCTGCTTTTGATTGTTATTGTAGGTTCCTTTTGTACAGATTTTACAGATATAAACAAAAGTGTATATTGCAAAACAAAACACGGCAATTTTACAGATTTAAACGGCAGCTCTGAAAAACCTCTCGTTATGCACAACACATAAGCAACATCAAGGTCCAGCTCAACTGATTTCTGTGGATCATAAGGTGAGATACAGAGAAACATCACCCAGGAAAGTGCCATTGTGGTCACCGGCTATAACTCTGGCTGGAACTTCAAAGAGACCCAGAAATGGCAGCAACTCTTATGAGCGATTGTGCAGCAACGGAAGCTTCCATTTCAGCGAGTCTCCTCGGCAAGAACAGACGACGACGAGTGTGGTTGTGGGAGGTTCAAGTGCTAGTCCGAGTTGTTGTGTGGAACCCAATAAAAACAAAAACAAAATTGCTAAAAGACAATTCAGATTAAGAGTGGGAAGCTTATTTAATCAAGTATTAGTCAATAAATTACTTTTTTTTTTTGTGGTGTACATTGCACCTGCTGCCTCGTATTAATTAATCGTTTTTATTTAAAGATTATTTAGCCAAAGGTACAAAATTAGCCATATATCAATGGTCCATTTTTTTTTGGATATTACTAAAAAATATTTAGAGTAATTATGTCTAGCTCAATGAAGCATGTCACATTAGAAGATGATTATTGAGGTAGTTTAATTTAAGTAACCATATTAATAAAATTAAAATAATAAATTATGTTTACCCTATGACCTTTTGGCTCTCTCAGTTGGAGATGGTTTTTTGTCACAAGGTTATATTTGGCCTATGGCCCTTTGGCCCATTGATTAGAGATTGTAAGAAATATGGTATGATATTGTTCATTAAAATATTAATTTATTGTAGGGTTATATGGCTAAAAAAACCCTCTGGCCTCCTTCAGTTGGAGATAACCTTATTTGAGTGTCTTATTGACGTGCATCCAATAAGAATTGAACTTACGAATTTGTCAATTATGTGTTAATAGACAAATCAAAGCAGTGAACAAGTTAATACAATACGTGCATCTAGTAAGAATTGAACATACTGATTCGCCAATTATGTGTCAACAGACGGATCAAAACAACGAATAAGCTATTTCGAAAATTATGTATATAATGGATTTGGATCCCTTCCGGATCCAAATTGTGGGGATTCTCACATCTTAATAATTCATCGTTCATCATGCGGTCAGAAATCATTTGACTTTTTTTACTTAAAATTAAACAAAAATGGTACCTAACGAAAACTGATCGCACAATGAACGATGAACGATTAGGATATAGAGATCCTTAAAATCTCTACAAAGTGAATCTGGAGAGGATCATCTTCCTATAAATATAAATTCATGTTAGTCCTTTAAGGGGGTGTTTGTTTACCCTTCTTAGCCTTCACTGGATTGGATTGGATTGTAATCTTGTGTTTGGTGGCTTGCTGGACTAGAGTTAATAAGATTAACTGGGACTTGCTTTCACTAGAGGCGTCGCTAGCCGATCTTTATGAGTCCCCCCAAAAACCATAGGATAAGCTAGGAACTTCGCTTCGTTGTGCTTGATTCACCTCATCGACCTCGATTTTGACGGCAAAGACTTCGGGCACGACTTCATCTCCGACGCCAAACTCATCAACTGCAATTTTTTTTTTTTGGATAAAAAAGAAACAAAATCTGCAAATTCCCGACGAACCCACAACCTTGATTTCCCGACGAATTGACGAAAGAACACTTGGTCGATATGCAGAAATGGGTTCTCCATTTTCTTCGATTGAACTTGAATCAGGCCCATAAAACAGAGAGATCGATCTTCGCCTGAAGAACTTAAGATCCGAGAACGATCTTCGCAATTTGAGATCTCTCTGCTTACCTGCAACTCCAGCTCCTGCATCAAGCGTTTCATATTAGGTGAAACAAAATAAATACAAACGGAGAGAGGGGAGAGAGGATAGTGGTACAAAGGTGAAACGGGAGAAAGGGAGGAGGCGGAGTAGAAAAGGAGGAAAAGGGGAGAGTGGAGGGCGACACTGGTGGAGTAAACAATGAGAAACAAAAAATTGAGATGTATAAAGATTAGTGAAGAAGATGACTCTAGAAAAATGGAAAATGATAAAGAAATAATAAATATTAATTTGTTTGTACGATACTTGACCAATCCCGAAACTACCGAGCACCGGCCAACGCTATACTGTCAAGGACCCAGAAGAGTTCCCCTTCGACCAGGAGGCCAATCACTACTCGACACGTGTCAAGATTAGAAGCCAATCAGAGCGCAGCACGTGTCGACATCAAGAACCAATCATAACATGACACATGTCAATGTGACAAAGCTACAAGTTTTTCTATAAATAGGGGTCATTCCCCCACAATATTGCCTAATGCCATTTTGTGTGAAATCATTCACAAGAACTCACTAAATTGAGAGCTTGATCCTTTGTACTTGTGTAAGCCCTTCACTACTAATAAGAACTCCTCTACTCCGTGGACGTAGCCAATCTGGGTGAACCACGTACATCCTGTGTTTGCTTCTCTGTCTCTATTCATTTACGTACTTATCCTCACTAGTGACCGAAGCAACCAAGCGAAGGTCATAAAACCTGACACTTTCTGTTGTACCAAAGTCTTCGCTGATTTTGTGCATCAACATTTGGCGCCGTCTGTGGGAAACGACACTTATTCCTACTCTCTTCAGCTGTGTCAAGCTGGTTTCTATCATTCGTACACTTTCTTTTGATCAGGCATCCCTCTCCAGCATGGGAAGCGAAGGAAGCCACAGCACACAGAATGACACCCCCATTGCACATAGTGCGAAACAACGAAAGAAGGAAGGAAAACGAGTTCTTCTTCAAGCTAAAGTCGATGAGTTGGAAGCTCAGAACAACAAGATAGCAATGAGGAATGAGGTCCTCCAGGAGCAATATGAGAAGCTCTTCGAGACACTCCACGAAGCTAGGCAAGCTCAGACACGCGAGCTTGTTGCCCCCGTGGAAGTCAACCATCAACTGGGTGCCCTCCAACATGGAGGGTCACATGCATTCGACATAGATATCCCTGATAGGGAACAGATTACCCCTCGACTTGATAATCAACATGAGGCTTCTCTTAACCCAGTTGCTTCGACCCGAACCATGAGAAGTGGAGGGAGACACCTCTTTGCTGAAGGGGCAGAAGGATCGAAAGCCGTCTTTCGCGATTGTCGGGATTTCCTGAAGCAACGTCGAGAGAATTCCATCCATATAAGCTCAAAGATCAATGACCCAAGGATTTCTGAGAGACTCGGTCCCCTGCCACGGCCCGAGCCGGCCACCAATTTGGGGAAGGGGCAACAAGTCCTAGAGAGACATGAGGGTACAGGGGACTCAGAGGTGTTCCGACAGACATACCCTGGAAGCCAGTACAACGAGTCCAGGGAAAAATCACATGCCCTTGATCAAACCTTCCTAATTCCAAGAGGAGATGGAGATTTACGAAAGAAAGCTCCAGTGGCACATAACTCCGCTCAAGACCCCCTTGTCCTACAACTTATTGAGGAAGTAAACAAGTTGAAGGCTGAACGTCAGGCTGAAATACCTGACTGGAACCAACCCAGGCCTGGCCCTCTTACAAGGAGGATCCTCAACACCCCCCTTCAAGCAAAGACAAAGCAAAAGCTTGGCTTGCAACTTTATACTGGAAAAGAGGACCCGATTGAGCACCTTAACCTCTTTGAGTCCACCATGGCATACCGGATGCATACCGACGAAGAGCGATGTCTTCTCTTCCCCTCCACCCTCTCTGGCGGAGCTCTAAATTGGTATTGTCGTCTTACACCTGAGACGGTAGACTCATTTGAGGAATTGAGGAAACTATTTGTTTCCCAACACATTTTCCAAACCGATCGCTTGCACTCTGCAGATGACCTGTACACTATCCGCCAGAAGCCAGACGAGTCATTACGTATGTATGCTGGTCGCTTCAGCCATGAATACTCCCGGTGTGCCGAGGCAGACGACAAGACTGCCCTCAAAGCCTTCACGGCAGGCCTACGTGATTGTTTCTTTAAATACATGATCAATGCCAATACTTGGAAGACTTACTCTGAGGTGATGGCGCAGGCTTATAACCATGCCTCCGCCGAGGCAAAGACATATCAGGAGAAACCCCCTACAACCATCCTTTATCAACAAGTGGGAGGTGGAAGCCAGACTCACCTAAATGAGAAGACCTCGACTTTCCAAACAGCAGTGGCACCTCCCCATGCCTTGCATAATGCTTCGCCGAATCAACAGACATATCAATTTCAAGGCAAGAGGAAGGATTTCCATCCTCACCACTCTCATTTCAGTAAAAAGAGTAAGGGACACTATCCCGATAACCAAGGGTATCGCCACAATAACGCTCGCCCCCAGGCAGTCAATGCAGTGGGTCAAACCCGCGTCAAGATACCCCCTACCCCAAGGTATGAGACATACACGCCCTTGAATGCCACATGCGCGGCCATTTACCCCAGCATAGCTCACCTGATACCAAAGCCAAAGCCGAGGCACCCAGATTACACGCCCCCGAATAACGCGGGCACGTTTTGTTGCTACCATGAGCATAACGGCCATGATAGCGAGAAATGTATCATCCTCCGTGATCGTATTGAAGCTTTGGCACGAGAAGGAAAAATTGATCAATTCCTTCTTCACCCTCAAAGGGATAACCGTAACCAACGCCAGGTGAATGTCATATATTCCATAAGCGGCGGCACACCCATATCTGAATCTTCCAATAGGGCCATGAAAAACAGTGAACGAAGTCTGAGGCCTGGTCACCAAGTGTTTCACGTGGAAGACATCAGGGGAGGGAAGTATCAAAAGCCTAACTGGGATCCGATATGTTTCTACCCTGAGGAAGAAAGAGGCATCATCTACCCTCATAACGACCCATTGATCGTGGAGGCTCACATAGCCAACTTTGATGTTCGACGAATCCTCGTAGACACAGGGGCTTCGGTCAATATCATGTTTGCCGAAGCTTTCAGGGCACTCAGTGTAGCTGAACACTTGCTCGATCGCTCGATTTCTCCTCTGATAAGCTTCTCCGGTGATATCGTGCAACCCTTAGGGAGCATACATTTACCCTTTACTATTGGTACAGGCCCTTACACGGCTACCATTACCACTAACTTCCTAGTGGTTGACTGCCCAACGGCATACAATGTCATCTTTGGGCGCACAGGCATCAATGATCTCAAGGCTATGGTATCCACGCATATGCTGTTGATGAAATTTCCAACCCCCCATGGCAACGGCTACATCAGAGGAGATCAGCTTAGTGCACGATCATGTTACAACACTTCAGTTAAGCAACAACACTTGCCCGGACCCAAGGAAACCCTGTCTGTACATGACCAAGTCACAAAGACCAGCCTAGATGAAGCGAACTTGGATCTTCCTGATAGCAACAATCAACCCGATGATCCTCGAGATGACTCTTTCACCCAGCAAGCCCAACCTGCTGAAGAGTTGGAGAAGGTACCTATCTCAAGAGATTATCCAGATCGCATGGTGAAGATTGGCACCACATTGTCACCACCCCTTCGGTTAGCATTGATATCTTTTTTGAAAGAGAACACTGAAGTCTTCGCCTGGTCATACGAGGACATGCCAGGCATCTCTCCCGATGTCATCTGTCATCGTTTGAGTATTGACCCCAAGATCAAGCCGGTGAGACAGAAGCGAAGATCTTATGACGCTGAACGATACGAGGCAATGAAAGCAGAAGTTGAAAAACTCAAAGGCATAGGCTTTGTCCGCGAAGTCAATTACCCGACATGGGTAGCAAATGTGGTCCTTGTTAAGAAAAATCCGACCAAAGAAAGTCTTTTGCTTCAAAAGGTCTTGTGGAGAATGTGTGTTGACTACACCGACCTAAACAAAGGGTGTCCGAAAGATAGCTTCCCTCTTCCTCTTATTGACAGACTTATAGACTCTACGGCCGGGTGTGAACTCCTGAGCTTCATGGATGCTTACTCAGGATACAACCAAATCCTCATGAACCCTTCGGATCAAGAACACACAGCCTTCACTACCGACAGAGGACTATACTGCTACAAAGTCATGCCTTTCGGCCTAAAGAATGCAGGAGCGACTTATCAGAGACTAGTCAACTCAATGTTCGCCGAGCAGATTGGGAAGAGCATGGAAGTTTACGTTGATGATATGTTAGTCAAGAGCAAACATGCTGACCAACACATCACCAACCTATCTGAAACTTTCACTATTTTGAAGAGGTATCGAATGAGGTTAAACCCCAACAAATGTGCCTTCGGCGTAGGCTCTGGCAAATTCTTAGGTTTCATGATTAGCCAACGAGGCATTGAAGCTAATCCCGAGAAGATCAAAGCAATCCTCGACATGAAGGAACCGGTAACTTCAAAGGACATCCAGAGCCTTACTGGCAAGGTGGCAGCCTTAACCAGGTTCATTTCTAAGGCCACAGACAAATGTGCTCCCTTTTTTAAAGCACTTAAGGGAAGTAGGAAGTACATTACATGGACTGATGAATGTGCCGAGGCATTCAAAAACCTCAAGGAGTACATGAGTAAAGCCCCTCTACTCTCCAAGCCCGAGGTAGGAGACATTCTCATTATCTACCTATCGGTATCAGCTTCAGCCGTAAGTTCCGTTCTCATTCGAAAGGATGGGAATATTGAGCGACCTGTCTACTACGCTAGCAAAGCCTTACAAGATGCGGAGACACGGTACTCTAACATTGAGAAATTGGCTCTGGCATTGGTCATGTCTGCTCGAAAACTCCACCCTTACTTCCAAGCGCACTCCATCATCGTGCTTACCAATTATCCTCTTCGACAGATACTCCAAAGTCCTGACACTTCAGGGCGAATGATCAAATGGGCAATAGCGTTGGGTGAGTTTGACATCTCCTACCAACCAAAGCCAGCTGAGAAGGGCCAAGCAGTAGCAGATTTCATCGCCGACTTCACATATCCTGTTGACATTGCTTCTACACCTGAAGCAGTAGCTTCATTACCATCGGAAGCTCAGAAAGTAGAATCAACGACCTCAGCATGGAGTCTGTATGTTGATGGCTCATCCAACCAACAGGGCTGTGGAGCGGGACTAGTCTTGACTACGCCCGACAAAGTAGCAATGGAGTATGCTCTTCGTTTCAAATTCAAGGCATCAAACAATGAGGCCGAGTATGAAGCCCTTCTAGCAGGATTACGTTTGGCCAAACACCTCGGGGTTAAACAAATTGATATTTTCAGTGACTCCCAATTAGTGGTCAACCAGGTTACCAACAACTTTGATGCTAAGGACAGCTCCATGGCAGCATATCTTGCGCAAACACAACTTTTGCTCAAGCACTTCCACTACCAGATCACCCAAGTTCCTCGAGCGGCAAACAGTCATGCAGACGCCCTGGCTCGCCTCGCCTCAGCTGTGGAAGACAAGATTGGAAGAAAAATTCATGTCGAACTGTTGGCAACACCAAGCACCATGGCCGCAGAAGTATGCAACTTACAACGGGGGGATAGTTGGATCACCCCGATCTATAATTTCCTTGCTCATGGCACCCTCCCAAATGATAAAGTCCAGGCTAAGCAAATTCGATACAAGTCTACCCGCTACCTGATCATCAATGATCAACTCTATAAGCGAGGTTTTAGCCTGCCATACTTAAGGTGTCTTACGCCTGCCGAGGCGGAAATCGTCCTTCGGGAAATACATGAGGGAGTCTGTGGAGATCATGCTTGATCTCGGTCCCTAGCACACAAGACTTTTCGCCAAGGATATTACTGGCCAACACTCCACCAGGATGCCATCAAAGTATCCCGCTCATGTGACAAATGTCAACGATATGCGGCTATTCCTCATTCCCCTCCAGAGCCTCTTACTCCTATGATCAGCCCTTGGCCCTTCGCCCAGTGGGGACTTGATTTGATCGGCCCAATGCCGGCAGGGAAGGGCAAAGTCTGTTACGCAGTCGTTGCAGTGGACTACTTCACAAAGTGGGCCGAAGTAGAACCCTTGGCAACCATTACTGAGGCAAAGATAGAAGACTTCGTGTGGAAGAACATCCTTTGTAGATTCGGCATTCCCAATGCGATAGTCACTGACAATGGGCGACAGTTTGACAACAAGAAGTTCAGGTTGTTCTGCTCTAAGTTTAACATCAACTTATGCTTTGCCTCTCCAGCTCATCCCCAGTCTAATGGACAAGTTGAGGCCATCAACAAAATAATCAAGCGCACTTTGAAAACCAGCTTGGACAAAGCTAAAGGCTGTTGGCCAGAATTTGTACCCCAAGTTCTTTGGTCATATCGCACTTCATATCGGACTTCAACAGGAGAAACTCCATTCTCACTTGCCTTTGGCACAGAGGCGGTTGTCCCTGTTGAGCTCGAGCAAGCAACATTCCGAGTCCAGAACTACATTCAAAGTGAAAATGACAAACAACTCACCCTCAACTTGGATTTAGTCGAGGAACACAGAAACCAAGCTCACTTGAGGAATGTCGCCTACAAGCAGCGCATCTCCAACTATTATGACTCTAGGGTCAAGCCTCGTTCTTTCAAAATAGGAGACTGGGTCTTAAAGAAAAGATTACTCTGCGACAGAGTCCCGAGTGAAGGCACACTTAGTCCAAACTGGGATGGACCGTATGAAGTCATTGGCATCAGTCGCCCTGGCTCTTACACACTTAGAAGCTCCGATGGCAAGACCCTTGGCCATCCATGGAACGCTGATCACTTGAAGTACTACTACAAATAGACTCACGATGTACAAGTGTTGAGCTATAGCCGTTCGGCATCCTATGTAATGAAGGCCATTTGGCAATGAATTCAATAAAGAGGTAATTTAGCCAACTCAGCCCTCACTCTTTTACATTCATAGCAAGCGATGCCGGAACCCTTCTCAATCAGAAAGCAATCTGTCTTCCACAGTCACTACAAAACAAGCAAATGAAGACCGTGTCAAGCGCCAAAAAAAAAAAAAAAAAAAAAAAAAAAAAAAAAAACAACTTCACCATCAAAGCTTCACCTAAAAAGCTTCACCCAAAAAGCTTCACCTAAAAAGCTTCACCCAAAAAGCTTCACCATCAAAGCTTCACCTAAAAAAGCTTCACCCAAAAAGCTTCACCCGAAAAGCTTCACCTAAAAAGCTTCACCCAAAAAGCTTCACCCGAAAAGCTTCACCTAAAAAGCTTCACCCACAAAGCTTCACCTAAAAAGCTTCACCCAACAAGCTTCACCCGAAAAGCTTCACCTCCAAAGCTTCACCCACAAAGCTTCAACACCAAAGCTTCACCTACAAAGCTTCAACACAAAACCTTGCTCCAAATAAACAAATTTTGTTCACAAAACCCAAGATGCCCTTGAACTTGTACAAAAACACTTGGGTAAACATAAACATTTTTTGTTTTACACCCACAAGGGCCCAAAATTTTCCTTCTTATTTATTCACTTATATATGTTCCCAAACATATTATAATAGATCCAACAACAAGCCAAAGTCCCAAATTTCATAATGGACAAAAGTACAAGCAATTCATCAATAATGAAGGTGCTACAAAAATTGGAATCTGCCCCAAAATAGAAATCCAACCCAAGAGACTTTTTCTCTCTCTCCCTCTTCCGCCTCCTTTCATCTATCAAATTTCTGCAACCTCTGCTCTTCTCCAATGGAGCTGAATTTTGGACACCCTATAGTTCTTGAGCATATGAACAACTTTCAAGAAGGAACCATTTCTGTTTGAGCGACGGAAATTAAAGTGTTGAAGCTCCAAACATGATAGTCGGCTTCTTGCAGATTTCGAAGCTGTTGTGATGTTTCGAAGATCTGGAAATATTTAACCGTTAGTTCATCCTGAATTTTTGATATGTTATGAAAGAGTCGATGAGGAACAACTTCAATGAAGAAAGCATACCGATCTGAACAAGAGAAAATGGAGTTTCGAAGCTCACAACAAATCTGACGGGTTGACAGACAAATAATAACCAGTCATTCATCATACCTGAATTTCTTGAGTTATACAGCTCCGAGGGATCTCAAATTTGGATATGTTGTAGTTCACAAGCTGAGGAACAACTTCAATGAAGAAAGCATACCGATCTGAACAAGAGAAAATGGAGTTTCGAAGCTCACAACAAATCTGACGGGTTGACAGAAAAATAATAACCAGTCATTCATCATACCTGAGTTTCTTGAGTTATACAGCTCCGAGGGATCTCAAATTTGGATATGTTGTAGTTCACAAGCTGAGGAACAACTTCAATGAAGAAAGCATACCGATCTGAACAAGAGAAAATGGAGTTTCGAAGCTCACAACAAATCTGACGGGTTGACAGAAAAATAATAACCAGTCATTCATCATACCTGAATTTCTTGAGTTATACAGCTCCGAGGGATCTCAAATTTGGATATGTTGTAGTTCACAAGCTGAGGAACAACTTCAATGAAGAAAGCATACCGATCTGAACAAGAGAAAATGGAGTTTCTAAGCTCACAACAAATCTGACGGGTTGACAGAAAAATAATAACCAGTCATTCATCATACCTGAGTTTCTTGAGTTATACAGCTCCGAGGGATCTCAAATTTGGATATGTTGTAGTTCACAAGCTGAGGAACAACTTCAATGAAGAAAGCATGCTGATCTGAGCAAGAGAAAATAGAGTTTCCAAGCTCACAACAAATCTGACGGGTTGACAGACAAATGATAAACAGTCACTCATCATACCTGGATTTCTGGAGTTGTACTGCTCCGATGGCTCTCCAATTTGGATATGTTGTAGTTAAGGAATTAACGAACAACTTTCATGAAGACAACTTTGTGATTCGACCTACAGATGATGGTGTTATGTTGAAAAACAATTCCGGTTGTTAGGGGAAATGAAAAACAATTCCACCAAAGAAACATCATTATGATGTTTCATCATTATGGTGTTTTCATCATTATGATGTTTCATCATTATGGTGTTTTCATCATTATGATGCTTTCATCATTGTGATGCTTCCATCATTGTGATGCTTCCATTATGATGTTAATGCACCAACGGTTACACCTTCTGCAATTCCACTTATTCGGGCCTAGCAACCTTCATCAACAAAATCTATGAAGAAAAAGTCCGGGGCTACCACTTAGAAAACAAAAGAATGAAGTTTTGGTACTTACGACATGGACTATTAGCAAGACACCTCATTCGTCAACTCCCTCGACTAGAGACTTGGGGGACTCCCACCATATGCTACTACGCCTTGGTACTCAAAAGTTCATGACTACTCAGTGACTTGGATTTTTCAAGTCTCCAACCGAGAAGTTTTCCTCACTCGGGAAATTAAGGGAACACTACCTCAAACTACATGCTTCACTCACAAAGCTTCAACAATACAGGTTTCAACAAAAGCAAAAATTCAAAGAACTTTATGAAGAAGGCTTTGGTGTATTTAACACAATATATTGAAATGAAGCAAAGCTTATTTATTAATATTTTCGATAAGCCACAAATATGTACATATACATGAGTCAAAATAAACAAACAAAAGGGAGCCTTCACAAAGGTTGCTTATGGGAAGTCTCAGCAGTCGGTAGAGCCCCAGAAAGAGAAAGCACCGGAGGGTGGTTATCCGGAGCCTCAGTACTTGACAAAACCCCAGAAGGAGGAGGCATTGGAGGTTCATCATTTGAAGCTTCATTACCAGGTACAGCCCCAGAGGACGAAGGCAATAAATGCCTTTGGAACAAACCCACAAACCGCTGATGATCAAGTAAAACCTTACCATCAGATTCCTTCATCTGGTCAAGCTTCCTCTTCATGTTTGTAGCATAGTCATGGGCGAGCCGGTGCAACTGCTTATTCTCATGCTTGAGCCCTCTAATCTCCTGTTTGAGACTCATCACTTCAGCAGCCAATGATTCAACTTGGCGGGTTCTAGCAAATAGGCGTTGGGCCATATTAGACACAGAACCTGCACACTGAACACTAAGAGCCAGAGAGTCCTTAACAGCCAACTCATCAGACCGTTTGGAAAGTAGTCTGTTATCTTTGGGAGTGAGAAGGTTCCTGGCCACCACTGCAGCGGTCATATCATTCTTCATCACAGAATCCCCAACGGTAAGAGGACCAGTAGGGGATATGAAGGATGGGCGCCATATGTTGTCTGGAGAAGGCGTGGTTGTCTCTTCTCCAAGGTTCAGGTCAAAACGACGGTCGGAGGGTCCAGACATTTTCAAATGTGTTGAAGAAGGAAGAGGTCAGACAAATCAAGATCTTAGAAGTGCAAGAAATGAGCTTCTACTGGTAGAGATTCATGTGTGCTGTGGAACTTAATGCCAGCCTCTATAAAAATCTGCACTCGACGGAGCTTCAGAAATCAAAGAGGCGTTTGCTTTCTCAAAAGCTGGGCTGCTCAGAGACCACGAGGGCCGATCTCAGAAATCGAAGAGGCGTTTGCTTTCTCAAAAGCTGGGCTGCTCAGAGACCACGAGGGCCGATCTCAGAAATCGAAGAAGCACCTGCTTTTTCAGCCTCGTCAGCACCTGTCACATGCACAATCAGCTTTGCGGAAATTACGGGCAATCTGTCGAAGATTTCTGGTGAAGTAAAAAGCACGTGAATCTTACTGTTCAATCACCGCTCTCCATATGCACCATCAACTCCTCGGGTACCACATATAACTTTGTCAAAGATCTCTGACAAAGTTTAGGCACGAGAATTTCGAAGTTCCAGCTACCCTACTATTACCCATAAGGGTAAAGGAACAGCACCACTGCTTGACAACTGGAAAGTCCCTATGTGTGTCGACCTCCGTGTTTTGCGGCAAGACAGGTTGGCAAGAACGTCCAACCTTTACTCACATTCGAGAAAAGACTCCCAACATAATTACTTTCTCAAAAACCGGAGTAGCACCGCTTTCCGAATCTCGAGAGTCAGATCCTCGACGGGATTGCTTGTTCGAAAACCGAAGAGGCACAACTCTCAGAACTTCGAGAGCCAGATTTCCTTAGATAAAGCTTGTCTGTAATCTTCACACGTAATATCAGCTTTCCAGATACCACATACCACTTTTTCAAAGTGCTCTGACAAAATTAAAACACGTGAAGCTGGCAACTCCCACTACATTGCTGTGACCAAGAAGGGTAAAGGAATAGCATTACTACTTGTTATTGGGAAATCCCTATATACATTGACCTCCCTCCTCAACGGACAGGCAAACCTGCAAAAATGCTCAACCCTTTCTCGCATTCGAAAAGGCACCCTCAACATAAACTCTCGAAATACTCAGCTTTATTTCCCCCCGATAATACCTTAGCAAATAAGCCACACCAAGAACAAGAGTATCTCATATCATCAGGGTCGAAAGCAAGAGTATCCCATATCATGCTTTCTCCCTATCTTTGTCTTTGTCATTGTCCACACCTGCAGGACAAGGAGAAAGAGAGCAGTCAGTCGGAACCTGAAATCAAACCTCCAATTTGGAACTGACTGCCTGGAGCCTTTGCCTGGTTGCTTACTTAGCATTGCTCTCGAGTACTCATCCTCAACTGCTGTCAAGGTCACGAATTCCACCGGCAAATACCTCATGACAGTTGATCAGATATTGGCTCTTTACACTGGAGCTGCCAAGCGTGGATGAGTCACTATGAAGGAATGTTCTGAAGGACCATTTAAATGCAAAGGTTGCACACCACTTCTGCCATGCAAAAGATTGAAGCAGAAGGTTCAACGGTGAGCTGAAACAGATCACTACAGCACGACACCTTTCCATACCACATTCATTATTCCGTCAACAGCAAAAGTATCCCATATCATCAAGGTCGAACGTACTCTAGATTTGATGGACTTGTTTTGACCCTCAAATTTTTGAATCGGCCTTATACTCTGAAGGGCACCAGAAAACCCTCCAGCACAGTTCAAGAATAAGCCTGTGGAAAGTTACTTCTTCAAAAGCAAAAGTATCTCATATCATCTCTTATCCATTTGCTTCTCCTTATCCTGGCAGTTGAATGAGAGACAAGGAGAAGGAGAACAATCAACCGGAAGCCGAAGTCAAACCTCTGATCCTGGGTTGCTTACTTGGAAGTTTGACTACTTACCTTGTCTGTCACCTCTTTCGGTAGATCTCCTAGCTCGGCGACTTGGGGGACTCCTACTATTGGGTTTGTATCACACTTGACTAAGCCCGAAACTACAACTAAGCTTCAAGTGAAATTGATACATTACCTTGTGCGTCAACATCAGCTAAATACACCATTCCCGGATGGAGGAAAGGTACTTCCAGAGAAGGGCAGATGAAGATCAGACCACACTTCGGTACTTAGAAGTTTCGTGATTACTCAAGGGATTGGATCTTGCAAGTCCCCAACCGAGGAGTTTCCCTCACTCGGGAACTTAGGGGATCACTGTTTGTACGATACTTGACCAATCCCGAAACTACCGAGCACCGGCCAACGCTATACTGTCAAGGACCCAGAAGAGTTCCCCTTCGACCAGGAGGCCAATCACTACTCGACACGTGTCAAGATTAGAAGCCAATCAGAGCGCAGCACGTGTCGACATCAAGAACCAATCATAACATGACACATGTCAATGTGACAAAGCTACAAGTTTTTCTATAAATAGGGGTCATTCCCCCACAATATTGCCTAATGCCATTTTGTGTGAAATCATTCACAAGAACTCACTAAATTGAGAGCTTGATCCTTTGTACTTGTGTAAGCCCTTCACTACTAATAAGAACTCCTCTACTCCGTGGACGTAGCCAATCTGGGTGAACCACGTACATCCTGTGTTTGCTTCTCTGTCTCTATTCATTTACGTACTTATCCTCACTAGTGACCGAAGCAACCAAGCGAAGGTCATAAAACCTGACACTTTATGTTGTACCAAAGTCTTCGCTGATTTTGTGCATCAACATAATTGATATAAGATTAAATTAATAATAAAATATCAACAGATATAGATTAAATAATATAATATTATAATCCGGCTTCCTATTCCGATACTGCAACAAATACTTCACTAAGCTAGTCCAGCTTAGTATAGTCTAAGCCAGTCCAACTTAGTCCCTGCAACTAATCCAGTTCGAGACAGTCTGATGCAACAAATGTACCCTAAAGGATGTGGACAAATTTGCCCTCACCCATACCCTTGATATTGATAGTTTTATATTTTTTATATTTTATTATATATATATGTATATATATATATACACACACATATATATATATTCTTTAAGGGGGCGTTTGTTTGCCCTCATTAAAGTGTACTGGACTAGACTGGACTAAGAGTTAGTCCAGTCCCATGTTTGTTCTCGACAAGGATTAGGTTTAATCAGACTAAGTCTCACTCGCTTCGACAAAAACGCTCACTAGGGGGCCTTAGCGAGACCCCCCGAAAAGGAGCGGACTACTAGTCCCTACTTCGCCCAATCTGTGCTTCGCTTCACCCCTCCCTGCTTCGCCGTCCTTCCCTTCCCAGAATTGAGCTTCACCGTATTTCCTCTCCCAGAAAAGTTAGAAACGTCTATTAGAGAGATAAAAAGAGAGAACAATGGAGTTGACATGGCTTTGCTGACGAGAGGAGCATAAAAAATCGGGTAGGAGATTTCGGTTCAGTCTTTGTCCCACGAATCTAACCCCAATTAAAGGCTATTCTTATCCAGAAATTTGTAGGAAAAACGAAATCAAAATCTGTGATAAACCCAGAAATCTGTGATATGGGATTTCGAATTATAGAAAATATCAAATTCTGTGATAAACCTAGAAATATATTACCTTGGTTTGCAGTGCTCTTCTCCAGAAATTTGTAGGAAAAAACGAAATCAAATTTGAAGCTGTAAAACATAAATTATAGTAGAAATTTGATATGTGATTTCAAATTTGCAGTGCTCTCTCTAATTCGAGGAACAAGAAGAAAGACCTGAAAGTTGTGTTGCGGGAAAAAAGATAGAGAAAAGAACTGATGGGGACGAAAGGGGAAGAACCCTCCAGAGAGAGAGGTGGAGTGTGCTTTGGAAATAAAAAAGCAAAAGGTTGCTTTAGTAATAAAATATTATTGAATTAATAATAAAATATTATTAGATGTGTATTATATAATATAATATTATAGTTATTAATTATCCTGCTTTTTAGTCCCACATTGTACCAAACGCTTCACTAAATCAGTTCAGCTTAGTCTAGTCTAAGCCAGTCCATCTTAGTTCCTGAAACTAGTCCAGTCCGAGATAATCCGGTGCAACAAACGCACCCTAAAAGAACTAATTATCCACCATTTTCAGAAGACTCACTTAGTCACGCCTGACCACAACTTGATCTTGATAGTTGAGTTTTGCAAAATGGAAGCCTCAAAGGCTCAGAGTCGGATCGCAACGGCTTATTCAATCACATATTTCTCCTGTGAAATACCATCATACCCTCACCACCCCGCCATACTCCGATCCCGATACGACGTCGTCCGGCAATCAGTGATAGATTTCATAGCTGAACCAGAACTAGCCTTCAAACAGGCCACGTCAGCAAGTCAGTTAGTCGTTAGTTAGTTGCTGGGATCGAGCGGGAAGGAAAGGGAGAGATTATATAAGTGCACCGAAGGTGTTTGAAAGAATGTCGCTGAGAGAAAAGATAGAGGCAGAGGCTTCATTCAAGATCAGCAAGAAACACCCCTTCATCTTCGCGGCACACTCAGGCGGAAAGAACGGTCAGTTTTTCGGAAGCTTTAGAAATTCTGCAAGATATCCTTACAGGCTTACACATTTTTCTTTCATCCTCCAGAAAATGTTTATATTTCTTCATGTCTTTTCAAACCATTGAAGAAATCAGCAAGTTTAGTAGTTTTCTTGCGTTTATTCATTGAATTGTTTAATGGGTTTTCTAAAGATTGCAACTTTCGAGTTTTTTTGGGTAAGAATATGGACTTAGATAGATGTAGAACCAACCCGTTCTATAACTTTCCACTCTAAGTTTGCGAATAATCACGGGGTAAACATGTTGTTCTTGGACCTTGGTATAGGTAGATTTTCCCGGTTTTCCTTTTTCTTTTCCATTGAATTGTTTCTTGTTTTGGAGAAATTTAGAAGGTTGTCGTGTTTCGATCAAAGTTTTAAATTTTTAGAGTTGGCTTGAATTGGCCCTCAATGTGCTTGACTGGGATAAATTGTTCGTAAGGATTGAGCATGACAAGATGTGGCCTTCTTGAGTCTAGTTTTATTTTTCTCATGCCTTTTTTTTTTCTTCGGTTTTCTGGGATCAATCCTAGCTGTGCACATGAGAATAGCTTAAATAGTTTAGGTCTTGATATCTTGTGTGAATATAGGATGAAGAATTTGATGGCGTCTTTTGAAGCGGTGGCTGGCAATGAACCTGGGAATCGCAGTAGCAGAGAGGAGCCAGTGCAAAGCATTGATGCTATGAGGAAGCCTCGGATTTTACTTGCTGCTACTGGAAGTGTAGCTGCCCTAAAGTTTGTCAGCCTCTGCCAGATTTTTTCTCAATGGGCGGAAGTAAAAGCAGTTGCCACAAGAGCATCTTTGTGTTTCATTGATCGAGCATCGCTTCCAAAGGATGTGATTATTTACACTGATGGGGATGAATGGTCCAGTTGGAGGAAAATTGGAGATAGCGTGCTTCACATCGAACTTAAAAAATGGGCTGATATTATGGTTATTGCTCCATTGTCAGCAAACACACTAGGCAAGGTGATATTTCATATTATCTGGAAATATCATTACTTAAAATTGTTTCCTTGTTCTATATTATCTGGTTAATTTCATGTATGAAATCTATACTTTTTACCTTCTAATATCTCTATATTTTAAATAAACGTCCCATATTTTTGTAGATTGCTGAGAGATTGTGTGACAATCTACTCACCTGTCTTGTAGATGCATGGGACTGGAAAAAGCCTTTGTTTGTTGCGCCGGCCATGAACACCTTGATGTGGAGCAATCCCTTCACCGAGCTACATGTGATGTCTATTGATAACCTAGGAATTTTACTCATCCCACCTATCCGTGGTGAAATGGCTGAGCCTTCTACAATCAACTCCACTGTAAGACTCTTTTACACTCACAAATTCAACAGGGTTGCTGCATTGGATGCATTACAAGACAATGCTCTGAGGAAGCCACGGATTCTACTCGCTGCTAGCGGGAGTGTAGCTGCCATAAAGTTTGCTCACCTCTGCCGTAGTTTCTCTGTATGGTCAGAAGTAAGAGCAATTGCCACAAGTGCATCTTTTCATTTCATCGATAGAGCATCACTCCCCAAGGATGTAATACTCTACACCGACGAAGAAGAATTGTCCAGATGGAACACAGAATATGATAGTGCGCGTCCCGTTGAGCTTCGCCATTGGGCTGATATAATGGTTATTGCCCCATTGTCAGCAAACACACTAGCCAAGGTAAATGTTTAACAATCTTGAATTCTTTGTTACTGGTTTTTCACATGAACTTTGTTTCTTTGATATAATCTGGTTTCATGTCTAAAATTTGTATTTTAATTGATAGTCTCCTGTGTTATTGCAGATTGCCCGGGGATTGTGTGACAATCTACTCTCCTCTGTTGTATATGCATGGGATCACAACAAGCCTTTATATGTTGCACCGGCCATGAACGCCATGATGTGGAACAATCCTTTCACAGAGAAACATTTGAAGATGATTAGGGATGAACTCGGAGTTAAACTCATCCTTCCTCGTACAAAGAATGGTGCAATGGCTGAAATTGATGTGATTGACGGTTTTGTAAAAGACCGTTTACCAGACAAAATTTGATTTGCACCGTACTACCTTAGAATTAGGCAGGTGCATGTACTGTGTTTAGGTATGCGGAACTAGGCGAAACGAATCTGCAGTTGTAATTGGGATTGATTACTTGGTTTCAGGGTGTGATCACTTTCTGCTTAGGCCCTAAATATGTTTCCCCTCCACATATCAGAAGAAAATTTTTCTGATCAGTTTGAATCGTAGTTGTATACTGCAATATATGGTCCTTTAATGAGATGCAAGTCCTGTATGTCGGAATTCATGTGTACGAATACAATTGATCGTAAGAGTACCTATAAAGCAACGACTTTGGGTATGTTTACTTACATGGTACGTGGATGAGAAGGAATAGGTGTGATAGTGTACGAGGAATAAGTAACAACCACACTCTATGTTAAGAGCAGTTCCACCGCGTCTAGGCCCCCTACGGCTATCTACTATTTAATCCACCTCATGAACAGTCACTGCTCTTAATAAACAGTAACTGTCTTTTGCATCTCCACCCCTACATTGAATAGCCCTGACAATTAGTAATAAAATATTAATATTTTTTCCTCACCCAATCCATCAAACATCCCAATCACCTTTCCCTTTTCCCCCTAATTTGACCGGTTCTTCCTTTGTCTCTCTCCCTCTTCTTTCCATCTCTCTTTCCCCTTTTCCCCTCATTTGACCTTTTTTCCCATCATTCCACCATCATCATCTCTCCTCTTCTCTGCTTTCATTCCCTCCCTCTTCGGTTTCTCCTTCCCCAATCTTTGTCTTCCTCTTCCCTTCTCTCTACGTCTCTCCGGCGAAGATATCACACATAGCGGCAACTGCTCATAGAGACTAGAATTTCTCCCCAATTTCTACTCGTTCTAAGTCCCAGCCATGAATCCTGAATAGTGAGTTCAATTCGACAATTCTTCTTTTTTTTATTTTTTTATTTCTTTTTTGTTTTATTTGATGCCGATCGAATTTGATCATATATGCGGTGGTTTTAAAACGGCAGTTTTATTGGAAAATTTAGTTTAATTTAATTTTCTGAAATTGATTCTGTATAGTTGATGTTTTTCGTTTGAATTGAGGGTTTGAGTGTGTAGATCTAGGTCAAATGAGGGGAAGGAAGACGGGGAGATGTCAAGCTCGGCGCATACACCGATGCCGCACATCAGCCATACGTCACACAACCCTCAGGCTCTCGGGTGAGCGATTCCTGTCGGGCTTCTCCCTCGGGCCTGCTCGGGCTCCCTCGCCAGCACACGCTGGACCACCTTCCTCGGCCTATCTGGCCCTGTTTGAGAGCCATTCCATCGTGCTATTGCCCACGGTGGAACTGCTCTAATGAGATCGTTCATTTTTCAGGTAGGCCATACCCAAAACCTATGAGATTCGCTTATTTTTTCATTATTTGAGCTGTCAGTAAACTCGTGAACAAGAATGATACCCATTCTTTCTCATTATATTCTGGGGTGTGCTATCCACACACCCCTTTTTACTTCTCACACACCTCTTGTTAATTTATGTCCGTTGATATTCTTTAATTCATCCGATCCGACGGCCGAAAATCAAAAAGGTGTGTGAGAAGTAAAAAGGGGTGTGTGGATATCACACCCCTATATTCTTTGTGAATGAACATATTATTAGTTGTTACTAATACTCTGTGTGGGTATAGCATTTGTCACATGACCTCCATTCACTCGTACAGACATATATTATAACATTTGGATTAGTAACACAAACTTACAATGTTATTATCATACTAAAGAATAAGAACGCTTAGAAGGGAAAGAACGCAAATAATTACATTAAATCATGCAAATATTTCAGGATTAAAGAAGAAGCGGCCACATTGGCTCATAAACCTACGTCATTGTCGTATCTAGCAACCTACGTCGTTGTCGTATCTAGCAACCTACGTCGTTGTCGTTTCTAGCAACCAAGCCTTTACTATCATGTCTTTCGATTTGGGAAGCTCGCAGTGGTTTGGACCTGATTTGTTGGAAATCTGAATTACACCACTATTCGCTCTGCACTTGGCTAGCTACTCAGTGTTTAGACACTACAAATTGTGTGGTTCCAAGTGTCGTTGCTCGATTGAAACATGCAGAGCGGTGAGAACTTCAACCGCCTTTTTTCGAGTTATAATTAATTAGATCATTAAGAAAGAAAAAGGATCATCGCCGGATCTTTTTCCTAGAGATCATGTGATCGTGACCGTTTATCATTCCTTGTGTGGTCAGAAATCATTTCAAAATTTAAAATTTAAAATTAAATATAAATAGTACCTAACGAAAACTAATCGCACGATGAACGATCACGATCACGATCATGGAATCCCTTCTCCTGGAAAAGAATCCGACGATAATCATTTTCCATTAAAAAATACCAAGCAAATTCAATTAAAGAAAACCATAATAGCAAAAGAAACTGCCAAAATAAAAAGAAACCGTTTCCAAAAATAAAAAAATAAAAAGAAACAAGATGCACGCATAGAATTGAACCCAAATTAATTTTTTTTTAAAATAATGCATGTACCTCAAACTAAATAAAGTTGATAAAATCACTGGATTCACTACCCAACGGCCAACTGTCATAACCCTATAATTAATGATCCCCATAAACCCAATTAAATAAGTCTTACACTATGTTTAGATGAAAAAATTTAAGATTACTAAAAAATTTTAAAATGACCAAAATTGAAATGACAAGATTTGATTTTCAAGAATTTATAAATTTTCTTGTTTGGTTAATCTAAAAGAACAATGGAATTGAATACTGAATTTGTTATTTTTAAACTTTAAATCATAGAAATTGGGGAATGATACCTATTTATATGGAATTTGAACTGGGGAATTGGAGGTCTCAAATTCTAAGTTTTTTTTCCACGCCAAAATTCTAAATTTCTATGTTTATGAATCCAAATAAAGGAATTGGTGCATGTTAATTTATAAATTCTGACTTTTAACAAAATTGTAAATTTATTCCCCTCATCCAAACATAATGTTAATCATAAACAAAAGGAAAGAATAAAATTCTTCGAGTAGAGCGTGTGAAGGAAAAAACAATTTTAATTAAATAAATAAAATATAAATTAAATTAAAAGAATAATATTAATTACGATGACGCCACCGAATGAAACCTCAGTGTCGCGCTTTCGCTTTTTCTCTCTCCGACTGTGGAAGCTTCTAGAGAGAGAAACTCAGACCTTCTCTGTAGAGTCCTCCGAGTCCTCAGACTTTCAATTTTTTTGAACGATGACGGGTTTAAGAATTTCTAGGGTTTTCTGACGAACCGATTTGTCCCAAATCTCGATGGAAATGCCCCGTAGGAGATCCAACTACAAGCTTCTGAGCCAAGTCCCCGACGACCAGACGGCGGCGTTTTACGAGACGGAGAGCAAGAACAAGGGGAAATGCGACAGCGGGCTCGATTGGGTAACCGGAGCCGATTACCGGGCGAATCAGCAAGCGATTCGTGCCGGGAACCCGTACTCGTCGGCCTGGTTGCAGAGGCAGTCGAGTGGGTTCGGGTACGTGCCGGACGATGTGTTCAAGGTTAGTGGTGTAGGGGGTGAATTTCGAATGAAGGGTGTGCATGGAGCTGTTGCGATCACCAGCGGTGGCGGCGGCTCATCTTCTTGGAAGAGCTGGGCTCAGCAGACTGAGGAGAGTTATCAGCTGCAGCTGGCTTTGGCTCTTCGGCTCTCATCGGAGGCCACATGCGCCGATGATCCTAACTTCTTGGATCCACTGCTCGATGAATCAATGTCTAGGACATGGGGCTCCGTTGACGCCATTTCGCATCGGTTTTGGGTAAGGTTTATTCTGCTTTTGACGCCATGTTTCATTAGTTGCATGGTTTGCTGCCTTGCTTTGTTAATTGAGTCGGTCTATACGTTCACTAGCGCTGAGTTATTTGTTTAGTGTGTGAAATATGTTGTAGACTGGTTAGTTATCAACGGAATGGCTGGAGTGATTTCTGAATATTTTTGTGAAGACATTATGCATTTCTTCATGGAATTTGAATTCACAAGCTGCATTATCTCATTATTGCTCTACATCAAACAAGAAAATCGGGTTTGAATACCGGGTTTGAATTTTCGCACTCCATATTTGGCCCCAATCCTATCTGAATCCTATTGAAAAACTAACCTTTATCTCAAATATCCTATTATTTCATTCTTCCACACGCTCCACATCAAACAAGAAAACAATATTTCTGATTGAACCAGATTCCATTTACAATCTAGCGTATTGGTTGAGCGAGCAATTGATCACTGAACAATGCATGACCTCATGTTAACCAAAAATGGGGCAATTCTGACATTATATTATGCATTCTATTTCTTGAAAAAGGGTGTTGTATATACTGACATACTGTTTGATCCTATGTCAGATTGCAGCTCCGTTTTTGAGTGGATCTAGATAACATCGTTAAAAGTAAAACTGATCTACCAGATTCACAAAAATGTTATGAAAGAGAAGATAATCAGTAATATGATGCATTTTTGGGTCTAACCTTACGATAACTGGGATTTTGATAAGTTCCTGTTGAAGTTGCCAATGAATCAAGAATCACATAGTACAATCGTTTGTATTGGAAGTTAGGTTTATGTAATAGCTATAACGGTAATACACTTATAATTATACATGTATATAGGTATGCAGGGAGTAGTTTTCTCATGTAAGACAGTATGGTATGCTATGTTGCCAGACTGGATCAAGTGAAATCATGTTATTTGTCAAATTTACAACCTAACAACGTTACATGTCTGATATCTAAAAAGAGATTATTTATTCCATTTCTTTCTTCCAACCCAAAATTTCTCAGAAAGATATTGGAGTTTAGAAATGATTTTGAACAACTATGTTCTTACAAATGGTTTATGTTTTGTGGTGATAGATGAATTGATCCTATCGTATTGATATGATGTGCAACAGGTGAATGGCTGCCTGTCGTACTTTGACAAAGTGCCTGATGGATTTTACCTAATTCATGGAATAGATCAGTATGTATGGACTGTGTGCACTGATCTGAAAGAAAATGGTCGTATACCATCAATTGATTCATTAAGGTCTGTTGATCCTGGCATTGGTTCAAGTATTGAAGTGGTTTTAATTGATCGACGTAGTGATCCCAGTCTAAAGGAGCTCCAAAATAGGGTTTTAACCATTTCTCGTACCTGCATAACTATGAAAGAGATTGTAGATCAGATGGCAAAGCTTGTATGCAGTCGCATGGGGTAAGTCTTCTGTATCTTCTGTCCACATCTTTCTAGGACATCTATGTCTGCCATTCATATGTAACTGAATTTTGTTGCTATCACAAGGGGTTCAGCTTCTGTAGGAGAGGATGAAATATTGTCCATATGGAGGGAGAGCAGTGATGATCTGAAAGATTGCGGATCTGTAGTTGTTCCAATAGGCAGCCTTTCTGTTGGCCTATGTAGACATCGTGCTTTATTATTCAAAGTAAGGATCCTGTATGATTTGATATATTTACTTACCTTGGAAGAAGTCTATTTAACTTGATAATTTGTACGTTAGAGCTATTTTTTTTTTCATGAAAAGAGGGAATTGTTCTCTTTTATTTGATAATAAATATTTTTATTTTTTGTTGGTGTGAAGGCTTAGTTTGATAAGGACAGAGAGAATTTAACCCTTGACTTATATACTAAGGGAATTGTTATTGACACTCCAAACCTCTCATTTGGCACCCCAAATTTTCTATATTTAGAAAGAAAAATACACTTGTGATGGGTGCAAATTGAGATTTTTGGAGTGTTAATACCAGTTCCTATATACTAATGGCAATCTTTATCTGTTAATTATATTTCTTCTGATTCATAAGTTAATATTATTCTTTATTCATTTGATTACATTATGATACTACTAACAAGCTCCGTGTCTATCTTTGAAGGTTCTGGCTGATACAATTGGTTTACCTTGTCGAATTGCCAAAGGCTGTAAATGTTGTACAAGGGATAATGCCTCCTCTTGTCTTGTTCGGTTTGAGAGGGACAGGTATGCTATTATTTTTTAACTTTTGTGTTGTTGTTGTTGTTGTGTGTTTATCAATAGTTCGAATTGGTAACGCTGTTTACTTTTAGAGCTGCCTGGTGCATAACTGCAAAAATTATTCAAGTTACGCTTTGGTAAAAAGTTATTCATCATATTTGTATCTGTTTGAATTTCTTTGTCTATACCTTTAGTTTTCTGTCGTTCATCAGCCATTGCCACCTTCCTGAACAAGCCCTTGAGCCTGCTTTGCACTGCCTTCCTCCTTTGTGTTAAAAAGTTATATAGGAAAACGAGCATGGTCAAATTAGAGTTGGAGAGAATATTTCTCTATTTGGAGAATCAAGAGTGTCCCAAATTTCATTTCCTTGTTATGAAACTGGTGGAGACATCTGATATGGTGTATTTGTTTCACTTCAGGGAGTATTTAGTCGATTTGATTGCAAATCCAGGTTACTTGTGCGAGCCTGATTCCTTGCTCAATGGCCCATCATCCATCTCAATTTCTTCACCGCTGCACTTTCCAAGACTAAAACCAGTTGAACCTACCATTGATTTCAGGTTACTGGCTAATCAGTATTTCTCGGACTGTCAATCGCTTAATCTTGTTTTTGATGAAGCTTCTTCAGGTAATTGTTTGATTGTCAAAGCAATGATATATATATTTACAAAAAAAAAAAAAAAAAAAAAAAAAAAAAACTGAAATGCTGATCATATAGACATATATACAGAGAAATGGTGTCATATGTGATCAATTGCTGATTTGTTTTATGACAATCTGTTCTTGAATAAACACAATTAGGTATAGACATAATTATAGGATGCAGGTACAGTATGGTGCAGAATTGCAGATACTTTGATCCAGAAAATCCTAAAAGAAAACTTAGAATGTGGTTTGATGCATTACTTATATTATGATTACAATTGCAGAACCTGTAATAAAATATGCAGACACAGTTGTGACTGTCTCTATGGACATGCATACACACATTTCCATGCATGCTTTGACACATACATTTAATAAATCTACTGTACAGGCTCTTCCACAATAAATAATCTTTTTTATTCTAAATTTTAGTTGCCTGAGATTAATGCAAGCGTGCCTTCCCTAGTAACAATAACTTGGAGGTGTCTTATGCTACATACAAGAACTTTCTATGATACCCTCTGCCTGAAAGTAGGACATCAAAACAATTATATGGTGTGCTGATGCTTCATTTAGTTTGACCTCATTTAACTCCTTCTTTATTGATTCTTTGGGGTTAAGATAGATGCATATTAATGTCAGATAACTGCAGATGGTTTTGAAATTTTTAGAATGGAAAATTGAATGTTGATGATCTAGTTGCAAATAAGTGAGCTTTATTTTCTGTTATGCCTTTGCACATGGTTCAAGTAATGGGTATGCCAGTTATATTTACATTGGGATCGTATAAAACGGCAGTTATCTATTAATACAACTCCAAATTTCCTCATCTATTCACCCTTGGCATATAGAATCTAGCAATAACTATGTTATGGTTATGTTTACATTGAACTGTAAATTAGTATTCATCATCAGCTCTTTTGGATTTTCATTATCTGTTAAACCTGTACCTATAATTCTAAGTGATAACTATGTTGTGGTCTTGTCTATATTTTGTCCTGTAAATTGGCATTCATCTGTCATGACGATTCTAATTCACCCATGGTGCTTTCTATCATCACAGGAAGTGCTGTTGATGAGGACAATATGTATCCTAAACAATTTGATAGGAAGAGTACAGAGGGAAAAAACCTTTTTTCAAGTTTCAGTGGCTACACCTCTGCACACGCAGAAATTCCTGAGACAAGTGGTGATGATAGAAATCCCCAATTGTTTAATCGTTCTCAGAATATTGTGCACACACCACCCATGGTAAATGTTCCAATCCCTCTAACGCGTATGCCGCCTGTAGGGCATAGAGATGGCCCAAAGGTGGATACAATTACAGACTCAAGGTTTGTTGAGGGTGTTCGACTGGTTCCTAGTAAACCAAGTAAAGAGCTCGCACTCAATGTAGGGAATTTGGACATCCCATGGAGTGATCTCGTAATAAAAGAGAAAATTGGTGCAGGTATCTTACCTTCCAGTTTCCTTCCATTTATGTTACAAACCTGAAAGCTTATGTAATATCATGAACATGAAGAGCTCATATGCCCTTCATGTACTTAATGCAGTTCATAGTAGTTAGTTTGAGGCTGTAAAAAATGGCATTGTGCATTTGCAGGTTCTTTTGGAACTGTTCAACGTGCTGATTGGCATGGCTCTGTAAGCACCTAATCTGTTTACACTCTGCCCTCATAACTTCTTGTATAGCCATTTATTCATAATACTGATAAAAAGTTGCACATTTAAGGATGTTGCTGTAAAGATTCTTATGGAGCAAGATTTACATGAAGAACACTTTAAAGAATTTTTGAGTGAGGTACATGATGGTAGAATGTTTGGACGCATTGAATTTAAGTACATAATTGGTTCCAGTGTACTTTCTTTGTCTTGAATTTGAGATGAGCTTCACCTTCTTTTGTCTGATAGGTTACTATAATGAAGGACCTGCGGCATCCAAACATTGTTCTCTTTATGGGTGCAGTTACCAAGCCGCCAAACTTGTCCATAGTCACGGAATATTTATCAAGGTTTTGTGATGTCCTCTTTTTGTACCCCTCCCCACACTGCCATCTCTACAATAGGAACTTTCATACGTATTAGACATTTATACCATGTTAAGAGATTTTTTTTTTTTTTTTCAAATGGTTTAATGATCTGAATTGTTGCCTCTTAATTGCAGAGGTAGCTTGTTTACGCTTTTGCAGAAACCTGGCGCTAGGGAGGCATTGGATGAGAACAGCCGCTTGAAAATGGCTCATGATGTGGTGTGTATATGAAGACTTCTTATTCTTCTGTAGCATCTTATTCTTCCTTTTCAGTTTTTATATTTTAGTTTCTATTCACTGTGTGCTTGTACATGATCTGAAAATTTTCACAGGCAAAGGGAATGAATTATCTTCATAGACACAAACCTCCCATCGTTCATCATGATTTAAAATCTCCAAATCTGTTGGTAGACAAACATTATACAGTGAAGGTAAGGATCTCCTACAGCATTTAGTTTGCTTATGCTTTGAGCGCTTGTAATGGACCATTGATTTTCATTTAACTGGTTACTGAGCTTGGTGAATGATCAAACTGCTACATGATTTCTCTAGGCTCACAGGAGTTTAATTTTCAGTGGCTCGTGCTCGACTATAAGTTATGTATTTGAAAATGAACATGACTAAGTGCGCCAACATTTGTTTACTTACTGCATCGTTTACACCATTTTGCTTGCCTGTTTTGTGGTTTAGGTTTGCGATTTTGGTCTTTCCCGTTCAAAGGCAAGCACCTTCCTTTCCCCAAAATCAGCTGCTGGGACTGTAAGTGTTTTTTAACTAGACAAGCAACCTGGAAGTTACAATTATAAGGTGGTTGAAAATTCCCCTCTATTTTCTTTAGGCTGAATGGATGGCACCAGAAGTCATGCGTAATGAACCATCAAATGAGAAGTCAGATGTTTACAGTTTTGGTGTAATATTGTGGGAACTCGCAACATTGCAACGGCCGTGGGGTAATTTAAATCCACTGCAGGTTTGTGTTACGATGATTATGCTCTTGTAGAATAGAAAAGGGAAATGCGGAATATCTTTTAGACCTGATGACACATAGCCTTTCTGTTCTATGTTCCGTAGGTTGTCTCAGCTGTTGTGGTTTATAACAAAAGGCTGGACATTCCGCATGATGTGAATCCACGTGTGGCGGCTATAATTGAGGCTTGCTGGGCCAAGTGAGTTTGAGACTCTAATTCAATAAATTAAACTGACTTTCGTATAAAAATTTCCCGGTTTTCCCTAATAACAAATTCATGCTGCAGCGAACCCTGGAAACGACCTTCATTTGCTAGTATCATGGAATCTTTGACGCCATTGATAAAAGATCCTGTGACTCAACCTAGTCATGCAAATATGCCATTACTCACCTGAACGGGAACGAGTCTTATTCATGCACATAATACACCATTCTTTAGAGAACCGATGTGTGGCGGGCATATGTGCTGTTCGTATTCTCGGGTATGGCCATTACCTCAATATGTATTCTTGGTTTTAGTTTGCTTGGTCAGTTTCCGGTCCAATGAACTCGTATGCATAATTTCCGATGCTTGTTCTGTATCAACTGGTTGCAGAGCCATTGTACATTTCTGTTCTTATCGCCGATTCAGCATTTGGATTCTTTAACCAAATGAAGGAAACTATGAGTGCCAACAGTGTCTGCATTGCCGCCTCTTCTCGCCGTCATGGGGAAGTTGTATAATTTCTGTTTCATAATTTTGTACATAAAAGAGCGTTACTAGAATCGATTACATCTTTCCTAGCATGCTTTGTTTGGCACTTTAATGACGTTGTACAAAAACGTGAAAGCTAGTCACTCAAGTAGCAGCAGGTTTTCGGTTGTTGCTACCCTAGTGAAATTGAAGAAAACGAAATTAGAAAGAGCTAAATGCACAAATCTTTTAGCGATCTAATTCGTCTTCGACAATTTTCCACCTTTTTTCGTTCTGCTTTAAGACCTAATTGGTGGTGTTTTCTTTTCTTTTCTTTTCTTTTCTTTTCCATTCCAACCCTAGCTCTAATTTGGAGTTAGAACCTAAAAACCTAAAAAATGCCAGATTCCGGCCAAGATTTGAGTTTGGGTTAGTGGGCTGACTCACGTCTGCACATGGACGCGCTAGCAAAAAGGAAAACACTCGGGGCTTAATGCCCCTCACGTCTCAAATGCGTTGAAGCTTTAAAGCCCAGAGGTCCCACCCACGAGGGTGTTGTCGGCCTCGTCATTAAGCCCAACGGCTTTTTCTTCACCTATGGCATGGATTAGTTAGATCCAATGGCTCTTTCTGTAGCCCCACTCAAATTTCTTCTGTTTTTTTTTCAGTTTTATATTTATAAATTCATTGAATCCAACAGCTGATCTAATACGATTAAATTTAATGATAAAAAAAAAAGATCTAACGGTCCAAATTTAAATACAATGGCTAAAATAAGATCTAATATACATTTCTATCATGTATTTCATATTCTTCTATAGTGTTTTATGAATTTCATGGTGTTGGTTTAGTGATTTTTCAATATTTATTGGAATCTAAATATTTTTAGGTTAAAATATTCATAAAATTAATTAGGATAGTCTACATTTTTTTTAAGTTAATTAAAAAAATTAACCTAAATTCATTCTTTAATAATATTGGGCTAAAATTTTAGGTCATAAAGGTTGGAGCAGAAAAACCGTTTTTGAGCTAAGAATTTTAAGTTTTAGGCTAAGGGTTAGAGATGGTCTGAGGCCAATTTAGGTCAAGATTTTTCCTGGGTTAGTGGGCCGTCCATCAAATATGTGTTTTTTGTTTGTTTAATATTTATAAATTCAATGAATTCAATAGTTAAGATCTAATATCATCAAATCCAACATTAAAAGAAAAAGATCTAACGGTTCAAATTTAAATTCATTAGCTAAAGTAATTAAAATAAAATCTTCATATTCTTTCATAGTATTCCACGAGTTTTATGGTATCAGTTTAGTGATTTTTTTTTAATATTTATTGCAATCTAAATATTTTTAAGTACAAATGTTCATAATTTTTTTTAAGTTAGTTTAAGAAAAATATTATTCTAACTTCATTTTTTTAATAATCTCAGTGTGGGAGGATCAAATTTGGTTTCGACTCATGGGCTAATACCAATCACCCAAAGGGATGGTGTTGTGCAAGATAAACTATGAGGAAAGCCCACAAGGAATATACAGACGCACGTGTCTAGATAACTACCTCCACTACGGAGGACCACTGAGGAAGTGGGAGAGGAATACATGTAGTGGTACTTGTTCTCAAAACACACAATCATATTACAAAGGACCACTAAGGGAGTGGGGGAGGAAGATAGGTCGTGGTACTTGTTCCCTAAGCATGCAATCCTATAAATATGGAAAGGAGCCAAAGAACAAGGTACGCAATTTACAAGTTAAGTTACAAGTTAAGTGAGTGGTAATTGCATTAGCATCTACGTAATTTACAAGTTAAGTTCATTTTTGAGCTTTCATTTTACAATCTTTCTTATCTGTCGGTCCTCATAGACGTTTGTTCAACTCCCCAACCAAACAGTAAGGCGTGTTCCAAACAATAAAACCCAGAAGAGGCATGAGCGGATCGCATGAACAGGGAAGGGGTTTAGCTAGCGCAAGAGGAAGGTGAATCAGTATAAGTTTTATGTATTTTGATTGCTTGATTTGTGAACTCTATGAGTAGATTATTTATATCTAATTCAATGGCCAGCACTAGCTCTAGATCCAGTTTAGGTGTTATTCCAGAACATTATTAATGAAGAACAGAAACTTGATTTTCAAACTGATGAAAGTATAGACTTTGGAGATTGGAATATCCCTAAGGTCTTAAGTAAAAATATTTACAAAAAGAAATGGTCAATATCCTCATTTAGAAGTGAGCATCATGTCAAGACAGTTGAAAAAGCTTATGCTCTTAGTAAAGAACATGAGACTTGTCAATTGTTTTCATCTAAACAGATTAAATCTCATAGGAAAGATAGTCATAACTATATTCATATTGGCTTAGTTCAAATAGCCGTAAAACCCTTAACACGAAAAGGTCTTAATACCTCTATTTTATTATGTCTCCGGGATGCTAGATTCACTAACTTTAGTGATAGCATACTTGGCATGATAAAGTCAAGTCTCTATAATGGACCTATCCATTTTGATTGTTTTCCATATCTCACCATAAGTCTTTCAGACCTACACATGCTGAAAGCACTCACTCTGAACATCAAAACTTCAGGATATCAAGTCCTTGAATGAAAACAACCCTTGACATTAATTTACCGAGTTTATTACAAAGTCACTGGCACAAACATGAACTTTCAGGCTTTAACCAAAAGTACGAGAGATCATTCACTTTTAATTCAAACCAACCAAGAAAATACAAACATTAAGGTCCCTAGAACCATTAGGTGGTCAGGTATCAGTCTACCTTCAGATTGGTGTTTGATTAATGAAAGTAAGCCAGTAGCTATCCAAAACAGTCTAGTTAATTTAGACAACATAGACCAATAATTTGACGAGACTCTCAAAATTAATTTTGATCGTCCAACCAGAAGGTCATGTAAGTCGGTTCACTCACATAGATCATTTGCTCTTAGCAGGAATTCTTTTTCTGGATCCATACCAACTGATAGGATATATCAAGATCAAGAGTTAATTAATTCATTAGCCAATAGGAAATTAAAAGCAATAGACACTAGTTCATCTGTTACTCACAAGAACTAATCAATGATTTGATTAATATTAAGTTAAAATAAGTAGAAACAACCTCTCAGGTTACTCATCCGGTCTACCAACCCCAAACCCAAGATAGAGGAGGACAAACTTCTCCTACTCCTACTGAATCTGACTTAGAAGCAAGTCATGTTCATCATCAACTTTTAGTCCTAAATAAACCATTTAAAAAGAATAGCAAAAGGCTCAATGCTGATATTGTAGCCGAAGAGAATATTCCAAGAAAGGAATATTTTCCGAAATAAATACACTCAAGAAGAAAAATAAAAAAATTATAAAAAATGGAATACCTTTATGGAAACCCATAGATTTGAAGTATTTTTCTTCGACTATGTTGAAAAGTATTACGAGTCTGATAAAACAACTTGAGGTAATAACCAAAGAAAATTGGCTTAAAGAAGACAAAACTATTGTCTCTTCTAGTCATCCCCCACAAAAAACTATTCTCATTACAACTGCTAATAAGCAGATTCCAGCAACTCCTTTTAAAATTCCGAAAGAAGATGCAGGAACCAAACCCATCATTGAACAAAACAATTTTACTAATCAAAGTCTACATACAATTGGTAAACAATTAGATAAAATTGAGACAAAGATTGAAAATCTTTCTCAAACAACTTCCAAAATCAGGGAAAAACCTTTGGTAAATTTCCTAGAAACTTCTTCAAAGGTAGTAGCCTTAAAATCATCCTCAACTTCCACAAGCCAAAAGATTGATCAATTATTACTAGAATTAAAGAAAGAAAAAACAGTCCAAACCATAAATCATCCTGATGAATCCCAATCATAATCATCTCTTATATCATCTGGATCAGAAACTGGTTTAGATTCTATTCGAAAAGTTGAACAAGCTTTTCAAAATCTTGAACTTAAAAGAATTAATAACAGACGCATCAATCCTACATCTCTTACCAAAAACTGGTATCTCAGACCAACTCCTCCTGATATTCAATTTGAAGAAAGAAACATTCAAAACCAATTCTCAGTCTCTTCTGATAAACTCTATGAATGAAATATAGATGGTTTGTCAAAACAAGAGCTTCTTAATAAGCTCCAACTTATGTCTATGGTTGCTAATAGTTATATTACCAATCATAATCTCAGTTAACCCCAAATTGTCGACCTTTTGGTCACTGAATTTATCGGAATGCTTCATTCTTGGTGGGAAAAACATCTCACTAAACAATCCAGAAATGAAATTCTAAATGTTGTTAAAAAGGATGAAGATGGATTACCAATTTTTTATGAACACATTGGACAAGGCGTCCCTGACGCAATTAACACACTTCTTTTTACTATCATAGAACATTTCATAGGAACACCTAGTAATATTACCTCTAGGATCTATGATCAACTCAGCAATCTGAGATGTCCAACTCTAAGCGACTTTAGATGGTACAAAGATGTATTCATTTCTAGAATCATGCTCAGAGAAGACAATAATCAACCTTTTTTGAAAGAAAAATTTATAAATGGATTACCAAATCTTTTTGCACATAAAATCAGAAATGTTTTAGTAAGCGAAGATGGTATCATACCATATCATACTCTTACTTATGGAAATATAATAAATATTATCCAGAAGGAATGATTGAAAATGTGTATAGATATGAAAATTTCAAAACAAGTTAATAAAGATAAATTCATCGCTAAGTATGAGTTAGGAACGTTCTGTGAACAATACGGATTACCTCCTATTGCTCATTTCAACAAAAAGAAAAGGTCGGATGCCTACAACAGGTATCCAACCAAATACTCCAAAAGACATTTTAAATACAACAAATATAAAAATAAGGATTTTCAAAGAAATGAATTCTATGAAAAACCTAGACATCCAAAATGGAAGAAGAAATCTCCCAAGAAATTTCCATCAAAAGACCAAACCCAGAAGGGCAAATGCTACAAGTATGGCAAATTTGATCATTATGCCAATAAACGTAGAGTTAAGAAAACCATCAACCAGTTAAAGATTGCTGAGGAAGAGAAGCTTCAGTTAATCCAAGTTTTGGAATTAAAGACACAGACCATAGTCAAACAGAAGATGATTTGGAATTATCCTCTTCTGGTAACAATTCATCGAGCAATATCTCATCTCCCAATATCAAGGTAGGATGTGTAGATTCTTGTTGCAATAACAAGATCTTGGTCCTTAATAAACAGGAAGAACAAGAAGACTTTCTACTTGAACTAATAAGTAAAGTCGATGACCCAGAACTTAAATCTTTTTATCGCAAAAAACTAAAGAAATTAGTTTCTTCAGATGAATCAGGCACTAGCCAAATCCACTATACTCCAAAATCTCTCTTAGCATAACCTTGGAAATGTTTAATAAGACTAAGAAAGAAATCACGATCAAAGATCTCCAACAGGATATTAACAAAATCAAAGACGAAATTAGGCTTCTAAAGTCCGAAAATCTAGAAGTCCGAACGCAACTTAGTAAAGTCCAAACACATTTGTTAGTAAACCCTCATGAAGAAGAACTTGCTAGTTCAGATTCAGGTTCTCAATACACTGAGAATCTAGTCTTAAGTCTTTTAGATAAGATAAGAATCCAGAAATGGTATTCTAAAATTAAAATCATAATCGAAGATTTTCATTTAGAAACTATTGCTCTGATTGATTCGGGTGCATACTTGAATTGTATTAAAAAAAGGGTTAATACCTACCAAGTATTTTCATAAGTCCACAGAAATACTTAGTTCTGCAAACCAGTCACCAATGCAATTAAATTATGAGATACCAAAAACGCATGTTTGCCAAAATAATATTTGTTTTAAAACACCATTTGTTTTAATAAAAAATATTTCTGATCCAGTCATATTAGGTCTTCCTTTTCTAGCACTCATATATCATTTTAATGTGCATCACAATAGGATTACTACCAGAGTCTTAGGACAGAAAATTACGTTTGAATTCTTCCTGGAAACATATCTAAAAAAACTAAGACATTTACAAAAAAATAATATTTAAAAAACTGTTAGTATTATCACTAATAAGTCACAACATATTAATTTCTTAAAAGAAGAAATTAATCACAAACGAATTAAAGAACAACTAACAAATAAATCTTTGTTAGAAACTAATGATAATTTTCAGAAGAAACTTATTAATGAAGTCTGTTCTGATATTCTCAATGCTTTTTGGCACCGTAAACAACATATTGTCAAACTTCCTTACATAAAGAAGTTTAATGAATCTAAAATACCTACTAAGGCTAGACCCATCCAAATGAGTCAAGAAGTTATGGAATTCTGTAAAAGGGAAATCTAAGAACTTCTTAATAAAGGAATTATCCGTAAAAGTAAATCACCATGATCATACCCTGCATTTTATGTTCAGAAAAAAACAGAATTAGAAAGAGGAACTCTCATATTAGTTATTAACTATAAACCTTTAAATGAAGTTTTGGAATGGATTCAGTATCCATTTCCTAACAAAAGAGATTTGATAAAGAGACTTTCTCAAGCAGTTATTTTTTTCAAAATTTGATATGAAATCAGGCTTTTGGCAAATTCAAATTCATGAAAATGATAAATACAAAACAACTTTTGTAACTCCTTTTGGACATTATGAATGGAATGTAATGCCTTTTGGCTTAAAGAATGCACCAAGTGAATTTCAAAATATTATAAATGAGATTTTTAATCAATATAGCCATTTTTCGGTTGTTTATATTGATGATGTGCTTATATATTCAAAGTCAATAGACGAACATTGGAAACATTTGCATTTGTTTGCTAGAATTATTAAGTCCAATGGATTAGTTGTATCAGCTTCTAAGATTAAACTATTTCAGACTAATGTTAGATTTTTAGGATATAACATTCATCAGTCTACCATCCAACCAATAGATCGAGTCATTCAATTTGCAGATAAATTTCCAGATCAGATTACTGATAAAACTCAACTTCAAAGATTCCTTGGATCATTAAATTATGTTTCAGAATTTTATCCTCATCTCCATCAGCAGTGTAAACCATTATTTGATCATCTCAAAGATAATCCACCAGCATGGTCTACCATTCATACTTCCATTGTTAATCAGATCAAAACTCATGTTAAGACGTTGCCTTGTCTTGGCATTCCAACTCCCAACTCCCAACTCTTTTAAAATAGTTGAAACTGATGCATCTGATGTAGGTTATGGAGGTATCCTCAAGCAAAAAACTTCTTCTGAATCTCCTAAACAAATTGTTCGTTTCCATTCAGGAGTTTGGAATCTGGCACAAACTAATTATGATACTATTAAGAAAGAGATATTATCTATTGTATTATATATTAGTAAATTTCAAGATGATTTATTAAATCAAAAGTTTTTTGTCAGAGTCAATTGCAAATCTGCAAAACATGTTTTACAAAAAGATGTTCAAAATATTGCACCCAAACATATTTTTGCACGATGGCAAGCCATATTAAGCATTTTTTAGTTTGAAATAGAATACATTAAAGGCATCCATAATTGCATTCCAGATTTTTTAACAAGAGAATTTCTGCAAGGGAAGAATGTCAAAGAACAATAGTCAAAGAAGGCTTCAAGCCACTCTTCCACCTCCACCACCAGTAAAAAAAGGAATCTATTCCCGATTCCTCATCTTCGGCCTTAGCCATTACCAACAGATTTGTTCCCTTAGGATCTCCTTTAGGATCAATCATTGGCCAATTCTGACCAAACTACCAAACAGCATTAGCCAGTCTTTATGACCCATATTCATCCATATCATCGCCTTCAACTCCAAATACACCTAACTTTGCTAAAAGATCTCCCTATGTCAAGAAAAATCCTTTGGAATACCTTTTCAGCATTCATCACCATATAAACAAGAAACAACCTCCAGAAAAAATAGCCAACACAATATTACCCCCAAACTTTCATTATATTCCATTCGAATCTTTCAAAACCCTCCAATATTATCAAGCAATTCTCCGTGAGTCAGCAAGTATTTCTATCAAACCTATCTACAGCACTACCCATCAACATAAACTCATTTGCCATTCCTTCCAAATTGGAAAATTTCTTACTGAACAAGAATGAGGAATCCGCCTTTATCATACCAAACAACTTCGTACCATTCATGAACTCATTCCCAACAACAGATATAATTATTTTTATTAAATCCAAGCATAGACTAACATATTCCTTCATCAATCTACTGACTTTAGTCACTCTTGGTTCATCTTTTTGATAAAAGTTTTAGGTTAAATTTTCCAGCTTGATTTCCAAATTGGTGGTCAACTCATGGCCCTACAGTCAGTTTATTACCTAACTCTCATGCAACATCTTTTAGCTGGTTTCCATAAACAATTTGATCGAAGCCGTTTTGACGACATAATCACTTTTCTTTCGTTATTTATGGCAAAATACAAAGTCCATTGGATTTTTAAATGGAATTATGAATATGAAACAGGTGAAATTTACATAGCCCGGTGGGTCAAGTGGTGGGACAAATTCGACTACGAGAAAGTTATCAGATTAGTCTCATCAAAATTTCCAATTGCACCTGTTCAAATGGTTTCTCCACCAACAACATCAACTCAGGCATTGCTAGAAATCCCAGAAAATACCCAGTCTTTATCAGACATTAGTCCACCATCATCCCTAAAAGGAAAGCAATCAAAGTCATCCAAAACTTCCAAAACTTCGAGTTCGAAGAAGAAAGGCAAAACTTCACAACTTCTAAAGATGGCAGATAATCTCATAGCAAAAGTGGGAGGAAGAACTATGTAATAAATAAAAATATATATATGTATGTATGTATGTATGTATGTATAAATGTCAGTCAACTTTCGTAAATCCACTTTGGTAGACCATATATTAGCGCTCGTTCGTAAATCATACGAAGGTGTCAGTCCACTTTCGTGGGAAGGTGTTTAGGTGTCAGCCCTCGTTCGTAAATCATACGAAGGTATCAGTCCACTTTTGTGGGAAGGTGTTTAGGTGTCAGTTTTCATTCATAAATCCACTTTTGTAGATCATATGAAGGTGTTAGTCCACTTTCGTAAACCACGCATCAGCCCTTATTCGTAAATTATGCGAAGATGTCAGTTGATGTTCGTAAAGTATGCGAAGGAGTCTGTTGGCTTTCGCAAGTTATGCGACAGTCGACTTTCATATATTATGGTTTAGGTGTCAGTAAATTGTGCGGCAGTTCATGTTCGTAAATTTTATGGAGATGTCTATTGACGCTCGTAAATTATGCAAAGATAAGACAGGGCGAAGAAAGCTAGTAGAGCATCTGTAAGTTAGGCGAACAAAATGAGGGCTTTGGTAAATTTACCCTCAGTAAATTTAGCCTTAGAAAAAGTAACTTCCACAAATCTGGCCTTAGCAAGAAGTGCTTAAAGTTTTAGCTTGGCTTAAAGAGTATAGTTTCAAGGCCTCATGTGATCAAAAAACTTAGTTTTGCCCTATTTTACATAAGTAAAAAAAAGGGAAAAGGGGGGCATTGAGGGAGGATAAAATCAGGTTTCGACTCATGGGCCAATACCAATCCCCAAAGGGATGGTGTTGTGCAAGATAAACTATGAGGAAAGCCCACAAGGAATATACAGACGCGCGTGTCTAGATAGCTGCCTCCACTACGGAGGACCACTAAGGAAGTGAGAGAGGAAAACATGTCGTGGTGCTTGTTCCCGAAACATGCAGTCATATTACGAATGACCACTAAGGGAGTGGGGGAGGAAGATAGGTCGTGGTACTTGTTCCCCAAGCATGCAATTTTATAAATATGGAAAGGAGCCAAAGAACAAGGTACGCAATCAAAACCCGAGAGAAACCAGAGAAAAGAAAATCAATCGACTTGAGCGTTGGAGTATCTTTTGCAGGTGCCCCGCCCAGGCAACCTACGGAGAAAGACTGCTCGGGGACATCTCTAACGAAGGATTCGACGAACGTGAGGATTGCGGTCAACAACTATGTGGAGGTATTTCTTCCAGTAGGAAATTTCACTCCAACACTCGGGCTAAAAATTTAGTCCAAAAAGGTTAAAGCAAAAAGACTATTTTTTCTTTATAAATTTTTTGGATTAAAAGAATCATGTTTTAACCCAAAGTTGAAGATGGTCTTAACGCAACCTTAAAAGTTTGCAAATCGAATCCCATTACCATTTTCTAATAAATGTAGAGTGTTTATTATATTCAAGCTTTGCTTTCTGTTTTTAGTGTGACCGTTACACGAGATGGTACACCATGTGTTCCTATATAAATAGTGAGATATGTATGTTAAAAGGTTAATAACTTAAAAATTAAAAATTTTCATCACTTACATAAAAACACGTAGTGTACTATCCGTATTCTCATCACAACTAAAAATTTCTCGTTGAATTGTATGACATATTCGATGTACCTGGCCAAAGTAATATTATAAAATTCGAAAAATGATTATAATATTAAGATTTTGGACCCTCTTTCGTCTTGTAAATGATATTGTAAGCATTACGTATTTAATTGTCACCAGTTTGTAAATTCCAGCCTAAGTCGGCATTCATGTGACAACTGTGTCTAAGTTGGCATTCATGTGACAACTGTGTCCAAGTGGGCAATGGCATACATGTGATTAGCAAACAAAAAGTCGTTTTCCTTCCCTTTTTTCGCTTTTGGGCAAGATCTGGCATAAAAGATTGAATTAGATTTTTTTTTTAATTATTAGTTTTATTAAGTGTTACTTTGAAACTATTACAATCATTTTTCTTTGAACAGACTATATTATCTAACTAAAGAAGTGGAGGACTAGGAGCCTCACAATGGACTAGACATAACAATTCGCATATGACGAGAATTGAACCTAAGACCTCTCACTTATAAGTGAAAAAGAATACTACAAACCGTAGGATTAAGTAGCGAAACTATTACACTAATTAGAAAATAGAGAAGTTTCGGACACAGAACGCATCAGTCATATCACTATGATATTGATTGGATATAAAGAAAAAAGTTCTCTATTTAATCCTTTTAGAGTTCATACTCAAAACTCTCCGATGTCCGATTCATTGGATTTCATGTTTATGATAAGAAACGTTCATATAATAATACAAAGATTATTTTTGCAAAAAATCAATTAAGAAAAAGGTCGCTTAGTCATCGAGCTGTATAAAAACAGATGAACGAATAGGGTAAAAACCTCAAAATCGTCTATCTATTTGCTACAATTGATTGACTAAACGATCATAGTTTTAATTTTTTTTTTTTTGCAAAGATGATATTTACAAAGTAATTTAAAATATGCACGGTTTATCGTAATCATTGTTCCTACTTATCGTTAAGTAGCCAAAATGATCTTTGCAAAGATGATCATTCAATTAAGTAATTTACACCCATTAATTAGTCAAGTACTTGATTAGCATGCATAACCAATCAAGCTACAAATATTTTATTATTATTTAGACTTTTTAACCAAAATGGTAGCTGAGATTGACATAACTCATCACTTTGGTCTCTGAGATTTGAAATCAATAGAAGTAGTCCCTGAGTTTGTCAACTATCAATTATTTTAGTACTTTCATGAAAAATTATATTAAATAAGGACCAAAATGACAAAAATACCCTCAGTTTAATAAACAATGGGCTAAATGTAACATCCCACATCCCTAGGGGAGTTGATCATGTAAGCCTTATATGTATATTTTGATCTCTACCTAGCACGAGGCTTTTTGGGAACTCTGAAGTTAAGCGAGTTCGCGCAAGAGCAATCTTAGGATGGGTGACCCACTGGGAAGTTTTCGAGTGAGTTCCCAGAAACAAAACCATGAGGGCGTGGTTGGGACCCAAAGCGAACAATATCGTGTTACGGCGAAATCGAGCCCGGGATGTGGTGAGGGATCGGGCCGGGATGTGACACTAAATGATTTGACAAAAATTAGAGTATTTTTGTCATTTTAGCCTTATTTAATAAAGATTTTTTTATGAAATGATCAAAATGATTGATAATGGACAAACTCAAATATTAGTCTATTTGCTTCAAAGACCTTTTTGACCAAAAACAAACCTATTAATTATTTGTTTTCTCGCCCAACATTAGGTGACGAAGATAATGAGTATCCACTTCTTAATTCGGCCAGTAGGACATAGACACGCTAATCCCGCGTCGAACCCGCGTCCCCAAATCTAACACCTGACCAAAGGGCGTGTCCTGATTGGTCCTCCCCGCTACCTTCATCCCCAAGTGTTGCACGGCGATCCACCATATCACTTTCAAAATCGCACGGGGTCCAGATGGAATATCAAGAGACAAAAATATCTCCAGCCCAGTGGGCCCCTTTCAAAATACAACCACCATAACTGTTTTTCAAAACAAGCGTCGCTCCCTGGAAACTCCCTCCCTCTCCCTCTCACTAGGTCGGTGCTGAAACGCTCTCAAATTTCAGGGAGCCCCACATGGATCGGAGCTGGGATGACCAAGAAGGCGACTGGTACGGTAGAAAAACCTCCACCGCCTTTGACCGATCTTTCTGGATTTTTATCGAACACCTAGTCGGCGTAACTATTCGAACCCCTTATATACCCACTCCCAAGCTCCCCAAACAGCCATTTTTCCACCCACCACACCCACCTTCCCTTTCCCCTCTCTCTCTCTCTGTCTTACCCAGTTCACCGCCATTAACAAAGAGTGAGAATTGCGTTCTATGAGCCCAAAAGACGAAAGCCACCCAAAGTCTCCACCCACTTCAGCTGAATTCGACCCAGAATCAATTGGGTTGTCGGAATTTCGACCCCAAGTGTCGGCACCGTTACTGGGTTCTCAGCCGATTCCTTCGTTCACTTCTCCTGTAATGGAATTCGAAGCCTTCTCTTCTGTAAACCCATTGGGTGCTTTTGACTTCACTGAAAAAGTTTCAATTCCAACGTCGTCTATGGGCGGCGGTGGTGCGGAGGACGTGGTTGTTCCGCCGCAGCCACTGGAATGTCTGCAGGACACTCCGGTGCCTCCGTTTCTGTCCAAGACTTTCGATTTGGTCGAGGAACCCTCGCTGGATTCGATCATATCGTGGGGCTCCGGCGGCCGCAGCTTCGTGGTGTGGGACCCATTGGAGTTTTCCAGATTCATCTTACCGAGGAACTTCAAGCACAACAATTTCTCAAGTTTTGTGCGGCAGCTTAATACTTATGTGGGTATTTTGCAGTAACACAGCCTGTATTAGCTGCTGTGATCTGTATGTAATTTTTTTTTCTTGTCCTTTAATTCTTTAATTTGTTTTTCTTTCTGTGTTTTAGATTTGTTGTTTGTTGTCTGAATTGAGTTTGATGAGGTTAATTCTGTATAGATGTAGCCGAGGCGATTAGTATTTGTATTAAGCTCGCAATGTAAGATTCTGTAGGAGCTGGTGTTGGATTCTTAACTCCCAATTTGTTGTATGTGTGGAGATTCATATGTAATTGACCAAAATGAAGTAATAAAAGGATTATTTTGTGAGCAAAAGGTTTCTTCGATGAAAAGCTTGGCGATTTGTTTTCCGGTTTCCAATAGTTTACGCAGGTGAAGTGACAGAAGAAATGAATTGCTGCTTTTGTTGTTCTTGATGATGATGATGATGTTTATGGTGTTGTTGATGCTGATGATGATTGATGTTGTTGATGATATGATGATGATGTGGTTCTACTTTAATGGGCATGTAATCATCTCCTCTCTCTGGATAATATAACATGTTTTTTAGGATTGTCTTTAATCATGAAGCTTAGAATAGTGAATCTAAATGGAAATGGTAGAGGTTGTTCTTTTATTGATTTAGTAGTTAGGATCGGAGGCTTCTACGAGAAGAACATCTTCCCCTCTGAGTATGTACTGGAGAGGGGAGTCCGTCAGGTAGAATTCGGACTCCCTTCGAAATCTGTTATTATACAAGTATATGTTACCCCAATAAAATTTCTCTTAATGTTTTTTATGTGATTTACAGATTGTAAGCAAGGTTCAGTTCTTCATATGCATGAAAGTTGATGGCCTCACATTGTCTTCTGTGATGATTAGATTGCTACTTGAATGATTGTATATATCTTTTTATTTCTGTTTATCGCTTTCCCATTCATTTTTTTTAATTATTTTGGGTCTTGCATTCAGGGTTTTCGCAAGGTTGACACAGATAAGTGGGAGTTTGCGAATGAAGCTTTTCAGAAGGGCAAAAGACATTTGTTGAAGAGGATCCAGAGGCGCAAGTCACCTCAGTCTCTGCAAGTTGGGAGCTTTACTGGGCCTTCTGCGGAAGCAGGGAAGTCTGGAGTCGAAGGTGAGATAGAGACATTGCGGAAAGAGAGGAGTATGTTAATGCAGGAGGTTGATGAATTGCAGCAGCAGCAGCGGGGCACAGTTGACCATATGAAGGTAGTGAATCAAAGGCTTCAGTCTGCGGAGCAGAGACAGAAGCAGATGGTTTCTTTCTTGACCAAGATGCTTCAGAACCCGGCATTCGTGGCCCGACTTCAACAAAAGACTGGACAGAAAGACATAGGCTCTTCAAGGGTGAGGAGGAAATTTGTTAAGCATCAGCAGCATGAACTCAGTAAGTCAGATTCATATATGGAAGGCCAGATTGTGAAGTACCAACCTGCTTGGAGAAACCAAACCATATCCTCTACAGCGCCGGATTCATATCCAGTTCCTTTTGAACAATCTCCTCATTATCCTTCACAAGTTACGACAGGAAAACTGGGTTTGGATGCTGAAAGCACGGCATTCCAATTTGTGGACGCTGCACTAGATGAATTAGCAATCACACAAGGATTTCTTGAAACACCAGAGCAAGAAGGCGAAGGGGCATCAAGCATGGTAACTGAAGATCCTTTTTTCAAAGGGAAGAGTGTTCTAAGCCCACAACAAGAGGCTAATCCCGAGCATTATGTCTCTTTCGAGGAGGATTTGGTGAAGGACAGGACTTTTCCAGAACTGTTTTCTCCAGGGATGGAGAGCATGATTAAACAAGAAGACATATGGAGCATGAATTTTGATGTCAGTGCCGGTATGTCAACTTCTATGAATGAGTTATGGGGTAATCCAATCAACTATGATGTGCCAGAGGTGGGATTGACGGGTGGATTGTTAGATGTCTGGGATATCGATCCTCTGCAAGAGGCAGGAGGGTTGGGAATCAATAAGTGGCCAGCCCATGAATCTGCATTTGATGAGCCTCAGAGTCAAGGTGTCCAGTGTGCATCTAAAACTACTGATCCGTAGGGCTGCATTTGCTGCCCTTTCGGATCCTAGTCATTTTAAGTTGCAGGGGTCTATTATATGGACGATTTATTAATGAATATATTAATTTGATAGCAAAGTCTTACTCTTTCTTAATCATCCGCTTTTATTCCTTAGATCTTCGATTTCCGCCCTGGTATTTGTTCTTTTCCCAACTCTCTTCTCACCTATTTTGTAGGTTGCATTCCTTCTAGTTGTAGGCTGCATTAATCTCAAAGTTCTGTTGCTAACAAATAATAGAGCTATGAAACTGCAGGTCTTTATCCTCTGGAAAGGTAGCTCGCTTCCACCGGGAAACGGGGTCTTGGATTTTGCCCTTCTGAGCTCTTGAAATTCCAGAAAGGTGAACTGTTTGAGTTTAACAGGTACAGAAATTAGTAGGCCAATCTGTTGAGATCATTCTTCTTCTCGTTGGTCTCCCAACCTTTAACGTTTACAAATTTTTAGACTTGATTTCTCCAGTTGGTGTACGAATACAAACACCGAAGAAGCATTGAGGTGCATTACATTAGTGAAGAGTTGCTTTGAAGAACTGCCAGCCTTCTCAAAAACAGGGAGAAGAAGATTACCGAACGTTCAAATTTGAAGCCGGCGAAATGGGTTAAGATTAGGCTAAATCAAAGATTCAGAGGTCCACTGTCACCATAAGGTACTTTATATTTTTGGGTTCATCTTTGGTAGTCCGGACAACCGCGTAGTTCAATCTTGACCATCAATTTTTCATACAATTGGATAGCGCCCGAATCAGCCCATGCCCAACCCGATTTTAAACTTGATCGGGCTGGTTAGAATGAAGTAATAACCTGCTCAAATCCAACCCGACTTTTACCCTATCATTTATTGTATCGGGTCGGGTTGGTGCTTTGCCCGACCATGTCAAATTCAACTCGATTTTTATCTTAAATTGCTCGGGCAAATATTACCTTATCACACTTCATATTATATTGGGAGGGCTATACTTGAAATTTGATTTTTGTTTGAACAATGAATAATAGTGTTGCTTTTACGTTTCTTTTGGTTAAAACTTTGGTATTGTCTTGTAATTAATTTCAACTTTGCATATTTTAATAATGTAGTACAATATTAGAATCGATAAAGTTAGGCAAATTTGAATCAAACCCTTGTAAGCCCGAAGCCAATTTATACTCGAACCCGGATAAACCAACATGAACTCAAAGACAACCCAAACTTGAATTACGAATTTCGGATTAGGTGGGTTGACCATCTAAACCACCCAACCCACCCAACCCATCTGAATTGCACCCCTAGTACTCGACTATTTAAGAAAAGTTGTATATTTTTTGCTCTTATTTAGTTTTCATTAGCATCAGAGAGGGTAAAAGTTGATCTGAATTGTATCTGCTATTACTTGGAACAATTGAATTAAGTCGTATTTAGTTAAATGTGGCAGGCAAACTTTCAGAAATATAACTAAAGAAAGAGAAAACATTACATAACATAGAGCCAATCTTGACATTGGAAGGTCGAATAACAGAGCCTTTCAGGCAACAAATTGCTGACGCAGTAACTAATTTGAACTCGCGGAGACGGAAGAGGCTATGGAAGCAGAAGGAATACAACAGATATAACTCATGCTGGGAATGCAACTAATTATATAAGCTAGATCTGTGAAATATGGGAAGAACAAAAATCCCAAGCTCAGCGGAGATCCACTACACCCGCTGACTCTAATCCTTGCAAGCTGGCCGAAAAGCCAAAGTCTGGTAGTAGCAAGAGAGTAACTCAACTTAACCCGCTGCAAAGTCCGTTTGCCTGAAGAGACTCACTCGGCATCCTTGGTTGTTGTAGGATCATGGCGCTCCCTTTTAAGTTTTTTTGCTTTCTTGGGCTCTAGCATGTCTTGAACCTTTGGTGTACGCTCATTACCCTCGTGTTTCATTCTAGCTTCGCGTCGCTCCCTTTTAACTCCCTTCGTTTTGCTAGGCACAAATGTATCACCAACCTTTGTGTGATAATACACCGTATCTCCAATCTAAACAGAGTTTGTCAACAAAAACGATACAGAAATATTAGTTAGACATGCTTAACATCAGCGTACTGGACAAAATGTACAGTAGAAAAAGACGCAAGTAGAGAAGAAATGGTTCAGGTCATGTAAGCTAACGCCCGCCCTCTAGACCACAGAACAACCGCTATATGAAATAATCTATGTTCGCCGTTTACCTTTTGATCTGGGATGTTGATTTTCCCAACCTTGCCCCGCAGTAGGTCCTGTTTAATATTCTTGTCCTGGAAGTAATAAGAGGAATTGCGTTACAGACATGTTACATGCAAAAGAAACCAGAGAAATCAGAAGGAGATTTAGTATTTCAACCTTCTTAGGCTGATTTTTGCCTTCTCTCATTGCTTCTTTCCTTAGGCTTTCGTTAGGAAGGCGATGCCGACGAACTACTAAATCCATGGAGGGGCCAACTTCAACTAGCTCCATCCGTGGAACTACTGTGCCAGATTTTTTAAGTCGCAGTGCACATTGAGTAAGAACCACTTTCTTAGAAGATATAGCTGTACATACATATACACGATCTAAACCAGCAAGATTTAATTTCTCTACAACCTGCACATATCATTTTTATGTATATATTAATATTCCTCACTAAATTAAAAAACGAGTAACGTGCAACAAAATGGCAGCAGAGATAAACCTCTCCTCGCAACAGATCAAGCAAAACTTCCTTCAAATGTTGCAGCTCTCCTGCGCTTTCAAATCCTTCTCCAATAAAGCAAACAAATGGTTTCGTCCCCACCCGCGGTGCTAGTTTCTTGTCATATGTAAACGATTCCAATGGTTTATAGTTTTCAACCCCAACCTCTACAAGATCATATATATGGTGATCATAAGTTCTCCCTATGACAAGATTGTCAGGCCGCTTCTTTGAGTGAGAGCCAAACTGCAACATAAGAGCAATTAACAATTTCAAAATTACATTTGAGAAATCGGGAAATAAACACAAGCATAAGATACAGTGCCTGATCTTATTTAGGCAACACAGGGGCTCAGCATTCTAAATAGGGCGAGTCAAGAACTCAGTTCAGAAAATGGGATAAACATCAATCATCATGCATACATTTTGAAAAATGAGTAGATGTAGTTGGAATATATAAAATTCAAGATTTAGGCTGAAGCGTTCAAGATAAAGTCCACATCAAAACTAAAAAGGTAAAATGGGACTAACAAGCGGGAAACGAGCATCCTTGGCATTCCAAAATGAAGGATGATAGGTAGAAATAAATACAAATACTTTCATTGGTTGTGAGCTGCTTTTAGTTATTCTGTGTTACGAATTCTGCGTCTGCAATGTCCAAACATATAACTAAAATAGTTTGTCACCTACCAAATCCATTGCACATGCCACAACAAGATCAAAGAGGCAGGTTCATCATAGAAACATAAATTGAAAAAATCAAAGATTTCCATAACATTGAAAGAATATAAACAAATTGAAACCAAAGATTTCTACCAGAAACACATTCGTTCTAATGAGCAGCTCAAAGAAATAACAGAAAACAACCAAACATCTTCCAAAATGTTCATCAATGCTAGCAATAAATCCTGTAAAACTAAGCAAATGCGGCAACACTATCAAAATCCAAATAACCTTTCAAATCCCAAACAGAAAACAGTTGCATAATACGCGCGCGCGCGCGCGCGCACACATATATATATATATATATATTTATTTATGGGGTCTTTTGATATGGGTCAATTGGACCTATTTCAAAAATCAAAAGTCACTAAAAATTGGACCTCTTTCAAATTTTCCCATTTATTTATTTATACCAAGCTCAGATATATATTTATTTATTTATACCAAGCTCACATGAAATCAAATTATTGAAGGAGCAAAATGCTGAGGTAGTTTTATACTTACGACGAAAATACTGCAATCGGTTTTGTGAGAGAAGAACTCAAGGGAAGTATCACCCCCACTTTCAAAAGGGCTAATATCTTCATTCCTGCGGCTGAATTTCACAGCACTGTCCTTCTTCAAATGGTAAAGGTCCGATAACACAGAATTAATCACACTGCTCGTCTTCCTACCGTGAAGAATCAACGTCTTCTTCCCCGTCTCAACCTTTAAAATCATACAAAACCCAATTGAAAAATCAATACAAAATTCGAAAAAACCAATACCCAAGTTGAAAAAAATCTAAACTTTTGCTTTTGGACACGGGAAAAGTAAAAATTTTCTCGAGAAACAAACAGATGTGAGGAACTTACGATCTTGGGGGCACGTTTCTCTAGCTCTCTTCTGGCCTTTCCACTCTTGGGAGTTCTCACTTGCAACAAGGTTGGCTGCGAACCCTCTGGCTCTCTTGTGGCCTTTCCTTTCTGGGCAGTTTTCACAGGCAACATGGTTGACTGCAAAATGTAAAACCCTCTGAGAAATACAGTTGCAGGACTTTGGAAGGGAAGCTAGGGTTTTATTCCAAAACGACGGTGACGACTGTGGACTCTGATATGATGTCATTAGGGTTTTGTGGGCTCGTATGGACTCGGAAAATAAGCTGGTTTACTCTGCCTTCTTCGGCCCATCATTTCTAACCCAGCTTAAGCCCAATCTCTTTTTTTTTCTCTTTCTGTTTCTGTTGAGTCTCAACCGTTCACTCATGAAAAAATAAAATGTGAGGGCGAGAATTTCCTTTGTAGCCTCGTAGGTGTTACATAAAGAAATTGTCGTTATGTTGATTAAAAGTATTTATTTTTTGCATATGAGCCTGAGGTTCTAAATTCAATTTTTCTGTCATCCAACATATAGGTAGTAAGTGTTGTCTTTTCTATTTCAATATAACTCAAGCATTTAAAATATTGAAATTATACTAAAGATATTATGTACAATTTGACGTATTTCACCTTAGTGGCAAATGTTAAGTGTAACCAAGTATATAAAAAAAACCCATTACACTATAATTTCTTCACTTATACAAGTGACACATACTTACACATGAGAGTGACCCTTGATTACCAAATAATATGGTTATAAGCTGCCTAAATGTTTCCCCCAAAATTTTTACATCTGTTAATACCCCACCGCCATTGCCACCATGCCTTCACGGCCATTGAAACCACCGTTGTCTCCACCACTGTTGCCCCTTATCATAACCATCACCACCACCACCAACGTCACACATAATGACCCATCATTATTTGGATTATTGAATATTTAAAACTAGTGGAAATGCATATTAAATCAGCCATTAAAAAATTCATTATTTGAATATTAGAAATTTAAAACTAGTTGAAATGGCCATTAAATAAGCCATTAAAAAGTTCATGATTCATTATTTTGAATGTTGAAAACCTAAAACTAGTGGAAATGCCTATTAAATAAGCCATTAAAAAGTTAATGAGAATCCATGAGAATACACTAAGGGGTGTATTCAATTGGGATTTTGAGGGATTTTAATTCTTTTAATAAATCTAGGGGTATTCAATCAAGATTTTAAGTGATTATCTGAAATTCAAGGTGTATTCAATTAGAATTTTAAAATAGTTTATTAAAATACTTACGATGGTGTATTCAATTGGGATTTTGAGGGATTTAATTTTTTTAATGAATTTATGGGTATTCAATAAAAATTTTAAGGAATTCTATGAAATTCAAGGTGTATTCAATTAGAATTTTAAGATAGTTTATTAAAATCCTTAGAAATCCGGGTGTTTTCAATTAGGATTTTAAAGAAGTTTATAACATTCCAAGTGTTTTCAATTAGAAATTGATTTTAAATAATTGGAGAAAGTTGAGGAATTAGAGGGAAATGAAGATATTTTGTAGTGTATTTTAATCATCCAAAAATCTCACCTATTCCCATAAGATTTCGAGTGAATTGAATCAAAATTTTATATGAACCGTATTCAATTAGGAATTTGAGAGATTTTAATGGATTTATAAATCCATGAATTTTTATGGAGTTTAACTGATTTGTAGATATTCCATACAATTTTGATTCAATTCCCTCAAAATCTCATGGGAAGATGTGAGATTTGTTGACACACCCCGTCCCGAAGGAGGGCATGCTGGCCGTCACGTGAGAGTGACGTAACCATTTGCACAGTACGGAAGCTTTAAGATACAATTTATAAGTTGATACACCCGAAGGTGAGTCCTAATTTTGTCCAATCTGTCAGAACACCGTCAAATTCCTCGTAGTCACCACACCTTTGTGATTCCTGAACCTGGAGGGGCGCAAAACCAAAATTGAGTGGGTCAGTAAAACCATTCTTTTCCAAATCCAAACATTTCTCAAAACGTTGTAACCCCTCTCCGTAAAACCCGTATACTTTCCCAGAAATGTAAAATATAAATATACATATATATTCTCAAGACTTCAAGTCATTAACTCAACATTTTCATCATAATTATGCCATGCCAAATCATCTCAACATTTCTCATATTAATTATGCCATGCCACATCATCTCAACAGTAATAAGGTATGAATGCATCAACATAAATCATATCAGGTGCAATAAAGTAATCAACCGGAGGCCCTCTATTAGCCCGGTTGAACCTAGAGCTCAAAATCTATCACTCTCACACTCTGCCGGAGTCACTCCGCGTGACCTGTTCGGCCTTCTGCACACAAGTTACGCTCTAGTGCTTTCTCATCAATCATCTGTGCACATAATCTAAGGTCACCCACCAGTCGGAATCTCACTAACACTCTCGCGACTGGCCTGTCGTACCCACTCCGCGTGGACTGTACGACTAGCATCTACTTGGATCCAAGACGAGCGTGCGATGCGGTGAATACTATAAGCACTAAACCATGGTGCAGGATTTGAGCTCAATATACATTAACATCATCATATCAGTATTTAAATACTCACCTGATACTCACCTGTGCGTCCGCCGCACCATTCATTCATATGCATCATATCTCAATTTCATACTTTTCATATCATTTCATGCATGGCAATTCGATTCACATTTCTATATACTTTTCATATACTTTTATGCATGGCATCTCAATTCACATTTCAATATACTTTTCATATAATTTTATACATTGCATTTAAAGCATACTTTCCTTCAATTTCAATTTCTGGGAAAACGTCAAGTATATATATATACGGAAAACAAAACTGCCCACTCACCTGGAGTTCGCCCTACAACTCCCTAGCACAATACGCCAAGGCGTCATGACGATCGGCGCCTAAAACAATAATCAATTCCAACCTCAGAATTCATATCGATAGAATATATAACTTATATAAAATACGTCACTATGTAGTTCAATCCGGAAGATCCACCACTCAGATTTTAAATCCATAACTTCCAGAGGTCCACAATATATCTCTAGGATAACATCCTAAAATTTCATTACCATCCAACGGTCGGATCTCCGTCAATTTCCAAAACTAAGTGACGGTTAACATTTTATTTTATGAACTTACAACTCCAATTCCGGAAGATCCGTAACTCGGATTCCCAATCCGTAAGTTCCAATAATCCTCAAACATTACGTATTGCAACGTATTAAAGTTTGGTAACGATCCAACGGTCGGATCATCAATTCACATTTTCACCTAATGCGAAAACTATAAAACGTTATTCGAACACCTAACCAACAATCCTTAATAACTTTCTCATACGGTGCTCAACTTGGGTATATGAATATACCACAGTGATCTACTCGACGTCACGGACGTCGACATATTTTTAAAATAATTTTTTACTGTAGCACGCGCCCCCACGCGCCAAGGAAGGCACGGGTCCACGCGCGCCCACGCGCACCTTCTTCCTCGCGGGTTCGCCGGACTGGTTTTTCCGGTGGCCGGAAAACTGGGGAATTTTCAAATGCTTCGTTCTCCTTCGTTTCTCAACCATTTTCTTCGTATAATATATCAATTTAAAGCCCTCAACATGTAGAATCACAATATACTACTTTTAAGCTTCAAAAACAACTAAATCTCACCGGAAAAATCCAAGCAAAACCGGCCAAACTTAACCCTCGTGATCCCGACGTCCAAATCCTTCCAACGAAGCACTCCGAGCTTCCTTGGGACCTCACTAAGCTCACTATGAGCTTGGATTGTCCTAAAAATCAACCAATTCAAAGCTCATGAACAGTACACATTCACGGCAACTTTAGAAACTAGGGTTTTCGAAGTGAAACTTACCTTAAACTGGTACCTACGTGATCGTGGAGTCCTCAGGAGTGCAATGGTGGTTTTAAATCCGGCGTTGGTAATAGTTTTAGGTGGTTTTGATGGTTGCCCGTGTGTTCGAGAGGGTGAGAGAGAGAGAGTGAGGTCTGAGGAAGAGAGAGAGAGTATGAAGGACAGTATACGGGAAATGGGGAGGGAAATAAGGAATGGGGATCCCACGTGGTCCTTTTCCAATCCCCAACTCTAAACCACAAAATTTTTAACCTAAAAATCTAAGTTCCATCCTTATTAAATTCCATTTTATTTTCAAAACTTAGGAACCTAGATAATTATCAACTTGAGCTTCACATACTTAGTATTTCTTAAGGGCAATTTCGTCCATTCACAGCCACGAATGTAATATTTTGGAACGGGCTGTGACAATCTCCCCTCCTTATAGAATTTCGTCCCCGAAATTCCAGCAACCAACTAAATCAACCATACTCCAACAATAGCTTCGGGTAAATCTCTCTCATCCGATTCTCTTTCTCCCACATAATTTTCTACTGAATGATTTCCTTCACAAAGCTTTTACCACTTACTCTGTCTTAATTCTCAGGACCTTCTTTTTTCCAATCCAAAGTCATCCTTGGTTCCTTATCAAGTCGAATCCAATTTAATTCTCAATAGTTGCACTAGAATCTCATGTGACGACTCTGCCACCTAGCGACAACGCATCGAACACAAAATACATTAAGTACCGTTGCCCTGTCTGGGAAAAAGTTATTACTCAGCACTGGAGTAATTGTACTAACTTGGTACATTGACCAACTATCACTTCAAATTCGATCATAACCATCTTGTGTACAAGGAAGCTTGTACACATAATCCAAAGTAATATCTTTCCATTTCCACTGCGAAACAGAAAATAATTATCTCAATCCAAAGGTTTATCTCTTTCTGCCTCAATCTGCTGACCAAATAAAACTGTCAAATGGTATGATAAACCTCATTACTTTTGGAATATTGCAGAAGTTGAACAGTGAACTTCGTCCAATATTTGCTTGCTTCAAATCCTCAGCATTCGGTACATACTTCTTACTTTCTTGTATCCACATACCATTTGATTCACGAATCATGTACTCATTCTTTTTCTTTTCTTTCCTTGCCTTGGTTAATTCTTAAATTCCTCGTCAAACATTTAAGTTTCGAGTACGACCTTACCAAACAGGCCTAACTTGAAAATTAACAAGTATAACTTCTTCTCGATCTTTCATTCTTAACTTTACTTTAATTGATTTTCAATCCACGAGAAGATAATCTTGGCAAGCGTGCCTGACATTAATCTTACTGTAGTCTTCTCACCAAGTGCTTCAGCTAGAACAATTCTACGATCACCCTGATCGTACAATCATGTTCATTAAGCAATACAATTCACTTTCGCTGCCTCATATCAAAATCCTTCCAAGTAATGGATATTGAAGACTTTTGGATTCGTAAAATCTTGCATTCTTATCAACATTTAAGGTCTCCATAACTTCACAACAAGGATGGTAATCGCCAATCTTAAATCACAAGTAGGGTACTTCATCTCATGAGATTCCATTTGTCATGAAACATATGCCATCACCCTAACATTTGTATCAACATGCCTCCAATACCATTCAAGAAACATCACTAAAAATTTATGATTACCACTATCTTCTAGGATTACTAAAATACGTGTATGAGTGAGGAAATACTTTAGTTGTTGAATCCCTTACTCACAATTTCCTTCCCACTTATACATAACTCTTTTTCTCAACAGTCTCGTCAATGACAAAACAATGACTGAAAAATCTTTCACAACCATCCAAGATAGCCTGGTAAGTTAAGAAATTCCAAATCTCAATTACGACTCGTGGTTGTTCCAAATTCTCAATTTCTGCTATCTTTTAAGGATTCACTTGAATACCTTAAGAATATATAACAATTCTCAGAATGCCACTTGATTCATTTAACTTTAGCCTTTGCTAAACTTAGCATACAACCAACGTTCTCTCAATCTTTGCTTCATCGACTTAATACATTTACATGCTCTGCTCTGGCTTAGAGTATACCAGAATATCGTCAATGACAAATGATATCAATCTATCAAGGCATTATTGGAATACTTCATCCATCAACTCATAAAACAGCATGAGTATCCATATAGCATCACCAAACTTCATAAAGACTATAACAAGTCCAGAAAACCATCTTATGATCAACGTCACTTAAAATATTCAATTGGTAGTAACCAGATCTCAATTCAATCTTTGAATCTTCGCAATTTACTTCTGAGCTGGTTAAATAAACATCAGTACATCACCATGGATAACGGTTCTCAATCGTTACCCGACTCCATTGTCTATAATCAATGGATAGCCTTAAAAATCCATTTTCTTCCTCACCAACGAACTGGGGTTCCCCCAAAGCGTTGTACTAGGTTGAATAAAACTTTTATCAACCAATTCTTTCAACTGAATTTCCAATTCCCTTAACTCATCCTGAACCAATCTCCAATATAAATTTATATCTGGCAACAATTCAATAGCGAACCTCATATCTCTGCCTGAAGGCAATCCAGGTATACTTTCAAGGAAGACATCAAGAAAAGTCTAACCCCTTTTTCATTTTTTCACACTTCTCCGAGCAACATCCTTTAGTACCACATGAACTAAGTATTTTTGGGCAGCCTTTCAAAACAATCTCTTTGCTTTCACAGCATAAATAATGGCTGAACTCACTTCACTTTGCATGCCCACTCATTAAGGTAACCTCTGATCATCCAGATCGATGGAAAGTGACTGGTTTCCCATAACATTCCATCTAGTCACAACTATAAACAATCAATCTAATGGAATAAAATTAACTGACCCAATACATACTTATTATTACTGAACATTCTAAATAAGTACAACACTAACATAAAATAACCTACCGGTTTGCTTGCTTAACGAATCCACGAATGAGTTATTAATATTACGGTCTGCAGCCCGCGATACTGATAAATCATCGTTGTCTCGATAAGTAGGCAACCACTCTCAAAGATATAACATACATAATAAGAAATATATCAGCCGAAGTCAACTAGAATGATCAATACGGCTGATTCAACTCTTATCTCAATAATACGTCGGCCGGATCCACTCCGCGTGGTCGGTACGGCCGAACCTATAACTCACCAATTTCTCATGTGTCAGTCGAATCCATTTCTCATGGTCTGTACGGCTGAACATATAACTCATCAAATCTCTCTGTGCTCACGGTCAATCCGACCAACTACTAAGTTCATAAACTTGCTGAATCGACACTACGATGTCATAGAAAACTGTTGGGTACAACTGATTCTAGGGACGATTCACAATTCTGTGTCCCCTCTGTTCACATAAACACATTCATTAATTTCACACTTCCCAAAGTGTTAATTTTGTACCTGCTGCACAAAGTACATTTCCTTTACTTGAGACACCTTGTCTCAAATATCTGGGATTACCAGTATATCCATCACTTTTACTCTGACCAGCGACATTAAAACCTCAGCTGGAAGAATTAACTCTAGCTTCACTTCTTTCGAAACTCTGAATCTTTCTATATCCTTGATAAGACGAATCATTAACTTTATCGTCTTCTTTTAATTCCCATTCATTTCTTATTCTTCTTTATTCTCGTTGATCATGTTCTCAGAGTCCTCAAGACTCAACAGCATCTCGTATATTCCTGGTAAGAAGTATAATGGATAGTGGTCACCCAAAATACCACTTCCCTTTTTGCCACCCAGCTTAAAACAACATAACACCTCCACCAAATTAACAACCATATCTGGATGGAACGAGGCAAGTCTGAAAACTTTCTATAATATCCCTCGATCATCACCTTCCTTGTCTCATATTTGTAAACTCTTGTTTACTACCATCGATAAATGCCGGAGGGATAAACTTTTCCTTAAACAAGTCCTTAAACAATTTTAAATCGGCTGTTCCTCCGGTGACAACACATCATACTCCTGTTTCCACCAGGATACAAATTCATACCTAAAACCAGGTAGTCGTCTCGACCCCCTGTCAGAAGGAAATTTCCTTTGACTTGCATAATCTGAAACATCTTTTCCAAATGGTTAAACCGTTACTTCGCTCTCTCAGGTTCATCATTTCATAAGGTGATTCAAGTTCAACTCATTACCCATCTTAAAATGTCCCTTTAGACAATAGACTGAATCACCATAGTAATAGTTTCCCCCTAAACCGCTAAATCAGGGAGACTAAGTTCCTCTAACTACGTGGCTTGCTACGAGGCGGTGTAGTTCTGACAGAATTCACTAGAACTTCTCAAGATGTCCAAGATTGCAACCATGCTCTGATACCAACTGACACACCCCGTCCCGAAGGAGGGCATGCTGGCCGTCACGTGAGAGTGACGTAACCATTTGCACAGTACGGAAGCTTTAAGATACAATTTATAAGTTGATACACCCGAAGGTGAGTCCTAATTTTGTCCAATCTGTCAGAACACCGTCAAATTCCTCGTAGTCACCACACCTTTGTGATTCCTGAACCTGGAGGGGCGCAAAACCAAAATTGAGTGGGTCAGTAAAACCATTCTTTTCCAAATCCAAACATTTCTCAAAACGTTGTAACCCCTCTCCGTAAAACCCGTATACTTTCCCAGAAATGTAAAATATAAATATACATATATATTCTCAAGACTTCAAGTCATTAACTCAACATTTTCATCATAATTATGCCATGCCAAATCATCTCAACATTTCTCATATTAATTATGCCATGCCACATCATCTCAACAGTAATAAGGTATGAATGCATCAACATAAATCATATCAGGTGCAATAAAGTAATCAACCGGAGGCCCTCTATTAGCCCGGTTGAACCTAGAGCTCAAAATCTATCACTCTCACACTCTGCCGGAGTCACTCCGCGTGACCTGTTCGGCCTTCTGCACACAAGTTACGCTCTAGTGCTTTCTCATCAATCATCTGTGCACATAATCTAAGGTCACCCACCAGTCGGAATCTCACTAACACTCTCGCGACTGGCCTGTCGTACCCACTCCGCGTGGACTGTACGACTAGCATCTACTTGGATCCAAGACGAGCGTGCGATGCGGTGAATACTATAAGCACTAAACCATGGTGCAGGATTTGAGCTCAATATACATTAACATCATCATATCAGTATTTAAATACTCACCTGATACTCACCTGTGCGTCCGCCGCACCATTCATTCATATGCATCATATCTCAATTTCATACTTTTCATATCATTTCATGCATGGCAATTCGATTCACATTTCTATATACTTTTCATATACTTTTATGCATGGCATCTCAATTCACATTTCAATATACTTTTCATATAATTTTATACATTGCATTTAAAGCATACTTTCCTTCAATTTCAATTTCTGGGAAAACGTCAAGTATATATATATACGGAAAACAAAACTGCCCACTCACCTGGAGTTCGCCCTACAACTCCCTAGCACAATACGCCAAGGCGTCATGACGATCGGCGCCTAAAACAATAATCAATTCCAACCTCAGAATTCATATCGATAGAATATATAACTTATATAAAATACGTCACTATGTAGTTCAATCCGGAAGATCCACCACTCAGATTTTAAATCCATAACTTCCAGAGGTCCACAATATATCTCTAGGATAACATCCTAAAATTTCATTACCATCCAACGGTCGGATCTCCGTCAATTTCCAAAACTAAGTGACGGTTAACATTTTATTTTATGAACTTACAACTCCAATTCCGGAAGATCCGTAACTCGGATTCCCAATCCGTAAGTTCCAATAATCCTCAAACATTACGTATTGCAACGTATTAAAGTTTGGTAACGATCCAACGGTCGGATCATCAATTCACATTTTCACCTAATGCGAAAACTATAAAACGTTATTCGAACACCTAACCAACAATCCTTAATAACTTTCTCATACGGTGCTCAACTTGGGTATATGAATATACCACAGTGATCTACTCGACGTCACGGACGTCGACATATTTTTAAAATAATTTTTTACTGTAGCACGCGCCCCCACGCGCCAAGGAAGGCACGGGTCCACGCGCGCCCACGCGCACCTTCTTCCTCGCGGGTTCGCCGGACTGGTTTTTCCGGTGGCCGGAAAACTGGGGAATTTTCAAATGCTTCGTTCTCCTTCGTTTCTCAACCATTTTCTTCGTATAATATATCAATTTAAAGCCCTCAACATGTAGAATCACAATATACTACTTTTAAGCTTCAAAAACAACTAAATCTCACCGGAAAAATCCAAGCAAAACCGGCCAAACTTAACCCTCGTGATCCCGACGTCCAAATCCTTCCAACGAAGCACTCCGAGCTTCCTTGGGACCTCACTAAGCTCACTATGAGCTTGGATTGTCCTAAAAATCAACCAATTCAAAGCTCATGAACAGTACACATTCACGGCAACTTTAGAAACTAGGGTTTTCGAAGTGAAACTTACCTTAAACTGGTACCTACGTGATCGTGGAGTCCTCAGGAGTGCAATGGTGGTTTTAAATCCGGCGTTGGTAATAGTTTTAGGTGGTTTTGATGGTTGCCCGTGTGTTCGAGAGGGTGAGAGAGAGAGAGTGAGGTCTGAGGAAGAGAGAGAGAGTATGAAGGACAGTATACGGGAAATGGGGAGGGAAATAAGGAATGGGGATCCCACGTGGTCCTTTTCCAATCCCCAACTCTAAACCACAAAATTTTTAACCTAAAAATCTAAGTTCCATCCTTATTAAATTCCATTTTATTTTCAAAACTTAGGAACCTAGATAATTATCAACTTGAGCTTCACATACTTAGTATTTCTTAAGGGCAATTTCGTCCATTCACAACCACGAATGTAATATTTTGGAACGGGCTGTGACAATCTCCCCTCCTTATAGAATTTCGTCCCCGAAATTCCAGCAACCAACTAAATCAACCATACTCCAACAATAGCTTCGGGTAAATCTCTCTCATCCGATTCTCTTTCTCCCACATAATTTTCTACTGAATGATTTCCTTCACAAAGCTTTTACCACTTACTCTGTCTTAATTCTCAGGACCTTCTTTTTTCCAATCCAAAGTCATCCTTGGTTCTTTATCAAGTCGAATCCAATTTAATTCTCAATAGTTGCACTAGAATCTCATGTGACGACTCTGCCACCTAGCGACAACGCATCGAACACAAAATACATTAAGTACCGTTGCCCTGTCTGGGAAAAAGTTATTACTCAGCACTGGAGTAATTGTACTAACTTGGTACATTGACCAACTATCACTTCAAATTCGATCATAACCATCTTGTGTACAAGGAAGCTTGTACACATAATCCAAAGTAATATCTTTCCATTTCCACTGCGAAACAGAAAATAATTATCTCAATCCAAAGGTTTATCTCTTTCTGCCTCAATCTGCTGACCAAATAAAACTGTCAAATGGTATGATAAATCTCATTACTTTTGGAATATTGCAGAAGTTGAACAGTGAACTTCGTCCAATATTTGCTTGCTTCAAATCCTCAGCATTCGGTACATACTTCTTACTTTCTTGTATCCACATACCATTTGATTCACGAATCATGTACTCATTCTTTTTCTTTTCTTTCCTTGCCTTGGTTAATTCTTAAATTCCTCGTCAAACATTTAAGTTTCGAGTACGACCTTACCAAACAGGCCTAACTTGAAAATTAACAAGTATAACTTCTTCTCGATCTTTCATTCTTAACTTTACTTTAATTGATTTTCAATCCACGAGAAGATAATCTTGGCAAGCGTGCCTGACATTAATCTTACTGTAGTCTTCTCACCAAGTGCTTCAGCTAGAACAATTCTACGATCACCCTGATCGTACAATCATGTTCATTAAGCAATACAATTCACTTTCGCTGCCTCATATCAAAATCCTTCCAAGTAATGGATATTGAAGACTTTTGGATTCGTAAAATCTTGCATTCTTATCAACATTTAAGGTCTCCATAACTTCACAACAAGGATGGTAATCGCCAATCTTAAATCACAAGTAGGGTACTTCATCTCATGAGATTCCATTTGTCATGAAACATATGCCATCACCCTAACATTTGTATCAACATGCCTCCAATACCATTCAAGAAACATCACTAAAAATTTATGATTACCACTATCTTCTAGGATTACTAAAATACGTGTATGAGTGAGGAAATACTTTAGTTGTTGAATCCCTTACTCACAATTTCCTTCCCACTTATACATAACTCTTTTTCTCAACAGTCTCGTCAATGACAAAACAATGACTGAAAAATCTTTCACAACCATCCAAGATAGCCTGGTAAGTTAAGAAATTCCAAATCTCAATTACGACTCGTGGTTGTTCCAAATTCTCAATTTCTGCTATCTTTTAAGGATTCACTTGAATACCTTAAGAATATATAACAATTCTCAGAATGCCACTTGATTCATTTAACTTTAGCCTTTGCTAAACTTAGCATACAACCAACGTTCTCTCAATCTTTGCTTCATCGACTTAATACATTTACATGCTCTGCTCTGGCTTAGAGTATACCAGAATATCGTCAATGACAAATGATATCAATCTATCAAGGCATTATTGGAATACTTCATCCATCAACTCATAAAACAGCATGAGTATCCATATAGCATCACCAAACTTCATAAAGACTATAACAAGTCCAGAAAACCATCTTATGATCAACGTCACTTAAAATATTCAATTGGTAGTAACCAGATCTCAATTCAATCTTTGAATCTTCGCAATTTACTTCTGAGCTGGTTAAATAAACATCAGTACATCACCATGGATAACGGTTCTCAATCGTTACCCGACTCCATTGTCTATAATCAATGGATAGCCTTAAAAATCCATTTTCTTCCTCACCAACGAACTGGGGTTCCCCCAAAGCGTTGTACTAGGTTGAATAAAACTTTTATCAACCAATTCTTTCAACTGAATTTCCAATTCCCTTAACTCATCCTGAACCAATCTCCAATATAAATTTATATCTGGCAACAATTCAATAGCGAACCTCATATCTCTGCCTGAAGGCAATCCAGGTATACTTTCAAGGAAGACATCAAGAAAAGTCTAACCCCTTTTTCATTTTTTCACACTTCTCCGAGCAACATCCTTTAGTACCACATGAACTAAGTATTTTTGGGCAGCCTTTCAAAACAATCTCTTTGCTTTCACAGCATAAATAATGGCTGAACTCACTTCACTTTGCATGCCCACTCATTAAGGTAACCTCTGATCATCCAGATCGATGGAAAGTGACTGGTTTCCCATAACATTCCATCTAGTCACAACTATAAACAATCAATCTAATGGAATAAAATTAACTGACCCAATACATACTTATTATTACTGAACATTCTAAATAAGTACAACACTAACATAAAATAACCTACCGGTTTGCTTGCTTAACGAATCCACGAATGAGTTATTAATATTACGGTCTGCAGCCCGCGATACTGATAAATCATCGTTGTCTCGATAAGTAGGCAACCACTCTCAAAGATATAACATACATAATAAGAAATATATCAGCCGAAGTCAACTAGAATGATCAATACGGCTGATTCAACTCTTATCTCAATAATACGTCGGCCGGATCCACTCCGCGTGGTCGGTACGGCCGAACCTATAACTCACCAATTTCTCATGTGTCAGTCGAATCCATTTCTCATGGTCTGTACGGCTGAACATATAACTCATCAAATCTCTCTGTGCTCACGGTCAATCCGACCAACTACTAAGTTCATAAACTTGCTGAATCGACACTACGATGTCATAGAAAACTGTTGGGTACAACTGATTCTAGGGACGATTCACAATTCTGTGTCCCCTCTGTTCACATAAACACATTCATTAATTTCACACTTCCCAAAGTGTTAATTTTGTACCTGCTGCACAAAGTACATTTCCTTTACTTGAGACACCTTGTCTCAAATATCTGGGATTACCAGTATATCCATCACTTTTACTCTGACCAGCGACATTAAAACCTCAGCTGGAAGAATTAACTCTAGCTTCACTTCTTTCGAAACTCTGAATCTTTCTATATCCTTGATAAGACGAATCATTAACTTTATCGTCTTCTTTTAATTCCCATTCATTTCTTATTCTTCTTTATTCTCGTTGATCATGTTCTCAGAGTCCTCAAGACTCAACAGCATCTCGTATATTCCTGGTAAGAAGTATAATGGATAGTGGTCACCCAAAATACCACTTCCCTTTTTGCCACCCAGCTTAAAACAACATAACACCTCCACCAAATTAACAACCATATCTGGATGGAACGAGGCAAGTCTGAAAACTTTCTATAATATCCCTCGATCATCACCTTCCTTGTCTCATATTTGTAAACTCTTGTTTACTACCATCGATAAATGCCGGAGGGATAAACTTTTCCTTAAACAAGTCCTTAAACAATTTTAAATCGGCTGTTCCTCCGGTGACAACACATCATACTCCTGTTTCCACCAGGATACAAATTCATACCTAAAACCAGGTAGTCGTCTCGACCCCCTGTCAGAAGGAAATTTCCTTTGACTTGCATAATCTGAAACATCTTTTCCAAATGGTTAAACCGTTACTTCGCTCTCTCAGGTTCATCATTTCATAAGGTGATTCAAGTTCAACTCATTACCCATCTTAAAATGTCCCTTTAGACAATAGACTGAATCACCATAGTAATAGTTTCCCCCTAAACCGCTAAATCAGGGAGACTAAGTTCCTCTAACTACGTGGCTTGCTACGAGGCGGTGTAGTTCTGACAGAATTCACTAGAACTTCTCAAGATGTCCAAGATTGCAACCATGCTCTGATACCAACTGACACACCCCGTCCCGAAGGAGGGCATGCTGGCCGTCACGTGAGAGTGACGTAACCATTTGCACAGTACGGAAGCTTTAAGATACAATTTATAAGTTGATACACCCGAAGGTGAGTCCTAATTTTGTCCAATCTGTCAGAACACCGTCAAATTCCTCGTAGTCACCACACCTTTGTGATTCCTGAACCTGGAGGGGCGCAAAACCAAAATTGAGTGGGTCAGTAAAACCATTCTTTTCCAAATCCAAACATTTCTCAAAACGTTGTAACCCCTCTCCGTAAAACCCGTATACTTTCCCAGAAATGTAAAATATAAATATACATATATATTCTCAAGACTTCAAGTCATTAACTCAACATTTTCATCATAATTATGCCATGCCAAATCATCTCAACATTTCTCATATTAATTATGCCATGCCACATCATCTCAACAGTAATAAGGTATGAATGCATCAACATAAATCATATCAGGTGCAATAAAGTAATCAACCGGAGGCCCTCTATTAGCCCGGTTGAACCTAGAGCTCAAAATCTATCACTCTCACACTCTGCCGGAGTCACTCCGCGTGACCTGTTCGGCCTTCTGCACACAAGTTACGCTCTAGTGCTTTCTCATCAATCATCTGTGCACATAATCTAAGGTCACCCACCAGTCGGAATCTCACTAACACTCTCGCGACTGGCCTGTCGTACCCACTCCGCGTGGACTGTACGACTAGCATCTACTTGGATCCAAGACGAGCGTGCGATGCGGTGAATACTATAAGCACTAAACCATGGTGCAGGATTTGAGCTCAATATACATTAACATCATCATATCAGTATTTAAATACTCACCTGATACTCACCTGTGCGTCCGCCGCACCATTCATTCATATGCATCATATCTCAATTTCATACTTTTCATATCATTTCATGCATGGCAATTCGATTCACATTTCTATATACTTTTCATATACTTTTATGCATGGCATCTCAATTCACATTTCAATATACTTTTCATATAATTTTATACATTGCATTTAAAGCATACTTTCCTTCAATTTCAATTTCTGGGAAAACGTCAAGTATATATATATACGGAAAACAAAACTGCCCACTCACCTGGAGTTCGCCCTACAACTCCCTAGCACAATACGCCAAGGCGTCATGACGATCGGCGCCTAAAACAATAATCAATTCCAACCTCAGAATTCATATCGATAGAATATATAACTTATATAAAATACGTCACTATGTAGTTCAATCCGGAAGATCCACCACTCAGATTTTAAATCCATAACTTCCAGAGGTCCACAATATATCTCTAGGATAACATCCTAAAATTTCATTACCATCCAACGGTCGGATCTCCGTCAATTTCCAAAACTAAGTGACGGTTAACATTTTATTTTATGAACTTACAACTCCAATTCCGGAAGATCCGTAACTCGGATTCCCAATCCGTAAGTTCCAATAATCCTCAAACATTACGTATTGCAACGTATTAAAGTTTGGTAACGATCCAACGGTCGGATCATCAATTCACATTTTCACCTAATGCGAAAACTATAAAACGTTATTCGAACACCTAACCAACAATCCTTAATAACTTTCTCATACGGTGCTCAACTTGGGTATATGAATATACCACAGTGATCTACTCGACGTCACGGACGTCGACATATTTTTAAAATAATTTTTTACTGTAGCACGCGCCCCCACGCGCCAAGGAAGGCACGGGTCCACGCGCGCCCACGCGCACCTTCTTCCTCGCGGGTTCGCCGGACTGGTTTTTCCGGTGGCCGGAAAACTGGGGAATTTTCAAATGCTTCGTTCTCCTTCGTTTCTCAACCATTTTCTTCGTATAATATATCAATTTAAAGCCCTCAACATGTAGAATCACAATATACTACTTTTAAGCTTCAAAAACAACTAAATCTCACCGGAAAAATCCAAGCAAAACCGGCCAAACTTAACCCTCGTGATCCCGACGTCCAAATCCTTCCAACGAAGCACTCCGAGCTTCCTTGGGACCTCACTAAGCTCACTATGAGCTTGGATTGTCCTAAAAATCAACCAATTCAAAGCTCATGAACAGTACACATTCACGGCAACTTTAGAAACTAGGGTTTTCGAAGTGAAACTTACCTTAAACTGGTACCTACGTGATCGTGGAGTCCTCAGGAGTGCAATGGTGGTTTTAAATCCGGCGTTGGTAATAGTTTTAGGTGGTTTTGATGGTTGCCCGTGTGTTCGAGAGGGTGAGAGAGAGAGAGTGAGGTCTGAGGAAGAGAGAGAGAGTATGAAGGACAGTATACGGGAAATGGGGAGGGAAATAAGGAATGGGGATCCCACGTGGTCCTTTTCCAATCCCCAACTCTAAACCACAAAATTTTTAACCTAAAAATCTAAGTTCCATCCTTATTAAATTCCATTTTATTTTCAAAACTTAGGAACCTAGATAATTATCAACTTGAGCTTCACATACTTAGTATTTCTTAAGGGCAATTTCGTCCATTCACAACCACGAATGTAATATTTTGGAACGGGCTGTGACAATCTCCCCTCCTTATAGAATTTCGTCCCCGAAATTCCAGCAACCAACTAAATCAACCATACTCCAACAATAGCTTCGGGTAAATCTCTCTCATCCGATTCTCTTTCTCCCACATAATTTTCTACTGAATGATTTCCTTCACAAAGCTTTTACCACTTACTCTGTCTTAATTCTCAGGACCTTCTTTTTTCCAATCCAAAGTCATCCTTGGTTCTTTATCAAGTCGAATCCAATTTAATTCTCAATAGTTGCACTAGAATCTCATGTGACGACTCTGCCACCTAGCGACAACGCATCGAACACAAAATACATTAAGTACCGTTGCCCTGTCTGGGAAAAAGTTATTACTCAGCACTGGAGTAATTGTACTAACTTGGTACATTGACCAACTATCACTTCAAATTCGATCATAACCATCTTGTGTACAAGGAAGCTTGTACACATAATCCAAAGTAATATCTTTCCATTTCCACTGCGAAACAGAAAATAATTATCTCAATCCAAAGGTTTATCTCTTTCTGCCTCAATCTGCTGACCAAATAAAACTGTCAAATGGTATGATAAATCTCATTACTTTTGGAATATTGCAGAAGTTGAACAGTGAACTTCGTCCAATATTTGCTTGCTTCAAATCCTCAGCATTCGGTACATACTTCTTACTTTCTTGTATCCACATACCATTTGATTCACGAATCATGTACTCATTCTTTTTCTTTTCTTTCCTTGCCTTGGTTAATTCTTAAATTCCTCGTCAAACATTTAAGTTTCGAGTACGACCTTACCAAACAGGCCTAACTTGAAAATTAACAAGTATAACTTCTTCTCGATCTTTCATTCTTAACTTTACTTTAATTGATTTTCAATCCACGAGAAGATAATCTTGGCAAGCGTGCCTGACATTAATCTTACTGTAGTCTTCTCACCAAGTGCTTCAGCTAGAACAATTCTACGATCACCCTGATCGTACAATCATGTTCATTAAGCAATACAATTCACTTTCGCTGCCTCATATCAAAATCCTTCCAAGTAATGGATATTGAAGACTTTTGGATTCGTAAAATCTTGCATTCTTATCAACATTTAAGGTCTCCATAACTTCACAACAAGGATGGTAATCGCCAATCTTAAATCACAAGTAGGGTACTTCATCTCATGAGATTCCATTTGTCATGAAACATATGCCATCACCCTAACATTTGTATCAACATGCCTCCAATACCATTCAAGAAACATCACTAAAAATTTATGATTACCACTATCTTCTAGGATTACTAAAATACGTGTATGAGTGAGGAAATACTTTAGTTGTTGAATCCCTTACTCACAATTTCCTTCCCACTTATACATAACTCTTTTTCTCAACAGTCTCGTCAATGACAAAACAATGACTGAAAAATCTTTCACAACCATCCAAGATAGCCTGGTAAGTTAAGAAATTCCAAATCTCAATTACGACTCGTGGTTGTTCCAAATTCTCAATTTCTGCTATCTTTTAAGGATTCACTTGAATACCTTAAGAATATATAACAATTCTCAGAATGCCACTTGATTCATTTAACTTTAGCCTTTGCTAAACTTAGCATACAACCAACGTTCTCTCAATCTTTGCTTCATCGACTTAATACATTTACATGCTCTGCTCTGGCTTAGAGTATACCAGAATATCGTCAATGACAAATGATATCAATCTATCAAGGCATTATTGGAATACTTCATCCATCAACTCATAAAACAGCATGAGTATCCATATAGCATCACCAAACTTCATAAAGACTATAACAAGTCCAGAAAACCATCTTATGATCAACGTCACTTAAAATATTCAATTGGTAGTAACCAGATCTCAATTCAATCTTTGAATCTTCGCAATTTACTTCTGAGCTGGTTAAATAAACATCAGTACATCACCATGGATAACGGTTCTCAATCGTTACCCGACTCCATTGTCTATAATCAATGGATAGCCTTAAAAATCCATTTTCTTCCTCACCAACGAACTGGGGTTCCCCCAAAGCGTTGTACTAGGTTGAATAAAACTTTTATCAACCAATTCTTTCAACTGAATTTCCAATTCCCTTAACTCATCCTGAACCAATCTCCAATATAAATTTATATCTGGCAACAATTCAATAGCGAACCTCATATCTCTGCCTGAAGGCAATCCAGGTATACTTTCAAGGAAGACATCAAGAAAAGTCTAACCCCTTTTTCATTTTTTCACACTTCTCCGAGCAACATCCTTTAGTACCACATGAACTAAGTATTTTTGGGCAGCCTTTCAAAACAATCTCTTTGCTTTCACAGCATAAATAATGGCTGAACTCACTTCACTTTGCATGCCCACTCATTAAGGTAACCTCTGATCATCCAGATCGATGGAAAGTGACTGGTTTCCCATAACATTCCATCTAGTCACAACTATAAACAATCAATCTAATGGAATAAAATTAACTGACCCAATACATACTTATTATTACTGAACATTCTAAATAAGTACAACACTAACATAAAATAACCTACCGGTTTGCTTGCTTAACGAATCCACGAATGAGTTATTAATATTACGGTCTGCAGCCCGCAATACTGATAAATCATCGTTGTCTCGATAAGTAGGCAACCACTCTCAAAGATATAACATACATAATAAGAAATATATCAGCCGAAGTCAACTAGAATGATCAATACGGCTGATTCAACTCTTATCTCAATAATACGTCGGCCGGATCCACTCCGCGTGGTCGGTACGGCCGAACCTATAACTCACCAATTTCTCATGTGTCAGTCGAATCCATTTCTCATGGTCTGTACGGCTGAACATATAACTCATCAAATCTCTCTGTGCTCACGGTCAATCCGACCAACTACTAAGTTCATAAACTTGCTGAATCGACACTACGATGTCATAGAAAACTGTTGGGTACAACTGATTCTAGGGACGATTCACAATTCTGTGTCCCCTCTGTTCACATAAACACATTCATTAATTTCACACTTCCCAAAGTGTTAATTTTGTACCTGCTGCACAAAGTACATTTCCTTTACTTGAGACACCTTGTCTCAAATATCTGGGATTACCAGTATATCCATCACTTTTACTCTGACCAGCGACATTAAAACCTCAGCTGGAAGAATTAACTCTAGCTTCACTTCTTTCGAAGCTCTGAATCTTTCTATATCCTTGATAAGACGAATCATTAACTTTATCGTCTTCTTTTAATTCCCATTCATTTCTTATTCTTCTTTATTCTCGTTGATCATGTTCTCAGAGTCCTCAAGACTCAACAGCATCTCGTATATTCCTGGTAAGAAGTATAATGGATAGTGGTCACCCAAAATACCACTTCCCTTTTTGCCACCCAGCTTAAAACAACATAACACCTCCACCAAATTAACAACCATATCTGGATGGAACGAGGCAAGTCTGAAAACTTTCTATAATATCCCTCGATCATCACCTTCCTTGTCTCATATTTGTAAACTCTTGTTTACTACCATCGATAAATGCCGGAGGGATAAACTTTTCCTTAAACAAGTCCTTAAACAATTTTAAATCGGCTGTTCCTCCGGTGACAACACATCATACTCCTGTTTCCACCAGGATACAAATTCATACCTAAAACCAGGTAGTCGTCTCGACCCCCTGTCAGAAGGAAATTTCCTTTGACTTGCATAATCTGAAACATCTTTTCCAAATGGTTAAACCGTTACTTCGCTCTCTCAGGTTCATCATTTCATAAGGTGATTCAAGTTCAACTCATTACCCATCTTAAAATGTCCCTTTAGACAATAGACTGAATCACCATAGTAATAGTTTCCCCCTAAACCGCTAAATCAGGGAGACTAAGTTCCTCTAACTACGTGGCTTGCTACGAGGCGGTGTAGTTCTGACAGAATTCACTAGAACTTCTCAAGATGTCCAAGATTGCAACCATGCTCTGATACCAACTGACACACCCCGTCCCGAAGGAGGGCATGCTGGCCGTCACGTGAGAGTGACGTAACCATTTGCACAGTACGGAAGCTTTAAGATACAATTTATAAGTTGATACACCCGAAGGTGAGTCCTAATTTTGTCCAATCTGTCAGAACACCGTCAAATTCCTCGTAGTCACCACACCTTTGTGATTCCTGAACCTGGAGGGGCGCAAAACCAAAATTGAGTGGGTCAGTAAAACCATTCTTTTCCAAATCCAAACATTTCTCAAAACGTTGTAACCCCTCTCCGTAAAACCCGTATACTTTCCCAGAAATGTAAAATATAAATATACATATATATTCTCAAGACTTCAAGTCATTAACTCAACATTTTCATCATAATTATGCCATGCCAAATCATCTCAACATTTCTCATATTAATTATGCCATGCCACATCATCTCAACAGTAATAAGGTATGAATGCATCAACATAAATCATATCAGGTGCAATAAAGTAATCAACCGGAGGCCCTCTATTAGCCCGGTTGAACCTAGAGCTCAAAATCTATCACTCTCACACTCTGCCGGAGTCACTCCGCGTGACCTGTTCGGCCTTCTGCACACAAGTTACGCTCTAGTGCTTTCTCATCAATCATCTGTGCACATAATCTAAGGTCACCCACCAGTCGGAATCTCACTAACACTCTCGCGACTGGCCTGTCGTACCCACTCCGCGTGGACTGTACGACTAGCATCTACTTGGATCCAAGACGAGCGTGCGATGCGGTGAATACTATAAGCACTAAACCATGGTGCAGGATTTGAGCTCAATATACATTAACATCATCATATCAGTATTTAAATACTCACCTGATACTCACCTGTGCGTCCGCCGCACCATTCATTCATATGCATCATATCTCAATTTCATACTTTTCATATCATTTCATGCATGGCAATTCGATTCACATTTCTATATACTTTTCATATACTTTTATGCATGGCATCTCAATTCACATTTCAATATACTTTTCATATAATTTTATACATTGCATTTAAAGCATACTTTCCTTCAATTTCAATTTCTGGGAAAACGTCAAGTATATATATATACGGAAAACAAAACTGCCCACTCACCTGGAGTTCGCCCTACAACTCCCTAGCACAATACGCCAAGGCGTCATGACGATCGGCGCCTAAAACAATAATCAATTCCAACCTCAGAATTCATATCGATAGAATATATAACTTATATAAAATACGTCACTATGTAGTTCAATCCGGAAGATCCACCACTCAGATTTTAAATCCATAACTTCCAGAGGTCCACAATATATCTCTAGGATAACATCCTAAAATTTCATTACCATCCAACGGTCGGATCTCCGTCAATTTCCAAAACTAAGTGACGGTTAACATTTTATTTTATGAACTTACAACTCCAATTCCGGAAGATCCGTAACTCGGATTCCCAATCCGTAAGTTCCAATAATCCTCAAACATTACGTATTGCAACGTATTAAAGTTTGGTAACGATCCAACGGTCGGATCATCAATTCACATTTTCACCTAATGCGAAAACTATAAAACGTTATTCGAACACCTAACCAACAATCCTTAATAACTTTCTCATACGGTGCTCAACTTGGGTATATGAATATACCACAGTGATCTACTCGACGTCACGGACGTCGACATATTTTTAAAATAATTTTTTACTGTAGCACGCGCCCCCACGCGCCAAGGAAGGCACGGGTCCACGCGCGCCCACGCGCACCTTCTTCCTCGCGGGTTCGCCGGACTGGTTTTTCCGGTGGCCGGAAAACTGGGGAATTTTCAAATGCTTCGTTCTCCTTCGTTTCTCAACCATTTTCTTCGTATAATATATCAATTTAAAGCCCTCAACATGTAGAATCACAATATACTACTTTTAAGCTTCAAAAACAACTAAATCTCACCGGAAAAATCCAAGCAAAACCGGCCAAACTTAACCCTCGTGATCCCGACGTCCAAATCCTTCCAACGAAGCACTCCGAGCTTCCTTGGGACCTCACTAAGCTCACTATGAGCTTGGATTGTCCTAAAAATCAACCAATTCAAAGCTCATGAACAGTACACATTCACGGCAACTTTAGAAACTAGGGTTTTCGAAGTGAAACTTACCTTAAACTGGTACCTACGTGATCGTGGAGTCCTCAGGAGTGCAATGGTGGTTTTAAATCCGGCGTTGGTAATAGTTTTAGGTGGTTTTGATGGTTGCCCGTGTGTTCGAGAGGGTGAGAGAGAGAGAGTGAGGTCTGAGGAAGAGAGAGAGAGTATGAAGGACAGTATACGGGAAATGGGGAGGGAAATAAGGAATGGGGATCCCACGTGGTCCTTTTCCAATCCCCAACTCTAAACCACAAAATTTTTAACCTAAAAATCTAAGTTCCATCCTTATTAAATTCCATTTTATTTTCAAAACTTAGGAACCTAGATAATTATCAACTTGAGCTTCACATACTTAGTATTTCTTAAGGGCAATTTCGTCCATTCACAGCCACGAATGTAATATTTTGGAACGGGCTGTGACATTTGTGGATACTTAAAATATACTACAAAATCTCTCAAATTCCCTCTAATCCCTCAACTTTTCTAAATTCTTTAAATTCTAATTCTAATTGAATACACCTGAAATGTTATAAACTTCTTTAAAATTCTAATTGAATACACCCAGATTTATAAGGATTTTAATAAACTATCTTAAAATCTTGATTGAATACACATTGAATTTCAGAGAATCACTTAAAATCCCGATTGAATACCCCTGGATTCATTAAAAGAATTAAAATCCCTCAAAATCTCAATTGAATACACTCCCGAAATCTCTACAAATCAATTAAACTCCATAAAAATTCATGGATTTATAAATCCACTAAAGTCTCTCAAATTCTCAATTGAACACACCCCCTTAGAAATCCGGATTTTAAAGAAGTTTATAATATTTCAGGTATATTCAATTAGAAATTGATTTTAAAGAATTTGAGAAAGTTGAGGAATTAGATGGAATTGGAGAGATTTTGTAGTGTATTTTAAGCATCAACAAATCTCACATCTCCCCATGAGATTTCGAGGGAATTGAATCAAAATTTTATATGGAATCTCTACAAATCAATTAAATTCCATAAAAATCTATCGATTTATAAATCCATTAAAATCTCTCAAATTCTCAATTGAATACACCCCCGTAAAATTCAAAATAAAGTCCTTACAAAATCCATGAATTTCAATAAATTTATAACTTGCTCACAATCCTTTAAACTTTCATTTGAATATCATAGTTGGTAAAATACAAAAAATACGTGAAAAATACGTGTGCATATTATTCGACATTAGAAAGAAGAGTAAATTGTAGCAATGGTTCATGAACTGTAATCAAATTGGAGCAATGATCCATCAACTAAAAATCCATTACCATTGGTCCCTCAACTTATCAAAATGTGTAGCTATAGTCATTTTCATCAGTTTCTTCAAAATTTTGTCAAAATAAGTCATGTTGGAATAACCATTTATAATTAGGGTCCATCAATTCATCAAAGTGTGTAATTATGGTCTTTTTTGTCAACTATGTAACATTTTTTGTCAAAATGAGTTATGTTGGAAGGACCATTGCTACAATTAAGTTAAGTTAAGAGACAATTTCTCCAGTTGAATTAAAGTTGAGGGACCAAATGTAATGAATTTTTAATTGAGGGACCATAGCTGCACGTTTTGATGAGTTGAAGGATCAATGATAATGAATTTTTAATTGAATGACCATTACTTCAATTGAGTTAAAGTTAATGGACCATAACTACAATTTACCCTAGAAAGAAAGTTTGAAAAATTTGGCATTTTAAAAATTTTAATATTATAATTTTTATTTTTCAATAGTATTCTAAAAATATGTATATAATATACAAATTTTATGTGCATTATTGAAAATATGTATAAATAACATGTATTAGACGTGAAAAATATGTACTTGGAGTATTAAAAACCGTGCAATTTAACGGACTGGATCCTCTCATGAGCTAATGGAGAGGATCCTCCTGACCCATCATCTTGGGCCGTTGGATTTTTATCCAACGACTACAAACAGGAGGTCTCTTTAAAGTTATAATAATTATAACCGTTGGATAAAAATCTAACGGTCCACGATTATGGGTCAGAAAGATCCTCTCCATTAGCTCAGGAGAGGATCCAAATCCCAATTTAACAAATCATTGAGATATGTACAAAAAAATGTAAGTATTTTTTAAAAACATGTTTGTACTTACATGTGTGATAGTTAACTTTATCTTATTATGAGGTCCAACTTTTGGGGAAGTGATCCCTCCAGATCTCTTCAACCAAAACCCATCAATTAAATAATTCGGATATTTAAAATTTGATCCAACAGTTATGAATAAGGAATCATTTTAAAAATTATAATAATTTTAACCGTTATCAAATTTCAATATTCCAAATTAATTAATTGGTGGGTTTGATGGGAGAGATCCGGAATTTTTGTTTGAAAAGAAGATTCAAAATAACCTTTCGTATTTTAACTATAAAAAAAAGAAAAAGAAAATAACCCTTCTTTCATTTCTGGATTCATGAAAGCTCATTTTCCTTTTATTTTAATTTTTAATTTTTTAATTGTCTTTAAATGACCTTCCCCGCTATATAATATATCTTCCTCACACACAGATGCGTACACTTTTCCTCCCCATCGCCTAGTTCTTGATCTAATCCTAATTCCCAATTCCCCAATCTTCTTATTCCACCAATAACCCTCCAATTTCCGCTCCAATTTTTCGATTTTGTTTTTGCTTTTATTTTATTTCAATTTAATTTGTATACCTGTAATAAGAATCAGGGTTTATGTTGATAATTATCCATGTACTTAGGGATTTTTGATTTTCGTGATTATCGTGTCGATAACTAGGCCTTTCGCTGTTGGTAGTATACAATTTTGGATTGATTTTTTTTATTTTTTTTTATAGATGGCTGACTTGTAATCGAAGATTAGGGATTTAGGTTTAGGGTTTTGATTTCTGAGAATCTGATGGAAATGGAGAGCTCGCGTAGGCCGTTTAGCGGATCGAATGAACCAGGCTTGAAGAAACCCCGATTGGCCGAAAACCCGAATGGACGAGCTTTTGGGCAGAGACCTGGTGGGGGAGCTAATCCAGTGCTGTCAAGATTCAGAGTGAGTGATAGAGACACCGGGAGCGATGACCCGAATCGCGGGGGTGGGGGCTATGTGCCGCAGCCACTGCAGCATCAGGAGCTTGTGAGCCAGTACAAGACGGCGTTGGCGGAGCTCACCTTCAATTCAAAGCCAATTATTACCAATCTGACGATAATTGCCGGCGAGAACGTCCACGCAGCAAAGGCGGTGGCGGCAACTGTATGCAGCCACATTATTGAGGTGAAACTCAGCTTTACACTGTGTATATAGCTGTATTTGTGTTTTATATTTTTGGTTATGGCACCGGTTGTTTGAATTCGACTGTACAATGAAAAAGAAAGGGATGGAGGTGCAAAAGGAGAACTAAAATGTGTTAGTGCTCGCTCGCATGTTTTATGTTATGCTGATACTTTAGTGAAAAAGTTTTGTTCCGAAAGCTTGCCCCCAGTTAAATATTTGTTTACTTTCTTGATGCAAATAATAAAGGTTTGTGATATGTGTGGTGGTCTAGTTTTGACTGAATGGGAATGTTTGTATTCGCCAGTGAGCCTATCGAAGTAATGAACATCCAATTTCATTCTTATTTTTCCCGTATGATATTGAGTTGAGGGTTTGGCTGCAGTTAACATTGGTCAGGCTTTGTACGTGTAATCAGTATGTTTTCCTGACATTCCCCCAGGTTTGACAAGTTCCACTTCATCATTTTCTGGTTGCCTGTGCGAATTTGTTTAATCCATTGCACGCAAATGAGGCTGTATGTAGCTACATGAGAATAGTTTTGACATTCTGTGATTAAATGGGTTTTGTGGAATGAGCTGTAGCAGGTTTCAAAACCAAATGAATAAATCACATCCTTATGGCTATGGCCTATTGGTTTCACAGAAAATCTCTGCATATAGCTGTTTTATTCTTGTTACAACAACGCTGCAGCATTTGAAAGGGGAGGAAAACCACTTTCATAGCCTAACAGATCCCGCTATGTTTAGAAAATCAGCATTACATGTTGTGGTTGTATGTAAGAACCTTATTCAGATAGAGTTTTGGGGAGTTTTTAGACCTGATGGTAATGCCCTGCAAGACTTCGATAGCTGACTCTGCAGGTGCATGATCTCATATGGTTTTACTCAGTGGTAATTATCTTGCTACACTGATCTTCTGGTGGTAATTAAAGACTGTCAGATTGACAAAACAGAGAATACATACAAACCTCAGGTTTTGTTAGAGCACTAAAGTGGTGGTGCCAATTTCATTGACATCCTTACATTTGAAAGATGGAGGGCATATTTGATTTATCAGTGTGATAACCTCCAAAATATACGATGTATGGTACATTTATATACACTTATATACGTCAAATAGATTTAGATGTTCAGTCTGTTATTGCACTTAGTCTGGAATTGCTCTCCTTTAGGCTTCTGATAGCACACATTCCATTTCTAGCTGAGCGTATCTTCTGATTATTAGGTGCCTGGAGATGTTTCTATAGATGTTATATTATCTAGGAGTGGCAGAGTGAAAGATGTCTTGTTAGTTTTCACTGTTCCCATAAGGAAATGACTCAAATCCTTGTGAGACAGAAACTAGAGTGAGAGAGCCAAGTTTTTAGAGGACACACGAGAAAACAAGTCATAAAATACGACCGTAAAAATAAATGAATAAATATCACTCGCATTATTCTAGTTACTGTATTTTCTCCTATGAGTCTAAGTTTTGCCCCCCAATGGGATAGTTTAGAAGTGATTATACGTGCAGTTTATGTAGCTTTTGATATCTTATAAATGTGTTTGAAGAGTCTAAACTGACACAAATTCTCCTTCCCCTTCCACACTCTCTTGGGAAACATCGGTTCTAGGCCATTGGTTTATTAATTGCTTATTTGTTTAAACAATACTGGCTGCATCTAGTGTATAATATCTAATTCTAGAAAGTAATTTGCAGGTTCCTAGCGAGCAGAAGTTACCATCACTTTATCTTTTGGACAGTATTGTAAAGAATATCGGAAGGGATTATATCAAATATTTTGCTGTCAGACTCCCTGAGGTTAGATTTCTTTCTTGATTCTCAGCATGCTTTGTCTAGTTGATGGAAAGCATGTTTTTTTTCTTTTTTTCTTTTAACATGTATTGTTCCTGATCTTCACCGCTAACCCATTACCTGGTATCTTTCAAATAGAAAAGATGTTTGTTTGCACACTACGTCCTTGCTACCCGTATTTGTCACAACTCACGGTAGACTTGATTCTTTGTTAGTTACTTTGCCAATTCTTTGCCTTTCTCTTGAACTTATAGGTGTTCTGCAAGGCATATAGGCAGGTTGAACCTCCTATACATCAAAGTATGCGGCATCTTTTTGGAACATGGAAAGGAGTGTTTCCTGCTCAGACACTTCAGATGATTGAGAAAGAACTTGGATTTTCTTCTACGGCAAATGGTTCATCCTCTGGAGCAGCAACATCAAGACCAGATTCGCAGTCACAGCGACAAGCACATAGCATTCATGTGAATCCCAAATATTTGGAAAGGCAACGTCTTCAGCAGCCAACTAGGGTAAGTGGAGTTCTGAAGTCAATTACGGATGTGGATTCACATCTCTTGAGTTTTGACTTTTGACCACCAACTATTGATGTTCCACGATTTAGTGGTGGATTGTTAAAAGTTAATCACAAATAAATAATATCATCAGAAAACTATACTCTGATGAGCTTTTTTAACACTGGAAACTAGAACTCTTATAGTAGGTTGTAAAACTTCTATGTTGCTCTTTTTATCTATTCAGGGAGTTTATTCATAGAATATTGCTCTTATAGTTTGGAGTTATGTTATATTTTCCAGAAGTATCTTGATCCTTTACCAGATGACTTGATTCATTTTCATAAGGATTCGACGTAACTGAGCAGTGCCGGCTGTCGACTACGTGAGAATATATATTTTCTTTCCTTGAGTCGTTTTCTTCGTACAACCTTGATTTACCCACATGCTCCTTATGAAAAGATTAGTGCTTTTACATATTTCGTTTATGCTGGTTTTTGGTATGAAGGCAAAAGGAATGGCTAGTGACTTTTCTAGGGCTATGGCAAACTCAATTGATGATGATCCTGCTGTTAAAATGCATGAATGTTAAGTAAAATTTGATATTATGTGCGCATTATTGTCCTTTTTTTTCACAGCTCATGATAGGTAACATTTGCAGAATTTGCAGCAGTCCAATGCAGATGCACTAAGCGAGCGTGTTCATGAGAAGAACATTGGTGCTGAATATGGAGAATATGAATATGGTTCTGATCTTCCCAGGAATTCAAACCCAGGAATTGGAAGAATTGGTGGGAAGATTACAGAAACACTACCCACCCAAAGAAATGGTGTTAATATCAGGCATGGACTTGCAAATTACTCGGCACCTAAATCTGCTAATGCTGATCCTCGCTTAAAGGCAGCACCAGGCATTGCAACTAGAAACGGTGGTGGGCTTTCTAGTAGCTGGAAGAATTCTGAGGAAGAGGAGTTCATGTGGGATGATATGAACTCAAGATTAACAGATCATGGCCCGTCAGATATTTCTAGTAACTCAAGAAAAGATCACTGGGCCTCTGATGATTCAGAGAGATTGGTAAGCTCCAATTGCTTGTACTGATTGAAAAATTGGGACCTGAAGGTTGATTACCTACCGGTTCACATGTTAATTTCTCAGCCACGAAGTGTGGAGGCAGATACAAGGACAAGTTTTTTTGTGCTTCAGTTTTTTTTAGATTGTTACTGGGCAGATCCCTGTTGGGATCAATACAATGCTTTTACTTTCACACTTATCTTAACCTCTAGAATGCACAAACTGCCTCTTACATTTAAGGATAATTTTTTTTTGAAAAAAAAGAAGAAAATCTTATTATTTGAAATTGCTCATATTCTCAGGGGTTTGGAGGTCATTTTCGTAAACCAAAAAGTGTAAATGATTATGCATCAACAGCTGATCTGGATACCTCTGCTGACCTTACTGAACAGAAGGACCTATCTGCTCTTGGTCACCTGATGTCATCACCTTGGACATTGCAGGACTCTATCGGTGTTGACAGGCTGACCCCTTCTGGTACTCCTGTCATTAGTTCGGTTCACTCAGATCGTTATGCTTCAAGTTTAAGTGGGCTATCAACAAGTGGAGATTATTCTGTGGCCAGGATGGGAAGTAGAGCACAAGTAGCATCTTCTCGCATTGGAGCGTCAAGTCTCGGGTTTAGTGCAGCATCAGGGCCCACTGGAGCTTTAGGGAAACAGCAGCAACTTCAGTCTGTGAGAGCTGCATCACCATCTGGGCAGTCACTGATGCACCAGTATTCTCCCTCACCTACATCAACAGTACAACACCCTCGTCATCATTTGCAAAGTTTAGCTGAGCAAGACCTTACTGAGGACCCTTTGCCAATCCCAACTCCCAATGCTCGACTGGGTAGCAAAGCAAAATCACAGCCTCAAGATTTATCTTTGTCAATTCCTGCCATCCAATCAAGGCACAAATATGCCTCTCGACAACAACCGGACAGTATAGAGTCTGAATCTTTCGGTCACACTAAGAAGCCCCCTGTGCTACCGGTCTCCACTTTTTCAACTCCGTCAACTGTTGGAGATTCTATACCAGATCATTCAAATGTCATTGCTGCAGAAACCTCAGGACAGTTGAGCACTAGTAGTTTGTTGGCTGCCGTTATGAAGACTGGAATTTTATCTGACAAATCAATTACTGGTGGCCTACCAAATTTGAATATTCGGGACATGGGACATATTCCATCACAGCCAGGTGTTCAATCTCCCTTTCCAAGTGGACCTCCCCCTACTCAGGTTGCAGTCCCAGGGTCCAAGGTTGCCTCAGCATTTACATCAGGTCACCTTTCTGGTGATAACTCACCAGCTTCCTCAAATGTATCACAGAAGAAGGTAGGCCATCTGCCACTTCCACATAGCCAACCTCCTTCATCTCTCGAGGGCAGTGTGTCAGCAAGTTCTTCAACTGTGGTGAATAATTCCTCGGATCCAATTTCTAGCCTTTTAAGCTCCTTAGTTGCAAAGGGTTTGATATCTGCATCAAAGTCAGAGTCGCTCACTCCTGTGCCATCCCAAAAGCCAACTGAACTGCAAAACAAGAGCCTTGGTGGACCTGCCACAAGTTTAGTGTCAGTGTCTCCAGTTTCAGTTTCAGCAAGTCTTCCTGTTTCATCTCGAACTGATGATGCATCTCTCCCAGAACCTGTAGCTAAAACATCTGCTGCCTTACCTCAAATTACCAAGACAGAAATAAGAAACCTCATTGGCGTTGAGTTTAAGCCAGATAAAATCCGAGAATTCCATCCAGCCGTGATTGAGGAACTTTTTAATGACCTTCCACATAAGTGTAGCATATGTGGCCTTAAGCTCAAACTTAGAGAACGGCTTGAGAGACACTTGGAATGGCATGCTTCGAAAAATCCCGAAGCCAATGGATCAGCCATGGCATCAAGGAAGTGGTATCCAAATTTAACCAGCTGGGTTGCTGGAAAAGCAGGACCCCCTTTGGTACCTGAGGCCAACAATTCAATAGACGAGCCTAATGAGACGATTGACATTGATGAGCCCATGGTTCCCGCAGACGAAAGCCAATGTGCATGTGTTATATGTGGCGATATTTTTGAAGATTTTTATTGTCAAGAAAGGGATGAATGGATGTTCAAAGGAGCTTCGTACATGAGTATTCCATCTGGGGCCGGTGAGATGGAAACCACAGAGGAGAGTGTTTTGAAAGGTCCCATTGTGCATGTAAATTGTACGGTGGAAAGTTCACTCTCTGATTTGGGATTGCCGGGCCATGTTAAATTGGTAAGCTCTTGTTTGTTAAGTATGGGCAAAATAGTTGTCAATGTTTTGGGCCTTCTTTTATTAGTCTTCTACCATAAACTATCGATTTTAGATGTTAAGATGTTACCTCTTACTTTTTGGCAGGAACCGGAAATTTAGCGTTCGAAGCTGAAGAGACAAAACTCCATGCATTCTGAACTTTTGAGGGAATTCCAGGTTTTAGATTAATGTGTTTTTTAGATGTGAATCTTCGATGCCTATTTTTCGTGCGCCACAAAATAGTGGTGAGAGCTTTCAACTAGCTCCTCCTCTACAATTTTCTTCTTGTTTAATTCAAAGTTTTCGAGGAAAAGAAATGCATCCCTTTGCCAGATAGTTTCCATAGTTTCCATCTCAATGATTTCTCTTATGTGCTTGATGTTTTGCTATATTTGTTCTTGTTTTTGACTTCTGTGAAGCGATTTGCGCTTGATACCATAGTCGTCGTCCGGTCTTAGTGCAACAACGAAAACACTTCCGATTCTCCGAACGAAACCATTCCAGCTTCACAATCGGCATGTGTTTGTGGCCCTTGAGGGATGCCTCTGTATCATGGTACCATTAGTGGAGCAATGTTTTTAAAATTTATGTTTTCAATTTTTACCCTTTTTTTGTGGGTGTAGTTTATAGCATTTGGAGTTGAATACTGTCTACTTTCGATGTTTGTGGAAAGATAATGGATAAATGTTACTTTACCTTCCCAAACTTTGTAGGATAGCATCTTTTCATCATATAATTTAGTGTGCCATTTTTTTGGCTTTTGTGTTGTGTTTGCTTTTGACTCGTCTTGGGTTGAATTGGAATGGATAAACTACTATATTGAAGATATCTCGAAAGAAGTAATGAAAAAAATTGTATCTAACTTGAAGGTAGAAGATGGAATATTCGTTAAAAAAGTTTATCTATTCCAATGCTCCTCAAAGTTGGTTGATTAGAAGGGATTGGATTTTTTTTCATGTCTAATCCCGTTCTAATTTCTCTCAAAATAAAAAATTATTATTCTCTTATCTCAAGAATACCTTGAATATAAAGTGATCCTTTACAATTCAATTCTAGACAGCAAACAAGGCATAATTGCACCCGTAAAAGGGTTAGGTTCATGTCCATACCCAAGTAGTTTTGATCAATCCTAGACAACAAACAAACGAGGCTTAATTGTAAAGGGTTATGTTCTTGGTGATACCCAAGGAGTTTTGATCACAAATGGTCTTGGGTGTTAGAAAACAAGTTAGGGTGGTATTATCCAAGTACTTTTTGTTAATTTTTAACCTTTAATAATCTTTAATTTATTTGATCTGACGATAAAAAATTATAATAACTATAAAAAGTAAAAACGGGTGTAGATATCACCGCATAAGAAGTTAGCGTCATGTATCACGTTATGTTTCGTACATCAATCTCTTTCATGCCGACTAGTTCTGCAAGAAATTTTGTTACGGTGGTGACATGGCTCGTGTGTGGAGCCTACAAGTGCCACCACATGCATGAATGATGAAAACGTTTTTCTTATTCCACATGCACTTTCTAACATCCCTCATCATACTTTGAATGATTCTCTCTCTCTCTCTCAATAATTCAGTATTATTCTTTGCTCAATTATTTAACTTCATGAATTCCTCCTTTTTATGAGAATATGTTCCTAAATTAATTATAAAAAAATTTCAATGGCCAGGATTTTGCTCCCAAAATGGTTTCTACTTCGAATTATGATCTTTCGTTAACATTTTCGTACTTCTGTTTTCATCTTCTATGCTTAAAATATATATATAAAAAAAGTGTATATGAAAAAAATAGAGCACAGAAATCACTTATTGACGCAAAAATTATTACAATAATGAAGGAAGAAATAGTAAATGGCAACATTGATACTATAAAGCTTGTTTGGATGTGCTTTTACAATAACTGAAAGTGCTTTTGGTGAAAATATTTTTAGAACCAATATTTAGTAAAAATGCACGTGAATCATGAAAAAACACTTAAAATGCTTCCTGGAAGAAGCAGATAACTGATGTTTCTTGCAGAAAGCACTTCAAGTGAAGTGCTTTTGGAACCTAAAACAATTTTCTCTAAAAACACTTTCAGTCATTTTAAAAGTACATCCAGCCCATATTTTCTTACACAAAAAAAATAAACAATTATTTCTTATACACAACTTTTATGCGAAAATCCATCTTATTTCTTACACAACTTTTATGCGAAAATCTAAAGTCTATGGCTTATGGTTTTGGGTGTAAATATAATCCAAGTGAGCTTCAGCAATCATCCTTCTCTGCAGACACTCTTCATCATTTTCATCACATTCTTCTGCTCCCATCAACTGTGGAAAATTAAAAAGAAAATTACCACGAACCCAACAAACAATTAATCAAAGATGAACATCAAAATATAATAATTAACTAACGAAAACGCATAAAAATCATAGATAAATTAAAACGGGGGAGGGAGGGATATATATATTATATATATATTTATTTATTATCTTACATTTACAAGATCATCGGCTCCAGTTAGTGAAGCTTTGTTTTGTTGCAGAAGACGAGCACGTGCAGATGATGAGTTGGAGAGAAGAAGAAAAACAAAGAGAGAAAATATGATAAAGTTTTGGTTATTCTTCATCTGCTTCATGGTTTCTCTTCTCTATTTGGCTTTTGGCTTTTGGGTGGTGAGTGTGTGTGTTCTGAGAAAAAAGGGAAGGAGAAGCAAAGCAGTGTATAAATAAGATGAATAAAACTAAGCAAGGGTTTCAGTCACATGGAAGACCAAGCAAGCAGTTACAAGCAGTACAGTTTGTGGGGTCTACCCACTTTCTTCCCTTTGTTTGTTTATGACAAGAAATAAAATTTAGGAATTTTCATGTTATGGTAATTCTTCTTCATACGGGAGGCTTATGTTCAAATGTTCAAATACTTCCGTAAATTTTTTCGAGTCTTGAAAGAGTAGATTGTCGTGGCTTCATCGTCAATTGGTTTCTTTAAAAAGACAAATGCAAGGAAACTAGAGAAAGGGTAAGTTATAATAATCGTAATTAATGCCGGACTCGCTTGGAACAAGGAAATTATGAACACAAGATATAAGAAATATGGAAGAGAGGGATTGAGAATGTGATTAACTATTTTTTTTCTAATTAATTTTTGACAAGTTTATTTATTTGGAACGGTACGAAATTATTCTGATTCTTCACTTCTCATGTGTTTTCTAAAATATTACTTCAATCAAGAATGAGTTTACTAACGTGTACAAAACAAAAAAAATATATGGCTCGCATATTACAATCCGTGATGAGTTGATATCCCTTTTCTTCTGTCCTCTAAATCCCACTTTACTAATTCATGATTTCTATAATTTCAAAAGTAAATTTCATTAGTTCTCTTGATTTTTTTTCTTTCAGATATTGTATTACGTACTTTTTAAATTCGCATTTGTAATGAGATTATATACACCTGTTTTATGTAAGTGTTTTTTCGTTTTTTATATATAAAGTACTTATAAAAGATAATTGTTGAACCAAATAGAAAACTTGGAGTATATAGAACTAACGGAAGATTTAGCTTAAAACCGAAAGCAGTAACATTTTCAGATTTATACCGCCTGAACAAAACAAATATAATATACACAGTACAGGTAAACCACAGTGTGGGATAGTGTGTGAGATAAAGAATTTCGTGTTTACTACGTGTTCGTCATTGTTGTGGTCATTGCTGATGCTTCTGTGCTTTCTCTTTAGATGCACAGAAAGAAAGAGAACCGCATGGCTTTCCACAAAGACAAAAATCGTCAACCAAGTCAACTTTTGGACTGCCGTCCCTGACATGTACGCATGCCCGACAAGCTGTTTTCCATTTGAAAATTTGCAACCTAACTTATTAACTTTGTCCCAAATTTCTACAAACTCTCCAAACACGTACGTGATTTACTATCCTTTCTAACATTGGAGGACATATTCAACTCCTTAATTATAAGACGTTCATCATATTTTAGAAATTGATAGAATTTATGATGTTCACAATGTCTCCAGTTAAATCTCTACGTTTCACCCTGACGCATTACATCTCATTGTTTCTTCATAACTCGTCATTCGTCAAATCTTTGCGTTTCCTTGTGTCTCGTTGCAGAGCAGTTTTTTTACTTTCATTTTTCTGTCTACAAGAGCTATAAGAGAAAGCTAACATGGAGAGAAATGTTACAACATTGACAAGCCTCCCTTCATATCTCTCACACTTATATTTATCTTCGAGTCAGATTTTTTACAGAGTCACATGTGCTTGTGGAAATCCAATGGAATTTCACAACTTTGTATATAAAAATCCAAACTTTAATTGTTCAGATTCAAATACACAAAGATTGAAGATGGTGACTTTTATTAAATGTAGTAACAATTAGAGAGAGAAACTAATTACTTTAGTCTGCGAAACTGAAAATTAATAAAATTTCAGTGAAGCCCTCCTCCTGCCTCTCATACCAAAGTTCCATTTGAGATTTGGTTAAATGTTGATGGGTTGATCTCATATCGGGAAATTGAAAATTTCCAGGAACCCCTCCTCTATCTCCTACCTGCGTCTCCAGCCCCGCCCTTTACGGTTTTACCTGCATCCGGATATCTGAAGGAGGAAACCAGAGAGAGGGAGATAAAGACAAGTGTAAATTTTTGTCCACATGTCCTTGAAAGTTGTCCTCTAACTGCTCAACGAATTACCTCTCGGAGCCTGGGGTAGGGTAGCTGCTAGCCTCATGCCTTTTGTATGTGTTGCTATGGACATATGTCAATAGGCTTACTCAGCATATGTAGGCATCTGTCACGATGCTCGCTCAAAAACTATTGACATTAGTCAATATGCTCGCTCGAAAGTTGTTGACATTTGTTGACATTTGTTGACATTTGTTGACATTTGTTGACATGCGTACAATATGATGTAGAATTAAAGACAGTAACATTTTAATATTCATACAACTGAACAAAACAAATATAAAATAGACATTACAGGTACTAAGCATCAAACCACAATGTGGCATAGTGTGTGAGAAAGCATTTCGTTGTTTACTACGTGTTTGTCATTGTTATGGTCATTGCTGATGCTTCTGCTTTCTCTTTAGATGCACAGAAAGAAAGAGATAGCATATTTCTCCCACAAAGACAAAAATCGTCAACCAAGTCAACTTCTGGACTGCCTTCCTTGACCTGCAGCCCTACGCAGCTTTTTTCCATTTGACAATTTGCTACCCAACTTATGAACTTTGTCCCAATTTCTACAAACTCCAAACACGTACGTGATTAAGTGTCCTTTCTAATATTTGAGGATATATTTATAACACATTCCTTGTAGATGAGTCAAACTGAGTGTTTTTTCTCATTATTTTTTAAATTGATAGAGTCTATATAATGTTTGCAATTTTTAATTAAATTTCTTCGTTTTTCACTCCGGCGCGTTAAATCTTTATGTTTCATCATAACTCGAGCAATCTTTGCGTTTCCTTGTGTCTCATTGTAAATGATGCCCTTCATTCATCTGTTTAAATATCATGATTCATACCCTTTCCTTTCATTTTCTATCCATAAGAGCTATAAGAAAAAGCTGACATGGAGAGAAAATGTTAAAAACCTTGACAAGCCTCCCTTCATCTCTCACACTTCTATTTCTCTTCGAGTCAGATATTTTACTTAGTCACACGTACTTGTGAAGATACAGTGGAATTTAACCACTTTTGTATATAAAAATCCAAACTTTAATTGTTCAGATCCAAATACAGAGAGATTGAAGATGGTGACTTTTATTACTAGAGAGATAAACTAATTACAATAGTCTGTGAAACTGAAAATTAATATAATTTCAGTGAAGCCCTTCTCCTGCCTCTCATACCAAAGTTCAATTTGAGATTTGGTTAAATGTTGATGGGTTCATAACACATCGTAAAGTTGAAAATTTCCCTGAAACCCTCCTCTACCTCCTACCCTGCGTCTCCAGTCCCGCCGTTTACCTGCATCTGGATATCTGAGCGAAGAAACCTGAGAGAGAGAAATTTTGTCCACATGCATGTCCTTGATAACCGCTCAACGAATTGCCTCTGTGGGCATTAGATAGGGTAGTTGTTAGCCTCGTGCCTTTGTATGTGTTGTTATGGCATATATATGTCAATAGGCTCACTCAACATATGCAGACATCTGTCATGATGCTTGCTAAAAAATTATTAACATCAGTCGATATGCTCGCTAGGAAGTTGTTGGCCTTTATTCACATGCATGCAATATGGCTTGGCAATTAACCTCATGTCTACTAAAACTTGATGAAATACCAATTTGCATGTTATTCGGTCCAAAAAATAAAATATCAATTTGCATGTTATTCGGTCAAAAAAATTTACCCTACGTGCACTATTCTTACTGACTTTCCAATAGTATTTTTAGGACCCGCTACTAGCCACATGTCGGTATACCCAGACATGTGAGTTGGTCTCAATACCTATTCACATATTATATAGATTATTGACCAGTCCGCATCTCAAGATGTTTACAAAAATTTAAAGAGGAATTCATCAATTTACCCTCTAAACTTGTAAAGATTGGCCAATTTTCTTCCTCAATGTTAATTTTGATCAATTTCTCCTTTCAACTCTCATAATTAGTCAATCTTCCCCTTCAACTTTAATTTTGGTCAATTTCCCCCCTCAACTCTCATAATTAATCAATTTACACTCAATTGTTAATTTTTTGGGTTTTTATCACAAATATTTATTGAAATTGAAAATCGATCAATGTGGTCCCTGAAATTGAATGTCACAAATCAATGTAGTCATTCCGTAAAAAATTCTGTTAAGTATTGATGTGTCAAGTAATTGGATCCTATAAATCTAATTAAATATTATTATATAAATTAAAAATATTTAAATAATAAAAATAATTTTTTATTTCTATATAATTATGAACTTAAAAAAAAAAAAAAGAAGGTTACTGTTTATTCTCCTCACCCCCTCCGAGCAACACCCACCCCCCACCCCCACCCCATCTGCAGCATACAACTAAATTAAAACAGTAGTCTACTTCCTCCTCCCCTACTCTGCATTGCGGAGTGATATTTCTCCTGGCTTCCATAGCCAGAAAGCTCACTTCTGCAGCAGCAAAGAGCTGCAGGAAGCAGTCTCCGTCTGCCCCTCAGTCTCCTGCGGCTTATTCTTCAAGCATGAGCGGCCAGTTTTGCCCAAGCCCTATGTGGAGCTCTTCGTCGTCGCCAGGGAGGAGTCCAGTGAGGAGTCCGAGGAGGTTTGTGGAGTAGGAGAATTTGGGTATGATGGTGGATTATGGCTCTCAGAGATCGTCGCGTCGTTTGTGGAAGCCGATGTTGGATACGATAACGGAGAGATGGGGTAGGGGCTGGGTGTTGCTCGGATGGGGTGGGGAAGAAGATAAACAGTCATCTTCTTTTGTTTTGTTTTTTTTTAAGTTTATAATTATATAGAAATAAAAATTATTTTTTATTATTTAAATATTTTTAATTTATATAATAATATTTAATTAAACTTGTGGAACCTAATTACTTGACACATCAACACTTAAATGAATTTTTGACAGAATTGTGATAGAATGATCACATTGATTTACAGCATTCAATTTCTGGAATTACATTGATTGATTTTCAATTTCAGGAACTATCTTGATGGGATGTGTCAATTTCAGGAACTATTTGTGATAAAAATCCTAATTTTTTAAATTTTCCATCTATTCTTCCGTTAAATAAGTATCTGCATGACTACCTTTAAAGGGCAAAAAAGTCATTTTCCCTACACCTTCTATCTTCTTCCTTTTCTTCGAACATTCTCTTCTTCTTCCTTTTTCTCCAAGCCGAGCCCGTGACTGCCGCCAACACCTCCCTCCTCCGTTGTTTGTAGCCCAGTCCATTGGATATGCTGCTTTTGTTGATTACAGCTGCCCACACCCTGTTGCCTCCTCCCTCGGCCTCGTCTACCTCTGGTAAGGTGTAGGGAAACCTACTTAACGGAAAATGACAGTAGGGTTCAAATTGAAAAATTGACAGTATGGTGTAAATTGACTAATTATGAGAGTTGAGGGGGAAATTGGCTAATTATGAGAGTTAAGGGGAAAAATTGGCCAATCTTTACAAGTTCAGGGGGTAAATTAATGAATACCTCAAATTTAAATTGTGAGATCAAAACTAAAGAACAAAAATTAATGCTGGAACTGTTAATCTGTATATATCTTTATCACTTTGTCTTCAGCGTGACATAATTCAAAAATCTAGGCAATAATCTGTTAAAATATGATCACTTTTCTAAACCTTTTGCACTTATAAATTATTTAAGTTAACAAAATTTCAACAAATTATTGGGGGGACTGGATTCTTTGATCAGTTCCTAAGTTGTCCTATTTTTAAATTTCACTTTCAATCAGCCTCTCAGTCTCGTTCTAATTAGTTTAGACAAATTAACTTTTTGACTAGCTACCTAGATATGCTTCTCTCCCTTTTACTAAGAGGGATCTCCTTGCTACGAAAGGGATTCAATTGACAAATTAGGTAAACTATGAATGTCATATAATGATTTGAAAATTTTATCACAAAAAATTGAAAACATTGAAAATCATCTGACTATAGTGGAAAGGATCTGGTCCGATGATATGAATCCAACAACTTCCCACGATGATTGAAGATATGGTCGGTGTCATATCCTTGTCATCATCAGATCCACTTTTAAGATGATTGGTGGTGAGCCTTTATCAAATGTACCTGGCATCTCTGCCCTCCCACTTCATATACTCTCATTCCCTTCTATTTGTGTGGTTACGATTAAGTCACGTCAATATTTTATATTATTATTATTTTTTAATCTTATTATCTCTATAAAAAAATTAATATAAAATATTAACGTGGCTTAACCGTGACCGCACAAAATAAAAAAAAGATGAAAATGTATGAGAAGTGGAAGGATAGAGAAGCCAGGTCCTTATCAAATTGGGAAATGTATATGCTAGACCATGCCCTACAATTTGACACAAAAACAAGAAAGATGCCCTAGCCCGACATGTATACTGTTTTTGAATTGATGGCCAAGTTTTTTATTTTTTTTATTTTATCTTTTGTCGTATTATTAATCTAAATTATATTAAAATAAGAAAGAAGAAGATTTTGAACTTAAAACGTAATGAGTTTAGGATGAAGATCATATTTGTAAAAGCAATCAACCATTTGCTTGAAGGTTAAGACATTAGCTATAATGTGGGAAGTGAAATTTGAAGTGAATCTCATTTTCGTAATTTCATTATGAGGAGATAATTTTTTATTTTCCCAGGTGATTTCTAAAATGTGGGATTTGAACTCAGTTACTGTAATTAATATGATAACACCCACGTCTAATCTCCTTTTTTTCTTTAAGGTCAGTGAAAGCTACATATACCAATTACCATACATCGAATTGGTACAAAGAGAGATTATATTGAGATTTAACTTCAAAACAAATGCTTTGATATTTGGATGATGTCTACGTACAACACTAGAGTTTGAAGAAAAACATTTATTTCCAGATTTTCGAAAAAAAAATCGCGAATAAAATTTTGGTATTGTAAATAAAATACATCCACCATTTTTATTAGGATGATTTGCCTAAGAGATAATTGGCGTTTATTTTGGTATTGTTTTTGACGTTTAACAACAAAGTTGAGATGGCCGAGTTGGTCTAAGGCGCCAGATTAAGGTTCTGGTCCGAAAGGGCGTGGGTTCAAATCCCACTCTCAACATTTCCTATTTTGTTTTTTTACAAAAAAGTTTGTAACTGTTTTGGGCCCAACGCATTACGGATTTTAAATATAAAAGGCCCAGTACAATTTGCAGTTTGTGTGGGTAGGAAATTGAAAAGAAAAGAAAGGAGCTAGGGAACTCTCGATCATCTTGTAGTTTTCTGTTCTTTAATCCAATTATATTTCATCTTGGGCTTTTATTTGTCTAAAGTTGGGTACAGTTCTTGGCTTTGGATTAAGGAGAAATGATTCTTTACAAGCAAGGAGTTTAATTAATTTTTGAAATTAAGTCACTAATTTATTTGGAGATTGTGATTGATCAGACACTCCGGAGCCTCCTAATCAAGCAATTCGGACCATTGAAAGAGAGAGATATCAAAGCGTTGGAGAGAAATTTTGTCTGTGGAATAGACCTAAACAGCCCGAATTGCTCAATCCCGTTACTCAGGAGTTTAGTGTGAGATCCGAATAGGATCTCAATCCGTCATTTGGTAGTCAACTAGGTGCCTGGGTATTGTCTACAAACTTTCTGGTCTTTTAAGCAATTAGCATCGTATCTATTTGGTGGCTTAATAAACTTTCCACTCCTAATTTATCATGTTAAATTTCCAGGCTTTGACTAAGCAGGTAGTTTGATAAAGGATTAGCTTCATATACCAATTGGTGACTCTTCTCTCATTAATAATAAAATACCGATCGATCGAGTCCGAATGAGACACAGAATTGAAAGAACACAGTGAAACCGTGACCATGCTGGCTATATGTATTTATGCATAAACGGCAACATTCACGGGTTCTGTGAAATATTTGCAGTGGCGTAGAGATAAAAAAATACACCTTCTACAATAAGAAAATGTAGATATAGAATCGAACAGACATAAAAAATAGTCGAAACGAATTGTATTGTATATTTTTCATAGATTATATTGCTTGCTGCTTAAGAAAGCAGCCCCTTAAATATTACATCAACAAGTCCGTGAATTATGAATGATGCATTACTATACACACTATTATTACAACAAATAGATTAATAATATCACGTTACAGTGTGATCATTTCATATAACTATTTAATCTAACTGAGCTCGATCGACTGAAGCTCATCCCGATCATGTTCTGACTGTTCATATATTGACCTCCAACTCGTCAATTCTATATTATTAACTCCGGACAACCATACCTATCTTTATCTGGACAAGCAGTGATCAGATGAGCAAGTGATCATATCACCTGCTCAGAGCGCATTCGTTCCAGGCAGATCGATATCGGGTAATTCTCTGCTGGCTTCGGAGATCTCCCACTCTCTCACTAAGCGCCGTCGGGGAAATAAGGGTTTTTTATCCCTAAAGTTGGACATTAGCAAGGCTTACGACATGATTGAGTGGGATTACCTTCGGTGTATCTGAACTCGCATGGGTTTTTCACTGAAATGGACCAACCTGGTGATGGAATTAGTGTGCTCAGTCTCGTTCTCCTTTATTGTCAACGGGATCCCAAGAGGCTATCTCCACCCCTCCCGTGGAATTCGACAGGAGGACCCCATCTCTCCCAACCCATTCTTGCTGTGTGTGGAAGGTCTATCTGGCCTTATTTCCAAAAGGGAGGCGGAAGGAAAAATTCAGGGGGTTACGATTAGTTCCAGCGTCCCAAGTGTGAACCACTTACTGTTCGCAGATGATAGCCTGCTATTTTGCAGGGCCACTGAGTCAGAATGCCATCAGATTAATGAGATCCTCTCGTCCTATGAACGTGCTTCGAGCTAAAAAGTCAATCTTCAGAAGAGTGAGGTTAGCTTCAGTCGCAATATCAAAAGCTCTATGCAATGCAAGATGACTGCCTTGTTGGGCGTTCAGGTGGTCGACCGGCACTCTAAGTACCTGGGTATGTCGACATTTGTTGGAAGGAATAAAAGTTAGTGCTTTGCATACATTAAAGAACGACTTTGGAAGAAACTCCAAAGCTGGAAAGGAAAAATTCTAATTGCTATTGGTAAAAAACTTCTCATCAAGTCTGTTGCTCTTGCCATCCCTCTATACACTATGAACTGCTATATTCTGCCTAAGTACTACTGCGATGACTTAAACAAACTAATTGCTTCCTTCTAGTGGAATGATATTGAGGGAGGGAAAAGAACTCACTGGCTTTCTTGGGAAAAGCTTTGCATCTCGAAATTTGACGATGGCTTGGGATTGCAGAACTTGTATGCTTTCAACCTCAGCCTTCTAGCCAAACAAGGATGGAGAATTCTCGCAAATCCCAACTCGCTGGTGTCGAGGGTTCTTAAGGCCAAGTATTTTCTCAACGACACCTTTCTTGAGGTTGAGGTGACGACTGATGCCTTATACTTCTGGAAGAGTATTTGTGCAGCTCGGAACATTCTATCCCTGGGATCCAGGTGGCAAGTGGGCAGCGGTACCTCATTAAAAATTTGGGAGGTTCCATGGATCCCATTGCCAGGTCGATTTCGAATTTTCACTCCCAAGCCGGTTAATTCGTCTATTCGATTGGTAAGTGACCTGATTGATCCCACTTCTAATTCGTGGAAACTCGATCTGGTTTCTTCCCTGTTCTCTGAGTCAGAAACCAATGCCATCCGGACCATTCCTCTGAGTATCTGCACTTCCACTGATTTGCTAACATGGCACTATGAGAATGATGATAGATTTTCGGTAAGGAGTGCCTATCACCTAGCTCGAGAGATTTTTGGTCCAAGATCTGGCATGCAAATGTCCTTCATAAGGTTAGAATTTGCATGTGGCGCCTCTGTAACGACATCATCCCCACCAAAGTGAATCTGTCCAAGCGCCATATCACGACTGATTTGCCATGCGTGATGTGCAACCACCCCGAGGAAACAATATTTCACTTGCTGAAGGAATGCCCCTTTGCTAAATGTGCTTGGTTATCGTCCCACTTTGGCTGTCTGCTTCGAAACTCCTCCCCTTCATCCTTCATCTCTTAGGTCATGAACATTGCGGAGCTGCTCAAACCTGGCCCGTTCGAATCCTTTATGATGATATGATGGGCGATATGGGGAGCTAGAAATGAGAAGCTCTGGAATTCCAATTGTGATCCTTCGGACGTCATTGTGACCCGAGCAACTCAGTGGTGGCTAGCATTTGTATTGGCCAATGAAAAACTGACCTTTAGCCTTCCCATGCAAACTCCGACAAAATGGTGTTGCTCCTCTTCAGAACGTCTTAAACTTAACATTGATGCCTCTTGGAACCAAGAGAAATGTTCAGGGGGCTACGACTTAATTGTGAGGAATGAAACATGAGGCTTCTTGGCTGCTAAGTGTGGAAGCTTCCTTGAGGTTTATTCCCCCCTTCAATCCAAAGCTATGGCGGTGAGAATTGGCTTGATTTGGGCTTTCGAAAGGGGTTTCTCCAATATCCTTTATGAGTTAGATTCACTTCAGATTGTCGAAGCTTTACGGCAGCCTTCGGTTGACCTGTCACCTCTTGGACAACTAATCGAAGACATCAAGTCGATGGCTCTGGAAGTCACTGAAGTTCCTATCACCCACATTCGTCGTCAAACCAATGGCACGACACATAGACTAGCTCGTCCCGACCTCTCAATCAATTAGTGTGTTGAATGGGTGGAGCATCCCCATAGTATTTTCATTGATATATTAGTTGTGGATTGCTCCCCTTTTGTGAAACCCTTTGATGTACTGTTCCCATTGAGATGAATGAAATACACTATCGTTTACTTCAACAAAAAAAAAAGAAAAAAAAAAGTTGCATATACATTCAGTGCAGCAGCTGTTGGCCTTGCCGAGATCAATGTCTGAAATTTTGATATTATCAGCGATATTTCACCGATAATATCATTTTTGTGATACACCGATATTTTCACACGTATCCACTGAAATATAGACCAAATATAGACCAAATATCGCGATATTATTGATAATATCACGATATTACCGATAATATTGAGATATTATCGCGAGAAGGACGCGCCCGATGAGGAAAAAGAAGGAGTAGAGCTGGAAGAGGCGGATGAGGGCTTATTGAACGGCCAGATGGAGAGGGAGTTGAGCCGCCGGAATCCGCCGAGCGCGAGGACCACAGATCTCAGTTGCTGGTTGCCGCAGCCAATGTTGGCCCAGTGCCTGGTGCATATCAGCTCCTAGAGCTGCTCGTCCTCCACCGTCGTGTGCCACTGCTTGCTCACGCACGATGCCATCCCCAACATCCGTGAGTCCACGTGCTTGAACACCTCGAAGATCAGATTGTCGTCCAGATTCGAAAACCCTGCCCCTTTCAGCTCATCCTGGTCAACGCAGTCAACCACCATCTCCTCCTCTTCTTCCATCTTAATCCTCTTCATCTTCACATCCGCCGAACTCGCCACCGCCATCGAATAGTCCCCCGATGATGCTCTCTTCATCGAACGATTACAACCCACCAGTCCGAATCTTCCTATCGATCGCTTACAATCGGAGGTTTTAAAGTAATTTTGGGAAGATTTGGTGGGTAATCGGAAAACCCAGAGCCCAAATTGTATGAGCTGTGGGGGTGTGTGGAGAGAAGGGGGTGGGTAACGCGGAGGGAGGAGGAGGGTGGGGAGTGGGGGACCTGTTTTCGTGCGTTTTGGAAGATGACAATTTTATGAAATGAATGCGCCTTTAGGTTTGTGTGTCTCGTTTGACGAATATTCCCAATCTCTTTTTTATTTATCTGTCTGCTTCCTTAACTTGCTTCTTGCGTTAACAACAAAAATTAAAATTAGTTTATTAATCCAATACATATGGGCAACTATGTCCTAATTCATGTATCTTACCATGTAATGTATAAAATGTAAAATATTGTACTAATTCATTATATATAAATGATTATGGTGTGTTTAAACTTCTTTCATTAATTATTACATATTTTCTACACTCACAATGTTTGCCAGCTCGCTATATAATCAACTTAAATCAGTTAAATCCATCATGCAATGCATTTACTTCCAATTTTTTGTGATAAACTAATATATAATTGACTAAATAAACATCCTGCAAAGTTTCAATAAAAATTTCCAAGTTTTTCTTACGATTTCCGTGGTTTTTATTCAATTTTTATCGATATCAATAATATCCCGATATTTCCGTGTTTTTGAACTACCGATATTTCCGATATCATCGATATTTTATACCTTGGTCGAGATACATTGGATAATATACATACAGCTAGGGTTGGGCACGGGCCGGGCCGGGGATTGCATTTTCTAATATAGGAACCAGACCTTACCCGGCCCGGTTGAAACGAGCCGGTTCGGGCCGGGTCCACGAGTCCCCTTTTTTTTTGAAAAAAATAATAATAATCAAATTTGTACAGATTGCAAACTGCACTACACAGATTTGCACAGATTGCAACTGCACAGAGTCACATACTGCATTTATGCAGATTTTGTACAAATTCACCATTATTCACATCCAATCTAAATACAAAGTCCAACATCCAAGTTCATAAATTAACAATACATCCAAAATAACAATATTACATTGTCCAACATCTAAAAATCAAATCAACATACAAAATATTCGAAAGTCCAAGACATCCAAATTCCAAGAATCAAATAATCCAAAACAACATAAACATGACATCCGCAATAAATTTCAAATTAACATCCAAAACCACATCCAACGCCCAAGTTCCAACAACAATCCTCATTGAATCTGTACACAAAAATAGAATATAAACATGACAGTTTTAACGTCCAACATCATATTATCCTCATTGAAATTGAATCATTGAAATGCTATTCCAGAGAGTGGTCACTGTCAGCTACGAAAATGAAATGCTATGCAAGATTCTACTCAGTAGAATAAAGATAAAAGCCTAAGCAAGATGCTATGCATGACAGAAACAAAAGGATGCTAACAAAATTTGTTGCAATGGTAGTTGGGTCAACACCTATGCAATGAACTCATGCAACACATCCAGCAACTATAAACAGATTTCTGCAATAAATTAAATCCTGAGTTGCTTGAGGTGAGAAAACAGCACGGGTATCCTATATGTATATAACATGAATGATCCAGAAGTTGGATGAAGGAGGGTATCCTAGAAGATGGGGACATGGCTAGGGTGCTAATAAGTATTAAGCTTATTATTATTATTATAGTTAATATACACATAATTAAGAGATTATGAAGAATGCAGATGATGCTCAAGGCCAGGCTTCTATATTAAACCAAGCCTGAAGGCCCTGTGTGCAGATCGTTTAACGGTGTAATATTCCCTTATCAATGAAGCATAATATTCAGCATCTGAGGTAGTTTTACACTAATACCAACTTGACAGAGACACTTTACAACATTCTGGTTGTAAATCTTACGCAAGATAACACAGTAAATTGTAAGCTTCTAAAAAAACATAGCAATTTTTCAAGTTCAAGCCATACAATCTGGAGGGAAACTAAAATGAACTATAAATAATTTGCTATTTGATGAATTGGCTAGCAATTAACAAATGCACTATACGAAGAAGCCTTCGCTGTTATTCATCCAAGGAAATAAAAGCATCACTGTCAAGCAACCTTAGGGTAAAACCATAAAGAAGAGTCGTGACTAGTGCTCATGAATAATATAAGGACCTTCCTGCAACCTTAGAGTAAATGCATGTTATGATTATGGAAAGCACCTTCCTACAAATAACCAGGGACAAAGGAAACCCTGCCAATGTCTAGTATAACATAGTGTAATTTATGAATGTTGCAGATTGGTCACTTACTACATAGATAGACTCACGCATCCTATCTCACACCCAAAGGGCAAGATGAGGTAATGCTTAAAAAACATATGAAGTAATGCCAAGATTCAATTGATTTTAAAACAAAATTTGATAAAGCAGAGAAGAAAATGGGGGTTTGGTTTTTAGTTTTTACCTGTGAGACGGAGACTGAGTACCAGATTCAGATCCTTAAAAAATGTTGGCACTAATCACATAAAATTGACCTAAAAACACAACAAGTGATTCAGAATCAGAGAACTCGAAATGCAGAAAAACAACTAAATCAAACTCGACCCACATAATATTTAGGAATTTAAAACCCGAAATAAACCAAAGAACTCGAAATACAGATCAATTATATACACAGAGGTTGATTGAGAGAGGTGACAAATCGAGAAGATGGGTGGTGCAGTGGGGTGACTGGGTTCTGTAAGTCTGGGATGCCGTCGAAGTTGCTGGGCTGTCGTGGTGGTTGCCAGGACCGTCGTGATGTCGGGGTGGTGGAGGGGAGGGGACGATTCACAGACGGACGGCGAGAGAGAGTGAGAGACTCGAGTGAGAGATTAGAGTGACAGAGACAGAGTCGAATTCGAAAGGAGGAAACCTAAAACGAACGGTTAAGATTGGGCAGAGAGATGATCTTCAATCTCGTCCGTCCATTCTAATTACAAACGGGCCGGTCCAGGTACCCGTTTCTCTATACTTTTGGAACCGGCCCGAACTGAAAATGTCGACGACCCGCCCCGCCCGGCCCCGCCCCGTTTCTGTTTTACAAAATTAGGAATCTGCCCGTACCCGCCCCGAACCTCTATTACCCGCCCCGACCTGCGGTTCCTGTACCCGTTTGCCCACCTCTACATACAGCTGCTTCACAGAAACTTCTAAACATCATGATCTATTAGGCCAATGATATATATGTTTGAAACTCTAAATTATCAATGTTCTTGTCTTCTTCTTACCAAAAAAAAATCTGAGACATGCAGAATAAAATCTTAATTGGTTTTTCCAATATAATATTCGTTTTCTCCAATCGACACAAGTAAATACTTTATTATATTTTGGCCAAATTGGGTAAATAATCCTATGATCATAAGGTATTCGGAAGATAATCCATGTACTAAAAAAAACTCGGATTTAAACCCCTGTGGTGTACTTTGTTAGCAAATTTAGTCCAAAAGTGATTTTTTCGTTAACTATCTGTTAATATATGGGTAAAATTGTACTTTAACATGTGCACCTTCTTCTTCCTCGTCTTAATATAATCGAAGCTACATTTTTCGGGTCTACTCTCCGCCTAGGTAACGATGGCATTTGCAGAGTCTGAGACCGAACCCATGATTAAGAAAACATTTTTCATAATTCATCATACATATAAAGTTAACAAAAAATAACAAATATTAACATACACAAATGGCAGTGATCATACAAATTACTTATTCATCTAAAAAATTATCAAATGGGCAATCAAACGTAAGAAATGATTAACTTACGACAGCCTCGACATCTTTTGAGGTAAGAACAACAAGGACAGCTCCTGGTATCACCTTCCTCTTGTCAGTTCTCAACTAATTAGCCCAAAGCATGTTATTGAAACTCCCTCTAACCCTCTCCCCCCAAAACCCAGAACCACCATTGCAGAAACCACTTGGTCTTCTCAAATGGGTGTTTTTCAAAGCCACACAGCAAGAATCCATTCATGTTGCCTGCCAACTCTAATAGAATTCTAACCGATCAAAAATTGAAAATTCAGATAGTAGTTAAACCCCAGTCCCAGTAAAAATGTCAAAGTACAATTTTACCCATGTATTAACATATAATTAACAGACAAATTACTTTTGGACTAAATTTGCTAACGGAGTACACCACATGGGTTTAAATTCAAGTTTTTTTAGCACATGAATTATCTTCTGAATACCTTATGACCACATGAATCATTTATCCGATTTGACCTTCTATCTTTGTACGTTTTCATCTTTGACCTAATTTGTTCATATGTTTATATACAGAGATATACATATATACGATTGCCTATATGTACATATACAGAGAGCTTAAGGGGAGGGATCCCCATTTTTTGAAAAAAATGGGGATTAGGTGTGGGGCCCACTTCACATCTAATTTCAACGATCCGAACCGTCTATTTTGTTATTCTCGATTCATAGATCATCCTTGCAAAATATTAGCTAAATTGGAAATGTTTAAGACATCTAATTGGGTTCAAGGAAATGAACGAATACTTTGTTATATAAGAAAATATGAAATTTGATATTGATAATTAAATAGGCAAATGGTTTATGATTGAATTGAATTTTTGCAAGGATGATCTATGAATCGAGACTAACAAAATAGACGGTTCGGATCGTTGAAATTTGATGTGAAGTGGGCCCCACACCTAATCCCCATTTTTTTCAAAAAATGGGGATCCCTCCCCTTAAGCTCTCTGTGTACATATATATATATATATATATATATATATATATATATATATATATATATATATATATATATATATACAGTACAACACCTCTCGAGCGCTAATCAATGAATAAATTGATAAGACATTAATCACTCGTTTGAATCCACATCATAATATTTTTCATAATCTGAACCAATTATTCTTTAAGTATCATTTAAATATTATTTCCACAAAAACTCATTTAAATAGCGAAAACGTGAGGCCACTACCTCCATCCGTGTCTGTGTGATGAGGGGGACAGAGATAACTAATAGATATATCATATATGGGCAAAAGTCAAGTTCTAGCTAGCAAGCTCTCTAGAAAAGCAAGGCTTTGATTCTTTGAGAAACGGCTGAGACGTGTAAAGGTCAAGATCTTAAGAAAGAAATGCAGATCAGAGTAGAGAGAGGAGGAAAATGGCGTAAATATTCGTAGGGTAAAATGTCGAACGAGTGATCGAAATACTGGAATAGAGAGAGAATGATCCAGGCATATCTTGAATTGGAGAGATATGCATGCTAGGGTATCTTTTTGTCGGTTGAATCAATATGTATTCTGCATGTTTAGGTCAAACAACAAGCAACTGGCTATTAATGGTAATGTTGATAGTATTGGATCGAGATTGAAGTTTACCCACTTCTTTTTGCATATAAGTCAACCCTTGATTCATTGCGCTTTTGTAAATGTCAACCCAGCGCCCACCCGACGAAGATATCTTCTAGATGCGCACCTTTATTAGATGGATCAAATTCATTGACATCTTATGAAGGAAATAGATTTTCTGGTATACTTCAGAGCATTCTATAGTTTTAGTTTAGAGGTTTTAATCGTTAAATTTGGTCAAAGATATAATGATTTAGATCTAACGATTAAAGTAGTGGCAAAAAATAATAATGTTTACGCACCTTAGTGCGGGTTTGTTCCCCACACATTTCCCTCTTCTTTAACCTTTAACAATTTAACCCACAAGCGCTATGTTTCTAAAAAATAAAAAAAGACTGAAAATTCTAAAATATAACATGAATTTTTTTTGACATTGAACATTAAAAAACCTAAGCAAATGACGCTTTATTATAGTGGCGGAAATCAATTATGTTTATGCCCCATGGTGCAAGTTCAATCTCCATTGATCTCCATCCCCCAAAACAACTAACAATTAAACTCACTAACACCACCATTTGTAAAAAATGGAGAAACATTCAAGAACCTAAAATACACACATTTATATGTGTATCCTTTTTGGTTATAATGGAAAAGAATCCAATTCTTGACATGATTGATCCGAAAGCTTATACTTGATAGAACTTGTCATTCAGCTTGTTATGTGACCTAGCATTTCGTACATGAAATATGAAAACGTTGAAATGGAATAAATGTAAAAGGTGGTTGACTAAATTTTGTAGATAGATCTCACTTGAATAAGTTCGATCTTTGGTTTGATTTTAATTTAGTGATGTTGGCATTGGATGAGGATGGCATATATATATATTAGGCTGCCTTCATATGCATATGTATAGCTTATTCAAAGTGCTGCCGATAGCAAGTAGCCAACCTCAACAAACATTTCTAGAATCTCAACGATTTTCTTGTAAATGCCAACTTTCTCCTATTTTGGAATGGTTATCTCCAACACGCACCCAAGTCATAAAACAGTTGTATCGGAATAGCGAAGAACCAAACATGGAAAAAACAATATGTCGTTTTCACTAATTAACACCAAAATAGTTGACTAATTATTAACATTCTAATTGTTGCCCACTATTAAGGTATATATAAAGAAATACTAGAAGTGAAGTGGTGGAAGGGCTTGATGACCAAGGTTTTTCTCTTCAATCTACTGTTTTTTGAGTTCAAATTGTCAAATTTAAAATTTGGAGGTCAACACAAGACTAGTACAATCAACCCTTGGTGGGTTCGAGATATAAAACTAGATTATGGAAGACGGAATTTAAGCGGTTCACCTTTAAAAATGGATTACGTCCATTGTAGTATATTTGATGTGGATTATAATAGTTCTCAATACAATGTAATGCATTCTACTCTTCTGAATTTGATCTCCTTTAAAAGGGTACTCGGCCCTTTTATATAAGTCCTTAGTAAGCTCTAAAAGTCATGGGCCTTTAGTTCTCTCATTGTCCTACCAATAAATGGGTTGAATACGTAAGCGCGGTTTATAAGCTACTTTTCCATTGTTCGTTCGACATGGGGGAGGAAGTGACATTTAGACAGGTCTACTTGCATGATTTCCCGGGTCGACGCGTCTCAAACGCAACGCTCGTCCATGAGTGGTTGGAAAGTACCTTACCCAAGCGCTAGGCTTGCCACCATTTATGTCACTTCAAAGACTTCTTTTCTAGTTGATGGCTAATGCGTGGTTAGGAGTTGACGTCTGAACAGACTTGTCCTTAGAGCTCATTGCTAGAAATTTGTCAGGTCTGTCATTGGCCTGAGCAGTCAGAAAAAGCTTTAGGTTCTGCGCTTGTCTTTTCTTCTTCATAGACGACCTAGGACCAGAAGCGGTCGTCTTTTGTTGTTAGGATAGCGCTTTTGTATGCCAGATTTCCTGGGCTGGCTTGTAGCTCGATCTTAGTCTTCTCATCTTTTTGTGGGCTAACTCAAAGCCCATCCATTAAGTCTAAACAACTATACATTATTTTAAATTTTAATGGATCTATGCGTTAACATAAACTTTCTCCCTCGCTTGATGTAGAATACTACTTGTAATAAAAAAATGAAATACTACGATATTAAATGTCCTGAATTAAATCTACAAGTCTCTGTCTCCCCCTGCTGCTCATCCATTTTAAACAAACAAACTTTAAGAACCAAAGCAGAATTTGCGTTGAAGATTTGCAATTCCAAACAATATTTGCAAGTTGCAAACGGTCAAATATGGAAGCACTTATTTTGTAAGTATTTATTTGCTTTCAGTAGTAATCCACATGTTGCTTTTTGTAAACCTCCTTAGCTACGGATCAGGATCCTTTCCTGAGCTAAGGATGAGGATTCTGATCAATGAATGTGGGTCGTTGGATGACAATCCAACTATTACAAATAAAGAGATCCCTTTAAAGTTATAATAATTATAACCGTTAGATTGTCATCCAACGACCCACGCTCATTGGTCAGAATCCTCATCCTTAGCTCAGGAGAGGATCCTGATCCCTTAGCTACCACTACCTCTTTTAACAATTCATTAAAAAATTGTTAATTCTTAGAACATTGTTATATATGAGCTGCTGCTGAAGAATATTGTTAGATATGAGCTGCGGCTGCCCTTTTGTTTCCCTCCCATGGCTGCTTTTGTTCTGTAGTCATCACTCTCTCTCTCCCTCTCCCTCTCTCTCTCTGATATTCATTTCCACTATGGAAACGTTTACCAAATCAGTGACTCGTCTGAGCTCAGCTCAGCTTCTTCTAATAACACTCACTGTATTACTCTACGTCACATCGCCACCTTACGTCGCCGCCGCCCAAGCGGAGCTTCCCAGAGGCTTCAAAGCCGCTCCGGACCCTTCAATCCAAACCTTCCAACCTCTGCTCACGGACCCAACCGGCAACTTCTCACTGGGTTTCCTCCGAGTCAACAAAACCCAACTAGCTCTGGCTCTCCTCCACGTGCCTTCCTCCGACCCGTTTTGGCTCGCCAACCCGACCCAACTCGCCCGCTGGTCCGACCGCACCACCCTCCTCTTCAACGGCAGCCTCGTCCTCTTAGATTCCCAGTCGAGAGTATTCTGGTCAACTCACACCGAAACCGGCGATCGGGTTGCAATCCTCGACACCTCCAACGTCCAAATCCAAACACCTCAGGACAACGTTCTATGGCAGAGTTTTGACGTTCCCACAAATACCCTCGTCGAGAACCAGAATTTCACATCGACCATGAAGCTTGTCTCATCCAACGGCCTATATTCGATGCAATTGGGCAACGATTTCATGGGTCTGTACGCGAAGTTCAAACCAGGTTCAAACGCAGACCAAATGTACTGGAAACACAAAGCCATGGAAGTCAAGGCCCAAGTCGTCGAAGGAAAAGGACCCATTTACGCCCGAGTAGAGCCGGACGGGTTCATTGGAATGTACCAAACCGGGAACCCAGCTCCGGTCGACATCCAACCGTTCATGACCTATCCGAGGCTAATCAACGGCCTCCGTAAAGTCCGTTTGGAACCGGACGGAAACCTCAAGGCGTATTACTGGGGCGGTTCGAACTGGGCTTTGGATTTCCAGGCGATTGACACCACGTGCGAGCTTCCCAGTCCATGCGGTTCGTTCGGTTTGTGCGAGGCCGGGAACAGTTCGTGTTCGTGTTTGGATAACCAGACGGAGTTCCGGTCCGGCGAGTGTTTTCCGGTTCAGAGCGGCGACTTCTGCGGTTCCGGATGGGGGGAAATTAATAGCTTCTGGGTTTTAAGGAGGAGCGGCGTGGAGCTGCCGTACAAGGAGTTGATGGGGTATAAAACGATGTCGTCTTATGGGGAATGCGAACGAACCTGTGAAAGCAACTGTAGCTGTTGGGGCGCGGTGTACAACAACGGGTCCGGGTTTTGTTACTTGATTGATTACCCGATCCAGAGTTTGGTGGGCGTTGGGGATGAGAGTAAGATGGGTTATTTTAAGGTGCGGGAGGGTGCAGGAAGGAAGAAAATAAATGTGGGTGTGGGAGTTGGGATTGGGGTGGTTTGTGTGGCACTTTTGATATTTATTGGGGTGGTGGGGGTTTGGAGGTTTAGGGCTTGGAGGAGGAAGAGAGGAGGAGCAGGGAAGAGGTTCATGGGTCAAGATGGCGGTGTTTCCCCCGGCCCGTATAAGGATCTCGGGTCCGCAAGCTTTAAGTCCATTGAGATTGTCGGGCAAAATAGTTAAGGTTTGTTTGGGTCTGTCTCTTAGAGCGATTATTTGACAATTAAAAGTATGTCTGACTAAAAAATGTTCGTAACTTCAACTGAGGAACAAAAGTAGTACATTTCCAAACGAGCTATTAGGCAATGACGTACGGAATGACATGTTTTTGTGTGGGGCCTTTGGAGCATGGGAGTTTTGACCGACAGTGATGTTGATGGCCAACTCTTTCTGTGTTTGTGGTGGTGGGGTTCCAAGCCCTAATCTTTGTATTTAAATTTGTATGATATATGATCGGTGGACCCTGCCAAATCTCATTGTTGACATTGTATAGAGATTAGTGCGCCTTCAACGACTTTGTATCTCTGCAAGTTGTACAATCATTTTATATATGGATAATATATGAGCATGATCATACATCAACATTGAGTAATGGTAGAATATAGAAGATATTGATAGTAGTTATATCGACAGATAATTCAATGTCGTTATTCTTAAGTTCTGATAAAAGTATGAAGACATTGATAGTAGTTATATTGACAAGTAATTCAATAAAATTAACTGTCGATAGAAAATATAATTTTTTTTTCTTTGAAAAGATGGACAATTATAATCTAATTGCAATGTTTACATCTACGACAAGAATATTAAAGAAAAATTTCGGACCAATCTCGTTCCAAATGAATGAACCACCATACAAGGTAACAAACGAGGCAACTACGTGGGCAGCAACATTGCCAATTTGCCACCCCGCGCACAAACCCAAACTTTACTTCTCCTATTTGCGTAGCCAACGATTCAGTATCAAAGAGAAAACCTTTCATAGTAGCATCGACATCAATCTCCCAATTGATCATTCGGATTAGCGACTAGGCATCCGATTCGATCTCCACCTTCTTGTATTCGCCATCTCTGCAGTAAAACAAATATAATTAGAAACCTATAAGTTTTGAATGAAACTTTGAAATATGAGATATTACATGTATTTTTGTCCTTGTTCCTACGCACATTGCGGAAATAAGAGAATATTTTTGTTCACCACCCTCACATGGTAGTGATGTTCATCAGCCTATTTATTACCGTTATATGAGTTTAAATTTTGAAATTTGTATAGTTTATGGACACAAATCTCAAGTTTAAACTCATTATGTGGTAATAAATAGGGTGGTGAGCAAAAATAAGTTTTATTTTCATGGAAATGAGTATGCAATTTGTGTTTGAGAAATGATAAGAAAACTCTCTTAAAGTGCTATTCGCCACCTCATATTTTTTGTACAATATTTGATAATGTTGGTACGTGGATTGTGTCAAAAGGATGAAGTGGCAGAGAGTCTAAGAAGGGTCTCATTTTTGAGAGTCTATGGAGAGTCTCACTTTTGCGAGGATCTCTTGAGCATTTTTCTTTGTATTTTCATATTTAATAAGTGAGTATAAGACTACGATTATAATCCTTTATATTCGAAAGAAAAATGTTAAGGAGACTCTCTTAAAGTGAGACTCTCTATGAACTCTTTGTCACTTCATATTTTTGACACAAGATTCTATGATGCTGCCACAAAAATTTTGCTGAAAACATGAGGTGATGAAGAGTTTTAAAAAAAAATTCAGAAAATTTTAATATCTGAGGTTCTAGAACTTAATGTAAAAATATGGATTTCAGAAGTTTTTAATATTTGAGGTTCTAACTTATTGTAAAACTATGGACATCAGAAGTTTGTAATAATTGAGGTTCTAGAACTTATTGTAAAAATGTGGATTTCTTTGGCACTATGCCTCCAAATGACGCAATGGATGACATTTTATAGATTGTGATCCAACATTAAAAATCCATATATTTGGAAGCAATTAGTTAGGTAGCATAAACATATCTTAATTGCAAATTCCAGAGGAAGTCCTTTTTGTAGGTAAATTATTTAAACTCTCAAGTCTCAACCCCACACGAAGTCCTTTTTTGGAAACATCCTTGTGAAACTAATATACTCGACTTGAGAAAAGTTTGTGTTGGATCCATTATTTATATATTATGATCCAACATTATGATGAATTTTCTCATTTTATGAGAGTTTCATAATAAAATACTTCGGTAGAATTAAAAATAAAATTGCTCAATATAAATCATATTTCATTTTGTTAATTTTTAAATGCGTACACATATAAAATAATTTTAATTTTTAACTCATATTCGTTTTCCTTGACACCAACTAGGCCTTGGTTTTCTACATGTCGGAAAGTGTCTCTTTTATTTGTTTAATGCACATGAAGTACCTATAAACAAATCAAATTCTAGTGTATATAATTTATCTCATTAACACATTGACTATCACATACGCACATGTCCATGTTACTATTCCTAATTATGTGATGATTAACTAAACATGGTTGGTTTTGAATTTAACTTGAATCTTCTCACTGTACATTAAATGGCTTGTATGGGAAGTGTTTCTTTCTTCTTCTACTTGGCTGTTGGGGTGGAATCCTCCCTACTAACTTTAGGTTTTAAGACGCGTTGAATTTGAGCTCAATAAGAGATGATGATGAATCTCTCATTTATTTGATTTATCATCTATACAACCAATTACTTTAATGTTATGTTTAGTTTGACTCGACTGTTTGAAAGTACTTTTGAATTGTAGGAGGTACTCGAATAAAACTTTTGATGTTCTTCGACTAGAAGTGCTTTTGAACAAATGTTTCTACAAAAAGTATTCCCCTAAAATGGATACGGTAAGGTTCTCATCTTATTTCATATCAAAGTTCAGCCTTCATTTGTTGTGAAGTTGTAATGTGGTTAGGCCCAACTAATCTATTACATGACAAGATGGGCAATTACTTCTCTCAAAAAGGTCATACTGATCTGAGGCAGCGCAGTGTCCACCTTAATACAGAAGAGGCCCAATTAGAGACGGTTGATGTCATATTGTCTTGAAGTTGGACCATAACAAGAACCATCTTAATTATCTAATCTAGGGTTAGCTTATTCTATAATCCATGAGATCCAAGTTTTGCTTAATTGGCTCTGGTTGAGACCCAAATTCAAGGAGGTGCTGTGATGTTCCCATCACTTATGAGACTTAATTCCAGATAGAATCCTTCGACAAATTAGAGACTGAGTGCAAAATATAATAGTTAGTGTTTATACGTACTCTTCGTCAATAGTTTCTAGGTTCATCAATCAAAGGAAAAAGGAGCTGATGGGAGTGCTTTTGAAAAGTGAAGTAGCAGTGATGCTACATATTTTGGAACAGAGGTAGTTCATGATGAGTCCCATCGGGTGGAGAATGCTACAAGGATGTTCTCATCACCATGTCTTCTTCAAAAATTTCAAATGGTAAGTCAAACGGTTGTGTGCTTGCTTCTGAAAAGGACTATACTTCAAAATTCTACTTGTTACTACTCACTAAATGGAGACAGACAGCTTTGCAATTGCATGAACATTTTAGATGTAATGCTAGAGAGATTAAATTTTGTAAATTAAATGATATGAAAGTTAATGATTGAATTATTACTTAAATATTAATTAACGTGCTTATTTCTTATTGGTGATACATCATTTAGTTGTAAATTTAATTTATAAATTTAATCTACCTAGCATTACTTGTTATTTTGTAAACGAAGGAAAGCAGGTAGTCATCTCCTACAATATATTATTGATTAATATAAATGGAATCTAATTATTAAACTGAATATATATATATATATATATACATGGAGCTTAAGGGGAGGGATCCCCATTTTTTCAAAAAAAATGGGGACACGCTTCCCACCGTTAGATTGACTTTAATGAAATTGTGTGGTTGAGATTAAAACACAGACCATAGAATCTCAACCACATGATTTCATTTAATTCAAATCCAACGGTGGGGAGCGTGTCCCCATTTTTTTGAAAAAATGAGGATCCCTCCCCTTAAGCAATTCCTATATATATATATGTATATGTATATATATATATATATATGCGCGCGCGCACGAGATGACAAAAACCAAAAGAATTTGCGCCTAGCTACTAGCTGATATACAAGAGAAATTAGGGTTTCTCATCTTGCAATTGCATCTTATTCCTCTTAATTCTGTTGCCCAAAACTGTATGTTTCTTCTGTCATACAAAACATTTGGAACTGTACTTCGTACATATACTTCGATGTGACATTGACATGCAAAAACATACTGCATTTGCAGCACCTTGCTGCAGAAGTATATATGATGAATGTTGCTGTCATGGAATTGGAATATATTCCTACTCCATAGTCTAGATTGTTGACTTTGTATTTTAGGTAGGATCCTTGATTGATATCAATCCCATGTAATCACATGTAATCACACGTAATCCTATGTAATTAGTTTTTCCTTTCTATTTACGTTAGGGTTGTATACATATAAATGTCTATCGTTGAGAAGAATTACATATATTTTTCAAGCATTCTCTTTTTGGCATCTGAGCCAGGTTTAGAAAAAAAATTAGAAAAATCGCTTTGCTGTGTGCATAACCCAGCACTAGAATTACTAGCCGTGCCGTTAGTTGTGCAGCGCGTTGTCCGACCGCTAATCGCGCCACAAATTGTGTTGCGCGTCGTCCGACCAGCAAGCGACCCCATAGTTGCTGGGCTAAACCCATTCCATTATGTTCGTCTCGTTTTGTTCGCTCCATTCCGTTTCTTGCGAACCCCGATCTCCATTCACTCTGGCTGCCTGACTTGCAGGCTGAATACCAAATTACATGATCTCATAGCAGACCAGGATCTCGAATCACCTCGACTGCTAACCTACCACTGCAAACGGCCACACCTGATCAAACCATACCCGCATCTCTGAGTCGTCTGCATCACGCCGGAGAGCCAAATCTGCGAACTCGTCTCAGCTCACCTATAACATCCCACATTGACTAACGGAGAGGGGGTGATGTGCCTTATATGTACATGCTCCATTCCCTATAGCACGAGGCATTTTGGGAATTTACTGATTTCGGATTCCATCGGAACTCCGAAGTTAAGCAAGTTCGGACGAGAGCAATCCTATGCTGGGTGGCCGACTGGAAAGTTCTCGTTGGAGTTCCCAGAAATAAAACCGTGAGGTAATGGTAAGTTTAGAATGGACAATATCGTGCTACGGCAAAGTCGAGTTTAGGATGTGATATCACCCTGCAATTAGCAATCCAGACCAGCCCCTGTTGCTGCTTCAAAGTTACTATCTCTTTTTTAATTGTGTTTTGTTTTATAAAAATGTAAAAAGGAAAAAAAAAAAAAAAAAAGAAGAAAAAGGGAAAAAAGGAAAAAAAGGAAAAAAAAAACAATCAGCTTTGTTTTTCACTTGGCCTTTTTGTTTTGTCGTTGGGCTACTTTGTTAGGCCTATACTGATTATTTGCTTAGCTCAGTTTGCTTGGAGTTTAGGCTTCATCACTCACGCACTCACGTTATGACCTCGATTGTCGGAGCTAAGGTCAATTATGAACTTATGGCCGAGAAATTGTCTGCTTTGCTTACTGATATGGGTAACGATGGTAAAGATTTACAGGTTTTTGCATCTGCTACGAATAATGCATGGATAATTGATTTTGGTGCTACTGAACATATGACTTGTGATTCTAGACAGATACAGACCTTAAAACCGTCCACCAAAACTTTTGTAAGTGTTGCCAATAGTAATGTTGCCCTTATTATTGGGGAAGGCACTGTCTCCCTTTCTGATACCCTTAATCTTGATACTGTACTTGTTGTCCCTACCCTTGATTATAATTTGTTCGCCCATCATTGTCTTGTGATTTTTTGGCCTTCCTTTTGTGTCTTTAAAGACATTCGGACTCGCAAGACGATTGGTTATGGTATTAAAAAGGGAAAGCTCTACTACTTAGAGTTGGCATTTAACAGTACCCGGATTTTGACTCAAGCTCTTGTTATGGAAGGGTCTCGTGAGGAGAGGAATAAAGATTCGGGGGTTTGGTTGTGGCTTCGCCACCTTGGACATGCTTCTTTCAGGTATTTACAAAGGTTGTTTCCTAGCCTATTTGTTAAGCATGATGTTTCTAACTTTAAATGTGGTGTCTGTGAACTGGCTAAAAGTCATCATACTTCGTTTCCATCGAGTTTGAATAAAAGTTTAGCTCTGTTTATGGTAATCCATTTTGATGTTTGGGACCCTTTAAAACTGCTATATTTGGTGGTGCTCATTGGTTTATTACTTTATTGATGATTGCATACGTATGACTTGGGTTTGTTTGATGAAGTCCAAAAATGAAGTTCCTTCTTTGTTTCAGCGATTTCACAAAATGGTGCAAGTACAGTATAAGTCACAAATATAGGTTCTTAGGAGTGAAAATGACGGTGAGTATGTGAACTCTGAACTTCGTGCCTTTCTTGATCATCATGGTATTGCTCATCAAACTGCATGTTTGTCTACTTCATAACAAAATAGAGTTGCAGAACGCAAGAATCGTCAGCTTCTGAAGGTTGTTCGTGCTTCCTTACTTGAGGCGCGTCTTTCCTTATCTTATTAGGGAAAAACTCTCACCTCAGCAGCATATCTCATTAATCGTGTTCCATCTCAATCAGTTAACTTTCAAACACCATTTCAAGCTCTGTCCTCGCATATTGATGCCCCTGTAGTCCCCAATCTTCCACCTCACTTGTTTGGCTGTGTGGCATTCGTTTATATCCACAAATAGTAGAGGAGCAAGCTCAAACCTCGAGCCTTATGATGTGTGTTTGCAGGGTATGCTTCAAATAAAAAAGGATATCGATGTTATCACCCTCCGACAAAAAAATTGTTTGTCACTATGAATGTTGCATTTCATGAGAATGATATGTACTTTACTAATCCAGAGTCTTCACTTCAGGAGGAGAATCAGATAAAAGTTCAAACTCTTGATTATATTATTCCGAATACAGATATTGTGAATGATATGCATTTAAGTGGTGATATTTTGGAGAGAAGTGGTGATCTTTAAGTGGTGATATCTTGGAGAGAAGTGGTGATCATTCACAAGAAAATAATGTTGTGAATGACTTGGAGTTAAGTGGTAATATCTTGGAGACAAGTGGTGATCATTTGCAAGAAAACAATGTTGAAAACCTTGAAAGAGATAAGCGAACACCAGACAACTCACTATCAGCACCGCCATACAACTTAGTGTCGCCAACCATTTCACAATCAGTCTCACCACCCTTGAGCCCCAATAACCATAATCAATCATCTTCGATCTCGGATGCACCACAACGTCGTCTTCCTGATCGTGTTAATCGAGGTATTCCTAAAATTACTTACGAAGCTGACCTTAAGTGCAAAAATAGATATCCAGTTAATAAACCCAACCTCGAGTCTAATGTGTTGTATCTATTAAGCAATTATGTGTCTACCGGTCACATGTCAGAATCAAATAAGTCATTTGTGCATCAATTATCTATTGTATCTATTCTTAACAATGTGTAAGAGGCTTTAACTGAACCACGTTGGCAAACTGTAATGAATGAAGAATTGAAGTCTTTGAAGAAGAATGCTACTTGGGAGATCACAGACTTGCCAGCTGGCAAGAAACATGTGGGATGTAAATGGGTCTACACTGTGAAGTACAAAGTTGATGGGATGGTGGACCGCTTCAAGGCAAGACTAGTAGTGAAAGGGTACACTCAAAAGTATGGAATCGACTATACAAATACATTTGCCCCAATAGCCAAGATCAACACAGTCCGTGTTTTGTTGTCGTTGGCGGCAAACCTTAATTAGCCGTTACAACAATTCGATGTGAAGAACACATTCTTGCATGGAGATTTGACAAAAGAGATTTATATGGATCTTCTGCCAGAATGTAATGCTTTAGATAAATACAAGAGAAAGGTGTGCATATTGAAGAAATCCTTGTATGGTTTGAAGCAGTCCCCTTGAACATGGTTTATAAGATTCACAAAATCTATGAAAGCATTTGGTTACAGACAAAGTAATTCTGATCATACTCTATTCTTGAAAAGACAAAATGGGAAGCTTACTGCACTAATTGTGTACGTAAATGATATGGTGGTGATAGGGAATGATCCGGAAGAGCGTGTGGCCTTGCAAAGTTACCTGTCTACAGAATTTGAGATGAAGGACCTTGGATACTTGAAATATTTTCCACGGATATAGGTATCAAGAAGCAGTTCTTGAATTTTCTTGTCTTAGAGGTAGTATATTATTGATTTACTGCACGAAACAGGCATGTCAGCTTATCAGCCAGTAGCTACACCATTAGAGGAAGGATTAAAACTCAGTGTTGATCCTAATCAAGTACCAATTGACAAAGGGAGATACCAAAAGTTAGTAGGTCATTTAATGTATTCGGCACACACAAGACCAGACCTTGCTTATGCCTTGAGTGTAGTAAGTCAATATATGCATGACCCTGAATAGCAACATATGAATGCAATAATGAGGATTTTGCGATATTTGAAGGAAAGTCCTACCTAAGGAATTTTGTTTAAAAGGAATAACCATCTTAGAGTTGAAGGTTATATTGATGCAGATTGGACAGGTTTGGTTGGCGATAGGCACTCAACATTAGGTTACTTTACATTCATAGGGGGTAACTTGGTTACGTGGAGGAGTAAAAAACAGAATGTGGTTGCTCATTCTAGTGCAAAAGCTGAATATAGAGGTATGGCATTGGGGATTTATGAATTTTTGTGGCTTAAGCTTTTGTTAAGTGATTTGGGTATAAATCATGATCCTCCCATGAAATTATTTTGTGATAATAAAGCTGCCCGTGATATTACACATAATCCAGTACAACATGATAGAATAAAGCATGTTGAAGTTGATCAATTCTTCATCAAAGAAAAATCGGAAGGAAAAATAATCGAGTTACTGACAATCAGAACGGAAGATCAGTTGGCAGATATTCTCACAAAGGCTTTTTCGAGTCATAAGTTTTCAGGTTTCTTACACAAGTTGGGGCATATGTGACATAACTTGAGGGGAGTGTTGACTTTGTGTTTTAGGTAGGATCCTTGATTGATATCAATCCCATGTAATCACACGTAATCCTGTGTAATTAATTTTTTCTTTCTATTTACGTTAGGCTTGTATACATATAAATACCTCTCATTGAGAAGAATACATATATCTTTCGAGCATTCTCTTCTCAGATAATCTGATCTGTTTCAACCTCCAATGATTAACTGGTTGTTTTCGATCAATGTATACAATCTTATAGCCTACGCGTAGGTGTCTGATCTGTTTCAACCTCCAATGATTAACTGGTTGTCTTCGATCAATGTATACAATCTTATAGCCTACGCGTAGGTGAATGCCACACACACACACACACACACACACACACATGTATATATATAAACAGAGTGTAAATAATGATTGCTTTATGGGTACGTTAGCATTTCCATAAAAAGAAATAAAAGGGGCAGTCTTACTTGGCTTGTGCGTCCTTCATTCCGTCCATAGATATTGTACACAACGGATATATATATGTGGCTGTGAGCAGTGGCGAAGCTACAGAGGGACTGGGAGGGGCGTCCGCCCCTCCCCTCGCCAGAAATTAAGCCCAGGAGGGTGGTTCCGCCCCTCTGGTCTTGTCGGAATTAATGGCTACACCTACACTGCATATCAGTTCCTATCTGGGTTTCTGTTTGAGTTTCTGCTGCTGTGCAGCAGCTTATGTTTTTGTTTTCAAATCCCTTAAATGAAACGACATCGTTTCATTTAAAAAAAAAACAAGCTCCTTACTAAAACGCGCCGTTTCATTTGATAGGTTAAAAAATAAAAAAAAAACTTAAAGGGAACATTGTCCCGTGCCTTTAAAGCAGCCAACACTTTTTTAAAACAAAACTCCTTTTTAAAAACCAATCAGAACAACCGTCCCCCCCCCCCCAAAATCCCAGCAATAGTTTCAGTTTTAGTGCCTTCCGTCCCGTTCCATTGTCCCTTATTTCTCCTTCAAGCCAAGCCAGCCAGCCGCCAGCCTCTAGCAGCTAACCTATTGGTTGGTTTTTCACTTCTCTCTCAATTTTGGGTAAATTTTTTAACTTTCTAATTTATATTATCCCTAACCCTAATTGTTTAATTAATACGAAATTTTAGTTTATTAATATAGAATCATAGAGTAACACACTAATATAGTTATTGATTATTGATTTTTGCGTATAAATATGAATCCTATGAAGATTGTGAAAACACCATTGCGTAACAAAATGAGAGATCAATGGTTGAGTGATAGCATGCTTGTTATATTGAGAGAGATGTATTTACTTTTATTGATAATGAGCCTATTATGAGACGTTTTCATGATATGAAACCTCGTCGGCAACAATTGTAATTTGTTTGTATTGATAAATTATGGAAGACATTATTATAGAAAATGATTTGGTTATTGCTATCGTTTTGAACCTTGCACTCTTTTAACTTCGCCCCTCCCCCCGTCAATTCCTGGCTTCGCCACTGGCTGTGAGCCTGTGATTAGAACATAAGGTTTTTTTATCTTTTTGTTTCTGCATGAACGATAGCGCATATGTATATGTTAATTCCTTGATTGCATATATATGACCAACAACAAATCAAAATATTAAATATGAATAAATATAGACTTAATTGTAATCCAAAGATTTTTTACTTTATTGTTAAGACAAGTAAGCTACTAAACGCAAACCCTAGCTAGCATGATCTTTAAAAACCTCAGGTTAATTGTACTGCTCTGAAGATTTTAATTGTAACCATAATTTGCTTATATATATGTTGCTAAACTATGAATATAAATTAACTATTAATCATGTCCCTTTTTTTTTTTTTTTTATATTAAGGTTGGTTCTATAAATTAACAAATTCAAATATGTCAGATATCACGCTGGTTGGTTCAACCAAAACCACGTAGAATTTGCTAATTAGGGCTTATTTTGGGGTTTAATTTTCTGATATCATTCTTCTTACCAATGAGGAAAATATATAATGTACAAGATTGATTTACAAGGAAAGAAAAATCAAATAACATCTTTCCTAATTACAATCTGATTACAAGGACCCAAATAGGTAACTAAACTAATTACAATAGGTCAACTCTCCAACACTCCCACTCAAGTTGGTGCATACATGTCGTTCATGCCCAACTTGACAAGAGAGTTGTAGAGTGCTTGACTTGCAACAATTTTAGTTAAGATATCCACTAATTGATCCTCTGACTTTACGAACGGGAATTGAATAATATTCCCATCCAACTTCTCCTTAATGAAGTGTTTGTCAACTTCCACATGTTTCGTGCGATCATGTTGGATTGGGTTGTGTGAGATATCATTAGCTGCTTTATTATCACAAAACAAATCTGAGGCTGAATTTGAAGGATACTTGAGCTCAGCAAGTAACATCCAAAGCCATAATAGTTCAATACTCCTTGTGCCATACCCTTATATTCCGCCTCTTCACTTGATAAAGCAACCACTTTCTGTTTCTTACTCCGCCAAGTCACTAAATTTCCTCCCACAAATGTAAAGTAACCATATGTGGACCGTTGATCAGTAATGTTTCCTGCCCAATCTGTATCGGTGTAACCTTATATCCGGCAATGATCATTCTTGGAAAACATGATGCCTCTACCCGGGGAGGACTTTAGGTATCATAACATGCATTCAACGGCACCCATATGTGTATTACTCGGAGAATGCATAAACTGACTAACAACACTTACTGTCTTTCATCTTGAACTCGGTTGTTAGGCAATCTTTTAGCCTTGAGATTTCCTCTTTGTCATTAGCCGTAACAATCATATCATCCACATAAATAATAAGTGTCATCAATTTCCCCATTCGAAGTTTCAAGAAAAGTGTATGATCGAAATTGCTCTGCCTGAACCCATATTTAATCATAGATGTCTGAAACCTACCAAACCATGCTCGAGGTGATTGTTTTAACACATACAACGCTTTATTCAACTTGCACACTACTTCGAGTTGTAAAACCGATGCATAACTAGGTGGAATATCCATATACATTTCTTCTTTAAGATTACCGTATTAATCTTTGCTACTAGGGCAAATCATCTGAGTGTATCCCTTGGCCACCAATCGTGCTTTGTATCGTTCAACGGACCCATCAGCTTTGTACTTTATGGTGTACACCCATCGACATCCAACTCTTTTCTTTCCTCAGGGTAGTGGAACTAAATCCCATGTTTGATTTTTCTGAAGTGCAGCCATTTCTTCCTTCATTGCCTTGGTCTATCGATTGTCAAATAAAGCTTCCTTCAATGAACTTAGTGTGCCATCATTGGATAATTATTGTACAAAAGCTTTATCGGGTTCTGATAATTTTTGTGATGACACATAGTTGGCAATGAGACATTTAAAGCCTTTCGTTGTTTCCGGTGAATATCGATTGGGTGGCTTTCCTCGATTGTGCCTAAAATGTAATTGATGGTTTGGAACAACATATATATCAACAATGATAGTAAAGCTTACCTCAGGAATATTCTCAGGAGTATGGTCATCTGGTGGTACTATATTTGGAAATGAGGAGGGATGAGTATCAGTAGAAGTCTCAAAATTGACAAATGGCAGCACTATTATCGTGGGTAAGAACGACACTGCCGTGCCTGCTGTTGGTTCTGTGGGCAGCACTATAGTTGCTGTTGGCTGGCCTGGTAGCGCAACCATTATAGGTTCGGCTAATGATAGTGGAAGATCAATAGTAGCATCCATGGTCCAAACCTTCTTGTCATGTCGTGTCTCCCCCTGAGGAGGAGGATTGGAAAAAGCCGAAGGGTATTACATCTCGGACTCATAAAAAAGTAACATCCATAGTAACATACATTCGATGTGAAGAATAATGGTAGCAATGGTACCCTTTCTGATGAAGTCCGTACCCCATAAAAATACAATGGAGAGGACACGGGTCAAGTTTCGTCTATTAATTTTTATGAAGATGAACAAATGAAACACATCCGTAAACTCGAGGTGGGAGTACCAAAACCGATGGTAGATGCACAAATGTAACAAGAACTTGTAAGGGGGTAAGAAAATCCAGGACTTTGGATGGCAGGCGGTTGATAAGATAAGTGGCAATCTGAAGAGCAACATCCCAATAGGAGTGAGGAACATGTGCCCCAATCAAGAGTGAGCGAGCTATTTCTAAGAGATGACGATTTTTACGCTCAGCCACCCTATTCTGTTGAGGAGTATGAAGATATGTAGTTTCGTGAAGAATTCTGTGATTAGTTAAATAATGTGAAAAATCATTATTAACATATTCACTACCATTATCAAAACTCAAAATCCAGATTTTAATAGAAAACTATGTCTGAACCATGGTGTGGAAGGTCTTAAAAGTAAAAAATACATCAATTTTATGCTTAAAAATATATAACCATGTCGTATGTGTGAAATCATCTATGAAAGTTACACACCACTAAATACCAGATGAAGTAGTAATTAGAGATGATCCCCAAACATCCGAATGAATGAGACCAAAATGAATAACACTTTTATTAGAATTTTGCGGATAAGAAACACGGTGACTTTTGGTAAGTATGCAAGTGTCACATTTAAAGTCTGAAACCAAACAACCAACAAATAAATCTGGAAACATATGTTGCAAAAAACTGAACGATGGATGACCCAAACGGTGATGCCCTAACCATATTTGACGCCACTTGTGATCAATGTCTCATTGGATGAGATTGACCCGCCCTGTACTGACATCATCCACAAAATATAGATACCCCATCTTAGTACCACGACTAATTATCTTATTCGTGAGAATATCTTGTATAAGATAAAACTTTGGATACATTAGCACACAACAGTTCAATTGTTCAGTTGCTTGGTGATGAGACATCAATTTATGCTTTAGTGAAGGTACAAGTAATGTATGAGGCAAAAAGAGAGTAAGCGTGAGGAGCATGGTGTCATCGCCAGTTATCGGTGAGGTGACTCCATTAGCATTAGTAATATTACGTCAAAATGAAACGGTATCACAAGCTAAATAAGTGGGATCATAAGTCATATGGTTTGTGGCACTGGAGTCAATGATCCATCCGGGTGGAGTATCATCACTATTCATATTAAAAGCATAACCACAGTTACCTGAGGACTCTAGAGACATGTCGGAAGAACTCGAAATAAGAGGAGGATCATCCTGAGATATTGAAGATAGTTGGGACACGGAGGTGGTGAGATTGGCTTGCCCAAGCTTGGCTTGCACGTCTCGTTCCCGTTGTTTATGAAGCTTTAATGGTTCCTACCAGTTAAGATAACCATGCAACTGGAAGCAATTATCGCGGCCATGCTTCTCACTACCATAGTAAGTACAACCACAAGCCGGGACATGTGGTTTAGGACAAGGAGGGCGGTGACCCATGGTAAGCATTGTGTTGGGCTCGGGGTAATAGCCTGGGGTTGCAGTCCTGGGCTCAATGCATGTGGCTTCTTGGGGGTGTGGGGACAAGGTAGAGTAGTGGCTCGTGCTGCAGGTCGAGCCACCGTGGTTGTCCCACATGGTAGCTATCCTCTAATATTCATAACAGTATGTTGCATTCCTTCCCAGCGAACATAGGCAAAGGTTTGTTCGACGGAAGGAAAAGGCTCAGTTCGTAGGATATCACTACGAATTTTATCAAACATCTCATCCAATCTTGCAAGAAAAGTGTACACACGATCCGTTTGAACAATTTTATTATAAATTTCAATATCAGTACCGTACTTCATCGGCTTGGGTCGACGATAATCAATCTCTTGCCACAAAGATTGAAGATCACTATAGTATGTCTCCACCGGTTGTTCGTCTTGCCTAATGCGAGAGGCCTTGCAGCTAAGATCATAAACTTGAGATATATCGGAATAGTCATAATATGTGCGAGCAACTGCGTCCTACACTTCCTTTGTCGTCGCTAGTCAAAGAAAATACCCAATCAAATTGGGTTCCATAGAGTTAATGAGCCAACCCTTCACAGTAGCATTCCCTGTACGCTATTTGGTGAAGGTCGGATCGTCGGTAGGTGGTTGGGGATTACCCCCAAACAAGTATCCCAACTTGTCTTTTCTAGCAACAAACATCTCAACAATTTGAGACCAAACTCCATAATTGGCACCATTGAGTTTGATGCCAATCGAAGCAGTAGACGAATCATGATGGAAAATCTGTGTAACAACTTGTGGTAGAGGTAGGGTAGGATTCATGGTAGGGTAGTAGTGTTTAGGGTTGCAGTGTTTAGTGTAGGAGTAGAATCGGTTAGGATGAGATTGTTTATACCGCGGAGTGGTGGTAGGTTCTCCATGGGAGGGCCGAGTTTGCCTGAGGGAACAGGCAGAGTAGAAATCCTAGGATCTTTGCTTTGATACCATGCTAATTAGGGCTTATTTTGGGGTTTAATTTTCTGATATCATTCTTCTCACCAAGGAGGAAAATATATAATGTACAAGATTGATTTACAAGGAAAGAAACATCAAATAAAATCTTTCCTAATTACAACCTGATTACAAGGACCCAAATAAATCACTAAACTAATTACAAAAGGTCAATTCTCCAACATAGCGCCATTTACTTAAAAAGGATGCTTTCGAGTGGTTAATTGAATAGTATTTAGTGGCCAAGTGCATTGAGTCAAATATTTGTGGGACAAAGAAGGTGATTATTTTAGGGAGCTGATTTTCACACATCTTTTATAGCTTTTCTCACACCCCTTTTTGTTTCAGGCCATCGGATTGAATAAATCAAATGAAAACAAAGGACATGATTAGCTAGAGGTGTGTAGGAAGCTATAAAAGGTGTGTGTTTATCATTTCCCTTATTTTATCCCAGATATGTTTGTGGGAGGGATGACATGAAAGAAAGTTCCTCACGCTTACCCACTTTCGGGCAACAAAAAAAATAAGATACCCAAAAGGGCTTTGCCTGTGTGCTGAAGTACTCGATACACTTGTACAGTTAGCCACTTTCACTACCGACATTACTATTTTTGGTTCAGCTTTTTCATTAGATCTGGGCCTCTACATAACATCGAGAGAAAGAACACGTACACCACACTGTAAATCATCAAACCACTCGCCCTTATGAGATCTCAGTTGCCCTGTATGATCAGGGAGTATATATTATGAAGACATGCATGTCTTCTGGTTTCTTTGAAGGCAAGATAGACTTACTTTCTTGCAAAGTCCCAAGCTAAAGGTGTAATCCATGAATACAGTACACCTTTAGAATACAAATACCATAATTCTAACAATTCATTATACCGTGCAAACAATATGAACCATTTATTCTACCGTACCGTGTAAACATTACAAAATATCACAATTTGAACTATTCATCATGGCGTTTGTAAAATGATGTTAATTTAAATCATTACTGAACATTGTGACACTATCTCACTTTATAAATGTCCTAGTTTGAATCGTTCGTTTTTAATTTTTAATTTTTAAATTTTTTTTTTTTTTATCATTATCTAAAGATCGTCTCTAAAAGAATTCATTTAATATGACGACTGTTTAGTCATCCTTATGTGTTGAAAAAATCAATAGTTTTGCTAACAAGTAATATATATCTTTTTTATTAACCATCAATTTGTTTAATTCATATGGATAACTAATCGATCTCCAAATTCATTAAAAATTTTAGAGGCTATTTTTAGATAATGAAAAGAGAATGAATTGTTTGAATTATGATGTTTGCTTGGTAAAATAATGTCACATCATCATGTAAGAAGGAATGCCTCATTACATATAAATATGAATATGACTCTTTACATGTAAAGAGCCAAGTATCAACCCTTAGGCTAGGGTACACAATGTGCCAGCTGAATAATTAGATATTAAACTTCTTATTAAAGTGAGTCGAACCTTAAACGGTTAAAACCTCCAACTTGTAGGAAGAATATCCCTAAACTATAGTGATACTGACTTATAAACAATTTGCTAACCTCCAACTTGTAGGAAGAATACCCCTAAACTATACTTTAGGGATATTCTTCCTAAAGTGAATTTTGTCGCTAAGCAGTAAGGATATTAATTTAAAATCGTGTTCAATGTTTCCTATAATGATATAGGATCCTCTCCAAATTCTCTTTGTGAGGATTCTTGAGATCCTTTAATCGTGTCATTTCATCTTACATCGTGCGGTCAGAAATCATTTTAAATTTTTTTATTTTAAATTGAACACAAACAGTAACTCACGAAAACTGATTGCACAATGTACGATGAACGACCATGATTAAAATATCCTCGAAATCCTCACAAAAAGGATCCGACGAGGATCCTATCTCTCTTATAATTAGCTAGGGTGTCTAATCGGCTTCTTTAATTAATTCTTCAATTTGACGTTGAATTATTGGTGGCTTTCCTGTTTTTAGGGTAATTCTTCAATTTGACGTTGAATTATTGCGTGTTTAGCTGACAAGTACTTAAAATTTGAAAATAATGGGTTAGTGACCAACTAACACACCAACTTCACTCCTTATTCAACCCCGCAAATTTGGGAATCACCAAATAAACAATGTTCTAAAAGATGCTATGTGCTAGTTGGACGGCGGGCTCAAGCCTAGCTACTAAGCGGATTTAAGTAAATCTATTATATTTCATTTAAATAAGTGTATGTTTATACTTAAATATTTATAATTTCATCATAAACTACAAAATAGAATGACATATATATTATGTTTGGGGATCATTCATATAATGTGTGTTTATTTAAGTATGCAACAAGTTTCTTATAATTTATTAAAAAAAACGTAAAATAAAAGTTATTTATTTTCTGTCTAAGTGAGTCATGACCTAGGCGGGTGCTTGAGCGGGCTAGGTGGTCTAGGGGGTGCCTAGGCGATCTAGGCGCCCTTTCTTATTTTTCAAACGCCTATGCTTAATTGGGACAATGACCAGCTATCTAGGCGGTGCTATACGGAGATTTTTAAAACAGTCCTAATAACCCAAAAAAAGAAAAAAAACTAATGAGGATCCCAATAGATATGCCATCCATCCTGGTCTCCTCTCTTTGAGCGTTTTCATAATTTAAAAGGTTTTGTTTTGGAAATATCGATGTCCCTAAAATTAAAAAAAAAAGAAGTTTTGTTTTGGATTACTATGTAGAGAAATTAGGGACTTTTTTGTTTAAAACATAGAGCATCTAATTCTGACCTAAAACTAAGGTTTTAAAAAATACTAGGCGCTAGTCGGACGGCGTGCTTAGACGGCCTAGGTAAATTTAGTTAAATTTATTATATATCATGTAAAATTAATTAAATTTACTCTATAATATATAAATAAACTTTGAATAAAATGTTATTTTAAAAATGAATATCTATAGGTAAGTATATATGTAAAATTTTAAACAATTTATGTTAGATTTATATATTTTAAAGCCCATAAGTTTTGTTGGACCTTTTATTCTCATTAACAAAATGAAAGTTGGGCTTTAATCCTTGTGTTTGTTGATTTGCACATAATAAAAAAGGTAACTAAAGTCTAAGGCTGCTAAAGGTGCTAAAAGTCTAAACCATTGCCGTCGTCAACCATTCCCGTTTCTGCAATTGTAGATCCAGTTCCATCCCTCTTCTTCCTCTGCAGATTTCTCCAACCAATCCCACAGCGGCTTCCTCGCTTCTTCTTCCTCTTCAGATTTCTCCAACCAATGTCGACATATTCGTTCGCAATTGCAGATCGATTTTGTTTGCACATCGAGAGGGAGATGGCGAGACTCAGGGAGACAAATCGGGTCTTGCGACAGATGTTCTTTCTCAAGCCGCCAAACCACCTAGCATCTAACCAGACCGCCTAGCGTCCGCCCAGACCGCCCAGCCGGTGTAAGCTAATAATGTTGCCGATCTTAGAAACGATTTTGGGTAATCGCGGCGGAGCACTGCCGCCCAATGCCTAGACGGCGCCTAGACCGTTTTTTAGAACACTGCCTAAAACTATTAGGTTTAGAGTTCGACGCTATTTACAAGGACACAAAAAATAATTCGTCGCAGAAAGTAAATTATATTCTTCAAAGTGTAATTGTTCTATTAATTTACTATGGTTTTATTAAATTCAAGGAGCTCCCCTATTATTACTGTTGTCAGTTCTATCTTTTGTTCTTTCCTATTTTTGGGTTTCCTGATTAAAACGTAAAGGTTTACCATTTGTAACTGAAACTGCATTAACAATTGAAAGAAAAAAAAATGCATTAACAATAATTAAGAGGTCAGGAGAGAAATAAACTTTAGACATGTCATGCATAATGAGGGTCCGTCAGGTAGCGTTTTACAAACGAATTTCGGAAAAACTGTTTTGTAAAACGGAACGACAAATAGATTTTGCATTTTTATGATTTTAGAACGCGTCTGGTAGTTTAGTCCGAGAAGTTCGAGAATGATCTAGAGAATGAAAACATTGAAAACGCATTTGATACTAAATGTCAAATACTTGATAAAAAAATAAATTTGTGTTTCATAGTGATGGTGATGGTGGTGGTAAGGATGGTGGTTGAGACAGGAGTGGTGTTGGTAGCAATGGTGGTTGAAGTAGTGATAGTAGTGGTAACAATAAAGGTGTTAGTAGTGGTGGGATATAGGTGGTGGCAATAGCGAGGTAGAGGGCAATGGTGAAGGGAATGATGTGGTGGTGGTGGTGGTTAATGCAATAGTGGTAGAGAATGGTTGTGTTAATATTGGTTATAAGGGATGGTTGTGAAAATGATGGTTGAGAGGTGGGGATGATGGTGGCGAAGATGGTGGAGGTGGCCATGGTGAGGGTAATGGGATGAAGAATGTGTTGATGGTGGTGGTGGTGGTGGCAATTGTGGTGCAAGATGGTGGTGATAATGGCATTGGTGGTGGTCACAATAGTGAGACGATGGAGGTGGTGATGGCATGGTGGCAGGGGGATGACAGTGGATAATATGGTGGTGATGATGGCATTGATGGTGGCCACAATAGTGAAACGATTGAGGTGGTGATGGCATGGTGGTAGGGGGATGACAGTGGATAATATGGTGGTGATGGTGATGTTAGTGGTGGTGGTAATGGTGGTAGCGGAGGCACAATGGTGGTGGTCATGGTGAGATGGTGACAGTAATGTTGGTTGTGGTAATGGCAAGATGGTGGAGATGGTGGTTGCCATGATGGTGAGGGTGATGGTGGTGGAGGATATGGTGGTTGGAGGTGGTGGTGTCAAAGGTGGTGGCCATGGTGGCGATGATGGTGAGACGATGAAGAATGTGGTGGTTTGTAGTGGCGGTGGCGTAGTGATGGTAGTGTTGGGATACATGAAACTCTAACTTTGTTTTATAATGTATCTTTTGTTTTTATTATGTTGAAAACTATTTTTGGAAAAGAGATAAAACATCAATTTATTGTCCTACATAGGCTAAATATTGGTTTTTGCGTTTTTCATTTTCTGAGTTTATTTTCACAAAACAGTATACCACGCATTGCATCTAAAAAATGAAAAACTGTTTTAAAAAACATTTACGAACAGACCCTAATATTTCATGAATTTCAAAGTTGTCTTCTTTCAGAGTAAGGAGTAGGGGAACCTCATGGCTGCTTTTATTTCGTGGACCCAAATGATCACTATCATCCATTTCATTACCATCATAGAAAGACACAACTCCATGTTAACCGATGGCAATGACATCCTGCAAGTCAGTTCACTACCCCCTACCTACTTGCCATCAAGTATTTATCAAAATCTCCATCTTCATTGGCTATCCATTTCTCTTTGAGCTTAAATTATGAATTATCATTCGAAATGTTCTTATCGTACTTTATTTGGAAAGAATATTGGGGTGGAAGATTTGGATTAAATCACACAATGAATCAACCATAATTGATTTTCGAATTCCTTATTTATCATATTAGAACTTGGAATCTCTTTGGTAAAAATGAAGAGGAATATCACTATAAAATAGTGTTAGATGCCAAGAAAATTGGATTTTAGATTCAAATCATTATTTGAGTTGATCTTGATGTGAACAATATATAATTCAAACAAAAAAACAAACTGTAGTAGAGTTGTTTCTGCCATATGATAGTGATGAATGACAATACAACCCAGTTATAGATGTATTCAAATTTGACGACTAAATTTAACACTTAAACACGGGTACGTCACTTATCTAGCTTTTACTGTCACTCATCATTGCATTCCCTCACATGGCAAGAACAACTACACTAAAGTTTTTCTCCGTTACACTGACAACTATGACAAAACACATGCGCTGTCTGACAATAAACGTCACTGCAATTATTACACGTAATATTCTGTGATATATGAGTAATGCTCCAATAAAAGCAAATGATCAATACTTTTTCTTTTTTATTGTACGCGATGAATTTTATTGATAATGAAAAAACGAAGTTACATCTTGTCAGGGGGAAAACCTTGCTCCTCTAGAAACGAAAACAAGAATGATATGAAGAAAAGAGGGGGGTCATGAAACCAAACTCCTCTAAAACCAAATCTGAAGGTTTAAATCTGCAATACAAGTCCAACAACACCATAAAGTTGGGGGGAAAAAAGGTGAGACAAACCTATATGTCAAGATGCACATTAATTTGTAAAGCGACAGCTAGGCAAGCCAATATATTCCGAAACAAAGAAGCACTAGCTACCGCTGGAGGGGAAACATGTCGTGTTAAAGTTGGAGAAGACAAGCTCATGTTAGCAAAATTATCCACAATAAAATTTTCTTCACGATATATGTCAGATGCGTATGAAGTCATTTTAAGAACGCGGTCCAAACAAATAGACCATTATGTACAAAGAGGCAAAGGAAGATTAAAATCAGTCGATTGGAGAGCATAAATAATACTAGAAGAGTCACTTTCCAACCAAAGAAAATGTCAACTCCATTGATATGCAAACTTTACACCAATAATAGTTGCTGATAATTCTATAAAAAAAAAAGTTGCGATGAACCCATTTGCAGAAACCATAAAAAAATCGACCATGACAATTCTTGAAAACTCCACCACAAGCAGCAAAACCCAACAAAACCAAGATTTCCTTTAGATAAACTATATGTATTAAGTTTAATCCAAGGAAATCAAGTAGAATACCAAAGCACATGGGGAATAGTAGGCGCCTTGCAATAGATATGTGGGATCCTTAGACAAGAAATGATAGGAAGCCATGAGAGTAACTAGGAACAAACTTCCCACCATGAATGATCCTAAAATAGATAGACATGCAAAGACGATGAAAAAAATGGGTCGACCCTAAAAACTAAACTTATTTTGAGCTTTCCAAATAGCTAAAATAGTAAAAAGACCTGCAAAAACCCAGGGATTGTGCAACTGTTAGGAAAATGGCTTATGCATAGACAACAAAAAAAGCAGTCAAAGAATATGAAATAGGCAAAAGGTACCAATCTGACATACTCCAAAGCTGCCCAAATATCCAACCGCTGAAGAGAAGGTGAGCAATAGAATCTTCAAAATATGACACAAACAACAATTGGATGCTAAAGAAATACCACGTCATTGTAGTGCACCCTTGGTAGGAAGTTTATCATGAAAAAAAAGGGTCAAGCCAAAATAGATAGTTGTGGCAGAATAAAATTTCACCAACTAACATTAGCCTAAACACAATCACTATGTTTTCTTCTGATAAGATGATAACCAGAAGAAAAGGAAAAGTTCTAGTAGGCGAGGGCTCCCAAATTAATTTGTCATCCTCTACACTTAAAGGCAAAGGTAGATGTAAAATGAGTAAAGCTATTTAAATATACAAAATTGACGCACTTGCTGATACACTTTCTAATATAGAAGGATCCCCAATATAATAGTAGAATCCTCTCTATTAGATAATCAAATAGGGTTGATTTTGTATGTTTAAACAAGGCTTAAATGTTAAAATGGTCCCTGTGTTTTAGTAATTGGGTCAATTTAGTCCCTGTGTTTTCAACTTGGCCAATCTGGTTCCTGTATTTATCTTCGTTAGCCAATTAAGGACATTTCCATCTAATTTTTGTAATAAAAAAAAAATTATTATTATAATCTTATTTATAAAATTATAATTTATTTGATTTAAAATATTTAAAATGAAATAAAATTAAAAATTAAAAGAAAAATTATTCTTCTCCCAACTCTCCGGCCTCCTCCCTAACATTATCCCATATTTTCTATGTCACAACCTTAATCATTTTTTCAGATTGGAAGTTTTATTTCTTATATGTGTTATTTCTCATCAATTTGCATTTTTCTGTAAAGAGAAAAGGGTCATTATTTCTCATTTGGTTTTTCTTATAAATTTTTTAAAAGAGATTGAATGAAATCTTCTTAATTGGCTAATAGAGATAAACACAAGCCAAATCGAAAATACGAAGACTAAATTGGTCATACGGCTATAACACATGGACCATTTTGACATTTAAGACTTTAAACAACATTATTAAAACTCTCTCCAACGTAAACCAATAAAAATACTAACATGATAGATCTATAGACCTATTCTTTTGGAAGGCCATTAACAAAATTTCCCTCATTTTGCGGTTGTCAATCTTTGGTTGACTCAAAACACAGTCTAGTTAGGTTAGTGGCTAACTAACCGAGATTATGCTTTAAATATTGCATTTGCAGGTATAAACTACACAGGCACACATCAGTGTAATGCTAATTTATTCATTTTCTATGAATGCAATTGCACAATCGCTTTCAATATTCGCTTTAAAGAATTGTTAAGGTTAAAGGAATCGTGATAAATGTGGTTAGGCTGGCATAGAACACATGGATTTCACTGTCTTTCCCTTTATTTTTCTTCACATATTATCTTCTTTTTTTTTCTTTTTTTTTTTATATTTTACACTTAATTTTGTGAATAAGAAAGGACATCCACATGGAGGTAAAACTATATAGAAGACAAGTATATTTTTCTCCTTCTTCCATATCCAAGGGCAATATATATCAAACTCCCTCCCTTCTTCCTCTCCAAGTTTTGAGTTGCCATCTCTTCTCATTCTGTCTTTGTCTTCGTCCCCTCGGGGGACATCCGATAAAATTAGAACGATACAGATCAATCTTCGAATTTCTCATAGACAATGAGAAGCATAGCAACTTGTTACAGCGAGCATGCCATAAAGGTCTCAGATTCATATTGCTCAGGCCCATCAAACCAAGCTTATGTGACCCCAAAATTAACCCCATCAATCCCAAGTGAAGTGACATGTTTATACAGAGCCAAGCTCTCAACCCAGAACCGGATTTTGATCACACTCACCTGGTTCAACAAATTCACATTCCAAGGCCTCACAATCACCATTGGAGACAACAAATCTCAGCCGTCCAAATCGAGTACCAGCACCCACAAGTTGGAAAACCAAAAGGGCACCTTGGCATTCCAATCCTGCAATACCAAGATTGAAGTTTTCTGGGATTTGTCCACTGCCAATTATGAATCCGGACCGGAACCGGCAACCGGGTTTTTCCTCATGGTTCTGGCTGACTCGGAACTCTGCCTCCTCCTCGGCGACAAGGTCGAACAAGCTTTGGACCTGCAGAAGTACAAAACCATCATGTCACAGAAAATATTCACATTGGTTTCTAGGAGTGAGCATTTCTCAGGCAACGCTGTGTATGCAACAAAAGCTCAATTCTGTGACACTGGAGTATCACATGACATTGTGATCAAGTGTGATCAACCCGAAGAACTGGGCTCGAAAACCCCGGTTTTATCTGTCTGCATTGACAAGAAGAAGATTTTTCAGGTGAAGAGGTTGAGGTGGAATTTCAGAGGGAACCAAACAATTTTTTTGGATGGTTTACTGGTGGATTTTATGTGGGATATTCATGACTGGTTGTTCAATCCAAAATCTGGAATTGCTGTGTTTATGTTCAGGACAAGGAGTGGATTGGATTCCAGGCTCTGGTTGGAAGACAAGAATTTGGAAAAGAAAGGGCAAGACAATGGTGATGAATTTTCTTTGTTGATCTGTGCATGTAAGAGCTCTGACTGATTCTTTTGTTTATTTATTTATTTTATTATTTTAAAACTTAAAGATGATAGGAAATTATTAATTGGTATGGTAAGGAAAATTGTACAGATTCCAATTATACTAGAAATATTTGCATTAAAAGTCCTCTGGCTTTGTCTACTCTCTACTTCCTCTCTCGTTCCCTTCCAAGCCAAAGATTCCAATTTTATTATGCTGAGTATATTCATGCGTGACACATATTATAGAATTTAACGGTTGAATGTGGCTTCAATAATTTAAGAAAAATTAATGAATAAATGTGATCCACTTAAACAGACAAATGTATATTCTACATTTTTATATACTATAATACTCGATTTTGTCTTCCTTCTTTCGAGATTTATAAGAGAATATTTTTTTTTTCCGAAATTCTACAGTACTTCAATTTATGACATTGTGAAATCCATCAGGTTAAGCGATTCATTTAAAAGACGATATATAGTGTGAAATCCGTCAAGTTAATGTGATTAGTTTAAAAGACGATGTATGCTACACATTGAGGTTAAAAAACAAAGGTCAAATTTGCCTTCCTTTTTGTTTCTTGTTTAGTGATATTTGTCTTATGGCCAAAATAGATTGGCTTTCTACAACCAAGGGGCAACTATTGCCCTTTTTGGCAATTAACTTACCCATTGAAACGTGCACATATTTTGGTCTGCCATTATAACATTTGTTTATGCATTTTTTGTTGAGGTTAGTTACAAGGAAACTTTTGGGAAGTTTTGTTGCATACCTATAGCCACAAACTTGATATTATTAGTTTGCAAAAAACGGCTGAATTTTATTACTTGGCATTGGGTTTACCCAAGCGATTAGGTTTAAGCTTTAGGTACTAGTACTACTATTGTTTTGGCATATTTGCCAACCTCATTCGAACCAACAATATATGTGTTCAAAACATTTGAGGTAGGAGAAGCAAATGAGCTAGGATTACGACAGACTAACAGTTTTATTCTTTTGATTGTAACAAATAGTACCTCGAACTCAATTGAAAGAAACTATTATGCCAAAAAATTGAAAGAGACTATATTTTGAAGGGCCACTTGATACTTTTGAGTTAGGTTTGTATCAGGCACCAACTAGAGGTGATATCAAATTGTCTTAGCTTGTGTTCAGGTCATGTCGTTTTAAATCTTTGTTGAATATTAGTTACGTTAAATTTTAACACAATATCTGTAGTTAGTTATAACCAAGGAAGAAAATATCGGTAATATCGGAAATATCGGTAGTCCGAAAACACGGAAATAGCGATGGAAATATCGGGATAATATCGATATCGATAAAAATTACATGGAAACCACGGAAATTGTAAGAAAAACTTGGAAATCTTTATTGAAACTTTGCAGGATGTTTATTTAGTCAATTATCTATTAGTTTATCACAAAAAATTGGAAGGAAATGCATTGCATGATGGATTTAACTGATTTAAGTTGATTATATAGCGAGCTGGCAAACATTGTGAGTGTAGAAAATATGTAGTAATTAATGAAAGAAGTTTAAACACATCATAATCATTTATATATAATGAATTAGTACAATATTTTACACTCATTTAAGCAAGGGATTAAGCAATGTGAGCTGTTGAGCCGAACCAATAACAATTGGCCAGCCTGTTTCTAACGGGCAGCTGCCCGACCTGCCCGCCACTACCCACAAAAAACCCCAGCTATAAATACCAAGGTTCTAAAAAACGCTAAGCGCTAGTCGGGCGGTGGGCTGGCGCCTAGCGCCTAGGTGGCTAGGTGGGATCTAGGCGGGCGCCTAGGCGGTCTAGGCGGATTTAGGTAAATTTCTTATATATTATATGAATTAATTAAATTTACTATATCAGATGTAAATAATTATTGAATAATATGTTATTTCTTATAAAAGAACATACATATGTGAATGTTTTATGTACATATCTAATATGCTTGCCTAAGAAAAAAAAAATCTAATAATTTATAATTTATATAACATTTATATACATATAATAATATAATATACCTCCCAAACTTTTAAAATATAAAAATCCCACGCCCATGCAAGTGGGTGGTTTTCATAATAACCCATCTGATGTAAATAGCTGTCCACCTTACCCCCATCACCAACTTTTGACCTTTCAGAAACCCAAAATTGAATCTTTTACTCTCTCTCTCTCTCTCTTCCCTCATCTTCGTTCTTCTTCGCCCTTTCACTTTCAGAACCTCAAAATTGGATCTCAAATCCAACTTGCGCCCACTTTGTGCTTTCAGTCTCTCTGAGTCTTCAAGAACCCTAGATTCCCGAACGAGCAACTTTCCTTGCCCTTTTAGATTCCCGAACAGAGAGGTCCAAACCCTATCAACAATGGCAGTCTCAAAGGCATCCTCCGTCGTCGCTCTCATGGCGGTCCTCTTCGCCGTCCTCTCCGCCATCGGCGCCTCCCAGAAGTCTCCGGCTCCCATCCCAACCTCCCCCGCCGCATCCATCTCCCCCTCGTTCGTATCCACCCTCGTCGCCACCGCTGTCACCGCTCTGGCCTTCGGATCTGCGCTCAGGGTGGCGCCTCCGAGGAGTCTCCGGCTCCCATCCCAACCTCCCTCGCCGCATCCATCTCCCCCTCGTTCGTATCCACCCTCGTCGCCACCGCAATCACTGCTCTGGCCTTCGAATCTGCGCTCAGGGTGGCGCCTCCGAGGAGTCTCCGGCTCCCATCCCAACCTCCCCCGCCACATCCATCTCCCTCTCGTTCGTATCCACCCTCGTCGCCACCGCCGTCACCGCTCTGGCCTTCGGATCTGCGCTCAGGGTGGCGCCTCCGAGGAGTCTCCGTCTCCCAGCCCAATATATCGAGATAATATCGGTAATATCGATATTATCACGATATTATCTCGATATATTGACGATAATCAAGTGGATAGGTGTAAAAATATCGGACTCTCACCAAAACGATAATATCGGCGAAATATCGCCGATATTATCGATATTTTAATCATTGGTTATAACATAACCCTATAGTATTGTATGAGTTTTAAATTACCACCTAAATCTAGAGAATTCAAACACGATACTCACTCTCTGAGATCGAATTATATATGTATATGAGCATATGAGTTCAACATCGTACATGAACAACTTCCACGACTAGGACTATATAGCTGTTAGCTAGTAGCTATTATTTTCACGGATGAGTGGGTTAGGTCCAGCCTCACATGTGACAATAAATTTAAGTCACCATCTCATGGAAAACAAGTTTCATTCGATTTCTCATTTAGGCCATGTTAGAATTAAATGGATAGCCCAAAGCTTGCCTAAGAATTTTTTTTTTTTTTTTGGTCAAAGTTGCAAAGAGTTTGTTTCATTCATCAAATTTAGGCCATGTTAGAAATGAATTGGATGGGATGAGATAATTCGTTAAATTTAAAATATTATTCTTAGTAGTGAAAATTTTTTATTCAATTTAATTGCCATCAATAGATAAGATTGAAACGACAATTTTTATTTATTTTTTCATAATTAACATATCTAGAATCTAACGGTTATCGAATCCAATTATGGACTCATATATCTTTTACTTTCAACTTATACAAAATTTGGAAGTTAACCTTCGTTTCTTTTTTTAACATATACATTAAATTTAGTGAGTTATACTTTTGTAGTTTGTACAATGTTGGGTATTGAGGGTGAAATCTAACTCAATACCATTATCATGATATTTGTCAAGAAAATGAAACATGATAGTTACTACTTACCGGAACACAATTTCTTGCACTTAAGAGAGTTTCTAAACAACATGGGTGGTCTAGTTTCGGCCAAGGCACTCTTAACGCTCATGTCGGTAGCCTGCCATAATCAAACTCTAAGCCGTGGTCTTGAGCTTAGATGAGTGCTTACATTAATATGTTGATGTACGATGTTTTTTATTACAAACAATATTTTATACTAATCTACATTAAAAGAAGGGAGATAATTTGAACCCGATATGCCGTAGATTAAAGAGAGAAGTCTTAACCACCATGTCAATTCATCACCTGAGAAAAGCTGGTTCAAGGCATTTGTTAATGGTCTTTTCTTTTGGGCTTTTTATTTATTTTACTTAATCATCATTTAAACATGATTTTTACAAAGTTAAATATCATCTAGCTATGCGCGTAAATTAAATCTTAGCGGTTTCAGGCCTTTGATTACAGGTTTCTCATGTGAGATGTATCATATTTATTATTTTGGAGAACGGATATCTCATTTGTCCTTGTATGTTTGTACAAACCGTTTTACTGCAGGGTAACCGTTGTGCTAGTGATAACTTTAGGAAACGGTTCATGTTGTAGTGGGAGACCAAAAGCTTGACTCCTAAAGGCTATAACGTCTGTTCGTTCTTCAAACTCTTGGGCTCAATAAATTGTATCTTTTGAACCAAAGAGGAGGGGCGAAGAGTCATAGTTATTGAACACAATGATCTAGTACGTTTCTTCTCTGTGAATTTATTTTATTTTTCAAACAAAAAATGGCTTATAACTTCAAAACTTTCACTAAAAAAGTTTACAAACAAAACTATCTATTTAAAATCTTTGCGATATTGCTTTTAGGGTGTGTTTGGTACGTGGAAAGAAATTCATGAAAAATAAAATTTGAAGAAAAATGAGTATGTTTTGTAAAGATAGACAAGTAAATATGAAATTTAGAGACAAATTCATAGGTAAAATTGAAAACTAAAACTTGAGTATCAATAATTATTATGGGCATAATTAATTTTACAATATTTAATAAGAATAATATTGTTCTAAAAGAACGTAACGTTAAAATGTGTGCAATAAATGACATGAAAAGAAGGGAAAAAATGCAAACTCTCCGATCCATTCCTCATGAGTTTTGTTTTACCACTTATTTTTTCAAGTCTGATTTACCAAACATGCGAAAGGAAGTGATTCTCTCCAAGCCTGTTTCCCGCATGCAACGTAGCCTTGGCGTTTTTTAAGGTTGGAAATTGGAATACTTCCCTTCCTAGATTAATCTTAAAATCCATCATAATTTGTTCAAAAAAAAATTCCATCGAAATTTAGACTGAATGAACAAACTATATAATTTGCACTATTAGTGGTAAATGCAAGAAATGTGGTGGTAGTAAGCTGAGCTCTCGGGGTTTTCGCACATTCCAACAAAAAAATGGCGAGAAAGTCGAAGATCACTCGAGATACACTGACTGAGAGCAACGTGTTCCGCAAGGCCTTGGTCTCTGATATAAAACCTAACTCCCTCCCACCGTTTTCTCCCATCCTCCTCCTCAATCTCTCAAATCCAAAACAAACCATTCAGTTTCCGTTCTCTCTTCTGACGATCAACAATGTCGGCCTTCAAGGGAAAGTATCACGGTAATTATCGCCTAACGACGTTACATAGTCTGTTACTTTGTTTTCTCTCTCGTTTGAAATCCTCTGGCCTTTTTGTTATTGTTTGGTTTGATTTTTAAATTCCGATCGATAAAACTTTTAGTGATTGCTTTGATCTGTATTTGCATGGATTGAATTTACAGCATGGATTATGGAATCTGGATCAGTGTATGTATCGGTGATTTCTTACTAGCCATAAGTAAATTATTGTTTGCTAAAATGATACAATGTGTTGATTTGTGCGTAATTTTGAAATTTAATTCAAGATTAGTTAAATTTACAGCATGATTAGTGTGTTACTGGGTGGTTTGATGCCTTACCTAAAGTGTGGGGAGGGACATTCGAACTCGGATGCATACAAGAGATCATATTCGTTTAATTTATTTTTAATGGAAAAAAATATTAATTTCACATAGTTTGAAGAATGGGAAAATTGGGACCGTTTCTCGTTATTCTTTCTCTATTTTTTTTTTATAAACAATTAAGTTTTGGATTTTTGTTTCCATTTATTTCCATAAGAAAGGTGCATACGATAAACGTTCCCCTCACTCTCGCAAACGTGTTGGCTAGTGGTCGCATTTTTATTTTTATAAGAAATGTTATATATTGAATTCTCATTGTCTTGCAGATGAGCTCATTGCTAATGCTACCTACATTGGTACCCCGGGAAAGGGTATCCTTGCAGCCGATGAGTCAACTGGCACGATTGGCAAGCGTTTTTCCAGCATTGGCGTTGAGAATACTGAGACAAACAGGCGCGCTCTCCGTGAGCTGCTCTTCACCACTCCCGGTGCCGTCCAATACCTCAGCGGAGTCATTCTCTTTGAGGAGACCCTCTACCAAAAGACCGCTGCTGGTATTTTCCCGTTTGCATTGTGGAATTCATGTTTAGAAGCGGGTTTAATTCAAAATTGATGAATGGTTTTTAATATTCACGTGTATGTCCTGTTTCCATTTGGTACTTGGATGGTTATTCCATGCCATGATATCGACGTTTCGATTTATGCTATGCAGGTAAGCCATTCGTTGATGTTTTGAAGGAAGGTGGTGTCCTCCCTGGCATTAAGGTTGACAAGGGCACTGTCGAGCTTGCTGGTACCAATGGTGAAACCACAACTCAGGGTCTGGATGGCCTTGGCGAACGTTGCAAGAAGTACTACGAAGCTGGTGCCCGATTTGCAAAATGGCGTGCCGTGCTGAAGATTGGCCCCAACGAGCCATCTCAGCTGTCAATCAACGAGAACGCCAATGGGTTGGCCCGATATGCTATCATCTGCCAGGAGAATGGCCTCGTTCCCATTGTTGAGCCAGAGATTCTGGTTGATGGATCCCATGACATTCAAAAGTGTGCTGATGTGACCGAACGTGTTCTTGCCGCATGCTACAAGGCCCTTAACGACCACCATGTCCTGCTTGAAGGAACTCTATTGAAGCCTAACATGGTGACTCCAGGATCTGATGCAAAAAAGGTTGCACCCGAGATGATTGCCGAGTACACTGTCCGTGCCTTGCAGCGCACCATGCCCGCAGCTGTCCCTGCGGTGGTTTTCCTCTCTGGTGGGCAGAGCGAGGAGGAGGCTACCATCAACCTCAACGCCATGAACAAGTTGAAGGCGAATAAGCCATGGTCTCTTTCCTTCTCCTTCGGACGTGCCCTTCAGCAAAGCACTCTCAAGGCTTGGTCAGGAAAGGAAGAGAACGTGAAGAAGGCGCAGGAGGCTTTCCTAACCAGGGCCAAGGCCAACTCGGAAGCGACATTGGGAAACTACAAGGGTGATGCCAAGCTCGGTGAAGGTGCCGCGGAGAGCCTTCACGTCAAGGACTACAAGTATTGATTGATGATCGTTCTGGATTGCTTTATTCTTTCAGTAGTCTAGGTCTTTTTTTTTGTTGAAACTTTATTCGTATAATCTCGGTCGTGATGAGATTATTACCGGATACTATTAGGTTTTGATAAAAGCTTGAGGAACTATGGCAAGCATGGAAGAGTTTTGTTTGTTTCATCAACTTGGTTTTGGTTTGGAGAAATTTAAACCTCTTGTTTATATTCTGGTTGATCGAGAATGTACTTATTTGAACTTTAGTTTTTTATTTAGTTGCGTAAGCAAAACCTTCGATTGGGTTAGTATTGTTTTAGGCCCAATACTGTATTGGGCTTTCACAATCTTAACATGTAAATTGTTTTAGGCCCAATATAGTCGTAAGTTTTGGGGTTTAATACACACCTCCTAAGGGTTTTCGTGTTTTCTCAAAAACCCCTCAGGTTTAAAACATTACGCTAACATTTTCTGAGATTTTAGTTCACTTACACAAAACCCCTTCAAGGACAAATTTACCCTTTTAATTAATTATCCAATTTTGAATCTTGTAATTGTTATTATGATGGTGTATGTGTAGGATTTAGAGGTGAGCAATAGCTATTTTCTGATGCTATTTTGGCGATTTGGGAGGCCAATCGTCACAGGTTGCAGTGACTGGTATCCTTTTTCTAGGCCTCTGTTTCCTCTTGTGCTCTTTGCGCATCTTATTTTAGTCCCCTCTGAGACATCCGACAAAATTAGAACGATTATTTTCATTGAGAAAAAAGTTTTAAAATATGCTCTTTCCTTTTTCTTATTTTCTTTTTTTATATCAAATATAATATTTGGAGGCAGAACAGAAAATAAATAATGTATTAGGAATCATGTCTGCATCTAAGCTTTTACATATATTGGCATGCTCACATGTCAATTTAGATTAAAAACCACTTATCACTTATCAGCAGAGCGGCCATATGGGATCAAAGATCGGGAATTAATTAATGGAAAAATATAATATGTGTGTGTGTGTGTGTGTTATATACAATATATATATATATATATATGTATGTGTGTGTGTGTATAAAGAAGGATCGAAGTGAAGAATATTCCAAGGCCTAAGCAGCACTCGGTCATTTTGTTCTCCAATATCTGCGTCGGATCCACGCATTCCATGTTCCTGGTTAAAATATTTCAACAACTTTTTTTTTTAAGTTTAAATACTAAGATAGGTCTATTCATACACATTTTTTTAGTTTTACGTATATTTGTTAATTTTTGTTCATTGATCTTCTTAAATTATTGAATTTTACGGTCGAAAATTAAAAGGGATGTGTGATAAGTAAAAATGAGTGTGTAGATAACATTGTCTTAATTAAATATTATTCAACAAATTAAAATTACCCGACATTGCAGGAACCTCTTCAAAGACCTACTTGGCCATGGCCAGTTGGCTAATTGGTTTCAGAAAACAAGAGAATGAGGGATGAAAAGAGAGGTAGGTGAAGCCTCCACAACTTAGCGTTCAACATCCTAACTACCACTTCTTTTTCTTCTTCTTTCACAAAAGTTTCCAACCTCGACCCGAATTATAATTAGAATATTAACTTTTGAAAGAAAAAAAAGTAGACGTTGGCGTAGTTACATTGGCTAATTAGAGTTTATGTACTCTCCTCAATGTACTTAGTTGACATTCTCTCTACTTCCAGCCTTTACGTAAATTATAATTTGAATATTTACTTTTGAAAAAAGGAAGTAGACGTTGACTAGTTACATTAGCTAATTAGAACTTATGTACTCTCCTTAAAATACTTAGTTGGAATTCTCTCTCTACAATTTAGATCAGTTTAAATAAAATATGAGTTGTATTAGAATTTGTACAAAAGAGTCATAGCTGTCGATGTACGACATCAAATTGCAAAAATAACTTAGTAAATCAACTAATAAGTACGTAGAAGCTGAAAGGGAGAATTAGAACTTGGATTTTTTATTTGTGTAAAATGGATACCATGTTGTACAACTCCAAAAGCATGTCGAACGCTCGAAGTAACCAAGAATAACTGCGCTTATGTCAAAATAAATGGAAGAAGAGTCAACTGAATTTTGTTCATAGGTCTCATAAGGAGGCGAAGTGCAAACCTAATGAGACATTTCGTCATACCATATTCTTTTGCATGCTTTTATTTTTAAATAATTTGGCACTTTTAAATACAAAAAAGAAGATGGGCGTGACATAAAAGTAAGAAAATTGTGGCGCATGATCCAAATGATGCAATTGATTTTGGTTAATATATAAATGCGTTGAAACTTGAAAGTTTGTTCGATGAGGCATATATAATAACAACTCTTGTTTTGACTTATAAGTAGCAACGAGAAATGCGGTGGGTGAGGTGACAAGGAACCAACACGAAGCATATACGATTTGACTGTGCAAATCTCACACACACACACACGAAGCATATACGATTTGACCGTGCAAATCACACACACACAATTAGTGACGGAGCCAGAATTTTACAACAAAGGGATCATGATTTCGACCACAAAAAGAATTCATGGCACCATTCTGTCGAGCATCAATTGGGCACCTATCAAAATCTACCAACATTCACTGAAAGCTTGTGATGACATCTAACAGTAGCCGTTGCGTTCTTCTAGCATTTGTATCTGTCCAGGTGTGCCTAAGCTAGCAAACTGTCAAGACCTACCTGCCAAGACTTTTTGAGTGAAGCATTAGGTCGAGCATGTGGTGCACACCATTAAGTTGCATAGAAGAAAAAAGAGAAGGAAGACACGAGGAAAGAAAATTGGAGAAAGAAGAAGCACAATCGGTTGTAATTTAACATTGTTCATTCTCTCCTTAAGTACGGTCTAAAGATAAATCTATCAATAAGTATATAAAGGTTTAGGAAGCTGTTGGGGTCATGAGCAGCTATTGACCCCAAAGTGACTCCGCTACTTCACACAATAATGTAGATGTTGCATTAGAATAATTTTACACTAAAAAAAAAAAAATTCAATGACACTTAACACCATTGAATTATGTATCTAATTATTCAAATGAAGCATGAGGCCTGAAATGGACCGGGTGAGAGAGTCAATATTAGGCCACTAAAGCAAAACGTTTAGTGCCGTACTAAAATAGTGAATGCTATTATACGATGTAATCAGTTTATGTGTTACAGCATGAATGAACGACTAGTTGAATTTAATTTAGAATGCATTATGAATTAAAAAAAAAAACACGCTTTAAAATTTGACTATAGTTTATAGTTAGTGACCTTACAGTATTCTAAAATCAGTGTAACGTGTGTTTCTCTTCTTAAATTGGAACCCCTAAATTATCTTTGTGTGGTGTAGGTACAATCGATCATATAAAGGATAGGAGAGACATTGAAGGGGTATTCCAGAGCGTTTGATGGGTTGTTTATTGTTACAAAAACAAAGAAATTTCTTTGGAAATAACATTCACGTTGTAAGATTATGTATCCTAAAAGTCAAAACTGCCAACACTAGAGAAGCTAGCTACACACAATGCCATTCATTCAAGGGGTAGTTTTGGCCGCTTTTTCTTTGTATACTTCAACAATCAATTTATGCAAAAACAAATTAAATTTGATTTGGCATAATAAAAAAAGAAGACATGGATCTCAAATATAGGAGAGATAAATACAATTTGTCTTGAAATATAGGCTCTTAAGGGGATGTGGAGTCACTTAGTACTACGGTTTCGTGGTGTTCATTTTTATTTGTAAGTGAGAAATCTTAGGTTCAATTCTTATTAAAGACGAATTTAAACCACATTATTGCTAGCCCATTGTGAGGCTTAATCCACTCTCACTCTCTTAGCGTAGATAATGTCGTATGTTAAAAAAAAATATATATGATGTGACTATAATATCCTGTAACTTTAAATACATCAAAATAAAAATGAAGTGGATGAAGGCAGTAAAAATATACCAAATGTTTCTTTAAATCTCATCCGTTTATTTCACGTTGTAGATTTTTCGCCAGATATGAATATAGGCTGAAAAAAAGAAGAAGACAAGCACTGTCTTAAAGGCCGGAACGAAGAATGCCGGTGTTGGTTTTGGGTATCACAAGTTCACAAAACCAAACCAAAACCAGAGTCGCCGTCAAACCCCACAGGATTTGGTTGGCTGGTTTTTACCTTTTGACCACCTTCCAACCTACTTAACCTAATCACGGGACGGCAGCTGGTTTCGTGAAGACCTACCACCGTGCCTAATTACCTTTTTACCCTCCAATTAATTTAGGCTCTAATTCTTTTTTGGTAATTAATTTAGGCTCCAACTTAAAGAAAATATAAATGTGTGTGTAGAAAGTAAAAATTGTGTGTGGTTACTGGTTAAGGCCTTTGAAAGGCATGTGCATATTTTAACCGTCCCACATGAATTTTCTCCTAATTAGACTAATTAATGAAAATTAATGTTTATTATTTGTTTTGAGAAAAATAAGGAGTTCTACCCTAATATTGTAAATCTAATGCAATGTACCTGAATTATTAATAATACACAAAAAAGAAATTGATATATCAAGACTCTAAAGAGTAACGCTATTGCAAAATTGTGTTGCAGTAAAATTAGGTCTAGCAATAACGAGTCTTATAAGCAATTGCAAAATCTATGTGATAATTTATGTTCTTAATCATTTAAATTAAGATATGCCAATTAAAACCAAACCTAGCACACATGAAAAGATCGTGTGTTATTAAATGCTAACTATTTCTAAATTTCATTGGAGATGCTAAATTAATGGAGAAAACTTTATTTATTTTCATTTGAACTTTTTGGAAAAATAATTATTTCTTTTTGAATTGCTAGAGAATCCACCATAATGAATTCGTATATATTTAATACAAAACAGGAAATAAATCTAGGTCCAATTAATGTCTGGAGGGCAAAATGGTAAACACAAAAAGAGAAAATTAATAATAATTTATTTACGTGGGAAAGAAGCCAAGCAAGTAGAGCAACTTTCGAGCCGGATTCACATAAAAAGCCTCACCCACCCTTCACTTTCTTCCATCTTTCTCTTTATCTCTCAGAAAGCAACCAACTCGTCTTCTTCTTCCTCTCAAGTCTTCAGCATCATTCAAACATGTCTGCTTACAGAGGCAAATACGCTGGTAATTTACTCATCCCCTTCACTTTTTTACTCGTTCATATCGATCTGTTTTTGCATATCTATATATTTGTTTTGATTAATTTCTTAGATCTGATTGTTCTTGTGCGTTTTCAAGATTTGATGCGTGAACCCATGTTTTTTTAAGTGTGTTGTGGTTGTTGAGTGATTGAATCTTACTTCTGTGGTCAAGATCCGACGACCAGATTTGGGTTTCTTCGATACTGTATAGATTTCTTGCAGTATTCTGGTTTTGGGTTCTCAGAAAATCAATCGTTTTTGCTCCTGAAACTATTTTTTAGTATATTTGATTACTGAAGTTTAGATCTAATCTGACATACATAGTTAATATGCCTTCTAGGTTTTACTTTGTGAAGGTGGAATAACTGTTGACTTGGATTTTACTTCCAAGGTTAAACTCAATTTTATGGATTTAGAGTTCTCAAAATTTCAAGTGTGTTTATTGGGTTTATGATTTTTTCAGTCAACTATTGGTATGGGATTCGATTGACAATGACAAAGTTGTTTGGTACCAAATCTAGATCTTTTGATCTAAATTGAAACCCTACATTTTTATGTTTGTGATGATCTACTTATTCGTAGTACTTAACCCTTGTGAGTTCCTCCTTTTATTTGTTTATTTGTTGTTTTGACCTGAAGTTCTAATAGTTTTGGAAGCAATTAACATGTAGTAATTGGTTTTTTTATTGTCTTCGGTTGCATTACCTTCTTGACTATGAGGGGAATTTGGTTATTTAAAGTAGATGTTTTGATGTGGGTATTTATATTTTGTGATTTCTGGTCTATGTTGGCTGAATTTTGTATGCCTTGCAGATGAGCTTATCGCCAATGCTGCCTACATTGGCACCCCTGGAAAGGGTATTCTTGCTGCTGATGAGTCAACTGGCACAATCGGCAAACGTTTTGCCAGCATCAATGTTGAGAATGTTGAATCAAACAGGCGTGCTCTTCGTGAGCTCCTCTTCACTGCCCCTGATGTGCTCCAATACCTTAGTGGAGTGATCCTCTTTGAGGAAACCCTCTACCAGAAGACTGCTTCAGGTATTTTTATTAAAGGTTCTAGGTTTTGATACCTTGGCATTCCACGATTATTAGTTCTGTTGTATTTGGAATCAATATATTAGGTGTAGTTGTTATTTTATTTGATCAATAAATCTGTAGAATTCGTATGTTTTTGTAACGTTTTTTGTTTCTTCAAGAGAAGTTTGGGTAAAGCTTTAAAGAGTACTTGTTCTTTTTGTAATCCTGTTTTGACAATCCTCTGGTTGCATGAATTGTTACCCTTTTCCAATTTGTGCTCGCTTTGGATTGTTGTTTTCGCAAATAATATACTCAAATTTTCCATGGGATGGTACTCGTTGTATTTGGAATCAATATATTAGGTGCAGTGGTTATTTTATTTGATCAATAAATCTGTAGAATTCGTATGTTTTTGTAACGTTTTTTGTTTCTTCAAGAGAAGTTTGGGTAAAGCTTTAAAGAGTACTTGTTCTTTTTGTAATCCTGTTTTGACAATCCTCTGGTTGCATGAATTGTTACCCTTTTCCAATTTGTGCTCGCTTTGGATTGTTGTTTTCGCAAATAATATACTCAAATTTTCCATGGGATGGTACTCGTTGTATTGTATTCTGCAGGCAAGCCATTCGTTGACGTCTTGAAGGAAGGTGGTGTTCTCCCTGGTATTAAGGTCGACAAGGGTACCGTTGAGCTCGCCGGAACCAATGGTGAGACCACAACCCAGGGTCTTGATGGCCTTGCCCAGCGCTGCCAGAAGTACTATGAAGCCGGTGCACGGTTTGCAAAATGGCGTGCTGTGCTCAAGATTGGCCCCAATGAGCCATCTCAGCTGTCCATTCAAGAGAACGCTAATGGGTTGGCTCGTTATGCTATCATCTGCCAGGAGAATGGTCTAGTCCCAATCGTTGAGCCAGAGATCCTGGTTGATGGACCCCATTCCATCGATAAGTGTGCTGATGTGACAGAGCGCGTTCTTGCTGCGTGCTACAAGGCTCTTAATGACCACCATGTCCTCCTCGAAGGAACTCTGTTGAAGCCCAACATGGTCACTCCAGGATCTGATGCCAAGAAGGCTTCACCAGAAGTGATTGCCGAGTATACGGTTCGTGCCTTGTTGCGCACTACCCCTGCAGCTGTCCCTGCTGTTGTGTTCTTGTCCGGTGGACAGAGTGAGGAGGAGGCTACCCTCAACCTTAACGCCATGAACCAACTCAAGGGAAAGAAGCCATGGTCTCTATCCTTCTCCTTCGGACGTGCTCTTCAGCAAAGCACACTGAAGGCATGGGCAGGGAAAGAGGAAAACATCCCAAAGGCACAGGCTGCTCTCCTCACAAGGGCCAAGGCCAACTCTGAGGCTACTCTTGGAACCTACAAGGGTGATGCCAAGCTCGGTGAGGGTGCCGCTGAGTCTCTCCATGTGAAGGATTACAAGTACTGAAAAAATTTACAGTTCTTGCTTCTCTTGTTTTGGTTTTGGAAAACTATCTTGCGGTATGTGTATGGCTTTTGTCATTCTCGGGCGTATAGTGTTAGGGTTTTTTTCGGATTTCTGTTCTTGATCTCTCTGATTTTAGGACGGTGGTAGAATAAAAGGCTTGAGGACCATTGGCATATGTTGAGTTTGAAAAATGTTTCCTTTTCTTGTTCAAAAGAACTGTGTAGGTTCTTTTTTATTGCCTGAATTGAAGGTAAGCATTCTAATTTCCAAAATCCAGTTTTTGTGTATTTGATTCTGCTCTTAATTACCTTATTTCTTGAATGGTTATATGCGTGTTCGTTGTCTTGTCTTTCATATTTAAGCTTTTGACATTCCCTAAAGTTTTATTTTGAATTTTTATGTTTTTGAGCAAATTTTGATTGAAAGCAACTCATATCTATATATCATCCATCAACCTTTCTCATATCCATACATCATTCATCAATGTTTCCTCTTATTTACACGACATTTTCATCGATATTGATATTTTAAACACGGGTTATAAGTTTAGTAAACTTATCCAATCCAGTTCCAAGTACCAAACGTTGTGTAAGTCGGAGTGCAATTGTATTTCAATTCCTCTGTTTTAGGAGCTTTGAGCTCTTCAAATTTTAGATGGATTGAGTGAAATTCGAGTTGAGGTTTAGATCGTCGTAAGCTTCGGGTTTACCTTGTATTCACCTCCAAACACAAGACTAATCTGCATAAACCACCATTTAGCTTTGAAGACAACTGAACAAGTCAGAAGACCCATAATTCAAGACTAAATTCGATAAATCTCCCCAAAAACAAAAAAATTCCATTGGAGACTCATCCGATTCTTCCAAAGAGCGAAGATTGATGAACGAATCAAAGGAACAAAAACAATTTCCACATTCCTGTTTTCTCCTGCTACACTTTTTCTCTGATATGTCCCTTGATTCTCCTCTAATTATTAAATCCAATGGCCCCCGTTTAAGACAATAAGATAAGAATAGTATAGAAAGAGAAAACAAGAGTGCGAAAATAATTTCCAGCACAATATGCCACATGCTGGGATAGGATGAGATTCACTAACAAACAAGCCCTTATACTACATCTTTATGGACCAATAACGCTCATTCTTTCTATGTACCTAATTGAATTGGGTTTTTGGGCCAATTGGGCTAAACCCTTGACTTTGCAGGGCTTAAATAAAGATTAAGGGCCTCTATTTCTATAGTTATAATTTATATTTTACATGTGTAGGTTAAAATTAATTTTCCATGGTAAGTATCAGTAAGGTCTGAAGATGGTTAAAAAAGCAGAGGAAGCATGACCAGCTTTCCCAATTTCGGGTTCCATCTCCTTTTGGGAGATGGATTGTCTGCCCTCCCCTTCTCTTACTCTCCTTATACTCTCCTGTTTTGTGCAGTCACGGTTAAGCCAAGTCAACATTTTATATTAATTTTTTTATAAAAATAATAAGACAAAAAATAAATGTTGATGTAGTTTAACCGTGACCGCACAAAACAGGAGGGTATGAGGAGGGGAGGGCAGACAATCCATCTCCTTTTGGGTAAGCCATAAACTGCAAAAGCAGAGCAGTAACAGTTCATTTTTTCCCCCTTCTTTTCTTTTGGTGTTTTATTTATATCAGCTCAGTAAGTGGTCACATCAGCAAAAGCATGAAGCAAGCAAAGCAAAAGCATCCCCCCACCCCAAACAAAAAGTTTTTTACTCAAACTTGAAAGTTCTAAAATTGTCATGCATGTAATCTCCTGGTTTGACTGCGGATGACTCAACTACTCAACTGTCTCAAGCAGCTGGAAGCAGAAGCAGGAAGCAGAAGCAGAAGCTGTTTGGCCTTGGGACAAGCAAACTAAAGCAAGTTTGGGGAAGGAGATTCATCAGAATAGTAACAAAAGAGAGGGAAAATAAATGGGCGTACTTGAAAGAAACTGTGACAATGACTTACAATGTTTGGTTCCCTTGGTGGGAAGCTTCTTTACTCTTTCCTATGTACGGTCATTAGTCTCTGTCCAGGAGTGTTTACTGTTTGTGTTGTGTTTATGAGTGTTATATGAGTATGATGACTTAACCTTATCTGTGTTTGGATCACAATGTTACCTTCTCCACTAGCTACATGTGAAAATAGTTTTCCCACGGCCTTGAAAATTCTACAATAAACTGATGTGTGGAATGCATTACTTCAATTGATAGCTAGATTTACGTACTTTATCTAAATACTTTAGTTCAGCAAAACCTAAAAACATAAACCCTTCATCAAGCTAATGCATCACATACACCGGTGTACAACAAAGAATCCCCCATTATGCAAGAATAAGCTTCAATTTGATTGCCACCCTCTTTCCCTAAAAAAATTCAACAAAAAGAAATGGAGGAAAAAAATAAATTCAACAGTCCCATTCTATCATTCTTTTGAATGCATTTGAGTTTTCATTAGGTTATATTTTTATACGAGTGATATTAGGATATGAAGAATCAAACATAAGATCCGGATGTGAGAGTAAATACTTTTAACCCTATGAGTTACGAGCCTACAAGGGGAAGGAGCAAGGAGAAAAAAAAATTGATTATTAAATTCGAGTGAGATACAACCATTCATTGATGTGCTTAGGGATAATTTGGAAGAAAATGCCAATTATAGTACTACTCTTCACTTTGTTGGAGGAGGTTTTCGAGTTTCAAAGCTTATGTACGACTATTGCTAATAAATTAAACGATAAATCATTTACGCTAAAACTATTTTTGGAGTTTTAATAACAATTCCCTTTCAAATTTATATTTAATAACGTGCATGAAAAGAAAAAGTTTATATATTGCAGTATATGAAAGATTATAATTCTCTAGACTCCCGACAGTCTTGTATATATTTTACTGCAGAATGATGTAGATATTTGCTACACTAATTAATATCTCTCAGTGATGTATTATATATATATATCACTCAGCTGTAATTTAATGGAAATCACTACTGGAGTGCTTTAATTGCAGATAATGACATGTTCCTGGAGATACAATTCGTACGTTTTCTTTGCTAAGCAGCTGCACATACCATGCCTGCTTCCAAATATTGGCAGTTTTCTGTAGCTAGTACGTACCATCTAGCCATGCTATATATGCTGATGTTGATCTGATCCGATCTGATCGAGAAGGCAACTTCCAATGGAGTAAGGGAATTTGCTTTATTTTTTTGGCTATATTGTAAAGAATCGAACTTCAATCTATCCTAACCCTAACCCGTTATCGCAACCCTCCCTCGCCGCTATCTGGCTAAATCACTTTTACTATCAAATTGAAATTCAACTGGTAGTATCTCACATTTCCATTTTTTGAACTAAAATTTCTCGTGTCGTTAAAAAAAGTTGTTATTTGCTTCATTACATCGGACACTAATACAAACACTACAAGGAAAATAGCCTACAACAGCATAACATTTACAACATGTTTAATTGCGTGTTAAAACATCTAAAAAACTATTTTTTGTAAAACCCACTATATTTTTCTGTGAGTTACTTGATCAATGTGTGTAAAACAAGTTCAACCACAAGATTAGTTAAATGTACATTTGAGAAAAGTTATAGAATTATGAATACTTCTCTTCAGCGATCTAAAGTTCTAAACCCTTCATTTGTGTAATTATAACTACCTACTTTGAATGATCAAGATTTGTGAGCTAAAAACTAAGTTATTAAGCGATTTTATACTAAATTGATCTTAACTAGTATGCATATGCTTGAAATCCATGTCATGAGTGTTCATAAGATAAGAAACATTTACTCATGCATGTAACATGAAAGAAATGGAGGTTAAAACAAATGAAAACCCACAAAAAAATAGACCATTTTCATGATACAGGAATTAAACTTTTCCATAAAGGATAAAACCTTAAAATATTGGCTAGGATGAAACCGCAACGCTAGCAGCACCGCAACCTGTCCAAATCTATAATTATTTCCCTCTAAAAATTCCATGTCTTTAGACTTTAGTTCCATGATTAAAACATCAATCAAACCCTACACATAAATATCCCCCAGTTAGCTCCTTGATTACACGATCATACAGTAAGCCCCACCTCACATGAGAGAGAGAGAGAGAGAGAGAGAGAGAGAGAGAGAGAGAGAGAGAGAGAGAGAGAGAGAGAGAGAGAGAGGTTTTTTCTCAAATTTGTTAAACCCCATAACAAAAGTCAAACCTCTCCTTTCAAAGTTCAAACCCTCCTGCTAGATTAGAGCAACTGAGCAAGTTGTCTTCTGCAGCTAGCAGATGATCACCTAGTACAAAGTAATAATATTACACCTCATATAATATTGTCATCACTGGTTTTGGCTTTCCGTGCTGAGCTTCAATCCATAATTTTCCCACAAGTTCTCCCCCTCACTCATCAAGAAGGGAAAACAATTATCAGGCACTGCATTGCTCCCCACATTATTTGCATTATTCCCACAATTAGGAGAATTGTTAGAACCATCATGATTACCTTGTTCATTACTCATTTCACCACAATACCCTCCCTTACTACTATATAATGAGGAACAAGACTCATTGCTCTGAAAGTAACAAGCTGCCGATGCACTTCTTGAATTTGCATTCTCCTTTCGCTTCTTATTCAATAACTCCTTGGTACTCCTACTCATGTTATGAACTATTTGATCACGATCATGATGATCAGGTGATGACGAATTGTAATTAGTAGCTTTTGCTTGATCAGTTGATGATGATCCTCCCGATATCTTGTGCAATGTATCCATCAAAGCTTTATCCCTAGCTTCAATCCATGCCCTCTCTTTGGCCCAAAACTTGTGCTCTCTCTCAACCCTATCAACTTCTTGTTTCCTCCACTCCTCCTCTCTCACCACCCTCTCCCTCTCCTTTTGCTCAAGGGTTCTCATTAGCCTCTCCAACCACTCCTCTTGCTTCTCCATTAGCTTCCTCATTTGCACATCGATAAACTCTTTTATCTTCGCCTTCCAACCCCTCCCCCCGCCACCCCCTCTTCTCTTCCTCGTTGTCTTCACCTCCTGCAGATCATCGTCCATTGCGGCTGCACTGACATCATTATTAATGTCTTGATCTTCTGAGGAGGAGGTTTCAAACTCGGATGAATTCGAGAGGCTAAGGCTGTCACAGTGCTTTTGATCAGATGATTGATGATGATAGGGAGTAGTGATCTCTTGATTTGCTTGAGCATTGCCGGCTGCTTGGCAACGATAATTGCTACTATTATTACCGACGAAATGGGTTTCTGCAGGTAAAGATGGTGAGACTACGGCGTTGGTGGTTTCTCCATAGAGAGCTTCGAGCTGTCGAAAGAACCGATAATGCTTGCCATCTTGTCTTCCAGCCTTTCCTTCCTTTGTTTTCTTGTAGTACTTGTACAAATTTTCAAACTTCTCTCTACATTTTTTCCCACTTCTTTGATACCCATGTTCCTCAAACATGATCCTGCCACAAATTTAATTAATGCATGGTAGGCAAATGCAGAAAATAAGTTTGGATTTTAACAAGGAAAAAAAGCCCAAAAAGAGATTTAACACTTTTTAATAGTAAAAATCCATATCCTAGTAGTGTGTCATGTAATTAAGCAAGATATCAAAGTGATTGATTGTGTGAAGAAGATAATAGTAGAGAAACCCTAAATTGAATTCTAAAATAGACTAAGCTAATAACCATTAAACGTTGTGTCCATGTGAAATAGTGATGATCACTCCTTTGCTAATGATGATGTTACGCTATCCCAATTTAGCATATGACCATTCAAAAAAATTCTAATGAAAGATAATGTGTAGTCTTTAGAAGGAGGAGGATGAGGAGAGGTAGGGGGAGGGGGGCGCAATTACATTTCTTGTAGATCATGTCTTTCCAATATCAGACAAAAACCAGTCGATTGACAGTACTCAAGCATGGAATAGGACAAGTATTAACTATTTTGCAGAAATAAGTATAAAAACTTGTGCTTGAAAGGTCACATTTGCAATACAGAAATCGTATAGAAAAAGGGTTCCCAAATTGATTTAGGGCCAGTTTGGACAACACGAAAGTCATCATCAAATCTTAAAATGAATGAAGAAAAAAAAAATAGCACCTCAGTTCGAAGCTGATGAACTGAAATTGCTTGTTCAGTCATTTTCCAACTCAAAACATAGAAAAACTATCCATAAATTGCTTCAATTATTTTTAATTAATAAAAAGAAACACAATAGAAGTACCCAAAATAAGATTTTGCTTAAACATCCATGCCAAATTACTACCATGCACCAATTAATTAAGAGAGATCACATAATAATGAAGACCAAAACAAGTTTAACAAACCAAGAATGAACAAAAAAAAATAAAAATAAAAAAAATAAAAAAGAGAGCAGATAATTAGGGTATGTGCTATGAATGGTTATATACTTGTACAAGTGTATATGTATGTATTTACATACCTAGAGACTTCATCCCAGAGAGGACCCTTCTGATTAGCCTCTTTGAACTTAAAATCAAGCCGTGATCGGATCTCCAGAAGAGTGAGAGTCTCTTGCCTCGGCCACCTTCCAGACCCTTCGCCTCCAAGACACCCGCCAGCTTCAGTCTCCAAGCCACCGCCACTAAGGGAAGGAGCTGCTGTAACAGTAGTAGGAGTAGTGACACCTCCGGCAGCACTAGTAGAGTCCGGAGAGCGAAACTCATGATGATGGTGAAGCCCACGAGGGATCATCTCGTGGGCTTGAGAACGGCCCATCATCATGAGCTGCTCGTACGGATGGTGTTGATGATGAAGAGTTGGAGGAGGTCCTCGGTGGTGGTTCGGGAAGAGCTCAGTGGGGGGTTGTAGTGGGATGGAGGGGAAGTGAGTCCGACTTCCGTTCATGAGTTGCCGGAGATCGGACATGTTGTACTGATCCTCCATTTCCATGGAGAACAAAGAAGAAGAACAAGAAACAAATGTTCACTTAAAAGAGAAATATTGAGAGAAAAATGAAGCACAAAAAGAAGAGTGGGAGAGGAAGAGGAGGAGAGAGAGAGAGCGGCAGAATCGGATCGTGTCGTTCACGAAAAAGCTGGAATTTAAGCACAGGACAATGGTCCCATGTCTGAGAGTGTGTGTGTGTGTTTATGCATCCTTGTATACGACTAGTGACTCATTTTGTCCAGAGCGTGAAATTTGTAGTGTTTGGACACGAGGATAAGCAAAGAATGCAACTTGGAGGATTATGGATGCAGATAGATTCTATCCGATGTTTTTGAAAACCCGTCACATGATATTTATTCTACTTAAAATATAAGCTTATTTTTATCTACGCTTTCTGTAACTCAATTTCAATCTCAATTTGTTCTCTGAAACTTAAAAGTCGTCATTTTGCTCCTTAAAACTTGATTTTGATCTCACTTTACCTCTTGAAACTTGATTTTGATCTCACTATACCTCTTGAAACTCAAAAGCCGTTATTTACTCCCTGAAACTCGATTTCAATCTCACTTTACCTCTTGAAACTCAAAAGTCGCAATTTTATTAATATTCGCCACTTTCAATATTACTCCCCTTTAGTTTGCTCATATGTATTCCGTAAAATTTAACCATTATGTTTACTTATGTGGCATAATTAGGGTCCACTTATAGCTGACGTGACACAAGTATATAGCTTGCATATCCAATTAAATGGTGTCATAAGGATTGAAACCAAAAAAATAAAAATAAAAACAAAACAAAACAGAAAATTTAATTTTCAAACATTGTATAACATATTAAAAAAAGGAAAAGTATTAAAAATAGCAAAATCAATTCTTAGGTTTCATCTCTCCGGCCCCTTTCTCTAATTGTTGTCCATACATTCATCTTTTCTCCCTCTATCTCCAGCCACCTTATCATGAGTTCCAATTATTTTGTTATTCCTTATGTTCTTAATGGAGGTGGTTGGTGAAGAGAGAAGAGAGTTTTTATTCTAAAAAATAGAAACAAGGCAATGTAAAACAAATTGTGAGTTTCAAGGAGTAAAGTTACGATTTTTGAGTTTCAGGGGTAAAGTGAGATTGAAATCGAGTTCCAATGAGTAAAGTGACGACTTTTGACTTTCAAAAGGTAAAATGAGATCAAAATCGAGTTCCAGAAAGTAGAATGACAACTTTTGAATTTCAGGGAGTAAGATGAGATTGAAATTGAGTTCTAAAGAACATAGCTAAAAGTGAGCCTAAACTATAACATGTTTATTTTGTCTTTTGCAAATGTACTTAAAAGTGGAACGTATTAACATTATCGTTTACGAATATACTTAACACGTGTAATGTACAATGCTGGCATAAATTTTCTCCTGTATGCAAGTGCAGAGTTGTATTTGAGACGGCGAATAGGTAGCGAACACGTGGAGATGGAGTGGAGGACAGTATGGTTGTGACATGCTGACGCGTGTACAGTTCATGGGATCGGGTCCTTTTGACCAATGACTTTGTGGCAAAGTTTTTTTTGGGGCGTGCTGCGTGCCGTTTGCATAAATGGGAAAAATACGATTTGTCATTTGGTGGAAAGAGGGGAAAGCAATTGGGTTTAGGATATGGGGGAGATCGTTTTGGGAGAGCGTCCTTTAAGGATTTAAGTAAAAGGGTGAGAGAAAAAGAGAGAGAGTTGAGGATAGAAAGAAAGGGTGATGCCGTGTACAGTGGGGCAGGCAGTGAAAACTGCATGCAGTTTCAGAAGATGCAGCTGCAACAAGAGAAGGACCGGTGTGAGTCCACTTATATATCATGTATGTCTCTTTTTCTATTTTCATGGTGTGCCTCTTTTACTTCACTGAAGGAGTCTCTCTGCTTTCGTGCCTCATCCATACTCTTCTACTAGGGGCAGCATGTATAATAGGTATCATGCTCATTGAGTAGCTCTATCATAAGCTAATAAAGCCCCCATTAACTCCAAAACCATACCAATTGGATGGCATTTTGAAGTTGTACTGGTTCCATAGTTGTTGAGACGAGTATTTCGAATACTTGACCATACACATCCATAACACCAGCACAGAGGAAATATGTCCTCTAATATAGACAACATTCCAGTGTACCACTATCCAATGAGTATGTGTTGTCTATCTAAAATTGGAATGTTTTTTAGCCAAAATGGTTCTTGAGATGAACATAACTCCTCATTTTGATCACTGAAATTTAAAATCAATAGAACTGGCCCATGAGTTTGCATACCATCAATCATTTGATCTTTGCATGAAAAATCTCTTTTAAATAAGAAAAAAAATGAAAGAAAAAAAAAACCCTTAATTTTTGTCAATTCATTTTGGCCCGTTATTTATTAAATTGAGGGTATTTTTGTCATTTTGATATTTATTTAGTAGATTTTTTTCACGGAATGACCAAAATGACTGAGGATGGACAAACTTAGGGACCACTTCTATTGATTTCAAAACTCATGGACCAAAATGAGGAGTTATGTCAATCTCAGAAACTATTTTGACTAAAATGTCAAATAGAAACAAGAGTTAAAAACGTAAATGACGGGATTCGAACCTAAGCCACACAATGAGCAGCCTAATTTGATATCAAATTTTTACATCGATAAATATATATATATATATATATATATATATTTTTTAGTACACGATATTTTTACACTATGGGGAACGGGGGTTCGACTAAGCCACACAATGGGTAGCCTAATTTGGTATCGAATTTTCCATCCATGAGATTTGAACCTAAGACCTCTCACTTCCAAATGAAGAGGAATGCCACCAAACCGTAGTAATGAGTGGCTAAACACTACGTTCCTTAAAAGACGTATAATTCGGATTACAAGACTGATTAAGTTTGTCTACAAGCACATCACAAAGTTAATCGTGATAAACATGAGCAAGAGACATGTATGTGTTAGGCACTAGGCACAACCTATTTAACATTGTTAAAGTAAAATATCCTTTCGTAATGGTCAAAGTCAATCACCCATTAGCTAAAACTAATCACACTTTAGAACCTTTGCTCATGTTTTCAATTTTCAACTTGCCTATAAAAGCATTTAAATTTTATATTTGGAACCATAATTTTCACACTAAAAATGCATTAAGACCAAATTACAGTATAATCCCTAGCCTATTTCCAAATCATGATTAATACTTTTGCTCATGTTTTTAATTTTCAACTTGACTATAAAAGCATTTAAATATTATGTTTGGAACCATAATTTTCACACTAAAAATGCATTAAGACCGAATCATAATTATATAACCCCTATGTCCTAATGATCATGATTAATATTTTACCTTGGAAAGTACTTTAAATCCAATGTAAGAGTTATTTTCCAGTGCTTCTGTTCTTTGAAAAATGAGAAATTCTTGTTTGGACAACTAAGACTTGTTTAAAAATGGTGGTTCTTTGGCTAGCTTGCACAAAGGTTTTATCTTTTGGCTTCATATTTTTCATTGGCTTTTGACACAAATCAAGTCTACATGGAGGAATGTATTTAGAATATGTTCACATCACTTCGTTAGATGATACTTATTGAACATAACCATGAAATTAAGTTCTAAGAGTGAGAGGTACATACGTATAGGGTTGTATTGCATGTATAAATTCATAAATAATGTAATTAAAAGTCTATGAAATTTTCTTCTCATATTTTCAATGACAAAAACATGATTATAAGAGAATGAATGGTTTCGATTAACATTTTTGTACTGTAAAATAGCGTCCCATTAGTCAGAAAGGAGGCGATTCCTCCATGCGAATGAAGTATTAGTAATACATAGCCAAATGTCAATTGAAAGATAATCCCTCTTTTGTTTAATACTCACAATAGTTTCTCAAATCTCAAGCTAAAAGGATGGAAAAAGAGTCTCAAAAAAGGCCAAATAACTATATCTCGAAATCGGAGTAGGATTCTTTATTCTTCTAATTCCCTCTCATTCCCTCCTCTCTTCTCCTCTCACATTTGTCTTTTGTCTTTATAAAAAATTAATATAAAATATTGATGTAACTTAATCGTAATTATTTAAATAAGAGAAAATGAAAAATGAGAGATTAGGAGGGAAGAAAATTCCTCCTCCCTCGAAATCTAGCAAAACAGGGCCCTCAAGGCCCCCAAGTATTGTAGCAAAATTTATATGGCTATGAAAAAATAATTGAAAGAATTGTCTACAGTAGTAGTACTGCTGCTATCTGGAGAGAAATTTTTCTGTGTAGCGGAAGATCTTACTGGCGATGATTTATTGAGTGTACCCCACTTAATCTGAGTACACTGGACCATTAACTTATAATATTTCAACACACAAATATCAAGCCCATGTGATTACCAGCAGTCGATGGTGAGTGACGTATGTAGACCAGATTTTTACTGACATATTTGTACTACATACCTCCTCCCTCATTTAATACGGCTGCAGAACTCGACCCTCTTCTCGTCGCTTTCATCTCCACACAGTCAGTTTAATTAATCACTAAATCTTGCGTGTTTCTCATAAATGAACAATCATTAGTTTTAGGTTTTGTTTAACACTGTTAGGGTTAAGAACTTTATGGCTATATATAGCTAGAGTTGTTTAAAAAGGGTAAGCAATTAATGCTTAATTGCTATCTTAACTTTTACAAGGGATGTTTCCCCTAATAGACGGTCTGAAACAATTTCTATTACCAGTTTAGGTTAAACTTAATTTGGAGAAACTATTTAAAAGCATCTCCAACAATCTCGCTATCTGTCTCGTTATCTTATTTTGCAGAACAATGAGTCTCAAGATTTAGCGATGAGGAGAAAGATTTACAAGCCAGCTACACAAAATTATTATACTGTCACTGTTCTTCACTCCCTCCTTCCTCTGTGGAGATCCTGAGTTGTGGACTGGCGAATATGACAATGGAGCGACAGATTTGTAGAGATAGACAAGAGTCTCGACTGGTAGATGAGACGGCAGAGCAGATGAGATCTGAGTTGAGTGGAAAGAGAAGGAACAACATCCCAACCTTTTCTTTCATGAAAAATGTAAATCTCAACTTACACTCCTAGAATTTAGATTCTAGAATATTAGTTACATATACAACATTCTAACCCGTCTAACCGACCAGATAAGGATATGAAATAACATAATCGACCATGCCCAATCTAGCAAGCAACCATCCATACATGTAACATTATGTAAGAAGCATCTATTTGTTATAATTTGTAATAGTACAAATGTAGTAAATGAATAACCACGATGGATCGTAAATCCGCCACGGAACTAAGAAAATGTGAAACTAATGAGAATCACAATTAGTATAAGGAAGAATAAACCACATAATCTCGAGTGCATGCGTCAATACGTTTTTATGTTAGAGTTTTGCATGTACATTGTTCGAAAGATGACCCTGAAGCAAAATTATTCATATCATGAAACCATACTACGTACAATCGGGGTGGACGAAAGTAGGGATCAAGGTGGTCTCAGGACCACCCATAGTCCGAAAACTATACATGTGAATGTCCGTTGATAACCTCTAAATGTTTGGTATGAGTCCTTTTTGTACTTACTAAATGTTTGATGTTATGCATGTTGGACATATCTCGATAGGTTGCATCAACAAGACTCAACAAAATTCTCTCTATATCACTCATTAGATTGCTTTGGTATGTGCCTTTATCTACTGACATGTTCGCAACATGATTTGGCTGTTGACAACAAGCCTGCCAAGAGTCAACGAAATGCCTCAGTGAACAAATTTCTTTTTTGCGCTCTTTTGCACTTTGTTTCTATTTAAAAAAAATTATTTAAATTCAGAATCTCCGAAATTTAAATCTTGAATCCGCCATTGTATACAATTAAACCATGTCATGTGTGTTTTTGTAAGTAATAAACCAAATTTATTTTGGGAAAAACAGTTTAGACTAAGGGCTAATTATGGACGTGAAATAATAGAAGGAAGGGTATGGGGACGTAGTGTACAGAAGAATCTCAGTCTTTTCGTGTCTCTGAGTTCTAAGCAGTCTGAGAGAGAGTCAGATCTGATAGCTTGCTTTTGAAGCAGCAGAACGTTCCATCCATGCATATGCACATCGATGCACAACCAAATGAATAATAATAACAAATAACAACAAATTATACAATTAAAAGGTGCACGAGTGGCCCATAGACCACGCTGATCAGGTGCTGCAGAACCCTACCCCCTATACCCTAGTCCCTACCCCCACTCTCTTCCAATTATAGTCCTCGCCTTCCTCACCCCTTCTGACGTAGCATCATCGAGGGCTGAATGATTGGATCATAGTGTCTTCGCCATAGCCAGCCCTAAGGACGAGAGATTTTTACCGATGCTGAGGACCCAAGACACGTAATGTATTACTTGGTACAATAAGAGTCGATAACTTTGTTATTATTTTACGTATTTTCAGATAAATTTATGTATTATAATTTAAGTAAAATAATTTCATTTGAATGTGTTATCACTGCACCTTCCATGTGTAGAGACGGGAAGGACAGATGAGCGAGAGAAACCTTAGACAAAAAATGGGGGAGGTTGGGGTCCTACTAGTTTAGCTGGCAATCACATGGTTGATGGCTAGATTCATGATGGACGCACAAGATTAATGGATGGACGAAGATATTTCAAAGAGAAGACGGACACACGGAAGGGTAAAGATAAAAGGATCGACCCTTTTACTTTCCTTATTGATTCTTTTGGGCCTGGCTATATAGCTAGAACATAACATCACAGCATAGCATAGGATTATCCAACTTGTTCATGTAAATCTAAAAGGGGTTGAGCCCTAAAGTATGAAAGTCCTCCCTCCTTTTTCTCCTTTTGTTGCTCTTTACTTTTGGTAGAAATCTCATCACTGAGATTTGAATCTAATAATTAAAAAGAACACAGTGTCAAACTACATATTATATATATTGGTAGATTTTTATTCAAAATTTTGAGCATGAAATTTGAATTGAGGATTCAGATCGGTGGCCAGTGCCCCAGCTAGTTGGTAAGGTTGTGTAGCCCTATGGTTGTAGGGGAGACCTAGATTTTTCAATGTTCTTGTTTAACTTGCCCTTTGTCACATCACTTATCAGAGATTGTAGGCCTAATAGTAGGTAGGTTAAGTTCAGTTTCTGGCAGATATTTTGAAAATTAAAATTATTATCAGAATTATGTCGGCCTTTTGTAGTTGATGATAAACTGACATCGCCGTGCAGCATTGGGTTCAGTAATTCGCTATTGAGGTAACATAAAAAATTCAAATGTTACATTCTCTCCTGAATAAATAATGGCAAGTGCCCTTCGTTCTGTATAAATCTTTAGCTGGTGATTATTGGAAAGATATCAAATTGCTACGAAATTATCCGTTCTGAGTTACAATCCGACCTTAGCTCGGTCGAGCGGAGGATGTAGTTGTAGATAACAGACATCCTTAGTTATGCCTCTCCCTGATTAGATGTGTAAGTTTGTTTTTCGTTATCAATAAAATTTTCTTTATACTTTCGAAGTTTCTTAAAAAAAAAAAAAAAAAAATCAGTTATGCGTTAATTGTTACTGGACAAGAACAACGCAGATGAATAACATACGACTTGTACATGATAAACAATATTTAAATCGATCGATTTTGATAATGTTATACTTTAGAAATTGTCGATTAGAAGCAATTGAGTAAACTTGACTAACCTGATCAGTTGTGAGGCTTTGATAAGCAACTGAAAATGGAGGAGAAACATATATAAACAAATAACAAGCAACTAGCCATCTTTATTAACTACGTTGAGAAAGAATCAAAGAATAATACGGAATGGAGGAAAATGAAGAAATAGAGAGAAACAATTGAGAGAGAGAAAGAGTATGAATTGTATTTTAGACTTAAATGGATCCTCACAATTACAAAGCTTTTACACACACACACACACACACACACACACACACATATATATACATACATACATACATATATATATATATATATATATATATATATATTTAGCTTAAAGCTTCCCTCTTACACTTCTAACAAACTACTAACTTCTTAATTAACAACCTAACAACTTTAGTATCACATGGCAGCTTCACTAACTAACCAATGTTGAGCTATCATTTATTGATACTCAACATCCCCCCTCATTCTCAACTGGATTTCTCAGTTTGAAATTGTATGAGTGCTTGAGAAATGCAGGACTATGAAGTCCTTCTTGTCCATATACTCCTAGTCCTGCTGCCCTCATCAACTAATCCTCCATGGCTGCCAGCATTGAAAATACTCAAGAACGGTACAATTTCATACTTGTCGATCATCTTTCCAAAGAAGTTCAGCCCCTCAATGACAACTCAACATTGGTTCGTTAGTGAGGCTGTCATGTCATTCTAAAGCTGTTAGGTTGTTAAGAAATTAGTTAGTCTGTTAGAAGTGTAAGAAGGAAACTTTAAGCTACATATATGTGTGTATAAAAACTCTGTAATTGTGAGAATCCGTTTCATTAAGTCTAAAATGCAACTCATACAGTTTACTCTCTCTCTCTCTCTCTCTCTCTCTCTCTCTCTCTCTCTCTCAATTGTTTCTCTCTAGCTAGTTCTTCACTTTCCTCCTTTCCTTATTGTTTTGTGATTCTTTCTTAATGTAGTTAATAATCTTCACTTCTTGATCTAGTATTGCGAGTCCTTTCAGATTTGAAACTTTTCTTCTACATCAGTTTGCTGGTACTATATATATATATATATATATATGATTGAGTGAACTTGTATCTCATATAAATGCATGTGTCATATATGTGTTATAAGCATGAAAGAAGGTTTCAGTAGTACGTTCATATATTAAACTTTCGAGGCATGCATATATCAATCTAAGCACAGCATGATTAATAATCTTGGAATACCATCGAGTCTTTGTCTTTTGTAAACAAATCAGAAGTAGTTTGCTTTAACTCAACACCAAATAACATGGTCTCCATTGCCACTAAAATCTTGTTGTGTATGACCTGAATTAACCGGATGTACTTTTGCTTGTTAATTACTACGTACGTACTTATAATTGCAGAATTGAGATTAGCCAAGTTGGAGTTTGATGGAAATTGGAAGCAGCACTAAATATCTGAATTTCGTGATATTTTTAATTTGTACATTCTGTTTTATTTTGTTTCTTGTTTAGGCTAAATTTAATATTTTTGTAGGATCTTTTATAAATTAGGTATCTTAAATTTGTATTTATTTTAGATTTGGTTGTAATTATATTTCTTTTCGGCCAAGTAGTCTTGGTGCCCAAGTTTTCTCTCGCTACAAATATGGGTTCTTGTAATCGTTTTAAGAGGGTTGATGATTTAATAAAATTAAAAGAGATTCCTCTTATTTTTCTATTTTTTAAGTATTCTTGCGGGTATCAACGAATTTATGGATGCCCTCATTTTGGCATTCTTTTTGTGAGAATCAACAAGATTGAGGAACGTTGTGCTCGTTTCGATCTAATATTGTTTTGCTTACGCACTGCATCAAATAGAGCATTGTGCTGCCCCTCAACACTCAAGTTCGAATCTCTTTCTTTGTGGTTTTGTTTAAATTTAGTGTTACTTTTATAAATAAAAATGGCTTACCAGAAACTGGTAGGTTAAGTTCATGTCATGATTATTACAAATGATGCATTGGGATATTTCATCTAGCAATCTGTTCCAAAAAGATCAAAACCTATGATCTTAAGCATAGCATGCTAACTACATAGCAAAGAATAATCAAGTTTCAATTTCTGATTCGACGAACTATTGTACGAAAAATCCATGACAACTATTTAGCTGACTATAAATCTACTTCATCCAATGAAAGTATCTCCCATGGGACAAACTCAGCAGACCATTGTAGTCGTTACCGTATGAGAAGAAATCCAGCCAATTCATCAAAATCAAATGTAGTGGGGACAAGTTTGATTATAGCTATGGGACCCCAATGCATGATAAAGAAAGGTTTTGATAAGGATTGTTGAATAATTACACAAGAAAAAAAGGATAATGTGACATGAAAAAGTGGGAGATTAGCAAGAGGGAGTTTAGTCCAACTAGGGTTTAATTACATGGCCGGAAAACATATCGAAGAGGGGAATAGGATATTTGCCAACCAGATTAGGCTTTTTAGCTTTTGGGCTGTTGGTGGCTAAAAGTTGTCTCATCGGTATATGGGAGTGAGTTGTCACCCTAAAAAGCTTAACCGTGAAAATTAAGAAAGTTGGAGGTTTTGATTTAGTGTTTAGTAAAGGAGTATCTTTTTATTGGCAAAAGTCCCTTTCTTTTGAATCATAGAGTCCCATCAAATATGGACAATTAGTGCCTTCGAGAGTTTGAGAGAAATTTGTGAGAGAAGCAATTGAGAAGAAACTTGTTGGAAATTTTGAGTAGAATTTTATTGTCTCACATTGCTCACCACTACAAGGTTTTCTCACTTTATAAGGCTTTGTCCTTTATCGAAAGTGATTGAAGTGATGAACCTTGGAGACTAAAATTGGGCTCATCCTTGGGGTTGAGCTTTGGGGTGTAATAATTAATTGATAATTAATATATATAATTAATATATAATTAATTATCAAAAGATGGGCCTTGGGCTCTAAATATTAATTAATTTCTTTATTTAATTATTTTTAATTAATTTCAAATTTAATTAAATTATTTTTTATTTATGAAAAGACTCATCTTTTCAAATGAAGTCTGAGAGCGTATCTGAGAAACAGATGGAGCAACACACCCTTTACATTGAACAGTCGCCTCCCAAAAACATGTTTGTTGCGAATAGACATATGCTCACTATAAATACATGCATCTGCATATCATTCAAATTACTGAAAATCATCAATCCTTATATACCAAGCATACTAAGAGTACCACAAACAAATTCGCCAGAAGTCTAGTTTTCCGGTGCTAGAATTCTAACTTAGATCATTGAATCCTGGTGAAGCAGACGTTCGTAGAACTACAAGCACTGAGTAGGAATGAAATTTCTGTTTCAAGGACATTGCGGTACGCAAGCCTCGATCTTCAAGTTGTTTGTTTTATATTGTTGTTTTGTTCATACTTTGTTAATTTTTATATCGAACAAAACTGAGAACTTGTTCATGATGTGTGGAGGGCTTTGGTGGGTTTGCCAATGGGTTTCACGGAGTTTTTAATTTAGTTTCAACTATGTTCGTTTACTAACAAATCTCAATATTAAATAAGGGTCTGTTTGATAATGTTTTTTATTTGAACACTATACTAGCTCTTTGTACCATCTTAGTTGACTACTTAATGTACTATCTTTCTAATAGAAGTAAGGCGGTCCACATGTTAAAGAGATGACACATGATATAGTTCGTTGAGAGAGGAACAAATGCAAACCTATGCATGCCGCCGTAACCTACTAATCATCATCCCATATACAAATACTGCCATTCTCCTATGGGCCTGGCTGTGTTCAGTACTTTCTGCTGAGTCCCTAAAATCACCCTGCAGGGGTACTACACTCAAGCCCGACCCATCGTTGTTACCTGGCTTAATGCCAGTATGTATAGTTCAGATTAGCCAATGTTTTGTTGGCCAGAAAACTGAAAAAGAGCAAGAAATCTAGGATGATTTATGAAATGGCTTAATCTGTGACAAGAAGCAATTGATTTTCTGCATAAATAGTTTCAATACATCCCAAATGGCTACTCGACCAAAATAAAAACCTTACATAAGTACTAGTTGTTAAGATTTTAGACGGGGGCGTTAATCAATTACTAATAGATCAAGTACCGATATTATCTTCAACTTAACCACTTACTATTCTAGTAGATGTGAGGTTTCTTCAACTTAACCTTACGAAATAATGTAATCCAAATGGGTTGGGAATCTATATAATTGTGCTGCATTTCGACTGAAAAAAGTGTTAATTTCAACACGTACAATATTGCTTAAACTCGAAGCGTTCGAGAAAGGCATAATTAGTATACCGAATAAATGCTACACGGCCAAGACACACAAGATTTCAAGTTAGGTTGGCCAACCTTTTTCATATTAGATATTAATAATATATATGCTTATAGCAACAGCTTCTAAGTAAGAATCCGGCGTTGTTTCTGTAAAACAGATAGATACTAGTTATATATTTCATTGTTTTCTTCATTTTCTGTTGCAGAATACGAGGTTTCTATACGATAAATGGTTGGTACCTACCCTGATCTTGTACCGTCCCAGTTTTGCTAATTGGAACGGGACCAATCTGCTAAGAAGGGAAGCTATTATATTAACATTATCTCCTTGAAGAAGCCCTAATTCTTTGTCTACGGCGGTGTCTCTTTCAGAGTGTTCATGGCCTTTGGTTCGTGGGGGGCAGAACCCACAATTTCCTCTCCAACCACAAACTCAGCACGTTTAGATCTTTGATTAGGATTTTAGGATAACATAAAATTTGGTTCACTACTGTTCTATTGATTTTGAGGCACTATGTATGACCAACTATGAAGGAGACATGTCTTAGGTCAACTTGGTAATGAAAATACTAGGACCTGGGCTTGTACGGATACACAAGGCAAACAATATTATATAGGGTGACTTTGTATTAAATAATTAAAAAATATAATATTGTTGCAGTTCTATTAGATTAGGAATGTGATTGTGTAAATCCTAGTAAATATAAGAATGTATCTTATATTCCTATTAGGAGTAGATTACCTATTAAATGTTGTAATCCTAAAGGGAAAGGTTTTTACCTATCCTACTACTATAAATAAAGGCACAATGGGGTGGAATAGATTACACCCACAATTACACATCTCTCTCATTCTCTCTACCTATTGCTGCACCCCTCTCTCTAAGGCCTCCATAATTGTTCAGTAAATTATGCCTACAACACGTTATCAGCACGCTCTTATCGCTACGCTAAAGAGAGTTTGATCTTCAATTAGGGGAGTATTACGTTTTGATCATTGTTTTTTATGATTAATTTATTATTTTATTCAATTGATCTACATGCTATTGATTCAATTTAATTTTTCTATGTTGAACGTGACAACGCATTGGAGATGCAATTCCGGCTTTCTGAGAATGATCTTCTACAAATTCAAAGGCTTTTGTTGTTTTCTGCCAATCAGGTACGCTTAAAATAAAGTAAGATATTTGAAACGACCATGAAGCATTCCCATGATGCATGAACCCCCCTATGTTTCTATTTTCCTTCCGATATATATATATTGTATTTGTTTCATGCATTTCGCAATTAAATTGCTATGTGGAATTTGTGAGTCAAAGAATCAAAATAAATTAGAAGCAATTCTAGGGTTTTCCTAACCCTAACAATGTTGCAAAGAAAAAAAAAAGAAAAAGAAAAAAATATGGGTTAACTTACCTAAGGGCTTGCAACCCTTGATTCACCCTCGAGTCCAAGCTAAGCATAGCCCGAAGCCATTTGTTGGGCCCCCGCTTTGCCTTAGCCCACACTCCGCAAGCCTTTGGCTTGCTGGGCTTCTTATTACCCTAGCCCGTGTGTACCACAACCAGCCAAGTCGGCTGGGCTTATCCCAACTTGATTTGGCCCATTTTGCAGCAGCAAGTCTGCTGCTTGTAATGTTTCTTTTCTTTTTCTCGGCCCATCTTTGTTGCACGCTTGCAGTCTGCATGCAAATTGGGCTGCTCCTTGCAGCCATAACCCGAGCCCAAACCTGCAGCTTTGCTGCAGGCCCTTCTTTATGGTTAAGCCTTATTTAGGCTTAATTTTCTAAATTATTTGGCTTGAAGCCATCTAAAGTGAATATGACCCGAAGTCATTATCTTGCTTCTACGATCGACCCTGAATGGTCTCGATCTATTGAATTAATTAAAAGTGACATGCAGTTCATTAATCTGATAATGAATCCAAAATTACTGACCTGAAGATCACTTTTGGACATTAATGATTCAATAATTTATTTTTTTACTTTGAACTGTTGACTTACTTTTGTAGTCCTGAAGCACTCACACTTAAGTTCCCGAAAAACCTCAAATCCACTACACTTAGTTGTATATTGCATTTTGTGTTATTGCAGGAACATCTCTTTTATGAACTAAACGTTCATAAACTAAATTGAACTTGTAGTTTCAAATTTAGTGCCTTTGAAACCCGAAGATTTCATAAAATAATACACCCATGAAAACTTGACGTTTTTCATGAAAACCATGTCTTAGAACTCAAATGTTCTAACTTTGATGCTCATGGATGATTCATTCCCATAGCATCAATCATAATCTTGTTCCCTCCAATTCAGTGGATCGTCGAACCATCACAAGTTTGATTTCCTGATTTGGAAGTTTCTAAGAGAAGCCATTTCATGTGGGTACAAGACATGAATCTCCACTTGACTATCAAGAAGCTAAGAAACCATTGAAGCCAACAATAGCATGGAAGAGCTGAATAAGCCTCCGCTACGATCTTCATTCGAAGACTTATGCTCGAAGCATTACAAATGGAAATACCTCCTGAACGAGGATTCCATGGCTCTTTGGCTCACTTCTATGGACCGTCTAATCATGAAAAACATTACTTGAAGCAAACCATGATTATGTCCATGAATGGGTACAATTGTGAAGTTTATAAATCCGATCGAATTTTGACTAAAGAATAATTTTCTCGTCCTTCCATGTTTCTAACTCGCCCATGACACAATAGTGTAGAAAACAGAAGTTTACCACATTCTCGGATCTGATTAGTACCACAAACATATGGTAGAATCAGGGCCTGCTAAGGTGTGGCATCATGCCCGAAGCGTGATCCTTGGCACCTAAGACCTAAAACTTCAAGAATAAGGGATAATATTCCTAAACCTCAACCCTTGCAGAATCTACTTCCGTATCGATGGAATAGATCATTGGTTATACACATGTTTGTGCCCCTGCCAATGCCGTTGAGGATTACTATTCTAGTAGTCAATATGTTAGACTAATTTTGCTCTACTGAACACCGTTGGAAGAGCAGAATTTTGACATGGATAACCTTGTTGGCCGAATCCCCTTAGTAAACCATTTACTTTGTGAACATTTTTCATGTTCTTGGATTCAAGTTTGGTGTATGTTTTACTTATGGATGATCTTATTCATATTGTTCTCGAAAATGAGTTAATTGAATCATGTTTCTTAATACATGTGACCGATAACACGTGATTAGGTAGGAATATGAGAAAGTTAGTTGTCTGGATGAATGCGTACTACACACACTAACTTTACACCTAAATCACATATCTAACAACGACTTTAGGTTTATCCCACCTGATTAAGAGCATTGGCACGTTCCTCGTTGTATGAATGGTATTGAATCACCATTTAAGGGACCTTAAATTCTCCATAACGTTGAGTTTTTAAGGATATTCGTGATGACAATGATCATAAATGAAACCATTGAAGAAAATAGAGTGAAATATCTTTGCACCACCTCAAAAAATGAGCCTGAAGCTTGGATTTGAGGCTAATGGGTTGTCTTCCAACTGGGAACACACCACATGTGGCCAGCCTGAAGCTGGGTGATTGAGCAGTTTACTTGTTTTGGCACAACCATTTGGTACACTTAGGTCGAACAATGATGCTACGACACATCTCCTTAGCCGAAGTAAAGATCTTGTGCCTTCAAGCACACTTTGCGAAGCCTACTCATTAAGGAAATTGATTTTCTATATCATTCCTTGCAAAGATACGACACGACTCTCTTTTCATAGTGGATTCAAGGGAATATATGTGGACTAATCCAACCAAAATGCAGACCATATAAATACTTATGGTTTTGGTTGATGAATCGACAAATTGGTGATATGTTTGTCCACACATATTGCTGCTAAACCTCTTGGCCGATTAAGGGTTCACCACCCTACTTATCCCTTAAAGTCCGGGAGACTGGATAATGCCGAAGAGTTTACATTGACGATTTTTGATAAAGTATTGCATGTATTTTGGGTTTATAATTGAACATCAAATTCCCATGTTCACCCCTAATAGCCTCGTCTAGTGATCATAAAGTGCAATTTAAATGATCGCTCGAATTTTGGTAAACATACCAAGTTTTTGGTTTCTGTCTAGGGTTATGCAATCTTGTACGCAGCTATGTTGGTCTGCATTGAGGCCCATTGCCACCCAACCTATATAACATTACAATTGGTTACTGGTACGAACCTGACGATTTTCGTATTTACGTATTTGAGTGTGCATTCCATGTGCCAAGTTGCGCCGCCGCCATGTACCACCATGAGTCCTTAAAGAAGGATGTGTATCTTTTGTGGATCATGATTCTCCTTCACACTAGCTCTCTTTGAGCCTTTGCATGCGATCTCTTTACTGCTCATTTGCGGGTTGTCACTTTAATAAGACAGTCTTCCTGCCATTAGAGGGAGATAAGAACGTCAACGTTCCTGTAGAACGGCGTAAATTTGCATGGACGTTGCCCATTATGTCTCATCTCGATCCTCATACCACACAAGTGTGATAAGCAAGTGCGATGAATTCTAGTTTTCAGAATGTTGCTCCAGACGCATTCCTCTGATCTAGCTAAAGTGACGAGGTCATATACCAACTGTAAACATGCCTGCAAGGATAGACGTACTTAACAGACGTCGAGTCAACATCCTTGGAGGGTGTGCCACCCATGTTGGACGGTCTGGTACATCGACGGATATCCAATCAATCTGTCTTGGCCTGGAACATGACAGATCATTCGGTTTGTAGGATTCACTTCCCTAGAAGAGGAAGATACGACACAACAATGAATCTAAACTCGATAGCTGTCTCAAATCATTTCCATCTCATGTGATTAATCCAGATTACTCCCGAGACTTGAAGTTCTTAGTCCAGTATACTAGTTTGGATAAGCTAAATGGAATTGAAATGAGATTATCATCAATGATGTTTTCACTTATATGGTAGTTACAGACATAAATGAAAAGCGACGATATCGAACTGTGTGACAACGTAGAACTGATTGGACAACTAAAGTTACAATCCAGGTCAAATTCCTTCACAAAGTGTGTTTTGGACATGTCGTTCCTACATTGCCCAAGGTAGCCTTGTTGTGTTACAAGTGAGAAAGGAAGCGTGATGAGATGAATGAAATAGTGCAATATGATGCATGCCTTACGGCGCAAGGTTTCTCTCAAACGTCATATAATTGATAGCAGCATTATGAAATGTGGTTACTGTTTTCTCCATGGGGATATAGATACAGAGATTTACATGTAAGTTCTCGAAGAATTACATAGAGTGGTTCAAATAGTTCTAAAACCATGAAACACCCTCTTAACTTGCTTTAGGCGTTCACTTACAATCCGACGGATGTGGTATACCCGTTTAAGTGATTATTTGATCAGTCAGGGATATGAATTATGCCCTTGCGTGTTAAACTATGAAGTTTTATTCCAAATTGCTAAAGTTACAATTTATGTCATTGACACGAATCTCACTAAGACTCCGGAAGAGCTTGAGAAAACTGCCTCACATCTGAAGATGAAATTTGAGATGAATGATCTTGGGAATACTCGTTTATGCCTTGACCTGAAGTTGAAGCATTGTTCTGACGATATTTTGGTCTACCAATCGAACTACACCCTAAAGGTGTCACTTTTGAGTATACCTATGATCGTCCATACGTTATATGTAAATGAGACCCTTGAAGAGGTTATGGAAACCGAAATTCCATATCGAAGTTCAACTTTGCGCTTCGTTGTACTTAGCTCATTGTATTTAGACAGGACATCTCCTTCACTGTTGATTTTGGTAAAGATGCAGCACCGCGCCTACACACATCCACTGAATTGGTATTAAAGACGTACCATGAAGGTACTACATGGGCAAATCCTAACGCTTCTTGAGTGGATCCAACCCCTCCTGATCCTTGAAATAATGTTTGTCTTATTGTTATGCTGATGCAGGTTACTTATCAAACCCGCACAAGGCAAAATCATCAAATGGTTATATCTTTACTGTTAGGGATATCGCAATATCTTGGAAGTCCATGATATGACCTTAGTTGCGAAATCTTCGAATCGTTCCAAGACTCACCTCACTTCACTACGCCACAAGTGGGACATGGTTAGGAGTTCTTGTTGAGCATATTCGAAGTACTTGCTATTTTTCATCCATCGTTGAGTCCCAATGACAATCCATGAAGATTATGCAACATGTATCCACCCGACCAAACCATGATACATCAACAAAGTCAACACCAAGACATATTGCGTCTACATCTACATCAGCAAAGCATCAGGAGATTGAAGTCATGCAAGCCGATCCCAGACAACCTTGTCGACCTTTACACGATGTCATTGCCGAAGTCAACCTTCCAGAAGCTTGTCCGAGGAATTGGTATGCCTAACTATTCATATTCAACGCTTGTAGTTCTCATTTGGAAGTTATGTCAAACTCAGGGGGAGTATCTAGAAGTATACTCACTTGATTTTAATGTACTCTTTTTCCCTACGATTAGGAGCATTTTTCCCACTGGGTTTTTGCTACCTAACTAGGTTTTAATGAGGCACCCATCATGGGTTGATCATACCCTTGTGAGCTATTCTACTTGTGTCCAAAAGATGTATAGTTTTGACTTAATGCAACTTCTCACTTTTCTCCTTAGACTATAGGTTTTTCTCCCACCTTGGGTTTTACCATAGCGAGGTTTTGTGAATTTTATTTTTTACGCATTCTTTCGTTGATTTGAGAATCGCAATCGCTCATTGTGCCGACGACTTCATCAACTATACTTGCTTCGTCATTGAAGACCTGATACGCCATTTACTTGAGTATTTACACACTCAAGGGGAAGTGTTGCAGTCCTATTAGATTAGGAATGTGATTGTGTAAATCCTAGTAGATATGGGAATGTATCTTATATTCCTATTGGGAGTAGATTACCTATTAAATGTTGTAATCCTAAAGGGAAAGGTTTTTACCTATCCTACTATTATAAATAAAGGTACAATGAGGTGGAATAGAACACACCCACAATTACACATCTCTCTCATTCTCTCTACCTATTGCCGCACCCATCTCTCTAAGGCCTCCATAATTGTTCAGTAAATTATCCTTACAACAAATATTAATAATATGTTAACAATATATCCTTATGATAATCATGAATAGGTCAATCATGTCTATTATGTGATATATAAATGCATCTAAAATAAACAAAAAATTTCACTACTGTTGACACCCCTTTCTCACACTTTTTATATTTCAGAATAGGTCAATACAAATTTAGATATTACATTGCAAATTTTGTTATGCAAATCTTATATTTTCTTCTTCATTATAGTCAAATTGGACAACTCTAATATCCGAACGATATATAAAAACAAAAATCCAACATTAGATATGCCTAATCAAACATACACTACAATGCATGATATAAATCGAAACAAAAACAGAACAACAAAACATACAATGTAATGTAATGTCTGAATCGACATCAAAACTTGCAAGCTAACTTTTAATCCCTATTTTCCATGAACTCATGGTTGCTAGTGTCCAAATGATCCCACCTTCATGAAGAAAGTTGGGGTTCCACAATAAAACTAATTGGCAACATAAGGAGTAGCACAACCTCTTATAAGTCCATGCAAGGTCCCTCCCCCCATCAATGTGTGACTCATTCTCAACACGCCCCCTCACATGTGGTGAATTTTCAAGTCTAACATATGGATTGACAATGAGGTGATGTGGAGCACGTGTGGCTGTTTTGCTTCACATGTGGGACAACCTAACTCTGATACCATAAAGAAAGTTAGGGTTCTATCATAAAACCAATTGGCAATATGTGGAGTAGCCAAACCTCTTATAAGCCCATGCAAGGTCCATTCTCCCATGAATGTGGGACTCATTCTCAACACTTCATTCCTCTAACTCTCTAGTGTCCTGTCATCATCTTCCAAAATTTGATTTCAATTTTGTTGTCCTTTTTTGTTCAATTTGACTATGTTTCGATTAGTTTTGTTGACGAACGGCTTTTGCTATGGTTTCGACGCCGATGGAGCCAAACGACGAGCCCAAATTTAGCGGTCATCACATCGAGCTCTACTGACCCCATTTTTTACCAAGACGTATCAACTCATCGACGATGTCATCTCTTAGAATGACAACAAATCTAGTTTTATCGTCTAGAATCACACCATCTTCTAACTCTAACAGGAAAGTAACTTGATTTTGTTGTTTGGGTAATTTGATTTGTTAGGTGGGAAATACAGTTCTCGGATTTCATTGTTCATTGTTGCATTTTTTTTTTGGGTCAAAATCTGAATTTGACTCTTTAAAGCTTGAGTTGACCTTTCTTTTTGAAAGTTTACGTTGGTTTAGTGGGCCAACTCTTATACTTTTGAATATAGCTCGATCTCACGAGCATTTATGTGAAAATCATTTGCAAATCGGAGTTAAAACGAAGAAGTTAAGAACATTGAAAGTGAGGGGCTTTTTGGTCCTTTGACCTTACTATAAATAGCAAGTTTGACCTAACAATATTTAGAATTTCAAGTTTCCCAAAATGGAAACCCGGGTCGCAGCAGACCCATATTAGATGGGATCAAGTCGCATAACCCGAGTTTTGACCCAATTTTATTCGATGTCGATTTCTCCCTTTATTCGACGTTGATTTCTCCCTTTTTTCGACAATGACAATCGTCGCCACCACCACTAAAGTGTAGCCCTTGACACAGGAACAAAACCCACTTTAGTTCTAATATGAGAAACCACTATGCGGGCCAGTTCAAGGCCACAATTTTCCTAGGGCACCTGCTGGTTTCTCACCATTTTTCAATGAATCCACTAAGTAGGGATGGTCGCCACCACCTAGGTTAGATTCGCCCCTACCTTAACTTAAAAAACTCATCCACTAATAGTTTATCGGACATCGGACAACATGGCGTGCATGTGCCTTTCATGGCCTTCCGACGATTTTTTTGGCGATTTCATAGTCTTTTTCCACTACCAGACTTCGTGGCAGGTATAGAAGTTGTTCTTCATGTTGATCTCTACATGCTTGTGAAATTTGGTGAAATCTAGTTGACATCAAATATTCTAGTTTTGTTCGTCTGAAACCATTGTGCGCGACGACATGTGAGAATTCAAATCACATGGATTTTGGGCATAAAGATATTCACGATGCCTTGAGCCCATATCCAAGGTCCATTTTTTAAGATTTGATGTGATTGTTCAATTATCCAATTTTTGAATTAATTATGCCGCCGCTCGATTTTCGTAATTAACGACAATCTGATTGTTGGATCGTTATGCAATTTTGTCAACATGCTATTTATTGATTTTCAGACATTTGTGAACTTTGTAACATTCTGACGTTCAGATCTTCCTGATTTAAGAATCTAGTGTTATTGATCCTAGTCAGGCTACTTTGATGATGATTGACTTTATAGTCAATGTGCTATGAATTATTCTGGTATCTTGTTTATTTATTGGATTCTAAGATAAGACTTGTATATTTTTCATTGGTGTTGATCGTGTATGAGTGGTTCGATCTTCGTGCTAGATTTGCTAGCAGCTTTAAGTCTAGGTGAGTGATTTTAATATTATAAGATCCACTATTTTGCATATTAAAATTTCGTGTTATATACTTTGTGGATATAAACTAGATTTTGAAATGTGTTTATTGCCAGTCATCGATCTGCTATTTGAAATGATATATCTATGTATATTTAAAATGACTGCGAAATGAGATGGCTAGTAGATGATTTTTAAGTTGGAATACTTTCTTTCTCGTTTCATCTGTGAATATGAAATCCCTAGAGGACTTCTTTTCATGTTGATTCCATGAGAGGTTCTAGAATCCTGCTTTACTTTCAGTAGATTCCATAAGTGATTATGGAACGCTACTTCTGTTCGGTTCCATGGAAAGTTCTGGAATCCTACTCAGGTTCCTTGAGAGTTTGAGGAACCTAGTGCATAGTTTCTATCCGGTTCCACGAGAGGTTCTTGAACTCTACTTTGTGTATCCTTATTATCTGGTTCCATGAGAGGTTTTGGAACCCTACTTTGTGTAACCTTGTTATCCGGTTCGATCAGAGGTTCTAGAACACATAACTTTATGGCGTCGCTTTACCCCTATTATTTCATTATGTATATCAAAGAAAATCCGTTGAATGCCAGTGTAGATTCCAACGAGATTTGTGATAGGATCATTTTATATATGCAAAGGATTGTGAAATATTTTATAAATGAGATCAACATAATGTTTTTTTTTTTAAATCACATATGTCGTAAGACTTCACTCACACAAGCTTCGTTGCTTACCCGATTTTTGCTTTGCCTAATGCACCATTCCCACGGTGCAGAGGGCAAGTTTGCATGTGGACATGTGTTGATAGGTATGAGGTGTCTTGGATAACAGTGTTGGGGGATTGATGCTTGGAGTGATTAGGTTAACCTTGTACCTTACTGTCTTATTTTGTGGTTAGTTCCATTTTTGGGAGCCTACGGACGTTGTGCCTTTAGAGGAGGTTTTGTATATATTTTGCAGACTCTTTTGCATTGTATATAAGTGAGAGAGACCCACCAATATGTTATTTATATTTTAAGTATTTTATTTGTATAAGTTGATCAATACATACTGATGTGACAATACTAGTACGCTCGATTTTTATATGTGCATTGGGATCTGGGCGTGACATTAGGTGGCCATTAGTGTTGCGAAGTTTTTACGGGAGGAGAGGATAAGGAATGGAACAAAGTGAAGAGATAGGGAAAGGTAGAAAAGTCATTCTCTAACTATTAGTAAGGCCCTAAAGCTTATGAGGCATTCTTCATTAACTTATGCCTAATTAATAAAAACATCTCATTGATTAAGTTCAAAACAAACATTGGTCATTGATATATGGCTAGTTAGTAAAGTTTTTATTGATTTTTGTGAAGCGTTAATATCCCAGTACGCCTGCAATTATAGGTCGAAAAAGGATGTCAAGGTCTTGTTACCAAACAAAATACTGGCGAAAGCCTTAAGAAATATTTGAAAAGAAAGTTTGGATAGAGAACAAGCAAATTGGGCCCATTAAGAATACCAATTCACATAGACTGACTTGAGCTTCGAAGTACCCTTTGCAAGTACATGCCGTCACTTAAATGAAGCTTGGGAAGAGACATTCGAAGGCACATCTTGACAAGTATACGGATTATAGTCAACGAACATGTGAAGGTATTTCTTCTTGTAAAAAGTTTCGCTCAACAATAACCTTATCATATATATATATATATATATATATATATATATATATATTATTTCAGCTCCCTTTGGTTCTCGACTTAGTGGACTACGTACTAAGATTTTGTCTCCCTCCCTCTATATTACCAAGAGAAAATATCTGCATACAACTGTATACAATTTCTTCTGTAAGAAATTCTTCCCTACTATAACAAAAGATATTATTATTCTAAATTATACCCAAAAGATGCGGGTTTAAACCATGTTCTTATTTTTGTGGATCACATAATTAGTAATTTTAAGCGCAATATTACATACAAAATATTTTAAGCACAAGATACCATTTTTATACGTGTCCACACAAATTCCTACATAAGTTTACGCAGGACTTTCATTTAAACTATATTAAACAGCAAGATTTTGAAAGGTGGCTTTTCAATTCTGCTTCTAGTACTTCCCAGAATTAGTAAGGGGAACAACTGTCTGCTCCTTCAGCGGAAGAATTGTATTCTTTTGCTCGTTGCTTTTTCATTTTGGTATTATATTGAGTTAAACGATATATTTAGGTTAAAAGTTGGTTGCCTGCAGCAGCAAGTTGGTGAAAAAGGCACCCTGCTTGGTCAAGAAAACTAATGATTGTATTGCACCAAATGCATGCACTTAAGGCGCTTCTTAGTGCTACAATTAGAGGGAATTGGATCCTATCTGGATTCACTTTGTGGGGATCCTAGGATCCCTACATCTCAGTCATTCATGGTGTATCGTACATTCAGAAATTATTTGACTTTTTTTATTTAAAATTAAACACAAATAGTATTTGACGAAAACTGGCCGCATGATATGCGATGAACGGCTAGGATGTGGGGATCCTAGAGGATCCTCTTCCCAATTAGAAAGGGACTGCTAATTAAGTGGGTGTGGCACTGTGTTTAGGCATAAATTTTTCTGTATTCTAAGAACACGGTCTGGTACAGTAAGTGTCATAATACAAGTGGTTGAAAGTTTATTTTTCAAGTATACATCCACTTGTATTATGACACTTGGTGTACCGAACCGTTTTTTTTAGCATACTGAAAAATCTCTCGTGTTTAGGGGATGTGTTTATGAAAAGCTTGTAATTTTAGTAAGAGAATATCATATTTGCGCTTCATAACGAATATTAATTAATTGGGTAAATTACATAAAACTGCCTCAACTATTAAGTCAGTCACAGTTTCATACACCATCTTTAAAAAAATTCAATGTCATACCTCATCTACGATTTTTTTACAATTTCGTACATTCCATCAGTTTTCTGTCAATTCTTCCGTTAAATAGTGACGTGGCTTGAGACGAGGCCCATTCTCTATTAAAAAATTATTAAAATATTAAAAAACTAAAAAAAAAATCATTTAATATTTTTTTTACATGGGGTACCCACCCCATATCCCCTCACTCTTTCTTCCCCCTCCCATCTTCCCCAAAACTGCACCCCCCCATCTTCCCCTCTCATATCCTTCATCACACCGCCGTCGCCCCCCCGGGGTCTTCCCCAAACCCAAAACCACCCAAATCCCACGCCATCACTCGACTCCCTCCCTCCCACCCTCCTCATATCGTTCGACGATTTGAAACCGTCGTCGTCCCACCTATCCCACCCCTTCCATTATTCCCAAAACCACTTCCCCTGCTACTTCCACCTCCCCTGCTCGTTTTCGTCGGCCTCCATCTTCTTGATTTGGATCCTCAACCATGAGTCCATGGTCACAGATTGAACGAGATGTGGACGCTGAGCCCGCGGTGCTTGCCGGAGCATTGTAAGCACATGAAGACGCCATACAAAACCGAAGCCCACTGCAGGTTCTATTGGGAGCAATCCATGCAGGTCTTGTTCCCCGACTACGATTGCAGGTCCCAGAGCTGTCGAGAGCCGTTGAGATTGCAGGTCCCTGCTGCGATTGGAAAAATTAAAATAAAAAAAAATATTAATTGGGGAATGAATTGAGATGGGGAGATGGGAGGAATGTGGGGGATGAATGAATTGCACGGCGATGGGGTGGTGAAGGATAGGAGCAGGGAAGAAGGGGGTGGGGTCTGGGTTTGGTTTTGGGGAAGACGAGAGGGGGAAGGGATATGGGGTGGGTCCCCCATGTAAAAAAAATATTAATAGGTTTTTTAAATATTTTAATAATTTTTTAATAGAGAGTGGGCCTCGTCTCAAGCCATGTCACTATTTAACGGAAGAATTGACAGAAAACTAACGGAAGGTATGAAATTGTAAAAAATTCGTAGATGAGGTATGACATTGAAATTTTTTAAAGACAGAGTATGAAACTATGATTGACCCAATAGTTGAGATAGTTTTATGTAATTTACCATAATTAATTAGAAGACTCTCTCTTTTATTTTAGTGCAACTAAAAATAGTAATATATATCATTTTAAATAAAAAATGTATAAGAGAAAACATGCATGCAACCATTACATTGGAGTCTTTTGTTTAGTATGTGAATTATATTTTTGTTGGTATATATGTGTACGTTGAGACTCTAGAGTGTGTGTTTCCAACTCGGTATGTGAATTATATCTAGCACTACCCGGTTTTAGACTTCCATTAAACTATCTGTTGGAAAATTAGTTATTATTTTATTGTTGTTTGTGATTTTCTTGTGGGCTAAGGATATTAGAGTTTCTTGCCCATTAGAATTAGGTTTTCGTTTCCTTGCTTATTAGGGACTAGGGTTAGTTTATTATAAATAGAGAGTTTTGTTATTCAAAGATATAAGCTTGTCACAATGTTCTTAGGGTTTTGTAGTCGTTCTGCCATTCTTGTTTGTTTAATAATATTTCTATTATTCTTGTTAGTCTTGTTCGTTGCGCACTCTGATATTCAACTTGGTATCAGAGCAGGTTTGATCTTTCGAGATTTAATTTGTTCTTGATAGGTATCCATGTTGTTTGTTTGATATTAGTTTTCAGTATTAGTTTTTTTGAAAAAAAAAATTGAATCAGTTTGCTGCGTCATGTCATCGTCCTCTGCTACCATCGGAACATCACCGCGCCAACCCGCCACGCCTACACCCATCTATCGTGAAACAGAACCTTGATACGATGACTTTTCCGTTTGCCTGAACCATGACCTGACGATCGCAACCAGATGTTGTTTGACCGTATCCGATCACCATTCACCCACACTTACATGCACCTGCACCGTGTTTTATAGAACCCGACCCCCTTTGCACCACTGCAACATCACCGCACCACCAAGTTCAGCACCTGATCTGCATCACCGCTCGTGCTAAAGAGCTATGCCAATTTCTTTGCCGTGAATCAAGTCTGCCAATTTCTTCATTGTCCAAGGGATTCACACTTTCAAGCTGTCAAAAGAATCCTCCGATTTTTAAAGGGTACCATTGCTCAAGGTATGTGGTTCAAGAAAGGTCCATTGCATCTTACAGCCTTCTCTAATGCTGATTGGGCAGGCTGTGTATTTGATCGACGGTCCACCAGTGGTTACTGCATCTATTTGGGTAGAAATCTAATCAGTTGGAGTGCAAAAAAGCAACATACTGTTGCTCGATCTTCTACCGAAGCTGAATATAGATCTCTAGCACACACTGCAGCTGAACTCACTTGGGTGTGCAAAATTTTTAAAGATGTGGCTTTCCTCCTTTCTACTATTCCTAAAATCTGGTGTGACAACATCTCTACGATCTCTCTGACTTCTAATCCGGTTTTCCATGCTCGCACAAAGCATGTGGAAATTGATTATCATTATATTCGTGAACTTGTTCTTGCCCAACTGCTTCGTGTGCAATACATCCCTACTCACTATCAGGTTGCTGACATTCATACCAAATCACTGTCTAAAGCTCGGTTTCAATTTCTTCAGTCCAAGCTTTCTCTCGGTCCTCCTCCAATCAGCTTGAGGGGGTGTAAAGAGCTACATCATAGCTAGCTGTAATACTGTTATAAGTTTGTTACAGCTGTCCATGTAACTAATCCTAGTTTAGTTAGTTAACTAAGCTTAATTAGTCACTAAGCTATTTTACATAAGTGTATATAAACCTGATTGTAATTCCTTATTGATTAAGAAATGAAATATCAAATATTATTTCACATACGTGCTGTTTCACATTTTCCCAGAACCCTTCACTGCGCGCCCTCTGCACCATCCCCGCGGTCCGTATTCGTCCCTAACGAAGCCCAGATCCGAGATCCACTCGGATCGAGTTCGTCTCCCTTTAAAGTCCTGTAAACCTGCATCTGTTTCTATTTCGCATCACACACCCGCTGTTTGCAACTTGAACCCGTATCTGCACTTGTGCTGGTTTTGCATGAATTGAAGAAGGGCAGAGAGAAGAAGGAAGGAAGAAAATGAAATTGAAAATTGTTTGAGGTTTAGGCCCACACGGGCAAGAAAGAAATATGGTTTGTTTGGCTTGTATTGGTAAGTCTGTTGTTGCCCACCGCGACGATCGCTCGAGTGCTTTGACTGGTGATCATTCGAGTGACGTTACGAAAGCTGGATTTTTTGTTTTTTTTTTTCAAGTTTGTTCGGAAGTTGGAATTTGCATTGGCATGGAAATAGGCATCGGCATCGGCATTGGCACTGGAATTTGGAGTCTTGCATCCACATCTACTTTGGCAAACTCATGTTGTGTACCACCATGAGTTTGACGGGGGGTGTTGGAAAATTAGTTATTATTTTATTGTTGCTTGTGGTTTTCTTGTGGGTAAAGGATATTAGAGTTTCTTACCCATTAGAATTAGGTTTTCGTTTCCTTGCTTATTAAGGACTAGGGTTAGTTTATTATAAATAGAGAGCTTTGTTATTCAAAGATATAAGCTTGTCACAATGTAGCCTCTTAGGGTTTTGTAGTCGTTCCAGCATTCTCGTTTGTTTAATAATATTTCTATTATTCTTGTTAGTCTTGTTCGTTGCGCACTCTAATAAACAACTTATATCAAATATGAAATCCTATCTTAAATCTTAAACTCAAAATATGGAATCCTTAAACCCCGAACGATGCACTTTTTAATTCTTGAACATAAGCCAACATCAACTGCAACGAAGTACTTTTTGGTATACATGTGTTGAGACTCTAGAGTGTGCATTTCTAGTTATCCATTCTTTTTGGGCTCAAGGAAGGCTAGTTGGGAATTTCACCCTACTTGTAGCCATGATCAAGCAGATTCACACATTTTCTTGTGGGGGCATTTATGTATAGAGACGATCCAAAATTGGAAAATCAAAACCTCGCATAGTAGTTTAAATGATTTTGGGACTCCCCACAGTGTTAGCATTCACTCGGTTAGCTCATCAAGCACATGATGTAGAAATTAAGAGAGATCGAGTTAGTCTTGTTATGGATTAGTTGGTATTTATAGGAGCTCGATACTTGGCAAACCAATCCATCAGAGAATTGCTAAGTTATCCTAGTTGCCCAAGTGTTTGAGTTCATGTTCATATATATAGTATAAGGAAAACCATATAGTTTCTAGATACTTGGTTAAACACACAACTGAACTACTAGTAAAATAGATATAGAATTCCGAACTCCTATTTGAAGTACCAATTCCATAACAATCTTGAAAGGTTGGGTAGAAATAGAATTAATTTCATAATGCACTTTAAGTGCTTTTTTAAACTCAAAATTACTTTTTACTTTTTATATCAAACATGATCATAATAACTTTTGATAATTTGAATTTACTTTTAATTATTTTAAAAATACTTTGAAACTGACCCATGTATAGCTCATGATCTTGAGCTTGTGGATTACTGAAAACAATTTATTGACATTTCAGCTCTTTTCTTCTCTCTAGTTCTTTCGTGTGTGTGAAATGCTTTCTAGAGTCTATATTTCTAAAACATTATTAGAGTGTAATTTTAATTGGTTTTAAGTTGAGTGCTCACTTTCTAACATAATTAACGACTATGCTTTTATTTTATAATTTGACATAATAGGCAAGTTGCGATATTGGTAACAGAAAGAGTGGGAAGCTCCACTCTCTAGTACACTAATTATCCCGGCCTACGTCTCGTCATCCTCACATTTATACTGTCCATATATTCCCTTGATGGGATTCCACCTTGAAAATATGGATCCCCTCATTATTATAATCAAATCTTTGTTAGATGATCGCATTTAGTACCATAGGAGAGTGGGGTGACATATAAGATGGAAAAGTGATATATAAAACCACTGTTCTATTGACGTTTGATGCGCAGTCTCCATACAAAAATGCAAAGCCAACCCAGAACTAGTCCATCCAACATAAACTAAGCTGGCTTACACCCCAACTCTCTTCACAGCGCAGTTCAGCAACACCTGGTTTGCACTCTCTCCCTCTCAAACTCTTCACCTAGCTCACAATTCAGATTCATTTCTCAAATCCCGTCCCTCCATAAATGGCTTCCTCCATCAACCTCCAACTGCCAATCAACCTCCAACGGCCACATCTCCACGATGCACGCCACGAATACTACTACAACATCAAGCAGTTCTACCACTTCCATTGTCCCAGGGCGTCACCCAACATACCGTGGTGTACGCCGCAGGAGTAGTGGAAAATGGGTTTCGGAAATCCGAGAGCCCAAAAAACCTAATAGGATTTGGCTAGGCACATTTCCCACACCCGAAATGGCCGCGGTTGCTTATGACGTGGCCGCTATCGCTCTCAAGGGTCAAGATGCTGAGCTCAACTTCCCCAACTCCGCTTCTTCATTGCCCGTGCCGGCCTCCACTTCGTCACGTGACATCCAGGCGGCGGCATCCTCCGCTGCTGCGGCCATGGGAGTTGCAATTGATCGCTGTTCTTATTCAAGGGATGAGGTGCAAGGTGGTCACCATAATGTTCATCAGGCTCATAAGACAGTTGATGAGGATGACAGATTTGTGCTGAATCATGAGTTTGTTGATGAGGATCTGATCTTTAATATGCCTAACGTTCTAGTGAACATGGCTGAGGGAATGCTGCTTAGCCCTCCTCGCTTGGACATAGCTGGTGATGATGCTATAGATGCTGATCAAGAACAAGGGGACCAGAACCTTTGGAAATTGTACTAAAATCCCATCTTAATATATCACCAATATCAAGAGAAAAAAAATGAAAAAAATAACCGAAAAAGAATAAGGAATAAAATGGACCTAACGCTTGATGTACATTAGGGGGTCTCCATGAAAACTTATGAAATTATCAAATAATGCTAGTTTTCTTCATTTTGTTTATTAGAGTTAAGTAATTGTGCAGGATTTCCAATGTAAGGAATTGCTGTCTTGTTTGAACCTTTCTATCTCTATCAACGCATTCTTCATGCGAAAAAAATAATGTGCAGATCTACCAAAAATAAAAAAAATAAAATAATAATAATAATAATAATGTGCAGTGAAACTTTTGTGTTTGTTTGATAATTCTTTTTCCTAATTATTTAAGTCAGTTGAATCAAACAACACTTTGAGGAGCTAATACAGCCTAGTTCTCCATTTATATATGTAAAAAAAAGAATTAGAAAACGAAATTCTGCAACAGGAAATATTAAAATGGAACAATGGTAATAATTCTAGAATTGCCTAGAAGCTAGCTAAGCGTTCAATCCATGGTTCAGTTTTGGTTCCCTCAGGTTTCAGACCAAATGGCCCTATGGCCTATAGTTTGGTCTGGAAATTTAAAGCCAACAGGTTAAGAGATTTGGTCAATCGAAAAATCGAGACGTTCTTTGGATTTTTCAAATAAATGTTTGAGATATATATATATATATTTTTTTGGCGTATATAAAATAGTGCTTTCTTTTCTAGATTATCAGAATTAATCCAATATTAAGATATCATTCTAGAATTTAGATGGAGCTCCATAAAAATCTATGGCCCACCTCACTCTTTGTTGACGTGTCATTCTCAACTAGTTGATCACCTCTGACGTGGCTGTCTATTAGTGATAGAAGATACCATGAATGCCAAAGATGGAAGTTGATCCTTCACCTTACCTTCCTGCGGTTGGAACCTACAAAGTCATGCAAGGATGGCAGGTATAGACTCTATGCCTATCGAAGAATAACATTTCTCTTGACAAAAAAAGAAAAAGAAAAAAAGAACAACATTTCTTGTAAGAACGTAGGTAAAACATAATTCTGCGGCAATAATATCTCTGAATGTTCATCACCAACTTTAAGAAGCTTATTGTGAATCAAAATACCAAGAAAAAAAAGGCTGTAATGACTATTTATCCAGATTGTTGTGTTATTGCAAGAATTTTTTGCGTGCATGTTAATAAAAATGTTTTAAGTAATTTGAAATTTGTCTTACTTTATTTTGAGTCACATAAGTACCTTCTAGAAAAAATTTAAGTTGGAAAGAAAAGAAATAGGATTAACGATGATTTTGTACATTTTTGCAAAACCCATAAAAAAAACTACACGTTAGTCATTTTTATGAAATCAAATAAGTACTATTATTTATGTTGGAAAAATTGGGTCTAATTGCTATAATAAATCACATAGAAAATTAAGAAATAATTCATGCAATTATATACCACAATAATGCATGCACACTAGTAACCAATGTTAAATGAACATGATATAATAGATTAGAAAAACCTAGAAAATACGGTTGAGGCAAGTGTTGGACACTTTGTCCTTAAGACAAGTTTACTCCCCACTACGGTGCTCATAGTTGATCGGCGCATGTCTCCCAAGATACAACGACCACGCCCTTGTAATAGTAGCACTCCAAATCACAAGGCTCCATGAACCACGATTGTGTTAAAAACTCTCTCATATAGATTGAATGAGACTCTCTAATATTTAGTGCACTCTATGTATGATTATATATATATATATATATATTGTGATTATAGGGGGCTTCCTTATTTATAGAATGTGAGATATCTCTTTGGAAAACATGTAACTATTCATGAAGAGTCAAAAGTTGCAACTCTTCATTTGAGTAGACACATCTTTCTACCAAAAGGCTCAACTTCTAATTTCCATTCAATTAATAAATTTAATATATTATTATTATTATTAAATTTTCCAACAATCCCCCACATGAATGGAAATTCACTCAATACCATGCAAATGATAATGCAGACACAAGAGAGAGAATTCAGTAGGAAAAGTACCGCATCGGGATCATGGGCGAAGCTACATAAGGGCGAGGAGGGGCGGCCGCCCCTCCTCTCGCCGGAAATCAAGCCCAGGAGTGGTGGTTCTGCCTCTCTGATCCCGTCGAAAGTGATGAAATTCCGTCAGGTGCTCTGGCTTTCTGGGTTTCCCTTCTGCTGCGTAGCGCAGGCTGTGCGCGAGCTGTCTATTTTTTTTCAAAATACCCAAGGCCAAAGAAAGGAGGAAGGGGGACCTGTAATTTGCAGTTTCTGAAATGGAGTTCAGGTTCCAATGAAGAAAACGAGGGAGGAAGAAGATACTCTCTCTCTCCCATCCCATCCCATGTGTCCTTGTAAAATTCACCCAATTTTAACTATTGTCCAACCAATTTGCACCACCGAACTTGATATTTACATGTACTTTTTTTATATTTTTTTTTTTAGTTATTGTCTAATTAGTTTGCCCACATAGTTTTCAAACTACGTATTTGCCAATCTTATTTATGTTAAAATTAACTATAAATTCATACTAGCTTGAAAAATAATTTGTTGTATTATGAACTCGTAATGCTTTGAATTTTTATGTCTTATATCAAATTCAACAAATAACAAATAAAATTGTCAATATTTTTATATATTATGTGTTTTTTAATCAATATTTTTAGATATCATCACTATATAATAAATAAACACTTATTTATACGTACAACCTAGTTCATCTAGATCCTCACCTAAGCGTTGGGTCACGTCCACCGCTCATCCAACACTTACGTCTTAGAACTTTACTCGTTATATAGTTATGTAATGACATGATACAACAAGAAAGGATGCTTAAATCCTCCTCCACATAATAATGTAGTTCAAATACTCTTTCGAATATTTCGAATATTTTGGTCAGTGCAAATTCTCCTACGAATATTCTGGGTAGTTCACATAATCTTCTTGCCAACCCAAGATTTGGACCTTGAATGGATGTCCACATTTTTTAGGACCTTAAACCTTTTAAATGTCGCCCCTCCCCTCAACAATTCCTGGCTTCGCCACTGATCGGGATAGGTGACTTTTGGCTTTGAATCTTCCGTAGTGAATTACTATCGGATTTACTTGGCTAATCAGTGAACACGATGTCCTGAACTGCTTATCCGTTTGTGTAAACCAAGACAATAGTAATCACACAATACCGTTCCAATATTTTATACTAAATTTTTGCACGGAAACATGACCGATTTTCCATCCATATTCAATAGTTGGTCTTTCTATTTTACCAGCGAACTTACAAATCTTGGTGTAGCCGAGTTAATTAAATTCAATGTGCTCTCTTCTCAGCTGCGTTTGTCACCCGAGTTCGACTAAAATCAAGTGTCGTGTAGAAAAATTAAAACATATAAAAGCTACATATGAACTTAAGATATTCAAAATATGTAAAGTATAAAAACAAAATATTTTCTTATATAAATACAAAAAAAGTAAAATACGCACAATTGAAAAGGCTCCTAGCACAAGCAGTCTGATGACTACTAAAAGAAGTCATGATGATTACTTTAAATTGCTAATAGCAATTCATGTAATACGTTAGTTTAGTTATTGCTTGTCTTCCTCCTTCACAACCCCTCCGAAATCCAAAGTTCGTATCTTGAAGCGCTCAAGCTTATTTGATAACTCCTGCACTGATCCTTGCAGGCCGTGCGTAGCACCCTTTTGTACAGTGACTGAACTTTTCTTTCCATCCACCTTCAGTAGTTGGTCTGCTAATTTAGCCGGAACTTTTTCACGAAGCTCCGAAATGAATCCACGTAATCCATCAAGAGCTTCCCTATCTTCATCTTCTGTTTGTGCTGCCACATTAACATGTTCATGATCAGCAAATTGTCGTGGAAGTGTGCCTTCTGTTGCATATGACTCGGAATTAGTAGCAGTGTTCATCTCGTAGCTGTTTATTGGCCTCGTGGATTGAGGAAATTGAATCAGTCCTGAAGGTTGCCCTCCACAGGTTTCTGAACTCATAATTTTGTAAATATGGAAGCAGCTTTGAATTTTGTAATTATGTGTTTTGGTTAATATTTAAACTTTGGGCTTTCAGGAAGGAAAGCCCAAGAGAGTTCAATAAAGAAGGTTTTGCCCAAAACCCAAAATCAAGCCCAGATCATCCATCTCAAGATAATATGGCGGCTCCCCATTAATGCAAAGGGCCAGTTGCTTACAAGAAGTGACAACATATGAAAAATCACCAACTCTCAGCCCAAAAGTGCTTTTTGGATGGCAAACACGTAAAAAGGCTAGTGACTTATTACCCTTCAGTTGCTTTCGGGCAAGAACAGAAACAACACAACTGGGCTAATTTATCTATAAAAGGGGGAAGAGGGCCCAAAGACGAGGACACTCAACCAATCAAACAAACAAACATACAACTTGTCTCTTAGCCAAGCAAATACCCAGAAAGTCGTGCTTTGTCCAGACTCTACACCCTTCTAACCTTAAACTTCCTTGGAAAAACATCTTTTGTCCATGTAAAAGCTCTTCTACCTTTTTCCTAAATGTTGTAGTATCGATCTCTCATGTATAAACTCTTTCCCAGTCATCCCCTTTAGCACTCAATCCTTTTGTAACTGCCAAGAGAAGAGACCACAAGACGTTGTAACCTTACCCGACAAGGTGAAATCTTGCCCGACTCTCTTTGTTTTTGCCTTTCCATTAATAGATCTGGTGTTATAATGTATCCCTCAATAGATATGCAAGTTATTTTCGGTCTCTCAATGATCCAAAGTTCCATTAACTCTCAGATATGGTTCGCTTAGTACCTTTACTATCGTAAAAGTAAATGAAATTGATGTTTTGATCAAATCTGGACCTCTACCCTTTAAAGCATACAAGATAAACAAAAGTCCTTGATCTCAAGGCATAGAAAAGAACTTAATGTAGACTTAACTCATCCACAACAATCCTTTGATAATGAAAAGTCAGGATAAATTGGAGCACAAGTAATCGGCTTAAACACACTCATTCTACATCTGCCATATAGAGATGGCAATGGCACGCCTCAACACTTAGTTTTGATTGCGAGCCTCATGGCCTACACCTAAGGCCCGGCAAATGCACCTTTCAGAACTAACTTCGTCCTCTTCTTGCAGCCCGACAAGCAAGCGAGAGCCCGACAACCAACCAAAGTGCCAACTCCTCAGGGAGCTGTGTGCTCGAGCCAGGGACCCTTCCCAGTGAGATTCCTGCCCGAACAATATGGAAGCAGCTTTGAACATAAACTATGTGTTTTCCGACAATAGAAAAGAGTTAGGGTTTGAAGTTTGAAGCAATTCTGAGAGTAAATGCTGTAAGAATATATGAATGACATATCAAATCATTTGAATGCTCGGGTATATTTATAGGGACTGGGACGTGAGGATCTTGAGCAGGACAACTGTCAACTGGCCAAAAAATAAAAATTCAAACGTTGCAGTCAATATTAGGAATGTACATGACGAGTGTGGAGTTGAAGAATAAAAAATTCAACTTTGAGAAACAGTCAAGCCTTCAAGCACAAGACAAGAGACTAAATTTTGGGTATTCGTTGATGAATTTAAGGTTTGATTTGTGTCCTAATTAAATACTCGTAATCTAGCTTCTATTTGCACATGTGTATGTACTTTACATTAGTGAGAACTTTTTTGGTATCGGTCATGGTCTTGGTCTTCCATGACATTGGTAAATACGATATAGCCTTGGTAAATAAATACGGAAATTCTAATAACATTTTTTGGGAATAATGAACTTAGGGTGCATTTGTTGCACTGGATTATCTCGGACTGGACTAACTTCAAAGACTAAGCTGGATTGGCATAGACTAGATTAAGCTAAACTAATTTAGTGCAGCGTTTGGTGTAGTATCATATCAAGAAGCAGGATAATAAAAATAGTATTGTTCACACCACCAAGTTTGAGAAAACAAGTTTTTACTTGGGATATTGGTAGATCTCATAACATTTCTGGGTTCCACGCCACCAAGTTTAAAACAAAAAAATTTTCAGATTAATCAGGTAACCATAAAGATTGAATCTTTACTAAACTGTAAAATTGAGAAGTAAAAATATGGGTCATATTATTTTGTTGACAATAAAATCATACAACCTTAGATATAATCATACAACAAACAAAGAGGGAAACAAATTAAAAACCTTAATCAGATAGAAAAGCAGAATGAACTTGCATAAAACGCAACAACTCCAGAAGTGTAATCAGCAGGCAGCTTAATGGAAGCACTGAAAATCCCATGCTGATAGAGGTCCTGAGAAACAAATCCAAACCTTGCAAATATACATAGCCACCAAAAACCAAACAAAGACAACAACTTCAAGATCAAAAGACCCATGATATGCCGCCAATTCAAAAACCCAAAAACCAAAAAATCAAAACCCTTTCACATGATTCTCAAGACAAAAACCCAAAAGGGAAATGATTACTGTTGATGCACAAAACCGGAGGGGTCTTGGAACAACATAGATCCAACCGTGAATCATGCAAGAAAGTAAAGAACACAAGATGTATCGTGGTTCACCCCCAATGTTTGGGCTACGTCCACACTGATGTTGATTATATTCTTCTGTAATTGTATGTATGGATTACAAAGTGTTGTTGTGTTTGTGAGGATATTGCCCTCTGTTGGGTTCATAAAGGAAGAGAGTTGAGAGAGGGATGCTCTGAATATGAGAGCATCTGTTTGGGGATGTGAGGCTTGAGGATTGTGAGGGTGATGAGTCCCTTTTATAGACTACGGGCTCCTCCCCTTTTACATAAATCATGGGCTCAATGTCTGGAAGCCCAAGTAACGAGCCCTAATATAATATGGTACCAATAGTAGTCCCCCAAGTCTTCAGTCAAGAGAGTCTTTTGGCTGGAGACTTGAAATTCAGTCCATGTGTGGGCTGAAGTAACTAGATGTCGTCTAGAACTGATACTCGATATGAGGCGGTGCTCAATGTGAAATGATGTTTAACTAGAAGTAGCACATGTTGCGAGGCTGCTCGGCTTGTGGTTTATGTTGCCTTGGTTGGCTCGGCTTGTGGCGTTGAAGGTAAAGGAGTCCCTTTTATAGAATGAGGGCTCGCTCCTCAATACATAAATGATGGGCTACAGTTGATGCTCGTGGCGATGCGGTTGTCCAACAAGCGGCGATGCTCTCTAATGATGGTAAGGGAGTCCCTTGTATAGAATAAGGGCTCACTCCTCAATACATAAATGATGGGCTAGAGTTAATGCTCGCGGTGAGGCGGTTGTTCAGCAGGCGGAGATGCTCTCTAATGATGGTGAGGGAGTCCCTTTTATAGAATAAGGGCTCGCTCCTCAATACATAAGTGATGGGTTATGAGTGATACTCGCGGCAATGCTCTCTAATGATGGTGAGGGAGTCCCTTTTATAAAATAAGGGTTCGCTCCTCAATACATGAATAATGGGTTCTTTCTAATGAAAGTGAGGGAGTCCTTTTTATAGAATGAGGGTTCGCTCCTCAATACATAAATGATGGGCTAGGTCCCCTAAGTATTTTTCATGAGGCCCAGTTGCGGAAGCCCAATATATGGTACATAGTGTAGTCCCTCAAGTCTTCAGTCAATAAAGACTGTTGGCTGGAGACTTCAAATTCAATCCATGTATGGGTCGAAATGGCGGTTGTTCGGAGGCGGTCTTTGTATACTATGCACTAAAGCTTTGTAGGTGAAGCTTTGAAAGTGAAGCTTTGAAGCTGGGGCTTTGTAAATGAAGTTTTCGAAGTTGGAGCTCTCGAAGCTGGAGCTCTGTAAATGAAGCTTTCGAAGCTGATTGACATGAGTGATGCTCATGAATGTTTATGTTGATTGACATAAGTGATGCTCATGGATGTTGACATGAGTGATGCTCATGAATGTTGACATGAGTGATGCTCATGAATGTTTATGTATGATTGACATGAGTGATGCTCATGTATAATTTTGGAGTACTAGACGTACTTTTAATCACCTGGTTGGTGATAATAGCAGCAGGCTACCGAATAATTTTGGAGTACTGGACGTACTTTTAATCACCTGGTTAATGATAATAGCAGCATGTTGCCGAATAATTTTGGAGTGCTGGACGTACTTTTGATCACCTGGTTGGTGATAATAGAGGGATGGAGGTTGGAGTTTGAAGCCATAGGGCATGGCTCTTGATAGGATTAAAAGCACACCACAAAGTAGCACACAAATGTCCTATTGATTTTCCTTATTAACACTAAGATTTGTCAATTGTAGCATATGAAAATAAGGGTATTTCCAGCAGAAGATTGTTTTATCTAACTACTTAAAATGTCACAAAAACTGGTTGCTGTCCTAATTGACCAGCCACCGAAAAATAATTATTAGACCGACTTACACTTATCTAAAATCTACGAAATTTTATATGAAGATACTAGACACACAGAACTACAATTACACAAATTGTTGGGAATTTTGGAGTTGATTTGATATTTAAATTAAATTGAACAAAAACAGGACAGAAATAAATTTTAGGTAGTTCACAAATTAAGAAAAACGAGTTAAGGGAATTGCTATCCACCACCAAATAATCATGCAAACATGTTATGTTTCATTCAAATTCCTTTTATTTCCGGATGAAGATGCTCAAGTTGGCTCAATGTTAGAACTCAACCTATTACTCTTTCTTACGTAGTATGTTAAGAGAATGGCGTTTTCAACTTAACTTAGTCCCTAGCATGCAATCTAGAATGACGTGTTCATAGATTTAACAAGTAGAAATCATTAAGAACGAAAAGAGTTTGAGTCATCACAAGGCATCGTAAGTACTGGCATTGTCTTACTTATCCTAGAAATTGGTTCACATGTTAATCGCAATTAACAAGTACTACTCTAGAACATATGTAGGTCTTCATTCGACAAGGGCAGGCACACACATATTCATAGCGTTAGAATACTAGATATGCTTACTACGTATGCATCCATAGAAAACAAATAAAGAATTCAGCAATGAGACAAGTAGTGAACCAATTTTCATCCATTCATAAAAGTAATTCAAACAAAATGTCATAACAAACTTGCAATCATATTCGGGGCTTCAAAACGGCCCCTAACTACTAAAAATTTAATTACACATTATTATCAAATAAAACCAAAAGAAAGACATGAGTTTGAGAAGACAAAACCGAGAGAAGAGAATGCCAAGATTTCCTCCTTCCTTTCCTTCCTTTCCGCAAAGCTACCTTGTCCTCTTTCTTTTCTATTTTTTTTCTTCTCCTATTTTTCCCCACCTCTTTGTAGCTACAACCTGCACCTTTTTGTTCTTGCTTGATATCCCAGTTTTGTTTTCCATCACTCACCCCACTAACAATCATTTAGTGATGACCATAAGTGAGAAAATGGTAAAACAATTGTAGCTCTTTGGGTAGCCTTTATGCCCATTACTCCCACTTAATTCTCATCTTTATTTCCATTTCCCCTGATATTTGAATAGGTATCAGCTGACTTGTTCTTGGCTGCATCAGTTTTGGATGTTAGACTTATTGGGTTTATTGCTTTCATTGCAGTTACAAACTGCTCAGTCTCTTGTGAACCTTTCAGTGTTAAAATAGCCATAACTTCTTCTAAAAACATGATATTAACAATCAGAAAAATGTTCCAGAAAATAGACATCCGTAGCTTTCCAAGAATATAAGACTCATTCTCTACTTCATTCTGAGCTGTTCAAAAATTGCTTCCAAAGTCAGCTGACCTGCACAGGCAGTTTTGACGAATTTGTTACTTAAAATCCAACTTGTGCTATTTTCTTTTCTTTGCTTGACAAATCCTAGAAAACACAAAAACAAAGTAAATAGCTCAAAAATATAAGGAACTAACTAAAAAAAAACAAGTGAATTTGATGTAAAGTATATATAAATATGAGCTTATCAAATACCCTCACACTTAGCTTTTGCTAGTCCTCGAGCAAAACGAAGAAAATATGAAAAAGTAGCAACATGAAAAACAATAGCTTCCCCCTATGTGACCCTCATAGAATTTCATTCAAGAAAACAAATCATCAAGAACCTTAGCTAGCACCAAACAAGCTAATCCAAGCTCATCTTCCTTATTCAAATGTTAGCAGTAACCTTTTAATCATCCATGAAGTGTAGTGTGTGTGTAATAGCCATGCTAATGCAATTTCAAGTTTTTTTTAAAACACCACATGCTAACTAGTGATCTTCTCACAGGGCATACACTCAATCACACATATCTTTAGTTTAACGTGTTTCGCTCAAAGAATCAAATGTGAAAGATCTACCATAAGCTTGCCTAAAGATCTCATCTCCACAATCATAATTGCAAAACTTAAATCAAGAGGACTTTTATTGGATGTAATGAGGCTTAGGGAGAGGGTTATAGAAATGAAGGGATAGGTAAACACAAGTTCCAAGCTACATTGCAAGCAATTCCCTTGTTGAGATTTACAAGAACTCAAGCTCTCCAACCACTCTACTAATACCTCCAACCACATCCCTAAACTGAAACTTAAAAAAAAATACTTTTTATTTGCTTTGTATACTTTATTTTTTCTTTCTTTTTCTTCTTTTTCTTCTTTTTTTTAAAAAAAATCTAATTTTGCACATAACTAAATACAAACATGAAATACCCCCACACTTATTCTTTTTCCAAACTCCTTCAAAGTACTTCACAAACATTTCTCATAAGACAATCTCACATTGCTCACTAGCAAGCTTGGAAAGGGTAAGGAAAAATGTTTAAGGTATAAGGGTAGACATATCTGGTGATGAGAAATAAAAGGCTCAATATATACGGCTCAAATTGGTAATCTAATGATATCATTTCTCTTTAGGAAACATGCTTATTTGGGCCTTGGTGATAAACCTAATACCTCTATCCTTTTCAAGTTCATGCAATCAAATGACAAACATTTCGAAAGATCGTTACGCAAGTTCTAGAGATGTAAGTCACATAAGTTCATCACACATGAAAGAATATGAATGTATGAAAAATGCACACACTTTCAATAGGCTCAAAAACTCACATAGGTTGTATATGGTCACTATATTCACATGCGAAGCTTTAAGTCATACTTTAGTTTCACATCAACAAGGCTATGTGGATTTGGTTTTTCACAGATGATTAAACATGTACAAGGCTAACAAGAGAATAAGGAATTTCACACACACATGCTTACTAAGTTCTTGATCCCTGTAGTTCAAATTCAATCCAATTATATCATTGGGTCGGGAAACTAACAAAAATCTGATTCAAAGCAATAAATAAAACAAGATAATATTTTTTTGAATTTTCAAATTTTTTGAATGTTTTTGTGTTTTTGTTTAGAGTAAATAAAACTAACTAAGAAAACAAAAAGAAACAACACGAAAACAAATCAAATCAGTTCAATTTTTCAATTTGGTCATTTTTTTTTTCAATCCTTACCCCCAAACTTAAACTGGACATTGTCCCCAATGTAAAAAAAAACACAATAATGCATAAAATAAAAATAAAATAGTAAGAAACAAAATGAAGCATTTGGACTGAAAACTTCCCCAATTTGCAGTAAAATCAAGCAATGACCCCCAAACTCCAATTCTGCAATCAACTCCAATGGTCGGCACGATCAAATTTTCCTACAAAGAAAAAGAAATAATTCAGTTTAGCATGCAAGAAAATTCAAAAAACAAAAACAAACAGAAAATTGAAAATGAAATAAAAAGACAATGAATAGAAATATTGGGTTGCCTCCCAATAAGTGTTTGCTTTTACGTTCGCAGCCGAACGGTACCGAGAGTAACCATCCAAAGGGAGATGGTTCTTGGAGGGCTACAACTTCCACATCATGCTCCGCAAAAGACTCATAATAAGGCTTGAGTCTATGTCCATTCACTTTGAACATGTTTCTGGTCTTTGCACTTTGGATTTCCACTGCACCATGAGGAAAAATATTAGTTATAACAAATGGACCAACCCATCGAAAACGAAGTTTACCTGGAAATAACCGAAGGTGAGAATTAAATAGAAGAACTTTTTGTCCAATGGAAAAGCTCTTCCTTGATATCATCTTGTCATGAAATGCCTCTGATTTCTCCTTGTATATTCGACTAGACTCGCATGCATCATTCCGGATTTTGTCTAACTCATTCAATTGAAGCTTTCTATGCTATCCGGCAACACTCATGTCCATGTTGTAGGCTTTGATCGCCCAATAAGCTTTGTATTCTAAATCTACTGGAAGACGGCATGGTTTCCCATAAACTAACCAAAATGGGGACATTCCAATAGGAGTCTTATAAGCAGTCCAATACGCCCACAATGCATCGTTCAAGCGCATGCTCCAATCCTTCCTACTAGGGCTCACAGTTTTCTCCAAAATTTGCTTCACCTCACGGTTTGATACTTCTGCTTGACCACTAGTTTGTGGATGATAAGGTGTAGACACTTTATGTGTGACATTGTACTTCTTAAGCAACGCTTCAAATGTTCTATTGCAAAAGTGACTCCCTCTATCGTTAATGATTGCTCTAGGTATTTCAAATCTTGCAAAGATGTTACTCTTAATAAAATCTGAAACAACTCTTGAATCATTAGTTTTTGTGGCTTTTGCTTCCACCCATTTAGAAACATAATCCACAGCCAATAAAATGTAAAGAAAACCATTAGAAGATGGAAAAGGTCCCATGAAATCAATGCCCCACACATCAAAGATCTCAACAATCAAAATAGGGGTTTGTGGCATTTGATTTCTTGGGCCCAAGTTACCTGTTCGTTGACAACGATCACATGTTGCACAAAACTCGTACGCATCCTTAAACAAACTAGGCCAATAAAAACCACTCTCTAACACCTTAAGAGTTGTCCTCTTTGCTCCAAAATGGCCGCCACATGCATAAGAATGACAAAAAGTTAGAATAGATTTAAACTCAGATTCAGAGACACACATTCTAATCAATTGATCAGGGCAATATTTCCAAAAATAAGGATCATCCCACTCGTAGTATTTGGCGATTTTGACAAGCTTATCTTTCTAAGCATGTGTAAAATCATCCAGAATCTTTTTGGTGACCTTGTAATTAATAATATCTGCATACCAAGGGTCAGTAGCCTTTAATGAAAACAATTGCTCATCCGGAAAACTCTCACGTAAAGGGATGAGATCTTCATCTATGTTTGAATGCACAAGTCTGCTAAGATGATCTACTACAACATTCTCACTCCCTTTCTTATCCCTGATCTCCAAGTCAAACTCTTGAAGTAGAAGTATCCATCAAATGAGTCGCGGTTTTGCATCTTTTTTTTTGTAAGTAGATACTTCAAAGCTGCATGGTTAGAAAATACAATAACTTTAATTCCAATCAGATAAGATCTAAATTTTTCTAAAGCAAATACAACAACTAAAAGCTCATTCTCTGTTGTTGAATAATTCAATTGTGCATCATTGAGTGTTCGAGATGCATAATAGATTACATGTGGCACCTTGTTGACACGCTGCCCTAGAACTGCACCGACGGCATAGTCTGAAGCATCACACATCAACTTAAAAGGTAAACTCCAATCTGGTGGTATGATCACAGAAGCTGTGGATAATAACTCCTTAAGCTTGTTGAATGCTACCACACACTCTCCATTCATATCAAATGTTACATCCTTTTGAAGCAAATGACACAAGGGTCTAGAAATCATTGAGAAGTCCTTCATAAACCTACGGTAGAAACCTGCATGTCCAAGAAAAGAACGAACCTTCCTGACAGTAGTAGGGATGGGTAAAGAACTAACAAGTTCTACTTTAGATTTATCAACTTCAATTCCATTTTCAGATATGATATGCCCTAGAACTAATCCATGTGAAACCATGAAATGACATTTTTCCCAATTTAAGACTAGATTAGTTTCTTGGCAACATTTTAAAACTAGAGACAAATTATGTAGACATGTATCAAAAGAATCACCATAAACTGAAAAATCATCCATGAACACTTCAATTATTTTCTCAATCATATCAGAAAAGATACTTACCATACACCTTTGAAATGTGGCGGGAGCGTTGCAAAGTCCAAACGGCATCCTTCGGTATGCAAATATGCCAAATGGGCATGTGAAAGTCGTCTTTTCTTGATGCTCCGAAGCAACTGCAATCTGATTATATCCATAATAGCCATCAAGAAAGCAATAATGAGAATGACCAGCTAACCTTTCTAACATTTGATCAATGAATGGAACTGGAAAGTAATCCTTGCGTGTAGTGCTGTTTATCTTCCGATAGTCTACACAGACTCTCCAACTATTTTGCACACGTGTAGGCACTAACTCATTAGCTTCATTCTTAACAACTGTGATTCCGGATCGCTTCAAAACTACTTGAACAGGGCTCACCCACTTGTTGTCCAAGATAGGATAAGAAGTTTGATAACCTCTTTCTTGACGACCTTTATCATGAGTGGGTTCAAACGGCGTTGAGCTTCCCTTGTTGGTTTTGCACCTTGCTCCAACAAAATCCTATGCATACATGTAGCTGGATTTATACCTTTGATATCTGCAATACTCCAAGCTATGGCAGTTTTGTGATCCTTCAGCACCCGAATCAGTTTCTCCCTCTCTTCTGCTGTGAGTTGTGATGATATGATAACCAGTAATGTTTCATCCTCTCTTAAAAATGCATAGTTCAGATGTTCAGGAATCAATTTAAGCTCTAATTTGGGTGCCTGAATCACAGAAGGAAGAGTTTTTTCGTTAGAAGTATGAAGAGAAATAAAATAGGAAGGAGACTTACCACGAATTGGTGAGAGAGACTCAAGAGCGGCAACTGTTTGGATTAATTCTTCTTTAATGTGCTCGGAATAATTAGGATGTCCATGTGTAATGATATGCACTAACACCTTCTCTAAATTATCTTGTCCCACACCTTCATTAAAACAATCCTGCACAAAATTGTCAAACACATCAATAGACAAACAAGATTCAAAATCACTAGAGTACCTCATAACATTGAAGATTCTGAACTTGACGCTTTCTTCATCAATTTCCATGGTTAAGGTACCATCGTAAACATCAATCATCGTACGTGCCGTTCTAAGGAATGGTCTTCCCAATTTAAGAGGAAGTGCAATAGGCATAAGGTCATGTTCCATCTCAAGAACAAAAAAGTCAGCGGGAAAAATGAGCTCATTCACTTGCACAAGTACATCTTCCAATAGGCCTTTGGGATATCTATTTGAACGATCTGCCAACTGGATTATTACCTTTGTTTCCTTCAAGTCTCCAAGGTTCAATGATTCATACACTGAATATGGCATCAAATTGATAGATGCCCCCAAATCACACAATGCTCTCCCAAACTCTTTCCCTCCAATTACACATAGAATGGTAAAGCTACCAGCATCTTTCAACTTCGGTGGCAGCTTCCTCTGCAAAACAGCTGACACTTCCTTGCTTAATGCCACAGTTTCTTAATCATTGAATCTCCTCTTGTTCGTACAAAGCTCTTTAAGGAACTTTGCATACTTGGGCACTTGTTTTATGACATCTAAAAGAGGTAAGTTCACTTGGACTTTCCGGAAAGTATCCAAGATTTCCTTATCAGTTTGCTCTTTCTTAGACTTCATAAACCTACGAGGAAAAGGAACAGGGACACATGAGTTAAATAAATTTTGAACTTCTTTACTTACCTTATCAGAATCTTTTGTGTTCAATTATGTAGCTTTATAAGACTTTTCAATTTCTGTTGAAGCCTCATCTTGCTCAAGATTCTTGGTTTGTAGCTCCCCTTGCTCATTTGTATCTTTTCTAGTCCTCTTTTGCATCCTTGACTGCTCAAAAACTTCTTTTCCACTCTTTAAAGTCACAACATTCATCTGCTCTGCATTTGGATTCACCACGGTCTGGCTAGGCAACCTTCCTGGTTGGTGTTGTTGCCCTATCAAACTTGCTAACTGACTCATTTGGCGCTCAAGGTTTTCAATTGCTTTGTCTGTTTTCTGTTAATGAGATTGAGTAGAGTTAGCTAAAGAAGCAATTAAATCCTTAAGAGACTTACCTGGAGCTTGGTGTTGTTGAAGTTGAAATGGTTTATGTGGTCTTACTTGAAAGAAGCCAGGTGGATGCTTATAGTTATTGGGAACAGATTGTTGTCCGTTGTCTTGATTGTTCCACTTTAAATATGGATAATCGCGCCACCCCGCGTTATAGTTGTTGGAGTATGGATCATATTTTTGCCTTTATTGCCCCTGAAACCCTCCTAACACATTAGCTTGCTCAAGACCACCCTGATCCATCAATGAAGGGCATATGTCTGTGGCATGTCCCATCATTGAACATACACCGCACACCTGTTTTGGAGCCACCATAACCTATTGCACATGATTAGTCAAGTTAGCTAATTGTAATTCAATACTAGAATTAGCACTTACCTCATTAACTTTCTTAAGAGGTAGCTCATCTCTTCCTCCAAATTGTCGTGTATTGCTAGCAAAGTTCTTTAATAATGCCTTAGCATTTGTTGGTGTCTTGTCCATGAATGCTCCTCCACTTGCTGCATCAAGCATTACACGATCAGTACCACACAATCCTTCATAAAAATACTGTATTAAAAGATGCTCTGAAATTTGATGATTAGGACAAGATGCAACCAAATGTGTGAATCGCTCATAGTAATCTCCAAAGGGTTCTCCATGTTGTTGTCGGATTGCACATACGTCCTTCCTTATGCTTGCAGCTTTTATGGCCGGAAAATATTGCTCTAAGAATGCTTGCTTCACCTAGTTCCATGTGTTCATTGATCCCGGAGGTAAATTGTAAAGCCACTCATTTGCCTTAGCTTCTAATGTAAATGGGAATGCCCTCAACTTGACTTGCTCCTCATCAACATTTGATGGTTTCATTCCCTAGCATACCACGTGAAACTCCATGAGATGCTTGTTGTCATCCTCTGTTGAGAAGCCATGGAACTTAGGCAAGTAGTGAATCATGCCAGACTTGAGCTCAAATCTTCCTTCTGCATTTGGATATGTGATGCACAATGGTTGTTGATCCGTATTTGGCGTTGCCAATTCCCTCAAAGTACGGTTATCAGCCATGCCTTCTTGTGGTTCTTCCTCCTATTCTGAACTCAAATGTGGTGGAGAAGATGGTGGTAAAGACACCGATGCATGCTTCTGCTTGATTTTTCTTTGAAGCTTTCGAAGTTTTCGTTCAAGCTCAGGATCGTAGGAAGCAAGATCAATGCTCTTGGACCTTCGAGTATGCACTAAAGTACTACGAAGAGTACCTGAAATAAAAACAAAAACAATAACAACAACAAAGCTTTTTCCCACTAAGTGGGGTCGGCTAAGTTTCTATGGCCCCCTTGCTCATTTAACACTGCATCCGGGTGCCTATGGAGATACAGCGACCCTTGCTCACTTATCACTGTGCTCGGGCCACACAGTGCGCCACTTACGGGTGACGCCCTAGCTTTAGCGCGATTTCGTTCTGAATTCATTTTCATAAGGATTCGACGTAACTGTGGAGTGCCGGCTGTCGACTACCTGACGCCCTCCCCCTCCTCCTTTACCCGGGCTTGGGACCGGCAATGTAAGATAAACTTACATAGGCGGAGTTGAAATAAAAACAAAAACAAAAACACTAATTAGGCAAGAAAATAAAACAATAGAAAAATAAATAATTATAAATAACAATCCCCGACAACACGGAGCCAAAAATTTGATAGGATTAAAAGCACACCACAAAGTAGCACACAAATGTCCTATTGATTTTCCTTATTAACACTAAGATTTGTCAATTGTAGCATATGAAAATAAGGGTCTTTCCCGCAGAAGATCATTTTATCTAACTACTTAAAATGTCACAAAAACCGATTGCTGTCCCAACTGACCAACCACCGAAAAATAATTATTAGACCGACTTACACTTATCTAAAATCTACGAAATTTTATATGAAGATACTAGACACACAGAACTACACTTACACAAATATTTTGTATTTTTTGGAGTTGATTTTCTATTTAAATTAAATCGAATAAAAAAGGGACAAAAATAGATTTTAGGTAGTTCACAAATTAAGAAAAACGAGTTAGGGGAATTGCTATCCACCACCAAATAATCATGCAAACATGTTATGTTTCATTCAAATTCCTTTTATTTTCGGATGAAGATGCTCAAGTTGGCTCAATGTTAGAACTCAACCTATTAGTCTTTCTTACGTAGTATGTTAAGAGAATAGCGTTTTCAACTTAACTTAGTCCCTAGCATGCAATCTAGAATGACGTATTCATAGATTTAACAAGTAGAAATCATTAAGAACGAAAAGAGTTTGAGTTATCACAAGGCATCGTAAGTACTGGTGTTGCCTTACTTATCCTAGAAATTGGTTCACATGTTAATCGCAATTAACAAGTACTACTCTATAATATATGTAGGTCCTCATTCGACAAGGGCAGGCACACACATATTCATAGCGTTAGAATACTAGATATGCTTACTACGTATGCATCCATAGAAAACAAATAAAGAATTCATCAATGAGACAAGTAGTGAACCAATTTTCATCCATTCATAAAAGTAATTCAAACAAAATGTCATAACAAACTTGCAATCATATTCGGGGCTTCAAAATAGCCCTAACTACTAAAAATTTAGTTACAAATTATTATCAAATAAAACCAAAAGAAAGACATGAGTTTGAGAAGACAAAACCGAGAGAAGAGAATGCCAAGATTTCCTCCTTCCTTTCCTTCCTTTCCGCAAAGCTACCTTGTCCTCTTTCTTTTCTATTTTTTTTCTTCTCCTATTTTTCCCCACCTCTTTGCAGCTGCAACCTGCACCTTTTTGTTCTTGCTTGATATCCCAGTTTTGTTTTCCATCACTCACCCCACCAACAATCATTTAGTGATGACCATAAGTGAGAGAAAATGGTAAAACAATTGTAGCTCTTTGGGTAGCCTTTATGCCCATTACTCCCACTTAATTCTCATCTTTATTTCCTCTCCTGATATTTGAATAGGTATCAGCTGACTTGTTCTTGGCTGCATCAGTTTTGGATGTTAGACTTATTGGGTTTATTGCTTTCATTGCAGTTACAAACTGCTCAGTCTCTTGTGAACCTTTCAGTGTTAAAACGGCCATAACTGCTTCTACAAAAATGATATTAATAATCCGTAAAATGCTCCAGAAAATAGACATCTGTAGCTTTCCAAGCATATAAGGATCATTCTCTAATTCATTCTGAGCTATTCATAACTTTCTTCCAAAGTCAGCTGACCTGCACAGAAAGTTTTGACGAATTTGTTACTTAAAATCCAACTTGTGCTATGTTTCTTTTCTTTGCTTGACAAATCCTAGAAAACACAATAACAAAGTAAATAGCTCAAAAATATAAGGAACTAACTAAGAAAAGACAAGTGAATTTGATGTAAAGTATATATAAATTTGAGCTTATTAGCTCTTTTGGGCATATGGGCTTCGCCCTCCACATAACATTCCAGCCCACTATTTTGGGCTTGCCGACATTTCGCCCTTTTTTTTTTTTGGCATGCTGCCTTCTTTCCTTATTTATGATTACTCTCTAGTGGGGTTATACAGATGTCTCCAAAAGATAAGAAAAGTAAATCACATCACTCAACGGTCCAGCTGTTGGAGGAAACCTTCATGTGGAGGCAGGTTTGGTCAGCAGGCATGGTCTCTCATACTTTGATACTTTTGCATGTTCTCCAGGTGGGTTTTTCAAAATGGGAACATGCATGATGAAAGTGTGGGCATCTTCTTTGGTGGTCGACAAAAGCAAAAGTACAATCCTGGCTTTTTCCTTTCTGTATTCTTTTTCTTCCCTTTTTCTTTTTTTGCTACATTGCAGGTTTACAGCATGTTGCTTTGCCAGTTCATCAATTATGGGGTGGATCATACGGCAAGGCCCACACCACAAATCAATTATAGGGTGACTTCAACCACCGAGAGGCCTCTGTAGCGAGGCAACCGAGCATCGGCAGACAACGAATCGCAGCGGCAGCCCTTTCCAAATACTATCCCTACGCTATAATTCGATCGAAAAGCTCCCATCTGGCGCAGAGCTCCATCACCAAATGCACAGAGTACCTGTCCTCATAAGCCCCATTGATCTCCCCTTATGGGGTTGTTGGGACAAGACTTTCTAAGGCTGAGCAGCCATCTGCGGCTGCTGGTAAGGCTGGGATGACCCGAACCCCCTTAAACCAGGATGACCCGAACCCCTTTGGCCTGGCGATTCTACACGGTGAGCTTAACGGTGACTCTCAAGCCATTCCAGTCCTTGGCAGTCCCTTTAGCGATATCTTCTCTGATCTTTTTTTAGGAGAGACCCAAATGACCGATCTTGGGAGCGAGCGAACTGGCGGTGCCGACCTCGCCTCCGATGACTCGGACGTAGACATCGACGACCTGAGAGGGGTCGAATTTAGGAGGCATGGAAGACGAGGACGACGATGAAGACTTTCTGACCAAGTTTCTGATATCTCTGGTGGCTTCAATCTTGGATTCGAGATCGCCATGGGTGAGCTTTGAGGAGATTTCGAGTATAAGGGTTTGTTTCCTTTGGCTCTATGTCTCTGCCTCCTCCACCTTCTCTGCCAATTCTTCTTCTTCTTGCTAACACTGTCCAAGCCCATAAACAGCAGTCACATGTCTCCCATTGACCCAGCACGATGTCTCTTTCCATTGCCCAACTTACATTGTGTCACAGTCTTAGATCCTTTTTGTTTTGGTTTCTGTGTGCGACTGACTGAGAGAGGAGAGAGAAAGAAGGAATATGATTGTGTTTCCATCGATGCCGCCGTGACCGGGAGCTGAAGCGAATGACCTGAGTTTTGCAGTGACTGTGCAGGTGTTTGGTTCTTGGGTTTCTGCAGGTTCACGGTGGAGGTTGTGGTGAGATCTCATGGTGGTGAGATGAAAAAATGAAAGAGAACCAACATAGCTTTTCGTGTCGTTTCCCACAGACAGCGCCAAATCAGAGAGGAGCAGGATGAGGACGAGCATGACGAGGATGAGAGAGCAAGACCTGCAACACGAAGACAAGAAGCAGGAAGAGCGAACTCTTTCGAATACGGTCTTAGCAATCCCGTCATATTTGAGGATGCTCGCTAAGAACTTTTAGCAAAGGAGATAGTCGAAGCGAGTCCAATTGAATCCCACTTAACTTAATCTCGCTGCCTAACAAACATAGGACTGGACTAACAATTAATCCAGTCCAGTCCAATGAAAGTTTGTGAGCCCAAACAAACACACCCTTATTATGTAAAGATAGTGTCCAGGTTTAAAAGTGGTTGAAGTTGCTGCTAGCTCTACATTGTAGTGTCATTTGTAAGTAATAGATCTTAAGTTTGACTCTTATGCATGCGAGTTTGGTAAAAAAATTATTACTAGCTCATTGTGTTGCTTAATAGGTACATTATTTCTTATATTTTCATATCATTTATACCTGGGTTTTGTTAAGGATTTGGTTTTAAAAGAGCTTATTATTTTTCTTTTCTCAATTTCAGCCAAACTACGCACTTAGAAGTTTTTTTTTTATGATATATTGACTTTAAGTTTTGACACAAGGACACTTAAAAAAGAAATATAAGAGGCTAAGGATCATTGTGTTCAAATTTCATAGTTTTGCGTTGATCCAAACATTCTAGTTTTGCAAATTAATCCCACATAAATTACATCATCATCAGAACTGCACATCTATAGAAGAAGGAAGATTTTAAGATCTTCCTGATTTTTTGTAGTGAGGTGCCATATATGTCTGGAAAGTTAAGAGATAGAGCAACAAGTTTCTTACTTTTCTAGAATTTTCTAGAAGGTTAAACGGCCCAAAACGTGCATGCAAATCAGATGATGTGTTTCCCAAGTCAATGAGTTCTTTCTTAATTTGATTTCTTCACTAGTTTAAGTTTTTGTTTCGTTAAAGGAGAGTTTTTACCAAACTATTTAGATACTTTTTATATATAATTAGGACATCGATGCTCTCTCTCTAAACCATATTATACATCCAAAGAAAAGAGCTTAGGACATGTCTCACCATGGAGCCATGAAATGAATAACTATACTCTCTTTCTTTTATTTTTGTCTTTGTCTCTAAACTATTTTTTTAAGGTTTATTATGAAGTCATGAAATGAATATTTGTGAAGTACTTTGGTAATTATTATTTTATTACATGAGGGACTTTGTTTCTAGAAACTTAGATAGATCTAAAACAATGAGCAATCAATTAGGTTTATTGGAAGATTAAGAAGAGTAGATAAACTAGTTAGGATGACCAATCAAGCTAGTCATACTTGGTTGATATGACTCTTCTACGATTAATTGGTTTCTATGTGTTAATTGTATGCCGAACCAAGGATATAATTTCATTATAGAAATACACAAATTGATGTTTGACCACTGTTTATACCATATTTAGGGCCTCATATTTAGACCTCGTATAAATACTCGGGGGACTTAAATGTAATTATGTAATAAAGGAATGGGCAAATATGTAAAAAGGGAGGAACCCTTATTCTATAAAAGGGCCTCCTCACCCTCACAAACTCTAAGTCTCTCCGATCTAGAGCAAAGCTCTCACACTCTCTCCCTCACTTCTCAGAGAAATACAATACAATCAGTGTGGACGTAGCCCAAACCTTGGGGTGAACCACTATATATCTTGTGTTATTTACATTACTTGCAGATTCACGGCCGGATTTACGTTGTTCCAATACCTCCGGTTTTGTGCATCAACATTTGGCGCAGTCTGTGGGAAACGACACAAAAAGCTATGTCGATTCTTTTTCATTTTTTCATCTCACCACCGTGAGACCTCATCACTGTCCACCGTGAATCTGCAGAAACCGAAGAACAAAACAACACATGCATATGCACTACAAAACCTATGTCTTCCGCCCCAGCTCCCCGTCACGGCAACAGCTACGAACAAGCTTCACAATTCTCAGATCTCTCTATCTCACTCTCTCTCTCCTTCCTCTAACTGATGAGACGATGCAGCTGCAGCTGCAGTCCACAATTCTCGACGTCCTATTCATCTGAGACGAATAAACCAGAGGAAAAAGATTTAACGCAGTTGCTGACAGCAAATAGATCTCTCTGTGCCTTTCGACACCGCTTGGTAGAAAAGCAAACAGTAAACCCATTTTGTTTTACCAGCTAAACCAGAAAGATCTAAATTCATACCGGTCACTCGGATCCAGCAAAAACGAATATATTCAGACTAACGGACGACATGACCCACCTGGCCAACGTCCTCATCTTGCTCCTCAAGATCCACACTATCAAATCGTGCACCAGGAGCATAAGATTGTTCGCAAATCTTATGATAAAAACCAAGACACCTTCCGCCATGTGTTTCTTTTGTTGTAATCGATGCACAAGTCAGAGGCTAAAATAAATCCGACCCTCATCACAAGTCAGAGGCTCTGGGTATTACGGCGACGACGGAGAGGTTGGAGAGTAGAATCGTAACTTAGGACTTCGCCTTCGTAAAAGCTTCGGAGGCCATCGATTCTCATGGTCTGACTTCACGGCCGGCAAGAGAATCGTTAGTAACTCATCCGCGGCGCAATCGTCTTGTCTTCCTCAACCTCTCTCACTCTTGTCGAAAAATCCAGCCTCCTGAACCATGGCTGCTGATGTTGTAGCTCTTCCTGTAGCTGAACCAACACTGGCTCACTATGACGTAAAGCTGTTCAACAAGCGGAGCTTTGATGATGTCCAGGAGGGTACGGCAACATGGCGTCAAAGCTTATGCATGCGGTACAGTACGACAGCTATGGCGGAGGAGCTTCTGCTTTAAAGCATGTGGAGGCTTACCTGTTGCTGAAGGTGCAGGCTTACCTGTTGCTGGCCTCACAGCTCACCAGTGTCTCACGGAATCTGCTGGGATCAAGCTGGACGGAAGCAGCCAGCAGAAGAACATATTGATTACTGATGCCTCTAGGGGCGTGGGTCAGTATGCAGTTCTTTTACAGCTGGAGTATACTGACATTTACAACCAACAAGCGGAAAAGCAAAAAACAAAAGGAGAAAGCAAAAGGATAAAGCATGTGAAATTATTTTCTGAGAAAGTGAAAAGAGAATGACAAAAGAAAAAAAAGGAGGTGCAAGTTGTCCCCCTATTCGTCGGTTCAAGCGAGCCAAGCTTCAAAGTTGCAGAGAAAACACAAAAGCAAAAGAAAGGTGCGGTGCAAAAGAGAAAGTAAAAGCAAGGAATAAACACCCCACCAGAATGATGTAATTTATTTTATCTTTCGGAGACATCTGTGTAAACCCCATCAGAGGGTAATATGTATAAACCTCATCAGAGGGTAAAAAAAAAAAAAAAACCCAAAATAATGGGCTGGCATATTGTGAAGAGCAAAGGCTCATAAGCCCAAAATAGCACCAACCAGGTCATCAAAAGTACGCCCAGTACTCCCCAATTATTCGGCAACCCGCTACTATTACCACTAACCAGGTGACCAAAAGTACGCCCAATACTCCAAAATTATTCGGCAACCCGCCGCTATTGCCACCAACCAGGTGATAAGATGTACAACCCATACTCTAATTTGGCAACTAGCCATTCATGCCACCAACCAGGTGATCAAAAGTACGCCCAGTACTCCAAATTATACATAAGCATTATTCATGTCATTCATACATAAACATTCATGAGCATCACTCATGACAATCATACATAAACATTCATGACCATCATTCATGTCAACATTCATGGGCATCACTTATGACAACATTCATGAGCATCACTCATGACAACATCCATGAGCATCACTCATGTCAATCAGTTTCGAAAGCTTCATTTACAGAGCTCTATTTTCAAAAGCTTCATTTACAAAAGCTCCAGCTTCGAAAGCTTCATTTATAGAGCTCTAGCTTCAAAAGCTTCATTTACAAAAGCTCCAGCTTCGAAAGCTTCATTTACAAAACTCTAGCTTCAAAGCTTCACTTGCAAAGCTTCACCTACAAAGCTTCAGTGCAGGGTATACAAATATTGTCTTCGAACAACCGCCACTTTGGCCCATACATGGATTCAATTTGAAGTCTCCAGCCAACAGACTTTATTGACCGAAGACTTGGGGGACTACATTATGTACCATATATTGGGCCTCAACTGAGCCTCATGAAAAATACTTGGAGGACTTAGCCCATTATTTATGTATTGAGAAGCGATCCCTTATTCTATAAAAGAGACTCCCTCACTTTCATTAGAGAGCACCCATTATTTATGTATTGAGGAGCGAGCCCTTATTCTATAAAAGGGACTCCCTCACCTTCATTAGAGAGCAACGCCGCTAGCTGAGCAACCGCCTCGCCGCGAGCATCACTCCTAACCCATCACTTATGTATTGATGAGCGAGCCCTTATTCTACAAAAGGGACTCCTTCACCACCATTAGAGAGCAACGCCGCCAGCTGAGCAATCGCCCCGTCGCGAGCATCAACTATAACCCATCATTCATGTATTGAGGAGTGAGCCCTTATTCTATAAAAGGGACTCCCTCACCTTCAAACGCCGCAAGCCGAGCCAACCAATGCAACATAAGCCACGAGCTAAGCAGCCTCGCAGTGTGTGCTACTTCTAGTTGAGCATCATTTCAGATTGAGCACCGCCTCATATCAAGCATCAGTTCAAGACATCATCTAGTTACTTCGGCCCACACATGGACTGAATTTCAAGTCTTCAGCCAAAAGACTCTCTTGACTGAAGACTTGGGGGACTACTGTTTATACCATATTTAGGGCCTCGTATTTAGACCTCGTATAAATACTTGGGGGACTTAAATGTAATTATGTAATAAAGGAATGGACAAATATGTAAAAAGGGGATGAGCCCTTATTTTATAAAAGGGCCTCCTCACCCTCACAAACTCTAAGTCTCTCCTATCTAGAGCAAAGATCTCACACTCTCTCCCTCACTTCTCAGAGAAATACAATACAATCAATGTGGACGTAGCCCAAACCTTGGGGTGAACCACGATATATCTTGTATTATTTACATTACTTGCAGATTCACGGCCGGATTTACGTTGTTCCAAGACCTCCGGTTTTGTGCATCAACAACCACAAATTAATTTATATCTTACAAATAACAACTTTTAGCATTGGCATGATAGTTGGATAGTAATTGGCTCTAAGAAAAAGAAATAGAATTGTTATGGATGAATTTGTAACTTTAGGCTCCATTGTTTCTCAAACCCTTGTGTCGTGTGTTTCGTTTTATTCTTCCTTTTGGTTTCTTGTAGTTTTAGTCTTAGTCAATTATTCAATTCAATCAATCATTTGCTTAAGTAAGTTTAGCTTGATTAATTGGTTTAACTTTTTTTGTCAAATAAATTGGTTTCATTGGTGTCAAGTGCAACCCTCGCGGGATCGACCTCATATTTGCCCTACTATATAGTACTTCTAATCTTATGCACTTGCAAGTATTTAAATTGTGTTTGATTTATCTATTTTTATAGGTGCTCCAAGATCACATCCTCGCTTAGTTTAATCCTGATATAGAACAGAGAGTTGAGTGGATTGAAGACAAAAGGACGTAGTGGGAATTTACAAAGTTAGTATCCGAGCTTCGTTTTGGGCACATAATACCTTCTCGAAAAGAGCAAGGTGTTCCAATTCAAACACAATGCCATGCTGTGAAGATGACAATTAAAGTCATCCGAGATCGTTTAGATTTCCAAAACCGTATTTTATAGTTTGCAACAAAGATCAGACTTTTCGTTTTACATTTGATTTACTTCTTTTATATTCCCTAAGACTTTCCTAAACTTCTTAAGGGTCGAGTCAAGTCTATTTAAGCCTTATGGCTGCTATTGTATTCAACATCCAAGAATTATTCAAATAAACCTTTCGGTTTTCTCCCAAAATTTGGTAGATTTTATAACATTGTTCCTCAAAGGCTTACGTTGGTATCTGCGTCAAATCCCTTTCCCCAATATTGTTGTATTTAAAGAGTAAATTAAATTAGGGATAACAATTTCTTCCTTATTCTTGTAGGGGCTTACCTTAGGACTAGTTTGTGATTGTTGTGCATTTTGAATAAATTGTTTTTGTTGTACTTTAAGAATAATCAGCTACAAAATAAAGCAGTTGACCGTTGATAAACTGTATTTTTAATAGTGTTGTGAGTTTGAAACGCAATGTAAAAACAGTATCTAGAATGATAAATAATGTCATTGTTTAAAATTAATGAGCTTATTACATGAATTCAAATATTCTAAAGGCTCAACTCTGCTTTTTATTAAAGCAGCTTTTAAAATTAACCTACAAGCTGCTTTTAAAAGCAGCTATTTAGAGGCCATTGCTTTGAAAATAAGCAGTATATTTTATTTTTATCAAACACTTTTTTATTGCTTAACTTTAAAATTAAGCAGTTTTTTGTGAAAAAAAAAAAACAATACAAACTGGCCTTAATGAGGCAAGGACGGGATTTCAACCCTCATGATCATCCTCTCTCTCTCTCTCTCTCTCTCTCTCTCTCTCTCTCTCTCTCTCTCTCTCTCTCTCTATATATATATATATATATATATAACATATACATATGTGTATTATGTTTGTTTTTCTAGTTAGTTCACAATACTAAAATTTTGATTTGTGCCTATATTTTAGTTTAATAGTGTATTTGTGTTATATGAATGATATATGTCATTGCATTTTTCATGTACCACATTATGAGTTTTTATTATGTGTGTTGATGCACAAAACTGGATGTCTTGGAACAACGTAAATTCGACCGTGAATCTGGAAGTAATGTAAATAACACAAGATGTATCGTGGTTCACCCCAAGGTTTGGGCTACGTCCACACTGATTGTATTGTATTTCTCCGTTGAAGAGGGAGAGAGAGCGCTTAGAGCTTAGGGGGTGTGAGGAAGCTTCTTCTTTTGTGAGGGTGAGGAGGCCCTTTTATAGAATAAGGGCTCATCCCCTAATTACATCTTTGCCCCTTCCTTTATTACATAATTACATTTAAGTCCCTCGAGTATTTATACGAGGTCTAAATACGAGGCCCTAAATATGGTATAAACAGTAGTCCCCCAAGTCTTCAGTCAAGAGAGTCTTTTGGCTGGAGACTTGAAATTCAGTCCATGTGTGGGCCGAAGTAACTAGATGTTGTCTTGAACTAATGTTCGATGTAAGGCGGTGCTCAATCTGAAATGATGCTCAACCAGAAGTAGCACATGCTGCGAGACTGCTCGGCTTGTGGCTTATGTTGCCTTGGTTGGCTCAGCTTGTGGCGTTTGAAGGTGAGGGGGTCCCTTTTATAGAATAAGGGCTCACTCCTCAATACATAGATGATGGGCTAGAGTTGATGCTCTCTAATGATGGTGAGGGAGTCCCTTTTATATAATAAGGGTTTGCTCCTCAATACATAAATATGGGTTCGGAGTGATGCTCACGGCGAGACGGTTGCTCAGCTGGCAGCGTTGCTCTCTAATGAAGGTGAATGAGTCCCTTTTATAAAATAAGGGCTCGCTCCTCAGTACATGAATAATGGGCTAGAGTTGATGTTGGCAGCGAGGCGGTTGCTCAGCTGGTGGTGTTGCTCTCTAATAATGGTGAGGGAGTCCCTTTTATAAAATAAGGGATCGCTCCTCAGTACATGAATAATGGGCTAGAGTCCCCCAAGTATTTTTCATAAGGCCCAGTTGAGGCCCAATATATGGTACATAATGTAGTCCCCCAAGTCTTCGGTCAATAAACGCTGTTGGCTGGAGACTTCAAATTCAATCCATGTATGGGCTGAAATGGCGGTTGTTCGGAGGCGGTCTTTGTAGACCATGCACTGAAGCTTTGTAGGTGAAGCTTTTGAAGTTGGAGCTCTGTAAATGAAACTTTTGAAGTTGATTGTCATGAGTGATGCACATGAATGTTTAATTGACATGAGTGATGCTCATGAACGTTTGATTGACATGAGTGATGCTCATGGATGTTAACATGAGTGATGCTCATGAATGTTAACATGAGTGATGCTCATGAATGTTAACATGAGTGATGCTCATGAATGTTTATGTATGATTGATATGAGTGATGCTCATGAATGTCTATGTACGAATGACATGAGTAGTGCTCATGTATAATTTTGAAGTACTGGGTGTACTTTTGATCACCTGGTTGGTGGCATAAATGGCTAGTTGCCAAATTATAGTACGGGTTGTACATCTCATCACCGGGTTGGTGGCATGAATGGCTAGTTGCCAAATGATATTAGAGTACGGGTTGTACATTTCATCACCTGGTTGGTGGTAATAGCGGTAGGTTGCCGAATAATTTTGGAGTACTGGGCGTACTTTTGATCACCTGATTGGTGGTAATAACGGCAGGTTGCCGAATAATTTTGGAGTACTGGGCGTACTTTTGATCACCAGGTTGGTGGTAATAGCGGCAGGTTGCCGAATAATTTTGGAGTACTAGGCGTACTTTTGGTCACCTGGTTGGTGCTATTTTGGGCTTATGGGCCTTCGCCCTCCACACAACATTCCAGCCCATTTATTTTGGGCTTTGCCTTTTTTTTTTTTTTTTTTTTTTTTTTTTTTTTTACCCTCTGATGGGGTTTTTACAGATGTCTCCGATGATAAAATACATTACATCATTCAGAAATAACAAAAGTAAATCACATCATTTTGATGGGGTGTTTATTCCTTGCTTTTCTTTATGCTTTTCTTGGTCTCCCCGCTCATTCTCTGTCCACCTATTTTTGTAATGTATATTTTGCTTGCAAACCCATTTGCTTTGGTTGTGCCCATCCATTCTCCCTTCTTTTTTTTTTCTTTTTCTTTTTGCTTTTCTATTCTCTCACTCTGATCACTCCACCTCCAGACACATTCATTTGCTTCTGCTTTTACTTTCCCTTTTCTCTAAAGTGACAGCACTTGCTTTTCTTGATTGATGCTCATCTGCAGATTTTGAGCTTGAGATCCACCTTGACCAGAGCCCACGTCAGCAGCTCTCTACTTTTCGGGACTAGCTTCCAACCAAGGCAAGGAAGGGAGTGGAGCAAAGAACGGAGAATGAGAAGAATGTGAATATATATTAGTATTCGTTCCGCTCAGTTCCTTTCATAGTTTCATTTTATTTTCATAGAAGAAAAAAATTCAAAAAAAATAAATAAAGAAATGGGAGGAGGGTCAAAGAAATCGAACACAACCGAGGCAAGGAAAAGAGTGGAGGCTACTGAGACTGAGGAGAACTTCCTATCAATGTCAACAACACCGCCGTTTCTCTCATTTGCGGCAAGGATGGCAGTGCCTTTGCCCGATGGTTTACTACCCTAAACCCCTCCCCATTATTTTGTTCTTCTTTTCTCCTTTGTTATATTCTTCTGGATCCTCAACAGGGACTGAAACTAGACTGAAGTTGGGGCTGTCAGCTCCAGTGGCGTCGGAGACGACGCGGTGGATCTCAGTGCCGGCGAGCTGGGCCTAGGCCGGACCTTCTTGGGTGAGTGGGATCTCGCCGTTCTCTTCATCCCGCTCCTCAATATTCTCGGGTTTTTGGGTTGGTGCGCTGATAGAGGAGAGGAAGACCCAGTTGAAGCGACTTGCAGCATGAGCATCCATAGCCCCGGGGAAGGGAACAGTTAGAGTTTGGAATTGGGGATCTTGGAGTGGCCCAAAATTGAAGAAGAGAATGGTGAATTTGTGCCAGAGAAGTCGAGAAGAAGTGAGATTGAGAAGGGAGATATTGTTGGTGAGAAGTGCAGGAGAAGTTGCTTTTGTAATTTGGATGTTGCTTTTACAAAAACAGAGAGGGAGGGAAGAGCATAGGTGTTGGAATTTGGATAGTTTCTGTTTCTGGGTTTTTGCAGATTTTGCAGATTCACAGTGGTGAGATTTGATGAAAAAAATGAAAGATAACCGACATAGTTTTTTTGTGTCGATTCCCACAGACGGCGCCAAATGTTGATGCACAAAACTGGATGTCTTGGAACAACGTAAATTCGACCGTGAATCTGCAAGTAATGTAAATAACACAAGATGTATCGTGGTTCACCCCAAGGTTTGGGCTACGTCCACACTGATTGTATTGTATTTCTCTGTTGAAGAGGGAGAGAGAGAGCTTAAAGCTTAGGGGGTGTGAGGAAGCTTCTTCTTTTGTGAGGGTGAGGAGGCCCTTTTATAGAATAAGGGCTCCTCTCCTAATTACATATTTGCCCCTTCCTTTATTACATAATTACATTTAAGTCCCTCGAGTATTTATACGATGTCTAAATACGAGGCCTATAAACAATGTGTTATATGAATGATATATGTCATTGCATTTTTCATGTACCACATTATGAGTTTTTATTATTTGTTGAAGAAAGAATTAACGAAAAGAGATAAATAATATAAGATATAAATAACAAAATAAAAAACAAAAAAGATGCCACCATTTCTTGCCCACTACGTTTCTAATCATGCAAATCCTGTGTCGAGAGGTTGAATCTGGCGCACAAAACATGTGAACAACTAAAAAAATTAGATGGCCTAACCTGCTTGACAAAAAGACGTGATGTATACTTTATGGGCTAATATTTGACCATTTTATAAACAAAAAAATAAGTATGTGAAAATTAAAGGCTGCTTTCTTCCCTGAATTTCTCATTTCTCTTCCTATCAAATTAGTTTCCCTATTTTCTTCCTTTTGATTTTCCCCTTTTTCTTTGCCCATATTTTTTCCCAAACATTCTTCAAGTTCCTATTTGCTTTGCAGAAAATGCATGCATGCTTAGTTTTTAATACAATGGTTTATGCGAAGATCTAATTATCATTTCACTGCATAAATATACATGCTTAGTATTTATATTTGGAGTCTCATAATCTTTTCACTCCAAGAATTTAGCTCTGTCGTGATCCACAACAAGTGAGCTCAATCGATAATATCTACAAATTTCAATCATGTTAAGACGCTTACATGTAATATTTAATAAGACACTTATCATTGTAAAATCAAAATACAAAAAAGTATTTAGTGACATATTATAATACTAATTGGTAAGCATATGAACACTATAAAAATCAATAAATACATATAAAAAATTATATTTGTATGGATAATACTTAGGTACTCACTAGTAAGTACGTTATATATTCACTTTTTAATTTTGGTCCAATAATATTTTAACACATTATTTTTAAAATAATAGACATGTTATTTAATTTTTCTTGAGCTTTAAAAAACAAGGAACATGTAGTATATTTTGATTGAGCCAAATAAAAAAAATGATTATATGAGGTACTCACTAGCGAATACCTAAGTATTACCCTATTCATAGTGGAGGATAGTAACTCATAACAGTGTAAATGGTCTGTACCAAGGTGAGTATCAACAAAATCAAAGCAACAAACGCAGATATGAAGGACCATGGAGTATTAAAATAAGTATACTTGAAGCTAGCCCATTGAACATGCCAACTATTCCCATAATAGTGATGCACGTCATTGAACAACTTTGACAAGTAACACCTATCCATATCAAAAGCCACATCCTTCCCCAAGTTATTAATAAATTGAGCAACTTCCCCATCGTTCCCAAAGTAATTCTCGAGGATGTTACGGTCACACAAATACTCAACATCCTTGTATGTGTTCACAAGGCAATCGAGCAATGTTGCGTAGGTGGTGATGTGCTTAGAACTTGACTTGTGGCACTGCTCATAGGCCACACAGTTGAGCAAGAAGGGGCTCATGAAATCGTCGATTGTTATAGTTGGCATTTCGATGACTCCGCGCTTGAATTTGATCACCAAGAAGCTTTCGCCCTTGCCCGGATTGAGCTTGATTCCTGCACGGCGAAGCTTCGAGACACAATGGATGGTATGTGTTGGTATGGTGTTGCTACTACGTGGCTCCTCATGGCCTGGCGGTATAACACTTGAGCGCAACAAATCGAGCAAATGCATACCTGCGCAAGCAAGGTATTAAACATCGATGTTAATGTATAGAGAGGACCACAAACTTCTTAATTAAGATAGGTTAAGGGTTCGATCACTTTCAATGTAACAAAACAGAACAGAGAAATTTCAAAGAAAGTTTTAGAAATATCATTAAAGTTTGAGAGCTTGCCTGTAAGATTGTGGTGCTTTTGAATGACATGATCAGGCCTCTGCATATGGTTGTTGAAGAATTCCAAGGCAAGCAACGACAATGACTTCCCATTTTCTTTATGTTCTTCCGTAGTTGTGAGATCAAACAAAGCCAGGAGAACAAAGTAGGGTATTTGATTTTCAAGCCTAAGAAAATCCCTAACCAAAAATGGGATTATCCAAACCATGTGGACAAGAGGATCGTCACGCTCGAACCGAACCAAAAGGCCGACTTTTCGTAACAATTCGATTATAAAACAACCATCAAGAACCAACATTTCCAAAAATTCTTCCGTGGTAAGATTTATTCTTTCTGAGTAACACTCTCTAGCTTGTTGTTCCAATGGCTCCAAGGCCTTCAAGTAGTCCTTTAAAGACAACCCTTTGGGCTCTGTCCTTGCAAGCAAAGAACCCAAATATTTCCACTTGTGCTCTTCGATCATCTTGACCCGTGGCTCTCCTCTGTGGTATGGACCGATGGAGACGATGTGGGGGTTGTACGACTTGCCGTTTATCTCGAGAAGGCTCTGTGGGAGTCTGAAGATGCAGCAGGAGGGCTTGCCTGCTGCATTTCTTAGGAGTTTTGGGGGTTCTGAGATCATCTGGTACATGGTGGCCAACCGATCCTTGTTCACTTCCCAGATGCTGATTGGATGGCTGTCCATGTTGGGTTGTTGTTGCTGCAGTGGATTGGTGTCCATCTGAGTTGTGATCTTGGAGGTGGTGGTGATGGTTGTGGCGATGAATTGTAGTTGTGAAATTTTGAAGTTGCTATTTTTCTTTTGTGATGGGGATTAATCAAAGGAAGATTTGTAGAGGGAAGACATGTTGGTTTGAAGGACAGATAGACAATGACTAGGAGAATTGAATACAATCAAATGCCACCACCAAGGTCCAAACTTGATTAATCCAACTACCATTTTTTTTTATTGTTTAATTTTCTATATCAAAATTTCTCTTGTATTAAGATGAGCACATATATCTGTCATTGAGTAATGCGGTACAATGGTAACTTTTTTTTATTTGTAAGTGTGATATAATAGATGTGGAATGCATGAACTATGTAGTTCTCTTGTAAGTGGCCATTTACCACAATAGTGGCACAATGGTGTAAATGTGTTAAGTTATTACATGACAACATGGGTTTGAACCCGTTGATGACTAATCTAACAAAATATATCGTTTGATAAAAAAATAAATTGTGTTGTTCATTGTTGTTCACTCTTATTATAATACATGAAATGACAATTACGTGCTTTGTGATGTTCCTGATACCCAGAAAAATATCACTATGTCCATTGAATTAAAACAGTATATTTTCCACATCTGATATATTAAAACTTACATTTTGGATTGAGAAGTTCATGAACAAATCTGTGACAGAACTCATTTGAAGTGGGCTTTTTTAGTACACTGCCAAATATATAAAAAAAACATTCGTATTGAATCCAAGGGCTGTTGTTCACATGTGAATATATGATGTGCAGATAGGCATGTGCACCAGAGAAAATTGCTCATTTGAAAGCTTCTAATTCAAAGCCCATGAACAAATCTTATTTTTATTTATTTAATTTTAGAAGTTTAAAGCCCATTACTAGTAAACTGTAAACCCACTTGGAATCAAATTCATGTTAGAGTTGGCCCCTTTTTGCTCCTGCATTATGCATACGGAAAATCATAGTAAAAAGTAAAAACTTATTTGAGACTTGGAAGAAGTAGTATATATAACTAAAAAATATTTGGCTACTCAAAGAATGAGTGAGAGTTTCTATTTATAATTGTTCGTTGCCAATTTATAAAACTTTTAGTCCACGATCGGAACCGTTCACACTATAAATCGCTCTATAAAAATCACCTCTGCAAAAGATCAATTAAAAGTAAGTTTGTTTAGTCATATAATTGTATAAAAATAAATGAAAAGAATTGGCAAAGCATTATGGACTGTCTATGCATTTGCTACCAATAGATTGACTAAATGAATTTAGTTTTAGTTCTTTTCTTTTTTTTTTTGTAGAGATGATCTTTGCAAAGTGATTGATAATATGAAAGATTCTGATTATAAACATAATGCTCTGTAATTATTTTGAGTAGGAGTTCCTACTCATTGTTGAGTAGCCAAGCAGTGTTCATATATAACTAGAGCAATGCTTGACTTTGTGCATATTATCGGAACTGTTCATACTATAAATCACTCTGTAAAAATCATCTTTGCAAAAAATTGATTAAAACTAGGTCATTAAGTCAATCAACTGTAGAAAATAAATAGATGGTTTGTAATACTTTTACTATTTTCGTCTATCTATTTTTATACAATTCAAGGACTAAACAACCCTAGTTTGAATTGATTTTTTGTAGACATGATCTTTATAAAATGATTTATGCTAGAAACGGTTCTGATTATAAACACGAAAATCTATAAACTAAAGACAAAGAGTTTTGAATATGAACTTCTACTCATCTTTTAATTTGCCAAGTATTATTCATATAACTAGATGACAAGACTTAATTGATAAATACTTCCTCAAATACTGAATCTCTCCTTCCAGTCGTCATGCCTTATTTTTTGTCAATTCCAACTCTCATATATTGATTTTGGTCTAGTGTTACTTGTCTTCATAATAACGAAAATGTTTCAAATCAAATTCAACATACTATTAAGAGTAAATTGTAGCAATGGTCCCTCAACTAAAAATTCATTACCATTGGTCCCTCAACTTATCAAAATGTGTATCTATAGTCATTTTCATCAATTTCGTCAAAATTTTGTTAAAATAAGTTATGTTGGAATAACCATTTATATAATTAGGGTCTCTCAACTCATCAAAGTGTGTAATTATGGTCATTTTCGTCAACTACGTCAAAAAATTTGTCAAAACGAGTTGTGTTGGAATAACCATTGCTACAATTGGGTTAAAGTTAAGGGACCATTTCTCCAGTTGAATTAAAGTTGAGGGACCAATGGTAATGAATTTTTAGTTGAGGGACCATAACTGCACGTTTTGATGAGTTGAGAGACCAATGGTAATGGATTTTTAGTTGAGGGACCATTGCTCCAATTGGGTTAAAGTTAAGGAACCATAGCTACAATTTACTCTACTATTAATGACAAAAATAACACACATAGAAAGGGTGACACATAGTAGATTGATAGAGATATAAAATGTAGTATAGGTAATCATGGATCACAACCCACTAATTAAAAAGGAATATAATTAAATTTAAATGTAACTCTATATAGTTGAATATCAGAGTGCGCTACGAACTAGACTAACAAATAAGAAATATTATTGATATCAAACGAGAATGCCGAGACGGCTACAAAACCCTAAGAGGCTACATTGTGAATAACTTATTCTCTAACTAAATTACAAGCTCTATTTATAGAGCAATAAACCAAAGAAACCCTAATGCGTATATGCCAAAAATACCCTACTACAAAATCAAATCAAATCTCTAATTAATTTCCTAAATAAACCTAATAAATTCCAACACCCCCCGTCAAACTCATGGCGGTACACAACATGAGTTTGCCAACAAGTAGATGTGGATGCAAGCCTCCAAATTCCAATGCCGATGCCGATTTTCGATGCCAATTTCAATACGAAATTCCATCGGTGCAAGTGCAAGATTTCAATGCCAGTGCCAGTGCAAGATTCCAATGCCAGTGCCAGATTTCCATGCCAGTGCCAGTGCAAGATTTCCATGCTAGTGCCAGTGCAAGATTCCAATGCCAGTACCAGTGCAAATGTCGATGCCGATGCCAAACAAACAAACAAAAAAAAAAATCCAACAATTTTTTTTTTTCCTCTTTTGCCCGCATGGGCCTAAAAAACCTAACCCTTTTTTTTTTTTTTTACTTCTGCTTTCTTCATGCAGCAACCAAGTCTGAGGGAAAGAAAATGGATTGCAGCCAACAGAACAACTCCAATGCAATTGCAGAAGGACTTCATATGAGTTGCGACAGATCTAACTCATAGGAATCGAGTCCGGGTACCGTGCGAGTTCAAGCACATGGTGGGTGGATGGTTCTGCAGATCCAGATGGGGTAGGCGCAGCGGAGGTGATGGCAGATTCCACCTTCTTTTTTTTTTTTTTTTTTAAAACAAACTAGACCAACGACAATCTAAACAACGAACAAGACGGACAAACAAACTGATACGAACAGATTAAATCCCAAAGGATCAAACCTGCTCTGATACCAAGTTGAATATCAGAGTGCGCGACGAACAAAACTATAAAAGATTACAAAATAATAAAAATATTATTAAACAAAAGAGAATGTCAAAACGGCTACAAAACCCTAAGAGGCTACATTGTGAATAACTTATTCTCTAACTAAATTACAAGCTCTATTTATAGAGCAATAAACCAAAGAAACCCTAATGCGTATATGCCAAAAATACCCTACTACAAAATCAAATCAAAGCTCTAATTAATTTCCTAAATAAACCTAATAAATTCCAACATATATGTCTCACTCACTTGCATATATTGAATTGAATGAGCAACTAAAAGATGATCAAATTCAAATTAAGAATCAATAGAAGTACCCGCCCGCCAGAAAAAATATTGAAAAGAATCAGTCACTCCACAAGGAAATGTCACCAGTATTATTCCCCCAGTCGTCGTCATCATATTCGTTCCAATTAAAACCCTTTTGCAGGGATGGTGGAGTGAGGATCAAACCCTCAGCCATGCTATCAATCAACCCCGGCATGTTAAACAACTCCTCCTCATCCAAATACACAACTTTTCCCATCTCTTCTTCTTCTACCTTCTCCAACTTCAAAGAAGAAGATGAAGAGGCTTTAACTTTAACCTCCAAGAATGCCTCGGCAGCCTCTAAGGCAGCACATTGTATCTCCTTTACGGTATAAGCATTCGACTCGAAGCGCGGCAAAGCACTTGCCTCGTTAGGAAAGTTGAGTGAAGCAGACTCACCCTTGAGAGCCAAGGCTGCAACATCATAAGCCCTAGCAGCCATGTCAGGGCTAGTGAAAGTTCCGAGCCATATCCGCGATTTCTTGTGATCCGGTTGCCTCAGCTCACACACCCACTTCCCACACCTTTGCCTCACACCTTTGTAAACTGGGTGCCTAGTCTCTGTGAACTTCTTCCTCCCTGCCTTTCTCTTTTTAACCACCCCCATACTAGTTTGCATTAGGGTTGGAACAGAAATAATCGAAGTTGAAGACGACCGATCATCGGTTAAATCTGCCATTGTTAATGAAGAAGTATCTAGCTAGGGTTTGCAAATGAGGGATATTGATAGTTATAGAAGAAGAAAGAAAGCTATTGAAGGTGACCAATGTTGCATGCAAGTATTTTAAACGTTGTTGAATGTTATTTTGTGGCTTGAGCTCCAAGGTGTATTTGAAAAATATTAAACGTGGAAATGCTGGGGGTTCCAGAAATATAAAACCCCACGTGGGAGAGAAAGGCTCTAAAGTGCTTTATGTTTTATATACTATCTACTTTGATTTGTATTTTGATGGGTGGAGACTGGACTGGATAGGGGACCATTTATCTGATGCGCAAGTCAAAGATGGTAGGTTACCATGGCCATGTCATAATGTTTATTTATTATTTTCTTAAAGTATATTTAGCTTTTCGACAAGAGATTTTATGATTTATTCGAAACACCTAATGTCATCAATTATTGGAAATATCAGCAGGTAATTTTCAGTATACTTAAAACGCAGTCATCTTTATCATTCAACTTTATAACATGTGATTAATTTGTATTAAAATATTTTGAAATATGACATATCAATTATGTCATTCATTCTTATTATAACACGTGAAATAAAATACCACGTGACTTTGCGTTTTTCGTATGTATAAAAAATTTTCCATATCAACTATGTCCTCACTTGTATTACAACACATGGAATGATTCCCAATGTATGCAAAGTATTTTTTTTAATGCAACAATATAGAAATAAATTTATCGAACTTGTGATTCACGATATTCAACTTTTAACTTCTGATTTTATGTGAAAATAAATGTACTAAATCATAGTAAGTAAAAATATATTCTTCGTTTGTAGACTGTTCCATATAGAGAAATATTAAGGAAATTCTTTCAAAGTGAGATTTTCTATGAATTATCTACCATCTCACAATTTAACCTAATTATCTTGCTAACATTATGAAACAATGTACCAAAAATATGAGACGACAACATATCTATAAAAGGTTTCACTTTAAAGAAAGATTCATTAACATTCTCGTTCCATATATTTATATTTTAGGATTTTTGTAGTATAAGATCCCCATTAAACTATGAGAGGTTGAGGACGGTGGTGCGTCCAATCATTCACCGGTACTGAGTTTTGTATACATTATTTGTGGAATTTGGCAGTGCGCTACTGGAAGTCAGATTTTGGACCATTTGGAAAAATAATGAAATGTTGGTCCTGCTGGGCGTGACTTGTCCCACAAAAGATCATGTGCTTAAATTGTATTCCATTTAAAATAATGACACGTGTATCAGTACTGAAAAAAATTGATTCCGTTCCCAACTAGTCGTTCCACACGTGGGAGAAAGGTGAACAGGTGCCTTATGTTTCAGGGTTATTTGTTGATTTTATCTTCTCGGATTTGTAAGAAGCTGACAATTTTTTCCACGAAATTTAATTTTGATTAATTACCCTCCTAACTTTTGTTATTGGCCAATATCGTTCTTGAACACTAATTTAGCTTATTAACCATCTAAACTTTTATCCGTAATATAGACATCATATTGTATTTTTCTTCTTCTCTTCCCCTAATTCACTCTATATTTTTTTTTTTTTGAATTTTATCCCTAATGTGAACAACTATGAATCTTCTCCATGGTCTTGCTTTTTTCAGCTACATTCAGGGGGTAATTCCCTAAAATAAAAGTTTAGAGGGAAAATTGGTCCATTAAAAGTTTAGAGAGGTAATCGACTAAATTAAAGTCTAAAGAGGAAATCGGCCAATTATAACAGCTCAAAGAACCTCTCCGGACCGGAGACTAACTATGACTCAACGTTGAAATGGCTTATGTTTGCATCAAAAAACCTCTCTCGACCAGTATTGGAACTTCTCTTTATCTGTTTGTGGTTGCTTTGGAATGCCAGAAATTCTTTCTACTTTGATGGTATAAATTCTGATTGTGAAAGTTTGAAAAACTTGACGAGGAACTATGCGGCAGAGGTGTCAAACGCTACCCATATGAGTACTTCATCGCCAGAACATCGAATCAATTCGTGGTTCCCCCCTACGGTGGGTTTTTTCAAATTAAATGTTGATGGTGGGGTGGATGTGATGAATGGATGTTGTGGAATTGGAGCAATTGTTCGTGGGTCTAATGGTGATCTTGTATGTGTGTTGTTTATGTATGCTTCTTCTCTGATTTCAATCCTTCGTGCCATCAAGAAAGTATTGGAATTGGCCCTGAACTTTGGTTGTGTTCCGTTGATAGTGGAATCAGATTCATTGAGGTTTGTCCAATTAATTAACCAAGATAAGGAGTGCTTGGCTGCTGATGGTGCATATGTCAATAGCATTCGAGCTTTTTTGCGTGTGAACCAGGTGTTCATGAACTATGTTTCAAGAGATGCTAATGGGATTGCACATCATCTAGCCCAATTCAACCTACAATGTCATGAGTTATCAATGTGGGTGGATACTGGTCCGTTGTGGCTTATGGACCTTAGCCACTCCGAGTTTGTGGTGTAGGTGGTCTAAGTTTAATATGCATGTGGGGCCTCTTTTCCTTCGTTGAGCTTTTTTCCCATTGGGTTTTGTTTTGTTTTTCATATGTGTGTCTATGTATATCATGAATAATGGAATTCTCTTTTACTTTTAAAAAAAAATCAGAGAAGCAATCGGCTAAATTAAATTCTAGAGAGAAAATTGGCCAATTATAACAGTTTAGAGGGAGTAATCGATTTAAATTAAAATTCATAAAAAAAAATTAACAACTATTTACAAGTTCGGGTGAAAAATCAACGAATACCTCTATATTTTACATACGTTCTAGTTTTTTGAAGAAGAGTTTGATTTGTATCTTTAGCCGACTGGTCCAACCGGCCGTTTTGGTCCGTTATTTATCCTACCCATGTTATAAGTGACAGAAGCAAGAGATATGGGCCTTGAAATGCACAACAAACCCAACCAGGCTAACACCAACCCAGAGGACCTATGGTGTTTTCAAAAAACTTACGAAGCCTATGGGGCATATGAGAAGATACTTATGAAACGAGGAATTATAACAACGATACTCTACTCTAAACTCGTATAAATATTCATGAAAAGAAATTCGAACTTAGATGCTAAGAAGAAATGTGTATGCAAAGGAGGTTGCTATGTAGCTCACATCTAGTCAATAATTAGTTAAATGGGTGTGAATATCTAGCCATTCGAAATTGATCCGCTTCCGTTTCTACTTTCTGTTTTTCTACTTCCACCCCCTTGATGTTCCATATGAAAATGTTTGGCTCTTTAAATGTAATGACATGTTTTAAAAATAAAAAATAATAAAAAATAAAACTTTATTTTAATGAGATGTTTTCAGAACATATATATATATATATATATATATATAATTGTCATCAATAACTAAGGACAAATTACTTTTTATATGTAAGAAGTCAAACAGTGTCCACTTAATAATATGATTGTTCTGTAGCTATGATCTTGGTCAATAATATAGCCGAGTAGATAGTCCAATAACTACCATAATAGTAATTAGTTTTGCGTACTAATAGAGTACACGTGACATGAGTAGAAATAAGAAGATTGAAATCAGAAGATAAGTGAGTTGCAGCACTCCGAGTACTAGTTAGTCACATATTACAATACATTGAACTAATAAAGGGTTCAATAATGTCAATTATTGCAAAAAGACAAGATTAACATATCATTATCCCAACTTAGTTTTATCCAATATAAGCAAAAACCAAAAAGAAGAACGGCAAAGCTTATCAATTTGTGTTAAGTGTCTCGAGTCCTTAGCTTTATTCGTTTGTCAAGACACTCTTCAACTCAATTGCTTGGCTTCCTTGCCAAAGAATATTGGTTTGGTAGAGTGTAGGTTTCCACTTTATTGGATCCTTGACACTTTTTGAGTCTTTCTCGTTTTATCATACTTTGATGTACTAAAGTTTTATGCTTTTAAACACTATTCTCGTTGTTTTTGTGCAAAAAGGGTAATGATTTTCACGCACTTTTTCCTTTAGACACTATTCTGGTTGTTTTTTGTGCAAAAAGAGTAATGATTTCCACGCATCATTTCTTCTTCTATTCTACTCTCATTTTTTATGTGCATTGATTCTTAAATGAGTTGTTCAATTCAAAAGTTATAACAAAAGTGAAAGAGTGCCGAGAAAAGAAGAACGGAGATTACAAATGCTAAACTGATAAAATTTAGGAAATAATATGGGTATTTAAAAGGGCCAAGAATTGTACATGCCATGTCTAAATACGTACGGATACATACATACATCGGTGCCCCTCAACTACATACATGATCCATATACATTGATAATACCATGTCACCCACCTAACCCCAAGTCCCTCTAATTACTTCCTCAGGCATGTTACTATCTTATGCCTATTTCCTGCTTCACAGTGCATGCCAGACTCTCTCCAAGTGATCATATTTTGATTTGGAAACAAAAATTTAAAACGTTATGCCAAATCTCTTTCGAATGGTCCCCTTAACATCAAGCCTTTCCCGGTTGATTAATTTTCGAGTTAATCAAACTAGTTCAATTGCCATTTCCTCCACCAGTAGGCTAAAGATGGCAAGTTCAATCTCCATTGCAGTCTCTCCCACTTGATCTTGACTTTTCTTCCACTCGTCGAGCTCCTTTCGAAAATCTTGTTCCACCATCATGTCAATGGTGTTCGACTCCACCTCTTTCCAGGACTCGAATCTCTTGCAGACCCGTCTCACCACCTCTTCCCTTTTGTCGGAAGAATCATCGTCTCTCTGCTCCTCGACAATGAGATCCATGGCCAATATCTGCACATCCTCGGGGATTCTTTTGTTACAAGGAAAGTTTAATTTGGAAAGTACTTCTCTGAGAAGCCCATCAAGAGTTTCTTCACTGCTGCTATCTGATGTTTCAGACTCATCTTCTTCACATTCATCGTCATCATCATCTTCTTCTAGCATTCTTTTCTCAAGTTCAATTGGATCTAACCCCGCCAATTGTTCAAATCTACGAAGCTTCTGCAGAAGGTGATGCTTTGTTCCTGCAAATTCAATGCAGGAAATACCAAATTAGTTACTTGTTTGAAAATTTTAAAAGTGCTATTAGGCTTGTCCATACACTCAAAAATAACCTATTACGTTAATTACCACATATAGGAACCAACATTTGTTCCTGTGATGGGTAAATAAAATAAAGGCACATATAAAAACATATGCATACTTCCAACTTCTATTAATGTGCAGTTCTAATTTCGAAACTTTGAACTGAACCTCTCCTACTCTCATGTCCTATATACAGAACTTCATTTAGTTGTAATGATGCCGAGGAAAAACAGAGCGGGGGGGAGGGAACAACTCTCGTGCCTCCAACGGGTTCCACCACAAAACAGGAAGAAAAAAATGCAGAAACTAGATTAATGATTGCCATATTTTGAAGCAGGGGAATCAATGAGCCTATAAATGAAAAACAAGGGTCTGATCAAAACCGAAAACCACCAAAAACTTTCAAAACACAGTCACAAATCTGAAATGAACGACTAGGGTTGAACTAACATACGCACATTGAAATCACAAACCAAACAGTGGGTCACATATGCAGTTATATCTGCAAATACACGTATGTTGCTTCAGTATAGAACGCAATAAAACAAGCGTTCTGACCGATACTTCTGAACCAAAACTCGATAAGAACATGGAGATGCAATCCGGCTATGGATCCCACAAAGATAAGCATGGTGTCATGAAAAAACAATCTTTGCCAAGCATTTTCATGTAGTACATAACAAACAGTAACAAGCTCAATGAAAAGGACCACACAAACAAACAAGGGTACAAAAATTTAGTACAGCATGGGAATTATTACATACTCTGTACATTGGCATAGCTGCACTCCAAATCACAACCGTCTTCGTCGTCATTATCCTCACCGTCACCGTCACCGTCACGTCCCTCGTCGTCGTCTTGGAACGGAGGGTCCAATACAGAAACAGGACTGCATTGTTCCTTCTCTTCCTCCTCCTCCACTTCTGCTTGGGACTTCTTCAACCCCTCCTCCTGTTAACACATCAAAACCCTAATCAAAACACTAATATGTAATTAAGTAATAACATAACAATTTAAGTTAAATCCCAGATCCATAATTGCATGGCTGATTGACTTTTCTTATAAATTTTAGAGAATGTGTCTGACCAACAACAGAAAGTACATAATTTTTCAAATGTCGGGACTCCATGATGGGATCCAACACAAAAATATACAAGGCCAAATTTGTCTTTTCCTATCAAATAATATTACTAGACAGTGTCTTACGACAAAGAGATTTACAATGCAGCACATACATACAAAAAGTATACACTTGTTGATCATACAAATTGACACATATAACCCTCCAATCTGCCTAAATTTCCAACCCCAAATCTATACAAAATTGATCATGTTGCCGACAATTCTGTATGTTCCCCAGTGAGTTGACTCGGACCGTCGTTAAGCAGACCGAGTCCCCAGCTCGGTGTCTAAATTATTTAGTCATGGCAATAAACAACAGAGTTGGTAAAAGCCAAAGAAAAAGACAAACCTCTTGTTTGTGGCGACTAGGGGACGTCACCGGCGACGTGAACTCCGGCGTCCGGCTGCCGGACGGAGAGGGGGTTGGTTGGAGGACGAAACGGAAAGGGCTTTCGCAAAAAGCATTAAGCTTTTCACAATTACAGGCATAATCTGTATCGGCTGTGTCCTCAGACTGGCCGCAGCTGCTTGAAGTGGCTTCATTGGTTTCGGACCAGACCGCACTGCTGGGCCTCCTAGTGCTTATCAGAGAAGCACTTTTGTCCTCAACTTCCAAACAAGACTCAACCTTTTCCTCCACCTGATCGGAAGAAATATTTCTCCTCCCGACTGACGAATCCCACCGGAGAATGTCATTCACCGAGACCTGAACCCCATCTTCGCCGTGGACTTCCCGCCTTCGGGCCCGATTCCGATTCGTTAACCTCTTCAAAAACGACCCGAATAGCCCGAACCCGTGATTTTTGTTCTGGGTTTTTGGTTTAGAATTCGCCGACTGCTTCTGAATCCTCATCGCGGCTTCCACGAGCAGGGCGGCGGTTCTGTTCGGAATTTGGAGGAAGATGGCGTTGGGGCTTTTACATGGGCTTTTGGCCGCTGGCGACGAGAAGTCAAAGAGCGGAGATTTCCTAAGGTCCGGCGAGTCTTGGAGGGAGAAAAAGCAGGCGTTTTTGCAGAGACTGCCGGGAAAGTTTGAAACTTGGGAGATGGGTCTGCGTTTTTTGACCTGTAAGTTTTGTTGGCTCTTGGTGGAAGCACTTTTCAGCTGGCAGCGTTTATCGGCAATGTAGTTCTTGAGCAGAAACGGCTCCTGGTCTTCTCTTAGCAGCTCGTGTAAGTGCTTCTGTGCCGCCATGTTCATCTAAAAAAGCTTGCAGCTTTTTGTAAAAAAACGGATTAGTGTAACAAATTAAGCAAAAACGTGTAACAAATTAAGCAAAAACAGATTTTGGACGACAAATTTCAGCTGCATCAAATCAAAAGGTAGAAGAGGTTTCAGCTTTCAAAAGAGGGAGGTTTTGAAGGGTGAGAAGATGGAAGCTAATATAGGAGGATAGAGAGAGAGTGTGAGAGAGAGAGAGAGAGAGAGAGAGAGAGGAAGGAATGAGGAGACTTCATGATTCAAATCTGAAGGGAGAAGGGGGTAGAAATCGAGGCTGCGATGGTGATAAGCGAATTATTATAAAATAATGGGAAGAAATAAATACGGGTCAAATATTGAAAAAGAGTAAATTCTGTAAATTCTCCGTTACTTCATATTTTTGCATAATATTTTACATTATTAGCATGCAAATTGTACAAGATATCAGAAAGTTCATAAAGAATCATATTTCATTTATAAAGGAAATATTACATTTTTAACTTATATGAGTAACGAAACCGTAATACATTTGTTTTTAGTTTGAATGTTTGATACTTAATTAGTGATTGATTCCTTGTTTAAACTAGTTAAAGTAATATAAAAAGAGATATAAATATAGTAAAACAGTGAATTTTAACGAAAAGCTCTCGGTACTGTTCACTTTAACGAAAAATCACATTTTTATACTAAAAAGTTAATCTTGATACTATTAATTTTACCATTTATTTTATCTTTATCGTTAAAACTCAAAGTTTTTAAACAATTTTTATTAAGTTTTTATAGTAAAATATCTGTGTGAAAAAATAAAAATTAATAAAGAAAAAATATGGTCACAAATTGGTGTCAGCAGCAGAGCAGTGAGAGAGTAGGGAATAGGATCCGGTTTGGAGGGTGAGTCTTTCTACGCATCTCACTCACCAGACCAACAAATTTATGTGTCTGCCAAAATTACTTAAAAATACCAATTTGTTTACACAGTTTGTCCAAAATCCAAAATATACAAATACAAATTGTACATCGTATGTCTCCTCTTTATTTTGTCACTTACTGGTATTCTATAGGGTTACTTTGGCATTTGCCTCCAAATTTTTGAGTTTCCATTTTGGTTCTTCAAACTTTTTTTTTGGTACTAAGTTGTCACTACTGAAAAGTAACGGATAAAAACAAAGTAACTGTCATTACAAAATTTGATATAATGTTACGTAACTACTTTTGAAGGGCATTTTAGTAACAGAACTACTTTGACCAAAATATCTCCCATTGAGGATATATGACGTTTATGTATAAGGTACTCATCTATCTTTAAAAGTTAAAACAGACAAAACCAATTCAGCTCGAAGTAAATTAGCACTAAAATCTAACGAACCAAAAAAAATTGGTTTTCGTTTTTAGAACATCAACAATATTCAACTTGTTCGAACAGTATGATTCCAATAAGATATTATACGTGTTGTTATTTAAGTATTCATCTCGATATTCCATAGTTTCACGAAATTCCTCATCAAAATAGACCCCTATTCCCCTCTTATTTTGTTTCTCAAACAACCTTTTAACCTACTCAATATATATCTCATGTCTCTGTTTTCAATTTGTAGAAACTGTGGCGGTTTGGTGTTAGTCTGAGAAAGTTTCTCTTCAAACATACTAGACACCATGATCCATTCTAACTAAAACCTAGGCGAAACTGAATTGCAACCATTCAATAATTTTGTTAACTTTCGAAACTGGCATCATTGTTGTTTTCATTGAATTACATGTTTACAATTTAAGTTACTAAATTGAGACCAAAAGGTTGAAGGCCAAAGTGGAGAACCCAATAGTTGAAGGTGCAAATATGAAATTAACACAAGAATCCCGAGAGGAAGAGGAGAGGAGGCAGCTGCCTGCCTGTGCAGTGCAGGGCAAGAACCCGGTCAGGTGAAGGTTTCCGCGTACCTCAGTTGCTTTCTCTTTAATTTTAACCCATGTTTTTTTTAATTGGAGAGAATAATATGTTTTTTTAATTTGGTCAAAATCTAGCTTCACCTTGTTACAATGTTAGCAGTTTATGAGGGCAAAAATTTTACTATGTTTCGAGTTGTATGAGATGAACGAAACAAATGGACAGCTGGATGTGTTAGCAAGGATCTAACGATTAAAGATTTAGATAAATATAGCAAACACTATTGATTACCTTACTCATCAGATGACCATATTGGTTGTATACAACATATTCTCCACACAAAAATTTTATGGTGCTTTGAAGTATCTTGTATTCCGTACTTACTATTACATCTTAATTTTTATACTGTTCAAAATTATAATTGTCAAAAAATCTAAAACATCTAATAATATAGAACACCGTAAAAAAAATCTCATTCTCCGCATAGGAGATACTACAGGCACTTCCAATATTGTGATCCAAGTTTATTACATAAAATAATATTTTTGCGTTTGAATTCAGTGTGAACTCAACGAATTTCACAACTATATATTAAACTCAAAATACTGTATAAATAGGGTCATCATAATCAAACCCGACCAATATATAGGAATCAAACTCATGAAATTCAATTTAGTGAGTCTTAACCACTTACATTTTTTATGGGTTTTGAAATTGATCTTCCATACATACCTACCATTGGCAGATACATTGCAAAGGAAAACAGCTTGCAGTTGAGGCAAACATTTGGAGATAGGCTTTGGAGGTGCGGTGAAAGGCTGTGAGTTTACGACAACAAAACGGAAAGGCCCTGCCTTGCCTTCGGCCACTGTTGTTTACTTTTAGCAGCGCACAGGTGTTTGTACTCTACTACCCATAAATGCAGTCCCATTACTCCATCCTCACTTTACAGCTGGACACGTAGTATTCACATAATAATATAACACACCATCCATTGACGGTCCATTCCTAGATCTCTCTAAATCTCTGTGTCCGTTACTAACAGATTCGGATATTCGAACTATTTATTTTAAATCATATGGCTTTTATTGGTCTATTCTTCTGATTTTTTTTATTTATTAATTTTGGAGAGCGAGATCCGAAGAGAATTTGAATTCCCTTACCTCTATGGTCCCAAGTTATGATATGTGACGACGAATTGGACTAATCAACCACCTTAAATCCATCAGTCTTCTCTTTTCTTTGTCTTTTAACGAACTAATCATCAATCACATAATTTGTAAAGGGAAATCGACAACAAATCTTCTGTAAAACAATGAGTTACAGCGTAGCAAAACTGTGTGATGAATTTGTAACCACTCGTAAGGTTTTTTAGGACATTTTCAATCGGAATAGGTAAATATAATTCTGTTCAAAATTATAATTCTACAAAAAATTATTTTTAAATAAATAATGTCATGTCATACTCATATATCATATCTAATTGAATGGACTAAACATAGTCATCTCAATAATTTACTAGTTAAGTTTGTACTTTAAATTTATTGTTATTTTAATTAAACTACAGTTTGGTGTTTTTAAATATTGCGCTTTAATTCAAATCAATTATTACAACTGAATAGGTGGATCCAAAAAGGGCGAAGATGGAGGTTACATTGGGCCAGTATGTAACCTTTTCTCCAAATAATAACATGGTGAGCTTCATAAAATTACAGTCCATTTATCGATTGGAGATGAATTTTAAACAAATCAGACCATTTTTTTAACTTTTGTATCTTTAATCATCTTCATTGAAGATGATCTTACTTTAACCCTGTTAAAGACTTGACAGTACAACTATACAAAAAGTTGAGCCCACAACTTTTTGCTAATTATAATTAAGGTTTTTATGACCGAAACAACTATGCATGTTAACTATGATCATGGCACCGTCACTTATTGCTACTGTTTGTAGCTATTTATCTCTATTTGAAAGTAAAAAGTAAGAATGAATTTCGTAAATGACGAACTAATAATTTATTTATACCTTCGTTTTTTAGTGTAAATACATCGGTGTAACAAAAAAAAAATATAATGTTGACATCATATAAGTTAAATTGTAATTTGGGGAGCAGTTTCAATTTGAATACAAGGGGTAGAATCTAGAAAGGAAAAAAAAAATACAGAGGATCAATTTCGATCTCAACTCTTACAATCATACAGTAAAGAGTATAATTGTTCTTGGTAATTAACTCACCCTGTGTCAACGCCATAAATTAAGAGCATGGCAGCCGTCGATTCCGATTACTTTACATTTTGACCTTCAAAAAGGGAGAGAAATTTACATGTCACTGTCATGACATTTTGTGCCAATCATCCATGCCTTATATATATATAAAATAAAAAAAAGATAAATGCTAAAGAGATTATTTCAAAATGGAACTCTCCACCACTTTATGTTTTTTGCACAAAATTTAATAGTGTTGGCACGAAGAATTGTACAAAAAACACGAGGTGTCAAAGAGTCATGTGTTTCCCTATAAAAAAATTTTATGTACTTTTGTATGCACAAAACTTCGTGGTTATAATCGACATTATTTATATTATAAATTATTTCGTAAATAATTATCTTTATGAAAAATCATTTAAAATTAAAGTTGTTTAGTTAGCAAATAGATAGTTAGTTCATAACTTTTTTACCCAATTTCTTCATCTATTTTCATATAATTCGCTGATTAAACGACCTCATATTTAATTGATTTTTTTAAGAAATAATTTTTACAGGTGATTTATAATATAAACAGTTTCAATCGTAAGTATGAAGTTCTTGAATAGGTCACATAGATAATTAAAGATGAACTTGGAGCCAAGTTAATTTCTTTTTGTATTTCTGATTTATGGAACGCCATATTAATAGTATAAAAAAAACTAATGAAAAATATTTGAAAACTTTGAGTTTTAACGATAAGGACAAAATAAAATGTAGAGTGAATAGTACCAGAATTGACTTTTTAGTGTAAAAATATAATTTTTCCTTAAAATAAACAATATCATGAGCTTTTTGTTAAAATTCTCAATAGTATACTACTATACAGAATTTTCTCTGAGAGTAATATGACAATTCAGAAGGAAAAAATAAAGAACAACAAAAGAAAAGAAAAGAAAATTACAGTAAAATCGCAATAAACAGTGTACAGAAATACAGATGTGGAAGTGTGTGTGGGTGGGTTAGAGCGTACACCGTCGCTTTTGGCTCGGTGGCTGACTCGGTTACTGGCTCTGAGTCGTAATCTTTTTTATGCCCTTGTAGGCTCTCGCCGGATTCTTTTGTGAAGATTCTAATGATCTTTTAATTACATTTGTTTATCGTACATCATACGATCTGAAATTATTATAAATTTTTTATTTAAAATTAAATATAAACAGCATCTAATAAAAATTAATCGTATGATATACAATAAACATATGTGATTGAAGGATTCTGAAAATCCCATCAGCCATGCAGCCTCTCTTTGTCCAGTACGCTTCACATAAATTCAACTTTAATTTAAAACTTTAAAATATTTTATTATTTGGACATTAATATATATTACTTTTTCTCTTCTTTTTCTGGGTTGTTCTTGTTGCAGTCATTTCGAATGGAGTGACGCGTGACCGACTTGATTTAACAGTTTTGGAGTTTGCTTTTTGTAACCTGAAACTATAACTCAACCTTGACTTGAGAATGTTTTTTTAATTAATTATTTACTTTTTGGTACTGCTAGAGCATTACATGCTTACCTCTTTATAGAAATAGAATCAATATCTAAATTTTTCTATTAAAAGATAGATCAATTAGTGGCTTTATGATGATAGTTTATATTTTTAGGGGTTGAAAAAGTTTATAGAGGTATTTCATTTTTCTTTTGAGTATCATCGTGTGATTTATCAGCATTCAGAATTGAATTCGAAATACGACGTGTAGAACACAAACCTTGAATTCATACCCAACCACAAGACCACTCCGTGATTGTTAATGGAATCAATATCTTGGAATAGGTTTTTGTGTGATCGTACAAAATTTTTTGTTCTTTAAAGATTAAGGTTAAACATTTCGAGACTAAATTTTAACTGTCTGCATCAATTCAAAATCATTCATTTGTAGCATTCAACAAATAAGATCGTTTTTAAAAAATAATTCTACAATAAAATAAAAATGAACGTACGGAATGAAACCATAATAGAATAAACTTTCTAACGAAAGTATATATGCCATTAAGGATTTGTGATTTGTTTAAATTTCAAAATGATCTGCACCCAATGAAACTTGCTGAATTTTCCTTTCAATTTGGGTTTGAAATTCCTTCAAATAAAAATAAATAAATAAATGAACGCGTGCAAGATCATTTCTCTTTGTTCCAATAGAAGAAAAGGCAAAACATATAATATTGCATGCATGACACAATATATGAAAGTGTATTTACTTTCGTCCTTCCTAAACCACCCAAACTCTTATGAAAAAGGCGGGGATTGATCTGCCTGTACTTTTTAAAATCATTTTAATTTTACATGGTTTCTACATTAAATTTAAATTTTGCAAATTAAGTTCGCTGTAGCCTATAAAGGACGTGTAGCTTAAATGATTAAAAACATTTCCTGTTGCATACAACACTCATTGTAGCACTCGCCCATACAACACTCAAAATATTTAAAACAAACAAACAAACAAACAAATTATTCAAAAGACAACGTAGCCAAAAAATAACAACGTACATGCTGATATTAGGGTGAAAACAAGAAATGTGCACGCTGAAACTTTACCTGTCTGCCCAATACCCACTAAAACCAGCAAAACCCAGGACCAATGGTAAAAGCTGTTCATCATTTTTTTTTTTTTTGGACTAAAACTGTTCGTCCTTTTCCATACTATTTACAAAACTTCATCTCTCTCTTGTCGTTATATCCTAAATATTTAAATTCATATTACACTTCAATTCATTGGGAGTAGAGGAACTGGTCAATCTTAATAAGCCAATCATCCATGCACATATAGCATTATTAATTACAATTTACAACGCGGTTAACTTTAAGTTATAATTTATTAATTTACCAAAAGTATTTGTCCCACGACTCCCACCTTCGTATTTTATATCTTTACTTTATTTAGCAAGAATCTTCTGCTACCTGAACATGTTTCATATAATATTCTCCTTAATTATTTTATTCATTGATAATTTAATCATTCCACTAATTCTTGTACAAGTGGATCAAGATTAATTAGATTGACATAGCCAAAAGGTGTGGAAGATAATTGAGTTCTGGTGAAGAACCTAATCCGGATTCCGGACTTGCATGCGAGGAAATGATTGCAGTTTTTATCCTTTTGCCGAAAGCTCTCACTTATCAGTCATCAATATATATATATATATATATATATATATAGATTCCACTCTAGCTGTCTGTCTGATAAAAAAGCTCGAGTGTATAATTAGCTTAAATAATTAGCAATCCAGTTTGATTATCCTCAGTGCTCTCCAGTTAGATCATCGATAATAATTACATATTTCCTTACATATGTGAAGATGCAGCTCAAATGGCGCTTTCTTTTTTCGGGATATGGTGACTAGCCATTTGCTGGCCGTTAGATAAACAATACAGTCAATTAAATTCACTGTTGGACTTGCGGATTGACGTTTTATCGCCAAGCAGTTTAAATTAGTGAAAAATTGTGGAACTTATTCGCCTAAATTATTATTCACAATTTTGAACAACTATTGAATTTGTTTGCATAAAATAGAGTTTAAATTTGTGAATACTGTTGAATTTATTTGTACGTATGAGATATGGTGCAAATCGTCATAGTGTTTTGAAATTATTTTACTATTATGTACCACAAGAACATCTTGTGATGCAGTTTCTTTGCAAGTCTGATTAATTTGAACTAATTAATTAGATAAACAGTTGGATCATCACATGATTTTGCAGTGTAAAACAAGCATTGTAGAATGTATATATTTTAAATATTTTCAAAGAGTTACGTTAGGGAAGATGCATGGGTTTCCTTCCCAATAAAATCCCTGCAAGTGCCCTAGTGTCGTAGATTGTCCTCTCGCTGCCACTCACACAACTCACAACCCATAAATTAACTAGCAACTTCCATTATTGGTTGAAGGTAGCTAAAGTTAAAATATACGTGGGATTCATATTACTTTATACACATTGTCGAATTTACAGGGAACATGTAGGTATTTAAAAATGATTGGACTCGAGAAATTTGAATTTAAGTGAACGAGTAGTTTGATAGTATGACAGCATACTATCAAGCAAGAGAACATTTAACCTAAAAATAAAAAAATAGAGAATATTTAAATTTTTGTCAAGTATTATCTTTGTAGTAAGTCCAGAAATTCATATTGCATTATTTGCATGCCGTCTCAATTTATGCAAGTTTTGTGTTCTAGCGAGTTTAAGTTGTCAAGTATACTCTCGTTAGATATGTCATGTTGTGCCGATTATGTCCATTGTCATATTGGTGGTTGAAATCCAAAGTTTTGTCTATGGTTAATTGTGTGTTCTTCTTTCAAGACCATATTAGCTCTCTTTTTTTTGAAATTGATCAAATGGAGAATGTATACATATTTAGAGTTATCCTGAATCTTATAGTCTTTTATACCAACCAAATTTGAACCGAAAGTCTCGATAAGAATTGGGTTGAACAATATGCTCAACCCATCGATAAACAGGGTATGGCCATGTGCGAGCTAAAAAGGAAACAAAAACGTGGGTTTAAATATTTATATTTTTCAAGGTTGGTGGGAGTGACAGCGTAGTGGTACATATATGTTATATGTCAACCAAATCCTTGTTTTTACTTGATAAATAGAAAAGGCTGTTTTGTGGATGCTTAATCTTTTTGTTCACAAATTATTTATCAAAACAATGCGTCATGATTTCGACCAAAAAAAATTTCATGGCACCATTATGTCGAGCATCTGTTGGGCATCTATCAAAATATATCAACATTCGCCGAAAGGTTGTGATGACATCTATTGATAGCTATTGTGTTTTTCTAGCATTTGCATCTATAAGGATGTGCCCAAGCTAACAGATTGTCAGGATTTGACAACTAATACTTTTTGAGTGAAGCATTACGTTGAGCATGTGGTGCGCACCATTAGGTTGCACATAAGAAAAAGGAAAAGACACGAGAAAGAAAGAAAATTGGAGAAAGAAGAAGCAACAATAGGTTGTAATCCAATGTTGTTCAGTCTCTCTTTAATTGGGGTCAAAGATAAATCTACCAATAAACATACATGGGGTTAGGAAGCTGTTGGGGTCATGAGCAACCATTGGCCCCAAAGTGACTACACTATTGTGTCAGATTAGATGGGAATTAATAATGAAAATATTACTTATTAACATAACCGTTTATTTGCTCGACACATATAAATGGCTAGACAATAGCTAAATTAAATAAATAAAAAAATTCTAAAAATGATCTTTAAATGATGATATCGTACTATAAGTAATACTACTTTGTCATATATAAAAAATTAGAAGAATGACTACTTACATGTAATAGCCAAATATCATCTAATTTTCTACACTCAATTTGATGAAACTGTCCTTCACGCATGCATAACATGACACATTGAATCTCATAAGGCAAATTTCCTGCCCTTCTTATGGGACTTCTTTAATCACTTGGATTATCCATTTTAATATATTTTTAACTCTATTTTTAACTTTTGATAGCATAGTCCTTTATCCATCTTAGTACCAAGTTGCAACGTGGGTTAGTATTGGTCCTTAAAATTAGAGGTCATTGACCTTCAAAGTTTTGTCAGAAGTCCTAACATTATGTTTGAGTCATCGACATTAACATATTTTCTATATCCACATGGGGCCTCCATAATTCCACAACCTAGTGCCTCCACGTAATACAGCCAAACACCGGGACGTCCATTTCGCACGTGTGGTCGCGGTGGAGGAACTCCGTCCACGTGTCAGATACGGTCGGATTTCTGTCTCCGTCCCTTGATGTGGACTGTATGAGGAGCTTCTCCTATTAGGTCAAACGACATTTGGTTTGCCCTCCTCCACGTGGCACTCTTTACATAGGATTCCCATGATTGCACTATTATATCTCAATTTTCTTGAACCAACAAACCTCTATATTTCATATTTCTTTACCCAATTTGCTTCATTCTCAAGATTTGTTTTTACCGGTGTCATGCAAGTTGATCATGTTAACCATATCTCATTGATGACTATTTTTTTTAAGTGATTCAACTTTTAATTGAACCAAAGTAATTAATAACAAAAACTCATATCTATTGAGCTAGAACGTGGTTAATTTGGTGACAATATTAATATTGTGCTCATTAATAATGAGTTGTTAGTGCTCTTTACTAATATTCGAGTAGGATCCTGACACTATTTGATTACAACCGTTCCAATTGTGAACAAAGACATTGATGGTCAATCTAATCATATATGCGAAACAATGTCTTGGGTTTTTACAAAAGATTTCAATGCAACTAGTAGTAGAATATTTTTTTTTCGGGGTAAGTGCAACCATTTTATAAAAGGGGCATTTAATTTCATTAAGCTTCCAATATGAGATATGTTTCAACCCGTCTCCTCACGTGTCACTCATCTTTAATGGAAAAAATGTTAAAGCAACTCTACTGGGGACATCAAGGTTTTTAATTGGTGGTCCCAATAAGGTTCAATCGGGCTAGAGGATTAGTTCACTGTGATACCATGCAAATTTAGAGACAGTCTATTGGCTCATTACTAATTAAGCAACATCATAGTGTTTTTAACTAAATCACTTGCGAAAACCAACAGATGTGAGGTTTTATACAAAAGACCTTGGTGCTATTGGTAGTTGAACCATTGTAAAAGAGATTTAATTTCATTAATTTTCGGATGTGAGAAATGCTTTAACATGCTCCTTCACTTATGACACATCTCTAATGGGCCACACGTGAAGGCGCAACTCCACATCGCTAACCCTTTTTTATTTGGAATTTGAGGAATTGATTTGGGTGTCCAAACTCGGGGCTCCAAGGTTTGCAATTTGTGGTTCTAATACGGGTTCAGTCGGACCTAGAGGCTTAGTCTTCTTTAGTACTTTGTAAATTTTGAGAGACGGTCTTGGTCCGCTATTTAGTCAATATCGATATTGTTTTCAACTTAATTACAAAAGACATCGATGCAATTAGTAGTAAAACTATTCAAACATTAAAAAAAAAAATTTCATCAACAAATTTATGCGGGAAATGTTTCAACAGAACCATAGGTATATATAATGCCCCTGCTTCTAAAATATTGACATAAACCCGCTAGTAATACGTGCAAGCATACTGAAGAATTGCTTTAATTATGTATGTTAAAGGAAGATTTTATGGTATACAGTGTAACAACGTAATATCTCTACCCACCTCGAGCTCAAAAACAAGATCTTGTTTCTCTGTCAAATCATATTTTTCTCAGTCGATGAACATGATGATTTTGGAGTCGAGCCAAACCCAAAAGAAACGTATACGAACTTGCATGCAGGCAAACCCTCATTTTTGGTCGCTCTACCGGGAGACATCGTATCTTCGTAGCAAGAAAAAGAAAGATCTATCTCCTCTCTCTCTAAAGTTAAGGGTTAAATTTGGATTGTGGGTTCTCTTCATCTAGTCATGAGGTGGTTCATGAATATGGATAATAGAATGTGTTTAAAACATTATGTACGTAGGATTCTTCTTATATCTGTACATACAGATTTATGATTCTCATTGTATCGGTACATATATACATATTTATTCATGTTTGTGTATATATATTGATCGATTGACTGTTCAATTGTCATGGGACAAAAATGAACATGTCGCGGCTGCATGTTTGTCTGCATTGATCAAATATGCGACCAAAACATTTCATTAAATGATTAATTAAACTTAACTTTTGGATGTACTCCACACACACACACACACACACACACACACACACACACATATATATAATAAATCCATGCTAATCCATAATTCTTGTGCTAATTATGCTCTTGTTATTGTATCATAAATAATATTGCTTATAAGAAACATCGTGGAGGCTTCATTTTAGGTCATGCTTGATCAAATTTCCGCACTAGACAAAGGAATAATTGATATATATCCTCTTTAGACTAGAATATTATGGACGTCAATTATTAGACATTTGTCCATGTGTAGGTATGTTTGGATTAATTAGGTCATTCAAGTTCTTTCGAGTTTCGAATTCTAGACTTAGCTCTCATGTACTTGAATGACTTATATTTCTCCATAAAGAGATTTGATTCATGGAAATGAATATGAAACTTATGAAATCGATGAGATTGATAATTAAACGAATATATTGCTTCTTAGAACGTATAAATGGAGATATTAAGTTATTATCGGTGGCTAACTGATTATGTTTTTACCAGCTTGGATGTGACCTTGGAGGCATCTTGAACAAACATAAAGTATCCTTATAAAAAATAAAATTAAAAACAAAAGGACATTTGGAGGAAGAATACTACAGAAAATAAAAATAATTGTTAGCAACAAAGAAAATCGAGAAAAGTACTCATCAAATATTCATATCTCAAGTCCTTCAAGTATCGCCTTCTACTGTTGACCGAGCCATTGCTTCATATTGTTCCTGTGAGAGAGTAATTTGCTTATCAACTGTGACAAGAATGCCCAACTTCTTGCGTCCTGAGAGAACCATGCCATTCAGAAAATCCCATATTTTATGAAATATATCAACTGGGACTACTACCAGTGTTGATCTTACTCCGTCCGCGGCGCCGAAAGAGTCAGTAACACGCTCTATCCAGTGCATCCGATCGCCGAGGATGGATGGGAATAATGTTTTCTCATATATGATGTGATAAAAAAACCCGCTGCCTATAAGTTTCGGTAATGAGTAATCTAATTCTGATGGTATGCAAGTACCATCATGTAGGTGCAGTTCATCGCGTTCTTCGATTGGCAATCTTTTGTTGAGATTGGTACATGAATAGTATTTTCTCTTGACATTCCAAGTAATTGAGATCTCCAGATTGTTGGATTTTTAGATCGCCAGGCCCATCCCCGATACTGTCCCCAACTTTATTACATACCTAATTTGTCAGGTGTGGGGTTTTACCACAAAATGCCTCGGTATTAGTGAGAGTTCAAGCTTGTTTCCAAGCCCTTCCTGGTGACAAGCCTTTAACTGTCCCCATCGCCGAGGATGGATGGGAATAATTTTTTCTCATTTATGATGTGATAAAAAAACCCGCTGCCTATAAGTTTCGGTAATGAGTAATCTAATTCTGATGGTATGCAAGTACCATCATGTAGGTGCAGTTCATCGCGTTCTTCGATTGGCAATCTTTTGTTGAGATCAGTACATGAATAGTATTTTCTCTTGACATTCCAAGTAATTGAGATCTCCATATTGTTGGATTTTTAGATCGCCGCCCGCTTCCGATATTGTCCCCAACTTTATTATATGCCTAATTTGTCAGGTGTGGGGTTTTACCACAAAATGCCTCAGTATTAGTGAGAGTTCAAGCTTGTTTCCAAGCCCTTCCTGGTGACAAGCCCTTAACTGTCCCCAACTTTATTACATGTCTAATTTGTCAGGTGTGGGGTTTTACCATAAAAGGCCTCGGTATTAGTGAGAGTTCAAGCTTGTTTCCAAGCCCTTCCTGGTGACAAGTCTTTATGTTAAGAGTCCAAGCTTGTTTCCAAGCCTTTCCTGGTGACAAGCCTTAAGCTTGCACGGGCCCGAACGTGACTCTGATACCATGTTGGATTTTTGGATCGTCGGGCCCGTCTCCATTCTAATGACACCGATATTGTCCCTAATTTTACCACACATCCAATCCGTTAGGTATGGGGTTTTACCACAAAAGATCTCGGTATTAGTTATAGTAGAGTAATTATATTTAAACCCATTGGGTTTCTTTGAACCCACCGATGTGGAACATTTAAAACTTGCAAAGTGATTGATTGTCTTGATGGACACCTTTTGATGTATCTTCTGCTATCACACAATGTAGGCGTCGTCGGTATAGGACTTGGATTGTCTGCCCTCCCATTTCGGTGCCCTCCTCGTGCCCTTCTATTTGTGTGGTTACGGTTAAGCCACGTCAACATTTTATATTATTATTTCTTTTTGTTTTATTATTTTTATAAAAAAAACAATATAAAATGTTGACGTGGCTTAACCGTTACCACACAAAACAGGAGGGCACAGGGAGGGCATCGAAATGGGAGGGCAGACAATCCAAGTGCGTCGGTATAACTAGGTTCCAAGACCGGCGACATCTTCAACTGGATGATAAAAAAAAGCTTGTATTGTATGTACGAGACGGAGAGAGATGGGGAAAAGCTTTTGCTTAATTGTGAGATATATATTGCTGTTAAGTACTTTTCCTTTATATATATATATAGTGATGATCATGATGTATCCGTGTACTATTCTGACTAAAATTAGTTTTACACAAGAATTGCGGTTTCTTTTTGCACAAGTAATCATACTATTAGTAGGAGTATTATGATCCTCTTGATTAAAATGTTACTCGACCATCTTTCTGAAAAATAATGGAAAATAAAACTTAAATAATTTTGAATTTAAAATTGTGAAAAGAAATACCACAACGATGTTGGAGTGGGAGAACTTGGTTAAGTCACACAATGAATCATGTTTCGAACTTTTTATTTATAAAAGTCAAACTTAAGACCACTCACTAAAACGTAAACCTAAATACCCACTTGTAACCCAATGGACTCAATCCACCTGAATACTTGAATGTTTCCTTTATTTCGTTTTGCCTCTTATGTTATTTAATTAGGCCCATTCAATTTCCTTATTGGCCCGCCTATAGCCCCACTTACTTAGGGTACAATGCTTGTCAATCCAGTCCGAAGCCCAAACAATACCAAACAAGCCCTCATCAAGAAAAGTCCAATGGAGGGAGAAAAAGGATGCGTACATCTTTGCAGACAAGGAATAATCTGGAAATTCTGCATTAGGAGAGATTTTTTTATTGTGATTAAAACACTGGACAGTACGCTATAAGGTATTATACATTTATAAATGACATGTAGCATACCGTTCTGTGTTATGGTCACAATGAATCAACAATGTTGTCCCCTCTCATGAAAACACGTTACGTAACTTATGCTTCTGGTACTTATTTTATATACGCCATAATCATGTGGTCAACTAATTAGTTTTTGGTTTATCTTTTTCAAGTTTGGTGAACCATCTATTTTGGTGTATAGCGACGGCTAACTAATCGTGCTCAATCTGCTTGAACTATATATATATATATATAACTAACACCCTCTTGCATATACAATAAGGAGAATGCTGTGGACCATATCAAGTTGTCAAACCCTACCTACATGTTGTGTATTAATGGTGGATTGATACAAAAAGATTGAGACCCTTCCTACAAATAATTATGTATACAACGTGTGCTTGTGGATAACGATCGCTTAACGAAAAATTATTGTATTCGCTATATAATCGGCACTTGCAAATACTCACCAATTAGGCAGACTCATTCAAAGGCAGGGGTGGACACTGACCAATCAGACTCCTAAAATTTCCATACATGATCAAAATTTTAATCTTCGGTAGTTGGGAAAGACAGGGTGGCGCCGGGCTGTAGATCACCTTATATGCTAAAAAGCACCAATCATTTTTGTCCGTCTTTTCAAACTCATTTCACCCAGATTCACACACTTCACTCAATTTTTTTCAACCCAACTTCCTTAATCCCGCGGGTACTATCATCAATAAGACCCGCCTACCAAGATACCTAGCAAGAACACCATGTTAAGCTTTTATGTCTGCCAAAAAAAGAAATTTAGAATCCGCCACTGCTTACTACTAATATGACATTATTGTTAGTATTAACTAGAATCTTATCTTGTATCTTATAACGAGGCAGTTGTAATCTGTCTTTGTTATCCAATTATTTAGTTTTCTTGCCGAAAATTTTGGTTGACTTATGAAATAAAGTTTGTATTATTGTGTGACAATTAAGATTTGGCATTATCGGGTGATTATTTTTGTGCATAGTTTATGAAAATAATTGTATTAATTTAAAGTATTTCCTAATCCGACAACCAACATTTGAAAAGTACACTTATACCTAATATCTAAGATGATCAAAGTTGCTAGCTGGTCTCCTAAAGCGTTTACAAACGTGTGAAACTTTGATGAGCAGAATCCTAGAAAACTTGCACGAATATACATGGTTGCATACACTTATATGTCCGTCTCTCTTTTTACATGGTACATTTACATTACATGAAAAAATGGCAGATTACGTTTGTAACATGTAAATATTTATGTGAAATAATGAACATAAAGCCGTGTAAAAACACAATTAGTCTTATAAATACTAGGGTTCGTTTGAAAATAATATAAAATGACTAAAAGTGTTTTTGATGAAAATATTTATAGAACCAATCTTTAGTAAAATTGTAAGTAAATCCTGAAAAATGAACTTCAAGTGCTTTCTGCAAAAAACACAACTGATTTTAAAATATTTTTTGAATCAATTCTTATTAAAAGTGTAACCCAATTAACTGATACTTCTTGTAGAAAATACTTTAATGTTTTGAAACCGAAAAATATTATCTTTAAAAAAAAATTAATAATTTTAAAAACACTTTTAAACGAATCATTTCAATTTAAAATTTTGTTTTGAATCCCTTGTTTTCTGCTAAATTTAACCCAATTAACAATTAGCAAGTACTAAAGCAAATGAAAATTTTCTTTTTCTTGAACCAGCTTTTGACCTTAAAAGAAAAATCAAAACTGGATACGTGTAAGTAGGACCTGCTCGTTCCAGAAATTGCAGCCATCTTCATGATTACAGCGATGACAAAAGTTGAAAAAGTGATGTCATTTCCACTCCTCAGATGCTTCAACCTATGCTTGTATTTCTGGGACGAGGTCAATGCAGGTTGACCTAAATCTAACCGCTAGGTTATTTGCGAGAAGCTTCCATTTGAGGGTTTTTACATCGGTGTATGAGATGCACCGATATTTGAACGGCCAAAAATGTCAAAATACAACCATGTAGACCTAGTTATGTGATACATCATTGCATTATATAGAGTCGTCTTCAAGCCCTAGTTTTTCCGCTCAATGTGCTTTTTTATGCACATTACCATAACGTGAATTGTTGTCCGATGAATGTGATATGATTTGTACACCACTTAAATCTCAAAACGTAAACTCATCCATGTAGGGGGAATGCTCGAAAGATCGTGAGCTAAATGCACTCTTTCAACCAACTAGAACAAAATCGAAAACACAACCAACGACTAATCATCTATAAAAATTAGTGAAAGTTACTTGATCATAGCCACAATAGCATCACCAATACATGCGTTATAATATAAGTAGACGAATACAATATTAATCATAATTCCACGTATTATAACATGAGGATCAGTGCACCACGTGCCTACGTTCTGTATCCGACGATAATCCCTCGTTTATTTGAAAGACTTTGCGAGCGAAATGTACTGTATTTTGATCCCAAAATCACTCAAAAAGCTTTACATTATTACAGAAATAGTATGTATGGCCTTTGAAAACCATCCAAAACTAAAACAATGAATGAGAAAGAATTCAAAGAAAGTTAAAGAGAACCCCACATTACACCAGGAAGTAGTCTAGAAGAGACGTTACGCAGTGTTTGGATACATGGAAAATGACAAGGAAAATGCAAGGCCAGATGCTTTTAGTTACAAACCTGTTTAAATTTAAGAGGGTATTTCCTGCCTAAATCAGCTAAAAATGTTATTACCAAACACTAATTAATGAAACAAACCAACTTAGAAATTACACCGAAAGCCAATCACCACCCATATATGTAAATATTGAAAAAAGTCACCTTAAATACATCATCACACAGACCTAATCAGGATCATCAGTTACCCGCATAGGCTGCAGTTTCTTCACTGTAACAAATCTACGTTCTTGCTCAGCTCCTCCAGCTTCTTCATCCTCAACTTCTCACTTTCGGTCACCAGCTGCATCAAATGTAACGCGACAACAAAACAATCTCAAAACATTGAAATTATACAAACAACACTTTGTATGCTTTTAGTAAATCGAAATATAAGAACATTATAACTAGTATCGGTTGCAAGAGTATGGACGGGCTGAGCTCCTAACCCAAATTTTAAGATTGGTGATCTGTCAAAGCAGGCTCAGCTCAGCTGTGCTCACTCTAACTCCGAACTGGTCAGACGGGTTTCAAGTTCAACCCGTCCAAGAGCTACAACCCTAGCAACGACAAGTAAATACAGTTTATCAAACTAACCTCCATTAGCTTTGTGATAAGCTGCACTTTTTCCCTGTTCTTTTCATTGAAAGCCTCGAGTGCATCTCTGTATTCCTTTTCCTGTGACAAGTTACGAACCCAAAATTCATCACGAACACGCACCAATCCACGCACAATTGCATATGCATAGCAGTATATATTAACACCAAAATGTGGTTATTATAAAATCCAAGATGTGTTACCTTCTTCTGGCAGGTATGTCCCAGTGGCTTTAACTCTTTGTTAATCGAATCGATCTTCTTACGAACTTGTGAAACTTCCTTCCTCATCGGATCTGCAAGCCCTTCAAGCTCCTGGAAGTTCCATAATTTAAGACAAAAGGGAAATTAAAGAGTTGTAACAAATTTGCAGAAACTTTTTGCTACAACTTCTCCATTAAACATCTACTAATTGCTAGCAACCGATTCAACGGCTATATTTCCAGTTGAACCAACAGAACATGAAGCACATGGGATACAGATATTTTCAACAAGACATCCTTCGACTTATATTGTTGTCGCAAACATAAACAAATGACTAAATAAAACCTGACTATTTGACAAATTTGAGGGTTTTGAGAAAGAACAGAATCTGTTTCTGCCATCTGAAAATTTTTAAACTTCGTTGTTGAAATTTCTCAGTTAAATTTCAGATTTTGTTGTGGACAGAACACCAGATTTACTCTGTTAGCTGAGAGAAATAAATAATTTGATAAACTTTGTGGAAATTGGTAAAAAAAATGGAATTACTTCCATCAAAGTGTTCATAGCCACATTAAATTCACACCCTTGTAAATACATAAACCCAAAATCCAAAAACAAAAATCCAAAAAAAATTAAGCCGAAAAAACCCCAATTTAATGTAATTTCCTGTTCTGGAGATCTAGTTTTTTCCACCAACTTTTGTCACCCAGAATTTTCAGAAAGTTAAATTCCCTTAAAAACCCACAAATTTCTTTTGCATAAAATCATTTTTAACCCTTTAATTTAGCCTAAAATACCCAAAAAATAGGTAAAAAAATCTTGGTTTAATTAGCAAAAACCTTGTTTTTTGGGTTTTAAAAAGCACAAACCTCACGAATAGTGGCCAAACGCTTGGTCTCCTCTTCAACCCGACCCAACTGAGCCTGAACCTTCTCTCTGACCTCCATCTTCTTCCTCTCGATCTCCTCCTCTTTGGCTCTGAAAGTGGAAAGCGCCGACCTTGACATCTCCTCGTCCTCCTTCGACATGTTGCTGTTGAAGCTGAGGCTTCCGGCGGAGTTCTGCACCACCAGCTGCTGCTGCTGCGGCTGAGCCGCCGACTGAGACTGCTCCGTCTGCATCATCTTCTCTTCAACCTCCTCTACTTCCTCTTCACAAAATCAAAAACCAGCCCTTTTCGTGAAATTCTCTATATTTTCTTATCTCTTTCTCTTTTGCTTTTGCTTTTGGAATGATGGGGTTTTAAAATTTGTGGTGGAAGTGCTCTGTTTTTTTTTTTTCCTGCTCTGTTTTTTTGCAGAGTTTATGAATGGCTGAGGCTGGCGTTAAAGGGTTTCAAGGCGTCAAGCCAGCTGCTAATTGTGTTCTTTATATAAAGTTATAAACCAACAAAAAATAAGAATAAAAAATTAAAGAAAAATAGTAATTAAAATAATAATCTAAACTATTTAACACAAAACTCTCCTTGTCAATAAAAAATAATAAAAACATCAAATTAATCCTGTCAACAAAGCTAAAAAATAATCAAAATAAAATTTATGAAAAATATAGTAAGGGTGATGTTGTTCACAAACCTTTTTACTTCTCATGCATCATTTTCAATTTTTATCCATCGAATAAAATGAATTGAAAAAAATCAATGACAAAAAATTAATAAGAGTGTATAAAATGTAAAAATTAGTGTGTGAATGACACTATTCTATAATAAATTAAACACAAAATTATTTTTCTATTTTTTTTTCCAAGCCTCACAAGCTACCTAATTGTATCAGTTGCCTTGCCTCAGTTTCTTTTCTATGTTTCTTTCTCAAATAAAATAAACTTTTAACAAAAAAATAATTATTCAAAAATAATCGTTAAAATATGAATAACTTCTTTAGCGACATAAATTCATTTAAAAGTCATCACTTGTCACAAAAGAGTTGTAGTAACATTTTATATATTGTTTCCTGTATAAATTTTATTTTTAAATTTTTTATACATCCATAATATGTGTACAATTATTAATAAAGATTAAAAAAGAAAAAGAGAATGAAAAAATTAGAAAAAAATAGGGGGAAAATGCTTTTAGTTGAAATGACCCAAAACCGCCAACCACTGATGAAGACGGGGTGTGTATGTGGAATTGTTGCTTTACTGAAAGAAATGGGGTGTTGGCTGAAATATTTAAAAAAAAATTAACTTGTCTCTCTCTACCCGTTTGTGTAAGCCCCCACAGCCAACCCACCAGCCCTGAACCCCCCTTGGAATTTCAAAATTTTGTCGACTAGTGTTTCTCCACACTTATAAGCAAGAAGTTTTATATTCGATTATCGTCAATCGAATTTAAATCATATTATTACTAGTACATGATGAGGTTTAACCCACTTTCTCATCCTTTTATCATAGATAATCTCATTGATTATTAAAAAAAGATTTTTCTTTACCTTACTCACATGTTGTAGTAATTTCTACTAGAAGTACAAATTGTCCCGTCTCTTAGACTCTTAGGGTGTGTTTGTTTGACCTCCTTAGACTTCACTGGACTAGACTACACTAAAAATTAGGATAATTCTGTGTTTGTTCCCTACTCGGACTAGTTTTAATGGTATTAAGTGGGACTCGCCTCGACAAAACAGCTCGCTAGCTGGTCTTAGCGAATCCCCCCGCAAAGCATAGGATTGCTAAGACCGTCGTTCGCGTTCATCTGTTTCGCTTCATCAAGTGCCTTCTCGATCTGACTACACAGCTCAGCTTTGCGTTTCGCAATCTGCGTATCTTCCAAAGGCACTACCTTGGGCTCATCGACCTTGATTCCAAACGGCAAGGCCTTCGGGTGCGACTTTAACTCTGCTCTGGATCTAATCCAACGCCAAGTTTTGATATGGTAACAACGAGATCTCCATGACTTGAAGAATGAAGCTAACTCAATGAATCAAAAATGGAGCTGACGAAGAAGATTGTACCTTTGAAGCGGAACACAGCGTCTCCGAGTGTTGTTAAAAAGGTGAGACTATAAGATTTCTTACAAAATCATTAATTCTCAATGATTAATTGGGGTTTTAAATCCTTTTAAACTGTTTTGATTAGTTTTAGTTTGTGGGTTTCCTATTCTTTGATCGATGGTGTTTTTACTTTTCTGGGTTTTCAATTTTGTGCAGTGGCTATTCATCTGAGACTTTTGCAGTGGCTATTCGTCTGGGTTTTCAATTGTGTGCAGTAGCTATTCAATTTTGTGGGTTTCCTGTTCTACTGGTGATGCTCCTGTACTCAAGCAAGCCAAATTCAAGTTTTGCCTTTTGTGGTTACATACTTAAAGTATGTATATGAATCTTGCAATTATCTTGCTACTTAGAATTCGAACAAGTTCAGAATTTTGATTGTGATTGATGGAGCTGTGTGAAAATATTAGCCCTTTAAAATTTGATTATATTCTTCAGATGGTTGGCTGTTCATTCGGCAGATCCTAAAAAAAAAAATTGTTTATTTGTAGTTTTGAATCATTGGGGGTAATTGGAATTAATTTGGAAGGCTAGGAATTGAACTAGAACTAGAAGTTAGTCCAGGTTTTAGTCTGACACTATACCAAACGCTTTACTAAGTTAATCCAGCTTAATCTAGTCTAAGCCAGTCCAGCTTAGTCCCTAAAGCTAGTCCAGTCCGAGATAGTCCGGTGCAACAAACGCACCCTTACACTATGATATTTTCTTATGTTGTAGTTTTCTACATTAATAAAGATTCTAGAGTTGTGGATATTATATCTGAGGTGTAGACATTCTCTGATTATTTGTATCACAAAACGAATAATCTGTAATTATTTGATTGTCTGTATTTTTATTTCTGCTTTATCTAAGAAATGGTTATGAACTTACGAGTTGCTCCGGTGAATGCAGCATTTGATATTTCTGCTTTATCTAAGAAATGGTTATGAATGCTGAATGCAGCATTTAATTGTCTGTATTTTTATTTCTGCTTTATCTAAGAAATGGTTATGAACTTACGAGTAGTGAATTGCTCTGGTGAATGGAGAATTCGTCTTCAAAGCTCTATGCCCGGGGTTAAAATCCTCCCCTCCCCCTCACTGTCTCTTGTAGTAATGTCCTTGCGATAAAAAATGAAAATATACTATGTTCTGACCGTTCGAACTTGAAATGCATTATAATAGCTATGTTATATACACTCTTAATGTAAAAGTCTGGTGTTGTTAGCATCTTCGTGACATAAAACAAAGTGATTCACGTAAACATTGTCTTTGTAAAGTTTCTTAATATCTCAGATGTGGAATTCACACTCAAACGATTTATTGTTGTCCATCATTGTACACGTAATTGTCAAAGATGGATGAGCACATATTTTAAGTTGTACCAATGTCTATGGAGCTAAAACCTAACCCCATATATCGCATGTAAGGTCTCTATCGTTGTCTCAAATTCATGTGCAAGGCCAAAAACGCTTGTATCCAAAAAGTATAGCCATGGGAGTACAAATACAAGTTTCATGCCTTTTATTTACAATTTTCTTATACTTATTTGTATGAAAAAATTATTTATGCACATCATTTTTCTCTTTTTGTATGTTTATGGAGCTAAAACCTAACCCCATATAACGCATGTAAGGTCTCTATCGTTGTCTCAAATTCATGTGCAAGGCCAAAAACGCTTGTATCCAAAAGTATAGCCATGGGAGTACAAAATACAAGTTTCATGCCTTTTATTTACAATTTTCTTATACTTATTTGTATCAGAAAATTATTTATGTACATCATTTTTCTCTTTCTGTACATCATTGTTTATTTTTGTTGATTAATTCTTCTTTATGTTGTTCGATCGAAAAGTCCAAAATAAATCAAAACGTGCATATCACTTCGTATGAAACACAGCAAGATGAAGTTGTTACTTTCCAATCGATGTTGCAAATGTTGGTAGACGGACAACCTCAACCTAACCTTTTAGGGTTAACTCATTCACATGGGGTACATGGAAGGCGCATAATGCGTTGGTAAAGAGAGAACATCATCATACGTGCATGCGTTTGTGTGTCAAAATATATTTAGGTTGGTCATTCTATTTCCATTGACCATCTTTTTTGGCAACTTCAGCTAACCATTCATCCTTCATTGCAACATCAATCCATATAGCTTAATTAGTTGGTTATGAGCGTTCACATGCAAACTCAAGATTCAATGCTTTTAATATGTCGAGCGTTTCTTTACTTTTCAGAAGAGTGACGTTATTTGTACCATATATATGTTAAATGTGGTCGCTAATACCCCAAATGCTAAACTAATCAAATTTACGAGAAGATGACAGATACTCTGTCTTAACTAAGTGGCTTAACCTACGTTTGCAGAGAGACAAGACTTGTTAAACTAAAGAAACCATTTTATATACTATTGAGAAGCAAATCTCAACAACAAAGAGTGGATACATATATAAGAATTCCAAAAGTGGTGAGAGAAGTAAATTGGGAATTTAAGCCCGTCCCTTTCCCTTTCCCTTGAGGACAGCCAGAGCCAGGGTGCTTAAGACTAAAGTTTGGTGTGGAGTGGACAGAAAGGGTCACCTGCAAACACACACACACTGACTGCAACCAATAAAAAAACCAGCGAGGCTGACAGAGAGGCGTATGAGCCAAGGCAAAAGTTTGGACAACCAAGCCACATTGACGGCAGCTTCCCTACCCCCTCCTTTTGACAATCTCACCTTCTTTCCGTTGTGGGATATGGCCCCTCAAACCCTAGAATCTGCCCCCTTTTTCCCCTTTTCTTTTTCTTTTAATTCAATAAATAAACCTTTGTTCTTTTTCCTTTGGGTTATGTAGTCTCGCTATAGCTAGGCGAGTTTAATGTTCTAGTTACAGGCTATATGAGTTCTTAAGTGTGATTTCTTTACAGATATGTCGTGTTATGTCGATTCGTGGCTAATCTGTACGTACGGTTATTGTCATATTAGTACTGTATCGAAAATTTAATCTATGATTGATTGCGTGTTATTCTTTCCGGACTATGTTAGCTCTTTTGTTGAGATTGGTCACCGAAAAAATATTTGGTCATGGACTATGTTAGCTCTTTTGTTGAGATTGGTCACCGAAAAAATATTTGGTCATATTTAGTTTTCTAACTCTTATTTTACTTTGTATGATTGAGTCAAGACGTCCTTTAAATATTCCAAATGACCTAATCTATTGCTAATGGATTTTCTCCTTTATTTTTCTGCTTTCCTTTTTCTCTCTTTGTGGAGGGGACCGACAAACTCACTAATTCAACATTTGACAATTTCAAAACCCTAGAAACTAATCTCATTACAAAAAAACATGATATCTGAGTTCAACGGTCGAGATCATTAGACTGAATCCATGATGGGGCTGTGGAATCTCATTGGTGGGGTCCCAATCCAAATGGGTGGGTGATCAGTGCACCCATTAGCTTACCAAGCATGCCTAGATGTCGAATTCTTAATCATGATTAGTGTTTGATTAATCAAATATTAAGAAAAGATGGTAACTTTTACCAAATGCCAGCATAAACAAGCTTTATTAAGCATTTTCAATGATTTGGGTGTCTGAGTTTTTCATATTTTTGCAGAGCGGCTGTTATGTTTTGTTGGTTTTCTCAAACTATAAAATGTTGCAGTATTTTACAACATTTAGTTGTTTGTCTTGTGTTTCTGTCACTAATCTGAGAATCTTCTGTTGGGTTGGCAGTTATTTGCCAACTGTTTTTTTTTTAATCAGGCTGTGACAATTGGCACCGTCAGTTAAATTGGTTCTTAATTTAGACAAAGAGGTATTAAGTATTTGTTAATTTTTTTCCTATTATGTTTGGCTTTTGGTTTCTTGTAGCTTTTTATGGGGTTGATTGGCGGTTCAGTTTGGAATCTTGGCTTAAAGAAATTAAGAAGGCACAGCGGAAAATTTCGGTTGGACAGCGCGTTTCTTTTTTGGCTCCATTCATTCTCACGAATACGCACTTTATGTAATTTAATTAATTTGACTTCGTTTGTAATAACGCGATAGCTTCTTATTGGATGGATGATGAAAGTCTGATTATGTGACACTCTAAGAGAGAATGCCTCATTTGACGGTTGGACCAATTTGTATAAGTTGACCAAACATTTGACGCTACTTTTGGTGTGGAAATATTCAAAATTCTTCCATTCTCTCTAGAAGAAGAAGACCAAGTCCATACTCCGTTATTCTCTAAAGTGACATTTGGTCAAGTGGAATGGATGTTAGAATAGAAGAAGAAGCATTCATCTTATTCTAATTTTGCTAAGATATCCTACATGACTTTAATACTTGGGCATCGACTATGATGTGTGACCAAGAATCTCGAGTCCCATAGTTGGATTATGATATCAACCTCAAGACCTCGAATCAAATCTCTAGAAATCAAACTCTAGAATTTAAAAAGTTGAACCTCAAGCACGACAATGCATCTAAACACTAGGGTTTTAGTCTGAGGTTTTAGTCTCGGACTAAAACCCTAAACCGTACTTTTGGCTACTCAATAGAGGGATCAAACACCAAACTATCATAATCCTAACACAGTAACTCACCTTCCCTCATTACTTGAGCTAACCTTAAATGATAATGATACCGTTTTTCCACCCGAATAATATAACATATTTCAATCTCATTCTCATTTTTCTACAATTAGATTCCACGAGTAGTGGATTCAGGAATTTAACCTTGTAGGGTCTTAGTGTAATAGATCCAAGTACGCGCAACGCCCAAAATTTTCAGTTTTTTCATTGAGGTATATAGTCAAGCTCTTAATGGGCATGTTGTTATCTTCCTAACAGCTTCAAAGGCTAAGGCCAAGCATCACCTGCCAAGGTGTCCTGCCAGGGCTTGTCCCAAGGCCTACTGATGCCGAATTCTGTCTAATAGGCATTTCATCAAACAGTTTGTGGACGTTCTGAGGTCCCATATTTACAATTAAGTCATTCATATCGTCTTTGGATTACACGAACCATATATAGAAAAAAAAAACTAGGGATATGTTTGGGATTGGCATGGAATTGGTAAAAACCGTTTTCTAAGAAACTTTTATTACGTTTCACAAAAAACTTTTTTAAAAAAAAATGCTTATGATAAGAAGCAATCTCAAGCACTTGAATTTTTTTAACAAAATTTTGATGTTTATAGCAATATCGCTTCTAATAGAAGCGCTTGTGATCCAAAGCAATCTGAAACATGCTCCAAATCAAAATACGTAGGCATGAAAAGCCCTTTTGTATTTGTATTTGAGGTACGTTGGAGTGGGAGGACCGCAACCAACAAGGAGATGCAAGTAGGCATTGCTCATATCACAACAATGACAAAAGATTCGTGTGTCTTCTTCCTACTGCTTTTGTTCTATAAGAATTTTATCAATTTGTTGAAGAGAGTTTTAACGAAAAACTCACGGTATTATTCACTAAAAAGTCAATCCTGGTACTATTCACTTTACCCTTTATTTTGTCCTTATCATAAAACTCAAAATTTTCAAGTCATTTTCATTAATTTTCCTTTTGTTGAATGTATGAATCTGAGTATTATTAATATTATAATATATTAATCTACTGTGTCATATTCAAGGGAAAAGATCCTCTCCGGCTCCCTTTCATCTGAATTCTCCGGATTTCTAGGTTACCCACAAACCTTGCCTCGAGCAGGGCCGTGAAGCCGTCGCAGCTTTTTCTCCTTCCTCGAATAAGGTCGCGAAGCCATCGATGTTGTGGACATTGTCATCTCCTCTGACATTCACCCCCCTCTCAACCCTACTGGCGTCAACACCATTGCCATGGACCTCGATGCGGAAGATCCCATGGCCGTTGTTGCATTGCAGATTCTTCTCATTCCGATGGCGTCAAGGCAGGATGGAAGGAATCCAAAGAGGATCCTATTCCATATATCAAACACCTACAATTGTTATCACTTATATATAGGCATAGGAAGCAAATTATTGTAGCTTAAAAAGTCTTTAAAATTTTGTACAAATTATAAGGCTTCGCCGTAGCATTTTTCCTAAACTTTAATTTAGTTGGCTACAGCACTATGCTTCCCTCTCTGTAGTCCAATCTGCATCTCCCTTCCTATATTGTAGAATATCCCAACGTTTGTTAGAAGAAAATAAATGTAGCTTCACCATATATATTATATATTCGAGTCATAAAATACAAGATTATAAAAACATAAATTTAGACAAGTTGATTGCAGCAGCGTACTTCATCTTCAATATCCACGTTCGAATCATCCTCCTGATGGTATAAATGAGTTTAGTGCAATATTATATCCTTTGTCAAACCCAAAAAAAAGAACAGTTAATAATGAAAACATTATTCCGTAAATTGTGGGGACAAAGATTTCGTGCTTGGCAATACAAGTATCTTTGCTGAATCTGTATTAATCTATTCCATCACTATCAAAAATATACATTATTATTTTGGAGCCTGTCAGTTTCCAATCATTTGAGGTTTATTTAATCTGTAACCTTCAGCCTTTTAGTGCACACAAAATTATACGTTTGGCTTTTTAACTGTCAAATCTTGATTTTCGTATATTTTAACAAATATCTAACGATTAAAAGTTTGGAGTATGTTCTTCTTCTAGTACTGTTTCTTTGGCCAATAGTATAAAAATATACATACATTCCTTAAACAATATGTATGCTCCTTCCCAATGCAACCTCATAATAAATTTCAACTATCGAAATTGTCTATATAAGCCTTGGGTATGTTCATCTTTCTAACATGTGCAGAAAAAAAATATGATTCGCTAGACACAATTGAAATGAAAACTTGAATAATCAAACTACTAAACAATTCCAGTGTAAATTGAGTGATTAGACAACGAGAGAGAACATTATGTGGTGGAGTGCTTCGGTGAATAACTCGTCCACAATCACTAAGCTCACCGCCACATCATGGTCTCCCTTGGCTCATTTGAGATTTTTTATGCCTAGTATCAAGATTAGCATCAAGATTTCAGTACCGAAAGTTCAAACCTCAAGGAAAAACCTGGGTTTAGGTAGCCCTTCTCTTCCTAACAAAAAAAAAATTCTTGACATTACCCAAAAATAGCATCTAGACATAAATGGTAAAATATGACCGGACTCAACGGTAGCGACGGAGGGAGAGGGCGGTGTTCCTCTTCCAAGTTGCCCTGCGAGAAGGTCGTGCCTTGTGGTAAAGGTGTCCCTTTCCACGCAATCCCCTGTATTTCTTCCCGGCAGAAGTGAGCCCGCGAAGCTCCCTGTGCTTGTGAACGGGATTGCAGAGCCCGTTGATTCTTGCGTCATTTCGGATGGCATTATGAGCAACATCAACCAGGATTACCTCAAAGTAGTTGTAAGTTGAATCCTGCGTACAAGGATTTCAAAGCAGAATACGTAAGCAAGATGCCATGAAATAAACAAAACCAACACCAAGGTCCAAGACACACCTGAAAAAATAATGGTAGAGAAACGAAACAGGTTTTGTAACCCAAATATATGAATTGACGTTAAAACTGAGTCACAAACCTCATTAATCCAGTAAGAGTTGAGAACCCTAAGACCGCCTAGTCTACGGCCAGCACGCTCCTCGGCAACAGACCTCTTGCTGCGCTGAAACTTCAGTTGAGTCACACCTTGGTTTGTGGGCTTCCCATATACAATACCCTTGGAAACAGGCCTCTTGCGACCACCACGCCTCACACGGACTCGATAAACAACATAACCCTGGAATATATTTTACTTAAATCATCAGCCAGAAAATCATCGACTAATTAAGGTACAGATTATATAACATGTAAAAAACAAAATGTAAGGTACAGATTAAAAAGTGCACTGTATTGGATTGGGACAAAAGCAAGAACAACCAAGAGATCTCGCTCGGTATATGATCGATTGTTTGGTTTAGTATAGCTGGTCACAATAAGCATTTGATGATTGAAGGCAAGCATCCTTTAAGAAGAATGCTTAAGCATCAGAATGCTGCTTAACCAGCTCATACACTGGTTGGGCCTACTGGTGCACAACAAAAGGAAACAAAAGAAGCACAAGGGGCAAAGGAAATAAAAGATACAGATAAAAAAGTGCACTGTATCGGACCAAGACAAAGCAAGAACCACCAAAAGATCTTGCTCGGTAGAAGACCGATTGCTTGGTTTTGTTTAGCTAGTCTCAGGAAGCACTCGATGATTTTAGACAAGCACCCCTCACTGGATTGTGCCTACGGCTCAATAACAAAAGAATACAATCCACAACAGTAATTATACATCGCGTAACCCTGTATGCATTTGCAAGTAAACAAGTCGGGATGCCGATTAATCTTAGTCATGATTCAACAATGAGATGCATAAAGAACGCGATTCATGAAATTCTCATTACCTGCTTTGCCTTGTACCCCAAGCGACGGGCCTTGTCAGGGCGTGTAGGCCTTGTGACTCGGACAATTGAAGGATGCTGGCGATACTCCCAACAGCGCACCCTCTGCACGAACCTCATCAAGTCGGATTGCTTCTTCCTCCATATCTCCGACTGGTACTTGTAAAACCCTTGTATTACCAAAACCGAAACAAAACCGGATGTTTAACAACAGTTCATTTGTTCAATCAAATATCTCCTCATAATTTCAAACGACAACACAAATGTGCTTCGATTTCTACAGAATCCTTTCCAACGTTGGACTCCCCAAACTCATCGTTTTCGATAAAACTGAATTGCGGATTAAACAAAAGAACATTATCAGCAACTGTACCAGAAGATTCAAAACATCATTTGTAACAAATTTCGTGGATATCATACAAAACAATACTTTAATGAAAAACTTCGTATAATTCGCTTTAACGAAAAAATTATATTTTAAAAAGTTATTATTCATTTTACATTTTATTTTATCCTTATCGTTAAAACTCAAAATTTTCAAGCACTTTTTATTAGTTTTCGTACCCAACAAATATTAACAGACGAAAGAAAAAAAGATTACATCTTGGCATGCGTCTTGTTGCTCAGAAAATGTGGACACGAAAACAAAATAAGGACCGGAATTCGATACAAAATATGAACTGAATGTAGAGAGAGAGAGAGAGAGAGAGAGAGAGAGAGAGAGAGAGAGAGAGAGAGAGATACCCATCGGATCAGAAATTGGCTACGACGCGCAGGCTCAGGAGGGCAGGCTAGGGTTTTGTGTCAGACGGAGTAAGGGATTTTAAAGAACGGGGACTTTGGATATGGGCCGTCCGGAATAAAACTTTTTTTTTTTGTGGTTGTAGACCCATTTTTTATATCCGGACACCACAAACTTTTCTTATCCTATATTGACCGTTGTATTTGTATCCATTATTAAAGTTACTATATTTCAGTGAAAAATTCTTAGCATTTTAAAAATAATATAAAAAATGTCACTTAGTACCACAATCTGGTAGTATTTTTCTTAACTTGTAAGTGAAAAGTCTTAAGTTTGATTCTCGCCAAAAGAGAAGTTGAACCACATTTATCATGGCTAACCCATTGTAAGACTTAGCTCATTCTCTACCTCCTTAAAACATCTCCAACTGAAAGGGCTACACATACCTCTATTCAGAATTATAACCCTGCAAAAAAATATTTTTCAATAAGCAATGTCAAGTCATACTCCAAACAAAGGGGCTAAATATAGCCACCTCAATAATTTATTAGATTTAAGTTTATACTTAAATTTGTTGGTTAATTTAATTAAACTATCATTGGATGTTTTAAAATCTAGTTGTTGAATTTGAATCAATTATTGCAAATGAGGAGTTAACCCCTAAAAAATGGCAAGGAGGGTGGCTACATTTGATTAGTCTGATGCCCCTTTGGCTATATAATGGCTTAGTGGGCTTCATAATACTAGCATCTTGCTACACTCGTACGCATGTGACAATTGGCTCCTTTTATTCTTTTATTTGAAAAACAGAAAAATAAAATAAAATAATAATATATCTCAAAAAATAATAAAGTTAGTTACTAACCATTATGTGGGTTGGTTTTTTGTTTTTGTTGGTGTGATTTTATTATTTTATTTGAAAATTTAATGAGAGTGTGTAATTTTGGGATTACGAATGTTTCATCATTTTTGCTTCTCCTTTTATATATATAGACTATAGCTTGGACATTGGTTGAAGATGAATTTTTTAACAAATCAGATCAATTTTTGGTTTTTGAACTTTTAGTGCTCCCCATTAAAAATTTGATGCGAAAATTAACTTAACACACAAATTAAACCCTCTTGTATCAATTGTAGTAAAGAATGTAAGTAGGATCGTTCTGGACCGGGGATTAGGAGGGCTTGCTAATAACCTCTAAACTGACTTAAAAACATAAAATTAAGTTTAAAACACCAAACTAGACTCAAAAGATGCAATACAAACTAAAAAGACTCAAAACTAGTTTAAAAGACTCAAAACAACTTAAAACAATAAATTAGACTCTAAATTGACTCTAGGGATGGTTTTGGACGAAATTAGGTTTTAACTTGACTCAAGACACTTAAAAACACAAATCAAAACAGATTTTGACTAATAAAACACTTTAAAGTAAAGGGGGATTTGATTTTGACGAATTTGAAAACAAAACAAACAGATTGTAAACTAAAACAGATTTTGGACGAATTTGGGTAAACTATGGATGATGGGCTAGCTAGAGGGTTCTTCTCCACACATGACACACTTGCACATAAACCAATTTTCAGTTGTTCTTTCGATAAATCATGAAACTCAACACCCTAGGTTAATTAAGTCCGCTTAAATTAACCTTCAAGTTCTCCTTAAGTTATTGAATTGGATGGGAAAGCGCATACAACAATTCAAGCATTCTTCAAAAGTCTTTTTCGTGAACAACACAATAAAGATACAATCAAATATCATTAAGCATTATGAAAACTATAAGTATTGACGAGGCATTCGTTACTATGATGAGCATGAAACTCCTGCCAAGAATTCATTTAATGCGATCGTTTATAAGCGACCTCCACTACTTGTGAATATAAGTTTGTAACTATTAGGTGAAACTCCCTTATACTCTAGCATCATATTCATGCATGCAAACTAAGTGTGCACTCTTAATAAACATACACGAATAAATTATCAATCAAGCAGTTAAACAAATTGAATTCACAACTTATGAAATCACAACTGAAGGTAATCAATTCATATTGCAAGTATGTTCATGGCTTTGAATTCCCCCCTAGCTAAGGGGGGTTTAGTTCCTCATACTCACAAAGCAAAGATAAACAAATTTAGACATTGAAAACAAAAAAATGAAAACACCTAAAAACGCTCTAACAATCCAACTTGAATGGCAAGCACGTCCAAAGGTCCTCCTTCTTTTCTTTGTTGCGGCACAAGGTGTGGTTTGATGGATGCATATTGATATATGGAAGGGAATGGCTGAATGTGTTTAGGTTGGATGGAGGTCACGGCAAGGAAAAGGAAATGAAGGTGCATGGAATTGTGTTTTTGTTGTGGGAATGTGTAGAATGGTTAAGAAGAAAAGACTCTGCCTTGCGGCAGAATGTGTCTTCCTCCCTTTTCCCTAAATTTTCCCCCAAATGAGTCTTTGGATGGATATATTTATAGGCTAGGGAAATGATGTAGTGGGTGGTGGTAATGAGTGGATGTAGTGGTAGGTGAATGTGTTGGGTGGTTGAAATGAGTGGATGTGTTGGGTGAAATGAGTGGATGTAGTGGTAGGTGAATGTGTTGGGTGGTTGTAATGAGTGGATGTGTTGGGTGGTTGTAATGAGTGGATGTGTTTGGTGAAATGAGTAGATGTGTTGGGTGAAATGAGTGGATGTAGTGGTAGGTGAATGGATGTGTTGGGTGAAATGAGTGGATGTAGTGGTAGGTGAATGTGTTGGGTGGTTGTAATAAGTGGATGTGTTGGGTGAAATGAGTGTGCTAAAATGGTTATTTATAGGGAGATGATGATGCACAAACTTCAAATTTCGTCTATTCCTTTCGCTCCAAGCATATGCTATCCATTCCATGCCAAAAAATGCTCCAAAATGCACTTCTTTGCCACATTAATCCTTTGGACCTACAAACACACGAAAATAGCTTAAAATACTAAAATAACTACGAACTAACAACATAAATGCCAAGAAACAAGCTAACTAAGTCGCATAAATATGCTTCTATCAAATTCCCCCACACTTAGCTTTTGCTAGTCCTCGAGCAAAACAAAACAAACAAAACAAAACAAAACAAAACACAACCTAGACCTTCCAACAATTGCCTCAGGGATTTTTAATGAAACATGACGTGTTAAAAATCATCATTCCCACAGATTTTGGTCATCCTTACACTTGAGCACATACTTAATCACAGTCACCACTTACTAGTTCACAATTAACCAATTAAAACGATGTTTTGAATGTAGTAACATGCCTTAGAGAATTTGCTCAATTCCTTACAAGATACCCTATATTTTCATACACATTTTCTGACTACACACCATACACTAGTAAATGTGAGAAGATTGATGTAAACACGAAAGATTAGGACTCACATATGTTATAATAAAGAAAGCAATTTTCTGGAGTTATTAAGCATGTTTAGATATGATCTCATGAATGGAATGCTACTACTTAGATGCGAGAACCAGTGACACCATATGCTCATACCAATTTCGAACTCCACAAATTGAAACACACAACACTCAAGATTGAAGTCAAGGGTTGTAACAGGGCTTGGGGGTAATGGCTAACAAAGAAATGATAGGGATAACAAACGTTCTTAAAGCGATAGCAAGCAAAGCAATGAAATAGACACTTGGAAATCACTTTAGAATGCAGAATCAACTTTTAATTACAAAGGGAAGATTTATGCAACACTTAGGGCCGAATTCAATGTTTTGAACCCTTTCTTTAACAAACAACACTTTAGAGCTCTTTTTCATACATTTTTTTTTCAATTCTTTTTTTTTCTTTTCTACCCGTGCCTTATTAAGGACTTTGGCACACAAACACACACAAGAATCACTTCCCCCACACTTGCTTTCTGCAATACATTGATAAAAAATGAGTTCATTTTAAGTCATGCTTTACTATGCTTCAAGAACAAGGGTATGGATGGTCCTAAAACTAGGCTAGGTAAGGATAATGTGGGTTAACAAAGAACATAGGCTTAACAAGGCTCAACGGGGTTAAACTTAAACACATAATGAAATAGGGGCACAACAATTTGGCTTTGGTGGTCACTACACAACTTCATCTTGAATATGTGTTATGCAAATCAATAGCATGCTTTGAATGAAATAGGCATGAGTTCTAGCATTTGGAACTAAATGATGAAACGCCTTCTAAGTAGCAACCAAGCAAAGAATAATGAGATCATGCAACGACTTTAGAAAACAATGATGCACAGATTATTAACTCTCCAAATAAACGTTTAGGCTCAAGTCTCACAAGGTTGTAGCGCTCATTTGAGTTCCTTCTGTCAAGCATGTTACAAAAACTAATTTTTCCTTTATGATTGGATGTGAATTCATAAATTATAATCACAACCAAGCATACACCAAAGAGTAAATCAAATTTTCATCCATGTTTATAACCCTCTTTAATAGTCATGTAATTAAAAACCAAATCTTCATCATTGTGTTGGAAGGTACCCTAAGACACAAACAAACACACAAAAGCAACTCTTTTTGGGTTTTTCAAAACAAATTTTCAAAATTTTCTGAGATTTTCGGATTTTTATGTCAAAACACATTAAAACACTCCAAAACAGCATAAAAACACTTAAAAACAGCAAGGAACAGCACTAGAAGTAATGGGTGATAAACTTCCACGAATTTCATGCAAAACAACTTGGTTACCCCTCACACTTAAATCGAACATTGTCCTCAATGTTTCAAGCATAAACTCACACAAACACAAGCAAACAATCAAACAAACAACGAATAAACATGACAAGTGTGGCAAAGTAAAAACCAGACAGAGTAGAGTTTAAGAACGCAAATCTGGTTTTGGAGATAGATGATCTTGTTGTCTTTCCACAGCTTTGATCTCGAACTGGTTCAAAATTCTGAGCGAGAGTTCTTTGGTTTCAAATCAGACTCATTCTGCTGGGTTGATTTGATTGTGCAATCTGCATTCTTCTCTGCTTGTTTCTTCTGCACGACAGACAGGCACAAGGTAGAAGTGATGGTCTGTTTCTTTCTTCAATCTTTCCAAGTGCCCACCTCTTGCTTTCTTTCTCTTTGTCCCTAGCTGAGGATGAATTAGCACATTGTCTCCACATGCTTCAAGGTATCATTTTCACTTCTCTTATCTGTTCCCCAGGCAGATGTGGTAGACGAAGAGGAAGCATAAGATGTTGAAGATGAGTACTCGAGAGTATGGCTAGGTAAGCAATCAGGAAGAGGTTCCAGGCAGTCGGTTCCAGATCGAAAGATTGATACCAAGTGCTGGTTGATTGCTCTCTTTCTCCTTGTCCCAACAATGACAAGGAGAAGGACAAGGAGAAAGCATGATATGAGATAGTCTTGCTTTCAACCTTCATGATATGAAATACTTTTGCTTTGGATGAGTTGTTTGCAGAGGTACCCCAAGGAATAAGGAACATTGAGTTACTCGAGAGGCTTCGTTGGGAAGGCATTCTCAGAGATGACGGAAGGTTATGTATGTCTGCCTTGCTATGGAGGGTGAAGGTCGACATTTATAGGAAATAATAACTGGTACTATTCTTTCACTCTTGTCGGCAACCGTTGGATGATTGAACAGTAAACTTCACGTGCTTTTTACTTCACCAGAAATCTTCGACAGATTGCCCGTAATTTTCGCAAGGCTGAGTGTGTATGTGACAGATACTGACAAGTCTGGATAAAGCTGATGCCTCTTCGATACCTGGAATCGGCGCTTCGACAAACTGCCCGTGATTTCTGCAAAGCTGAGTGTGTATGTGACAGGCGCTGACAAGTCTGGAAAAGCATATGCCTCTCCAATTTCTGAGCTTGCCTCTTCGAGTTCTGAGCTCGCCTCTTCGAGTTCTGAGCTCCGTCGAGTGCAGAGGTTGCATGTGACAAGTGCGGACAAATCTGGAAAGAAAGATTGGCCCGTGGTTTCTGAGCAAGCCCAACTTTTGAGAAAGCTAGCACCTCTTCGATTTTTGAATTGGCCTCTTCGATTTCTGAGCTCGCCTATTCGATCTCTGAAATCCCATCGAGTGTTGATTTTTATAGAGGTATGCAATATGTTTCAAAGCACATTTGAATTTCTACTTGCAGAAACTCCCTTCTTGCACTTCTACGAACTTGACTTGTCCGACCTCTTCTTTCTTCAACACATTTGAAAATGTCTGGCCCTTCCGACCGTCGTTTTGACTTGAACCTTGGTGAAGAGGCATCCAAGCCTTCTCCAGACAACATATGGCGCCCATCATTCATATCCCCTACTGGTTCTCTTACCGTTGGGGATTCGGTAATGAAGAATGATATGACCGCTACAGTGGTGGCCCGGAACCTTGTCACTCCCAAAGATAACAGACTACTTTCCAAACGATCTGATGAGTTGGTTGTTAAGGATTCTCTGGCTCTCAGTGTGCAGGTTATGTGTCCAATATGACCCAACGCCTATTTGGTCGAACCCATCAAGTTGAATCATTGGCAACTGAAGTGATGAGTCTCAAATAGGAGATTAGAGGGCTTAAGCATGAGAATAAACAGTTGCACAAGCTCGCACATAACTATGCTACAAACATGAAGAGAAAGATTGACCAGATGCAGGAATTTGATGGTCAGATTTTACTTGATCATCAGAGGTTTGTGGGTTTGTTCCAACAGCATTTGCCTTCGTCTTCTGGGGTTGTACCACGTAATGAAGCTCCAAATGATCAACCTCTGATGCCTCTTCCTTCTGGGGCTCCGCCGACTACTGAGACTTCTCCTAAGCAGCCTTTGTGAAGGCTCTCTCTTGTATTTTTCTGCTTAATGTTCCCTTTTTTTTATGAAAATGAATGTAAAATACCTTGCATATCTGTCAATGTTTCAAAAATAAACCCACAACAAAAACAATTAAACAAGCAACAAATAAAAATGACAATCATGGCAAAATAAAACTGCAGAAAATGGAAGGTTTTTAGGAACGCAAAACCAATCGTGGAGCAATTCAAAAATCTTCCTTATTTGAATACATGGGTTGCCTCCCAAGAAGCGCTTGCTTTAACGTCTTCCAGCCGGACGAAACTTCCTTCTAAACTTGGATAGGGCCCATAGCATGGAATTGATCCTTCAATGGAAGGTGATACTTGACGTGATCCGGCAATGGTTTAAATTCTAGTGTAGATGCCTGAATCATCAAAATCAGCAAGTTAGTATATAATAAAATCAAAGTTGGAGAATTTGGCTTACTTGCTTGCTCCAACACAAACTCAATTACGAACACCAATTCAGGGATATGGGACTTGGCCAGATTTGGTGTTTTGAGAGTTATGACTTTTCCCGTGTCATAAAATCCAACTTCTTTGGGAATTTTCGTCTCAAGTGTATCTTCTTTGATGAATTCTAGACATTCCCCATCCACTTCTTGCTCTTGATTCTTTGGAAAGGTTTCGAAGATGCCTTTCTCACCCTCTTCTTCCTTGGATTGCATGATCCTGCAAGGAATAAGGACATTTGGTGAAACGAGGTCAGGAATAAGGACATTTGGAGAGGGGCTGAGTGGTTGTGCCAATTCTTTTTTCTCTATTTTGAAGGAGGGATGATTTAGAAATATTATAATTTTACATGCGTGCCTAGAAGATTTCTACTAATTAATAAAGAGTAGTGTTATACCCACCCCAATGTCTTATTTCCCCACCCATCTTATATTTACATCTATCATAAAAAATTAAAAAAATACATTAACTCTTTTTCCACCCACTATTATTTCCAAAATAGCCCTATGTATTTCTTCTTCAAATTTTCCTTGCTTTGAAAAATTATTATAATTTAAAAAAAAAAACATCATTACCCAAGAACTCCAACTATCACCACCACACCCCAACACCCTGCGCCCCTCCTCGTGCGAAGCTTCATCACATCTTCCACAACGTGCACTTTATTGTGAGTCTCGAGGCTTTGCTCTGTCATGTTCGAATTCCCCCTCCACCTGATAAATTTTCGAACTTCCTTCCCCATAAAAGCTTGTGGAGGTTGGGTTTATGATATTTATTTCCTTTTTCATATTTATGATATTTTAGGTTTTATTTGTTAAGATATCTAATAATTATGTGGCAAAACATGATTGGTTGGTCTTAAGTCTTTGAAGGTCATTTTATATTAGGATAAATTTGTCAATAAAATTATCATTTCAAAATGGGTGGGGAAATTAGACACCGGGTTGGGCTTAACATCACTCTTAATAAAACACTCATTGTCAACCAAAATCTTATAAAATTACCAATTTAACCCTCTAATTAAAACAGAACATAAATAAGAAATATGGGGCAGAAATGTAATTTCACACAACCAAATTTTGCTGTTTTTTTTCAAAGCTTCACCTACATGTAATCCTAACATATCTCTAATTTAAAAAAAAAAAAAAAACTTCCCACTCCCACATTCTCTATCACTGTCTTCCTCTCTCCTTCTATTTCAAAAAATAAAAAAATAAAAAAAAATAAAAAATTTCTCACACTTTGTGTGTGCCCATATGCTAGTGTAAATTTAATAGAGCAACTCCATCCTGAAAAACCAAGTTGGGCAAGAGTCCATTCAATCCACCAAATAGTAATTGACTGCAATGAATAGTAATGTGCCAAGTGCATCTTCATCTCTAATCTAAATAGCCTAGTCAATTATTATTAAAATATTATTATTTTTTATTATAAACTAATAAAAAAATATTTTTTATTTCTGACATTTTCTTTATTTATAAAAAAATTATTAATTTATGACATTTTATTTAATTTTAAGTTTTTTGGCCGAAAAGTTTGGATCGTTAATCTGAAAATTGAACGGTCCAGATTGTGCCACGCCACTAGCCGTTGGGCTTGAATTTCAAAATATTTTGACCGTTGGAAATCCAACAGCCTAGAAAACTAGCCATTAGAAATCCAATGGACACAAACGCACCATGTATCCCCACGCCCAGCATCCCATAGTGCGCCTGCACGGCGGGCCCCCTGCAGGATGTCAGCAATGCGCGCCCACACGTGAGTGTTTTCTATGTGCTGGCGCAAAAAAAGGGTTCACGTGGCTGATGTCAGATGGCCCGATTTCTTGCTCAACCTTTTATGTGCTGGGCTCAAAGCTGGCCAGCGGGCTAGGCTGGAAAAGTGGACTTTGGGCCAACTCAATTGTTAGGGGTGGACTTGCTCTTATGGGTGTCCAAAGAATTAGGGTGTTCAAAAGTTAAAATTAGGTATAGAAAGAACCACTTGTTTTTGTTTATGTTTATAAACGGGCTCCCAAATTCATCTGGCCCAATTTGAAAAGATTTTGGGCCTAGCTTGTGGCAAACTCATGTTAAAACCTATGAATTGCATCAATTAAATAATTAATTACCATCCACACATTTACGTTATTTTTGGTGATCTGTTTCCAAGCATGGATAAGATATATAATGGTCATATATTATGAAGAGTAAATATAATGAATCCAATATAAAGAGTTTGATGAGGGAATTAGTTGTATCATCGAGGATGATAAGTTATAAGCTTATATATCTTAAGAGTCATCATAATAAAAACTTAGCTTAACTTATGAGAAATTTCAATACATAATGTTCAAGGCCAAAAGCAACATATCTAAAACAATCACGAGAAATCGAGAATTGGTCAAGTCTAAATGAACATAATTAAAATCAATGAGTGCTTGGAAGGATTGTGTGAATACTAATTTATTTTTGTATTGATTTACATAAACGGTTGTACAGTTCAAAACATTACGTTCATGAGTAAGTCAAGTAAATCCAATAGTGATTCAGTGTAGAATGTTCATGGCCAAAAGCTACATATATGTAATGAAATATCTCAAGTGTTTTTGTAGTCATCAAAATTTTGGTGGTCAATACTTCAAATTTAGACCACTTGACCAGTCGAAGTTGACTAGGCCAATTTGTAGGTCCACGTAAAAGAATGTTAGTATCAAAGTAATGACGATAAATTTGATGATTGGCCTTTTGTGCATACATGTTGGCCTCATTGTCGAAGATCGATGCATATATGAATGTACTTGTTGCCAGTTTGTAATGTGTTCTTGGTTTACTTGTTTTGTTGTTGGTTTGTTGCACTTGCTGATATTCAGTAATGAATATGTCTGCAGGAGCTCGAGGCGAAGGGGAAGGAGAGGGCTCAGCTTGCTACGAGAGGAAGAAACAGTTGAACAAGCTGAGGGTGAAAGCAGAAGAGGCTGCAGAGGGGAAACTTGCTTCTCAGCTGGAAATTATCGCTCCCATGAAATATTGATCAGTACCTTGTTCTTTATGATGAAGACGTAATCACATGGGGATTGTCTATTGCTTGTAAAATACAAATCCATCAAGTCCGCTTAGGTCCCAGCCCGCCACTCGACTAGCGCTCAGCGTCTTTTAGAACCATGATGTGAAATAAGATGATATATACTAGTCAATGGATTTTGGATCAAAAAGCAAAAGAAAGTGGACTCAACCCAAAGTAGAGTACAATCAAGTTCTTGCTCACAATTGAAACCGTTTGATATGGCCAAGCCGAGGGAAAGCTCTAATACCATATCAGGTTCTTGCTCACAATTGAAACCGTTTGATATGACCAAATAGATTTTCTTTAATAATATGGACTACTCAATAAAAGAAATGTTAAAAAACTGTCTCAAAAGTGAGACTCTAAATAAACTCTGTTACCCGATATTTTTAGAACAATATTTATAATGTCGGCACAAAAATGACATTAAATTGGGAGATTCATAATGTCCATTAAGAGTTTCACTGTGAACGTTCCATTAGCATTTCTCAATCAATAATTTAAAAAAATGAAAAATCATAATTGAATTGAAGAAGTATTATTTTTCCAAAATCAAAATGATTAATGATACTATAATCCTACGCCTCTATGTGACTGACTCTTACATAGGCTTTGCATATGAATTCTTTTGCTTTTTCTTATGTTCATTCAAGACCAGTTAATTAGGAAGAAAAATAATCAACTCGTAAATAACTCTAATGACAGTGGTTGTCTGTTTAGAGAATTATTTTTTTAAGCAATGCTCAACTAAAATTATGATATCTCATCGTATCTTGGATTTAAATAGTGACTAGAGATTACGAAGAGAGATGAAAACATGTTTAATAACAATTAACGATTTTGTTATTGCATGATTCAATGAGTTTCTTATTGAATAACATTGCAGAGGAAAAATGATTCAATGAGCTTCTTACCGGATGTTATTTTATTTATTTTTATTTGCTCAATCAAACAACTGAAAGAAAATAAGAGTGTAAAACATTACAAAAAAGTAACGAGTAATTAACAAATTAGTGAGAGTTTGTGTAAAATGTAAAAGGAAATGAGAGTATGTAAGACGTTGTTAGATAGGATTACTAAATAATTTGCATGTTATCGTAACAAGTAACAAATATATACTTTGAAGTAAACCGTTAATAAATATACACATGTCATAACACTGCGGGTTAATTGCAATTTATTTTTTTTTGGATTAAGTACCTAAAACGCACTATATTTTTAGTACTATTCTAAATTGGTCTCAACATTTTTAAACCTTTCAAATAAGTACTCAAACTATTGAAATATCACATTCGTTAAGTCCCAGTTAATTTTTTTTTAAATGTACATGTGGTGATAATGGGTCTCAATTATTTGCTTACTTAGACACTAAAAAATAATAATAATAACTCCAAAAAATGATAAAAAGAAGAAAAAATAAAATAAAAAAATAAATTCATGAATAAAATGGAAAACAAAAATGAAGATAAAAAAATCTCCTAACAAAGAAGAGGGTTAAGAATTCAGATAGGGTTTTAAGGAGATTGTTTATGCTTGGGTGATTTCTAGCTTCATTCACCGATTTTCGGCTAGTAAAGCGCCCAGTTTTTCTATATGGGCAGTGAAGAAGGTGGTGGCCGTATTATGGCAGTCTATACTATTTCAGCAACCTCCATGACATTTTTCTCAATGTTGGCAGCTTGAGGTGTAGGTGGAGTTTGTGGTTGTGCATTGGGTTTGGAGGTAATGGCCTAAATAGGGTGATGGTGACCGTTACTTGGTGGAAGCTAGACTTCCATGATCTTCTATTGATGTTGGAAACAAAGTAAGCCTATTTTATTTAACAGAAATTTAATTGGGGCTTCACAAATGTGACATTTTCAATAGGTTAGGTACTTATTTGAAATGTTTAAAAACGTTAAGACCAATTTGGAGTGACACTAAAATTTTGGAGGGTTTTAGGTACTCAATCATTTTTTAGGATATATTTTTCATTGATTATGTATGGAGGAACACATTTGTAAGAACGAGTAAACTGTCATAATGACAATCACAATATTGACTCAAGGTGTCACTTTTACGGTATATACGCTTCATGAAAGTCCTTCTGGTACGGAGAAGCAAGGGCGGAGCTACAATGAATGCCCCCTTTGAGATTTTTTAAAATTTTAAAAATTGTATGCATTCCAATTCCCTATGAGTAACACTAACTAATTCCATATTAGTATAGTCTGCTTTAGGATTAAGAGTCTAAGAATTTTATTGGTTGGATTTATGTTACACAACTGCACAAGGTATTTTATTATATGATTTTACTTTATTAATTCATTTTTGGCATTACAATTTAAATTTTAGCTTTCTAATTTTGAGATTTTTATTCTATAAATTCTACAAATTACGTATGAACCTTATATGTTATTGGTATCAATATGACTGACTTTGCAAACTGGAACATCATGGAGAGGTTTTTCAAAAAAAATATCAGCGCCGCCATCCCTAGTTATTGAGAAAAATAATGATACTCGGGGACAAGATAGTACATAATTTATTTTATCAAATCTTCCATCAAATCCAGGTAAGCAAATTCAAGTTTTGAATTACAATCCTAATATTCGAGATCAAGTGCGAAGAGCGTATATGCTAGCTGGTCCTCAACAACCTAAAACCCATAATTTTCCTTGCAAGAAATATGGAGACACGCAAAGACGATTCAACCATGCTTGGTTTGATGATTTTGCTACTTGGTTGGAATATAGTGTAGAAAAAGATGTTGCTTTTTGTCAGTGTTGCTACCTTTTTAAACCAAACATTGGAGAAACTTTCTTGTGAGACTAGGGCTTGCCTTTCGTGGTAATAATGAATATGAACATTCAAGCAACCATGGAAACTTTATTGAGCTTCTACAGTTTCTTGCCGACCATAATGAGGATGTGACAGTCGTTACTTTGAAAAATACTCCGGAGAATCACAAATTGACATCACCAGATATTCAAAAAGACACTGTAACTGCTTGTGCAACTGAGACCATTATGGCTATTATTAAAGACATTGGCACTTCATGGTTCTCTGTTTTGATTGATGAATCTTACGATGTATCAATGAAGGAACAAATGACTATTATATTGCGTTATGTGGACAAGAATGGGCATGTCGTTAAGTGTTTTATTGGTATTGAGCATGTTACTAGTACCATTGCTCTCTCACTTAAGGCAACCATTGATGATGTATTTTCTAGGCATAAATTGAGCATGTCTAGGTTGCGCGGGCAAGGTTACGATGGGGCCAGCAATATGCAAGGTGAGTTCAATGGTCTTAAAGCTCTTATTATGAAAGAAAGTGGTTGTGCCTATTATATTAATTGCTTTGCACATCAACTTCAATTAGCTCTTGCAGATGTGGCAAAGAAGAATATCCAAATTGAGTCTCTTTTTAGTATAGTTACTATTTTGGTAAATGTTGTGGACAAGAATGGGCATGTCGTTGAGCGTTTTATTGGCATTAAGCATGTTACTAGTACCATTGCTCTCTCACTCAAGGCAACCATTGATGAGGTATTTTCTAGGCATAAATTGAGCATGTCTAGGTTGCGTGGGTAAGGTTACGATGGGGCCAGTAATATACAAAGTGAGTTCAATGGTCTTAAAGCTCTTATTATGAAAGAAAGTGGTTGTGCCTATTATATTCATTGCTTTGCACATCAACTTCAATTAGCTCTTGTAGATGTGGCAAAGAAGAATATCCAAATTGAGTCTCTTTTTAGTATAGTTACTATTTTGGTAAATGTTGTTAGAGCTTCATCGAAGCGTTGTGATATTCTTCGAGAGAAGCAATCTATTGCAGTTATTGAAGCACTAAACAGTGGTGAGTTTACAAGTGGGAAAGACAAAAATCAAGAAACTACTTTGAAATGTGCTAGAGAAACACGTTAGGGTTCAGACTTTGGTACTTTAGTAAGTATAATGACTATGTTCTCATCCATACTTGATGTACTTGAAGTAATAGTAGATGGAGTAAGCTTTCAACAAAGATGTGAAGTATTGGATTCTATGCAATCATTTGATTTTGTGTTTAATCTACACTTGATGAAATATATACTAGGAATAACTAATGAAGTGTCACAAGCATTGCAAAGGAAGGATCATGATATTGTAAATGCCATGCAGTTGGTTGGAGTTTGTAAGTAAAGGTTGGAGATAATGAGGAAAAGTGGTTAGGATTCTTTACTTAGTGAAGTCTCTAAACTTTGTCTTAAACATGATGTTGATGTGCCTAATATGGATGATACGTTTCTTTCTTAAAGGTGAAGGCAACGAAAAGCACAAGCAGTCACAAATATGCATCATTATTGTGTTGGGATATTTTTTGTTGTTTTGGATTGGCAGCTTCAAGAACTAAATAATTGTTTCAATGAGACCAACACTGAGTTACTTCTTTGTTTAACTGTTTATGTCCAGCCGACTCCTTCTCTGCTATTGATAGCCAAAAGCTACTGCGTTTTGCCAAGTTTTATCTTAGGGACTTTTCAATAAATGAGTTGGTGATACTTAAGATTCAACTTGAGACTTACGTTGTGGATATGCGGTCTAGCATTGAGTTTTCAAGTTTAAAAGAGATTGGAGATCTTGCAAAAAAAATGGTTCAATGCAAAAAACACAAGGTGTATTCATTGGTTTACTTGTGACATTAGCACTAACTCTTCCAGTTGCTGCTACTACAACCGTTGAAAAAGCATTTTCGGCCATGAAATTTCTGAAGAATCGATTGAGAAATCGGATAGGAGATCAATGGATAAATGATAACATGATTATTTTTATAGAGAGAGATATTTGATGGTATTGGTAATGATGTTGTCATGCAATGCTTTCAGAATATAAAAACGCGTTAAGGGATATTGTAAGGGAATGTTGTATGAAAAACTTTCTGGATTAATATATAAGTATTGTGTTTTGGTAAATTCTTGAGCTTTTTAATTATGACTTTGTTGTTTGAGGATGCCCCTATTCAGACAAATATTTATCTTCGTCCCTGCTCTCGTTTGCTCTCTTTAAGGAAAAACCCTAACTTTTTTTCTTAAAATAAAAAATAAAATAAAAAAATACCCTAACTCTGCAAAAGCTTTAGTCTTCGGTCATCTTCCCTTCCCCTTTGGTCCCCAACTTTTTCTCCTTTCTTTCCAGTTCTTGGATCCGTGAAGCATTTTTTCTTCCCGATCACTGTGTGGGCAACCAATCTTCTTGGCGTTATTGCAACTTCCTATCCCCAATTTCCAAGATCTTCTGCTTTAATGGCAAGATTTGCAGGGTTGGGTGAATTTTGGTTGTTGGTGGGTAGGATCCCCCCTTTTTTGGTTTGTTTTTCAAGGCATCGCGACTCTTCTTGATGGATTCGTGGTGGTGCCGCCTTCCTTGTCCAGATCAATGGCAGCTGGATGGTTTTATGGCAGATGTTAAGATCTTAGATTAAGGCATTCTGGCCATGTTTGGGTTTGGGTGCTCTCTCGCTTTGTTGATGGGAGATTTTGCGTTTGGGTCACTCTCGAGGAAAGCAGATGTGTCCGGATTGCTTTGTCGCTTTATTGCAGAGAGCCCTTATAGTTGTATTTGTGTTTGTTGTTTAGTATTTTTGTTTATTTTTTTTAGGTTGTAGTTTTGTTGTTTGTGCCTAGCAAAGGACCATATCGACTTCTCCGCATCGTCTCATGGCCAAGGTATTAAATATCGATGATATCGGAAATATCGGTAGTCCAAAAAACAGGAAATATCGAGATATTATCGATATCGATAAAAATTATATGGAAACCACGGAAATTGTAAGAAAAACTTGGAAATTTTTATTGGAACTTTGCAGGATGTTTATTTAGTCAATTATCTATTAGTTTATCACAAAAAAATTGGAAGGAAATGCATTGCATGATGGATTTAACTGATTTAAGTTAATTATATTGCGAGCTGGCAAACACGATGGATTTAAAGGATGTTTATTTAACTGATTTGAGGTGACCCAACCACACACACACACAGACACGCCACCACACACGCACATATGTTCTGATTAAATTACACACGCACACAGACAGAGACTCCTCAGTCTCTCTCTCGATCCTTCTTCTATCTTCTCTCCCTTCTCCCACACACACGCACAGAGATCTGTCGATCTCTCTTCTCCCTTAGCCTCATTGGCGCCATCTCTCGAAACTCTCCTTTCTCTCTGCACCGAGTCCGAGACCCACATACACACATGCACACCATCGCACCTGCTTCAGGAAGACACCCATCGTCATCAGCAACCTCATCTTTCTCCCTCTCCTTCTCGTCTCTGCAACTCGGCGAACGCAGGAACTCCGGCGAGTTTCTTGAATTTATCCGGTTAGGTAAGCTTCGGTTTACCTCTTTCTGTTCCACATTGAAGCTTATATGTGAAATTTAAGTTCAAAATCGTGTTTTTGCAAGGTTTTTGGGACGAAATTGGCTCGGGTTTGCATAGATCCATCTTTGGCGTTCTTTTCCGATTGGCACAGATCCAAGATATCGCGACAATTTAGGAAATATCGCGATATTATCGATAATATCGCGATATTTTTACGAAATTTCATTGGATAAGCATTAAAATATCGTTAACCCGAAAAACCGATATTATCGACGAAATATTGCCCATAATATCGGCATTTGAGACCATGCTCATAGCAGAGCTTCTTTGCAAGGCACATCATTGTGTGCAAGTTCATTAGGGAGTGTTGCAAAGGTTTTTCCCTTGTGAGCATATCTTCTGCCCTATTCAATGCGATTATGTGGGTTAGGTTTTGTTTCATCTTTTTATTGTGTTTGTAATTTAGGATTTTATTTCTGACCAATAATGTATCTGATTCTATTGTTTAATGAAGTTTCTACTTTAAAAAAAATGTTAGGTAGATTAATTTTTCAAACTAAAATTATAAATTATTTGATGTGTCTCCAATAAAAAAAAAAACTCGTTAATTAATACATAATTAATAATCTAATTATGAACAAACACATCGTGTAGTTTACAATGCTTCAACCCAAAATTATCGTATAGAGGTACGTGCATATACACTCAAAACCTTTTGAAAAACAAAAGATAAAAACAAAGAGCCTCGAGAAAGTAAGTCACGTGAAGCACGTGAGGCCTCGCGTGCCGTCGTCCCCTGCTTTATCCTACAGAAAATATTGAAAAAGTCTCGGACCCACGTGAGCGGCTGTCTCTGAAGCTATTTTTTATGATATTTTGTGTCAGTAACGTGTTCCTCCTCAGACATGTGACCACACTTATTTTTTTTTACATTTTTATTTTAATTAATTTGAATTTTTGTATAATATCCCGGACGAAGACGAACTAGAAGACGTGGATAGCTTATGTGGGCCCCGTCCAGATCCGTACGTGCAGTGGATCCAAGATGTCTTTTTGGCAAGTGGGCTGTGGGTGTTAAGTGTGGTGTGGGTTGACAAATGTGCCCCTCAGAAACTTTCAAAATTCCCAAACAAAACTGGTTTTGGAGTGGAATAAAACACTACTTAGCTACTGCAAATTTAGTGGTAATTTTTACTTTTATTTAATTATAGATAGACACATATTTGATGTGTGTTTACAATTTTGTAATTTAAATACGTATCTATTTGTGATTGGGTAGAAGGAGAAGCGGCTACTGAATTTGCAACAGCAGGGGAATGTTTTACCTCAAACACACATGAAGGCAAACACTCCCCCACTTCAATTTCCATTATCCATGTTTTTCCTACAATATAAAAGACTTATTGATTTATTTTAAGAAAATATAAAATAAAAACATTTTCAGAATATTGTTGGTTTGATATGTCAATGTAACACAATTTAAGAAAATGGGATTAGGGAAGTATAAGAAGAAATGCTTTACCTATTAACTTGTCACTAATGCATGTTTTACTTGAAAAAAGTTTAAATGCATAATTTACTTAATCTTTGAGATACTCCCTTGGAATTAAGTTCTCTCTCTTTGTTGCGACAATATGACATGCAATCTAGCAAAACTTTCTCACAACATATTGTGTGCATAAAGCATTATCATAGTCAAGGTCGTCTCTGAATGTAGCCAAAGTAGGCGTCCACCTAGGACCCTCATTTTGGAAGGGCCCCAAATTTTATATATGTATAAATTTTTACAATTTAAATTCAATAACAATATCAAAAAATAAAATCATAAGCAATTGTAAAAAAAAACTGGTTGAAAATTTAGACTATGTAAACTTAATTAGTACATTTGTGTCTTAAAATGCGAGATGTGTAATATTTAATTAATGTTTGTCTATATATTTTTTTTCTTTTGATATTAATTTTAATAATATTTAATGTAAAAGTAGACATTTTCATGTATTTTAAGAATTTTTTATACATATCAATGTACAAAGAGTCGGAAGTTAAAAAACTCTAGAACCTCACTTTGAAGGCTCGCCTAAAACCCTCAAATTGTTAGGCTAGCCTTAATCATAGTCACTCTTCTTACGTGAAAATTACATGAGTAAATTGAATACAATTTTTTTCAACGTGTTGTGGGAAGTGCTGATTGATTAGCAATTTTGTTTAGAAAAATAATTTTCACAATTTTTACGCTTTTATTCTTTAGTTATTTAAGTCAACAGTAAAATATAAAAAAAATGCTTGTATAAAGCAAAAATGGAATAGAAAAGTTATTTTCCTTTTGTTTTATTGTTTATGGGTATCTTTGTAATTATGTCTTAAAACAAATAATATTCGTAGTTTCGTTTTGTTCATCCGTTTTACGGAGTTTTTGCCGGAGACATGATGTTCATCATCACCATTCATTCAGCAATGGCTTTCATTGAGTTGACTGGTACCACATCAACCAAATTACCTATAAATCTACTGGTCTCGAGGCTCATCATTAACCATGATTAACCTAGTTTAAATTATGAACAAAAAGCGTGCTTTGATTTGATAACAAGTGTGAAACTAGTTACCGAAAGCCTGAGAGTAGTCAGCTCGATCTAAGTTTTATATCTGACAGAGAGAACTTGACATTCAGTCGTTGGTACAAATATACGGAGAAAGATTTTTTATTTTTTTTTGTTTAAACGCTTACGATTTTATTTGTGTAGAGGAAGAAAGAAAAAAAAAAAAAAAAAGAGAAGATAATCCCCATGCAAGTATATACATAGTTAACTGTATACGAGTTTGGTTTAGTTGTAAAAGTTGTAAAGATACTGTAGAGCAGGCAAAGCCTCTGAGCTCTATGAAGTTTGAATAACAGAAAACAGAAAACAGAAAAAAGACATGGGATCATGGTTTTTTCTCCCAGCTAAAATGTAGTGTGCCAAAATTATAATTTTGCGGAAGTCCAAAACGAAATTGAAAGATCAGAGATCAAAATACAACGTCTAAATTTCTTGGAGCATAGATGTAAAATTTGGTGGAGGAAGTGAAAGAAATAACTCGCTTAGGTTATCTCTAGTCAAGGGCTATATGTCACTTTTAGCTTGAATTTGAGCAGAATTCGTTTTCAAACAAGAACCAAGATGAATCTGCTAAAAAAAATAATGAATGAACTTAGCTAAGGATTGGGTACATAGCAATCCCTAAAACCCCTTGACAAGCTCCAATATGTGCATCCCAAACAAAATAAACTATGACATTTTCTTAAGATACTAATGTTAGGTAAGGGCTATGTTTGGCCTTACATAACCGAAGATTAACTAATAACTAAATACATTATATGTAACAAGTTAGATAAGTAATATACCTTTAAATGCATGACAAATGTTTTATTAGTAAGATAATGTCACTAAGGAGAAATGTTAAAGATATTCTTTTAAAAGTATGTTTCCTTACAAATTGGCATCTTATGTGTTTTTGTAAATTATTTTATAATATTAGGACGAAAATTAACAATAAATTGTAAAGTAACTGAGAGCATATAGAGATTCTTACTTTTTAAAAGTTTTCTCAGTATTTCTCGTCGCTTTGAAAGAGAGAATCTGTCAAAACGAAGGGACCAGGATCCTCTCCTGAGTTAAGGATGATGATGATCTTCCTCGTTAATGAGTGTGGGTCATTGGATGAAAATCCAACAACAACAAACAAGATGATTCCTTTAAAATTATAATAATTGTACCCGTTGAATTTTCATCTAACGGTCCACATCTCTTGATGAGGAGGATCCTCATCCTTAGCTCAGAGAGGATCCTGGTCCAAACCGAAGACCGAGTTGGTAGGCTGGAATACAACGCATGCATTGGGCAAGTGGAAAGTTTTGTCAAAGGACTAGTAGTACACTAGGAGTAGGAGAGTAGGTGTCAATGGTGTTTGTGTTGGAATTGAGTTGTCATGTCGACACTGCTGTAAATAGTAGTTGGTCAAATCAATCCAACGCATCACTGCGTAACACAGAAAAAAGAACAAAAAGAAAGGACGAGGAGGAAGAGGAGGAAGAGGAGGAGGAAGACAGCTGCTTCCTGCTTTGGTTGGGTAAAAGGGCATGCGAATGCCCCCTACCCACCACTTTCTAGTTCTACTTCTTTTTGCTTGCTTGCTCCCTCTTGTTTACTTCTTTTAACTTTTAACTGATTGTCTTATATAAAATACTTTACGGATTAGGACTTGGATTGTCTGCCATTTCCATTTTATACCATCCCTTAGATTTGGTATTCGTGTCGTATTTTTTGTGTTCGTATCGTTTTCATGTCATACTCGATATCTTAACGAGTCGTGTCGTGTAACACCTGTTAAAATAAACGGATAAAATGATCCGACCCGAAATCAACTCGATAATATTAATAGGTAATATGATCCGACCCGTTACCTGTTAAGGAAAATATATTTTAAGCCAATAAATAATCAAATGAAAAACATAATACTAAATAATTATATACATATCATATTGTCACATCAAAAACATAAAACACATTTTTCTTTTAAGTATATTTTAACGTACCTAAAGTCTTTAATAGTTTTTTAATTAATGTAGAAGTGTCAAAAATATAGAAAAAATATATAAACGCTTGTAATGACAAATTTTACAACTTTCATGAAGAGCTTAACTTCGAAATTCGCCACTATAATCATATAAATCATAGATCAAAATTTAATCGTTGATTGTTGTTTACATTTACGTTTCATTGTTCTCATCAAATTTTGTTTTTTGAAAACTTGATCTATTAGAGGATGCAGGAAGATGAACGGTTTGGATCGTTGATATTATATTCAGAGAGTTACGGTTAGTGAAAATATTGCTTGATGTTCATAAAGTTTCTACAAACTATATGACATCGACTCATATTTCAGTTAACCGTAAATATTGAAACGTGATATCAAAGATCTGAATCGTTCATTTTCTTACATCCGCCATATGATCATGTTTTCAAAAAGGAAAATTTTAAAAATGAAATTCAGTAAGAAGAATAAAGCGTAAATGACAATCAATGTTTAAATATAAATGTAAGGTTTATGAATTATAGTGTTGGATTTCGAAATTGACCCCTTCATGAAAGTTGTAAAGTTTGTCACTATGAGTGATTGTGTATATATATATTTTTTACATTTTTTACACTTCTACAATAATTATTATTAATGTTATTTTCATGAAGGTTTGGAGGATTTTAAAAATCTAAACGATAATGTAAGTGTAAATCACGACTGTTTATATATTCTTTCACATTTTTCATACTTGTATGTATGTCTTCTTAGTTCTTGCCTATACAAATACTATATTAGTTTATTTTAATTTTGGACAACAACATGTTTAGTAAAATTTATCCTAGTAGTGACAATAAGGAACTCTCATAATAAAAATAAGTAATGACTAAAACTTTTTTTTTAAAACTTATATAGAATAATAATACAAAACTATATATTTAATATAGAATATATTGTATATATTAATATGGCTATTGTATTTTATAAGAAATCTTTTAGTAATTAAACTTTAAAATTATCAAAATAATTTTTTTCTTAACGGATCGAAGCAGGTTATCCACGTGTATACCCGTTAAGAACCCCTATTAACGGGTCATCCGATAATGATCCGATAAGTTATCGTGTTGACCGGATGCCTGTTATTTTTTTGTCGTTTTCGTGTCGTGTCAGAAATTGCCGGGTCTTCCCATGCCCTCGTATTTCTGTGGTTACGGTTAAGCCACGTCAACATTTTATATTCCCATTGTTTTTTGTCTTATTATTTCTATAAAAAAATTAATATAAAATATTGATGTGGCTTGAATTGACCACAAAATATAGAAGGGCATGGGAAGGATATGAGATGGGAAGGGCAGACAATCTAAGTCCTACTGATTAAGCCTAGGTGACTCAGAAGCCAGAAATATGCTACCGTTTCACATTATCATAGTGATAAATGACTTCAAACTCTCATGGAAGCAAATTTTAAGGTCGCATGCTCTCGAGTACTCATCTTCAACATCTTATGCTTCCAAGGAAGATACCGCATCTGCCTGAGGAACAGATAGGGCAAGTGAGAAGGATACAAGGAAGCATGTGGGGACAAGCGTAACAGCATACGTGCCGATACATCCACTATTCTGTCAAAAGCAAAAGTATCCCATATCAGCAGGGTCGAACGTACTCTAGATTTGATGGACTTGTTTTGACCCTCAAATTCTTCAGTCGGCCTTATACTCTGGAGGAAACCAGAAAACCCTCCAGCCCGGTTTAAGAATAAACCTGTGGAAAGTTACTTCTTCAAAAGCAAAAGTATCCCATATCATATCTTCTCATTTTTCTTCTCTTTATCCTTCATGCTGCCTGCAAGATAGGGAGAATGTGAACAATCAGCCGGAGCTCTGATTGCTTACCTTGTCTGTCACCTCTTTCAGCAGATCCCCTAGCCCGGTGACTTGGGAGACTCCTACTACATGGTTTGTATCGCGCTTGACCAAGCCTGAAACTACAAGTAAGCTTCAAGTGAAATTGATACATTACCTTGTGCATCTCCACTAGTTACAGATGCCACCCCTGGATGGAGGAAGAGTACTTCCAGAGAAGATGCCACATCTACCTATGAGACAGATAAGGCAAGTCAAGACGATACCACACTCCGGTACTTAGAAGTTTCGTGGTTACGAGATCATTCTCCCACAATATTTCCTAATGTCATTTGTACTAAATCATTCACTTGTACTCACTAAAGGAGAGCTTGAACCTATGTACTTGTGTAAACCCTTCACAATTAATGAGAACTCCTCTATTCCGTGGACGTAGCCAATCTGGGTGAACCACGTACATCTTGTGTTTGCTTTCCTATCTCTATCCATTTATATACTTATCCACACTAATGACCGGAGCAATCTAGCGAAAGATCACAAAAAGTGACCGTTTTCGCTACCTAGAATCTATCTTGCAAGAGAACGGAGAATTAGATGGAGATCTCAACCATAGAATACAAGCTGGATGGATGAAGTGTAAGAGTGCATCCGGCGTGTTGTGTGACCGTCGTAGGCCACTGAAGCTCAAGGGAAAATTTTATAGGACGGCAATAAGGCCAGCGATGTTGTATGGCACATAATGTTGGGCGGTGAAGTATCAACACGTACACAAAATGGGTGTAGCGGAGATGAGGATGCTTCGTGGGATGTATGGGCACACGATAAAGGATAAGATTGGGAATGAGGATATCCGAGGTAAAGTAGGAGTAGCCAAAATTGAAGGAAATATGAGAGAAAATCGGTTCCGGTGGTTTGGACATGTGCAAAGAAGGCCTACTGACGCTCCGGTTCGAAAATGTGACTACGGGACAGAGGTTCAGGGCTGAAGGGGTAAAGGAAGACCTAGGAAAACTTTGGAAGAGACCCTAAGAAAAGACTTGAGTACTTGGATCTAACGGAGGACATGACACAAAACCGAGCGTAATGGCGTTCTAGGATTCATATAGCCGACCCCACTTAGTGGAAAAAGGTTTTGTTGTTGTTGTTGTTTGTATGCTCTTCTTTGGCATACTATTTGACTTAGAAGTCAGAGATACGATACCCCTTCATGCGTTATCGTGGCTATATGAGTAAGAAGATAGTCTGGTTGTGTAGTGAGATACCTTATTTATTTAATTTTTTTTTCACATAGATTTGAACATGCATGCATGCTATTAAATATGTTCAAATGGTCTTAAACGAAAGGACAAAATTGTAGTAGTTCTTCCTTTTGAATAATTGAGATCTCTCATCTCTTCATGTGTTAAAAGCAATAAATATAGAATCTAAAATTTATAGAAAAAGGACAAATGTTATAGAGAATAATATAAAATGATTACATGCGGAATTTTTAATTTCCCTCCCCACGTGGGCCAATTGTATAGGAAATGTACGAGTATTTAATTTCATTAGTTAAAAAAGAGTTTATAAAATGATGAGTAATGCTAGGAAAATTAAATTTATAGATAAAAGTTTGAAAACTAAATGACATGAAAGTTGATGATTTATTTATTACTTACACATTGATAAACTTGCTTATTTTTATTGGTGACACATTATTTAGTTTTCAAATTTGATCTCCCTAGCATTACCCTAAAAGGATTATGAGTTGGTAGCTAATTTACATAATAAGTAAACTATAATTAAATATAGATCATACCACTTACAAACATATAAAGTGCAAATTTTTACTTATAATTTTAAAACAAGACAAATATCAACCGACTGTAATACTATTCATATGTTATATTTCTATTTATTTTTTTTTTGAAAAAAAAAGTTATATTTCTTAGATAAGGCATTTAAATGTTTTGACAATACTTGATAAATTCACCAATAGGTCAACTTACTTAGACCCAGTTTAGAATTGTTGTGTTTTTTTTAATCAAACTACTTCTATTGTACTTTAAGAATAATCAATTGTAAAATAAAGAATTGAAAGTTTTAATAAACTGTATTATTAAAAGTGTTGTGAGCATAAAAAACAGTGTAAAAGCTTTTGATAATATTCTTAATGGGAAAATGATATACTTGGATATAATGGTAAAAATGAACAAAGTAGCATGAGTAGTGGCTAAGACATCAGTGGCAGGTGTAATGGTACATGATGGCAACAACAATGGTGCGGATGTGGTGTTAGGGTGTAAGGTAGCAGTAGTTGCAGCGGTAATGGTGATTATTGCAGTGCTATTAGGGGTGACAGTGGGAACGATAATGGTGGTGATGGCAACAACATTCGAAATGTATAAATATTTTGAGAATACATACTTAAGTAAATTCATCGATGGTTCATCTCACTTAATAGTCCTACTTTTTAAACAATCTTTCCCTTTCGATTTCATAAAATTGTATTTTGCCAAACGTTCTCGTAATTTACAACTATGGAAGAAAAATTAGAAGAATGCTTTTTACAGTACTTGCACTGTAAATAAAAGATTATGAACTTTGAAGGCCGAGTGATAAAGGCTGAGCTCGGCAGCAAATGCCACTGCAACTCTCTCTCTCTAATTATACCATGCAAATGGATCTTGGGTCTTGTGTTATGTATTACCTAGCTTAATTAGATTAATGGAAAAGAAATCAAGCCTAATAAAACACCCTTCTGCTATTTCCGAAGCATTTGCAGTGAGACAGAAAGACTGCAGGTGTTCTTCCTCTCTTTCTCTCTAGTCACTACTACTTACTGACTCTAGCTATCTATTTTCTTCCAATTTGTAATTAATTTTAAAACTCTTTTTTGGATTATTTTAATTATTTTACCTCTCAATTGTCTTGTCTCTTTCCCCAAGTGCCTCAGGCTTCTTCACTGCCCTTCAAACAAACTTTGCAGGCTTTTGCTGTCAGAACCTCTCTGCCAAAAGCTTTCTCTCACTTCAAAAAAACCCAATTTCCACACCCAACAAACCAACACATTAAACCCAACAACAACTAAATCACAGGAGAAAAACAAACTTAAACTTAAACCCCAGCCATCTCTCTCTCTCTCTCTCTCTCTCTCTAGATGGATTTCTACCTTAAGCAATGGAAACCCCAGCAGCAGGAGCAGTCAGAGGAACAACATTCTGCAAAGATACCAAAACTTGACCTTGATCCCCATCAAAACTCAGAGCATCCAACTGCTGGGTCTGCTGCTGGGTATGCTCTCCCTCTGTTTGTATCTGAACCCAACACCAAAATCCTGTCAGCATTTTCTGATTCCTCACCTGCCACCTCCAGATTTCCCAGTAAGATTTTTTCCTCTTTCGCTTTTCTTTCTTCTGTCACACACACACACATACATCCAACACACAAGAAAAAGTTTGATTCTTTGGAGAGAAAAGTTGATGTTCTTGACTGGTCTTTTTTTTTTCTAATTTTCCAAGTTTTATTTTTAACTTTTTAAAAGCTCTTATCTTTTAATTTGAACTCTTGTTTTTTATTTTTCTGTAGAAATGGGAAGCTATTTCAGCTTGTCACAGTGGCAGGAGCTGGAGCTGCAGGCTTTGATATTCAGGTACATGGCGGCCGGTGCGGCTGTTCCTTCTGAGCTTCTTCAGCCAATCAGGAAAAGCCTCCTCCGTTCTGCTCCTTATTTCCTCCACCACCCTCTCCAACAGTTCCCTCACTTTCAACCTGCTTGTAAGTATAACTTAAACTATTTAATCAAACCAAATTTCGTTATTAAGATTTTTCACAAATGATAATCTATTTAAAATGCCAATTTGATTTGCAGACCTTGGTTAGGCTAGTGTGTTCGTATCTTTCCACTTCGAAACCTTTTTTATTTTTTTAAATTGGAGTTGTTTAGAATATTGGTTTTTTTTTCTTTTTTTAAGAAAACAATGGCCATTTGGTTGGATTGGGAAGAACAAAAAAAATAAAAAAATTCAGACTTTTGTGAGTTTTTATTTTTTTTTATTTTAGTGGAGTTATATTCTAATTTAATCTAATAAACTGAGAGGAGGGCGATTTGAACTTAGTTACATAACCTGCTCCTGCTCCAGTCAACTTGGCTGCGGCCAGGTTTTTTGAGACTTGAATCATAATGTGTATTATCTATCAGTGTTGCAATCAGGGTATTGGGGAAGAACTGCCATGGATCCGGAACCGACGAGGTGCAGGAGGACAGATGGTAAGAAATGGCGGTGCTCGAGAGATGTGGTGGCGGGTCAGAAGTACTGTGAGCGCCATGTGCACCGTGGCAGAAACCGTTCAAGAAAGCCTGCGGAAGTGACAACCACAACCACGACGACGACCACCGCTTGTGGCGGAGGGAGTGGCAGTAATCTTAGTATTGCTACCACCACCACCAATACATCAGCTAGTGGGGCGCATTTCGCTCTCTCTGGGTCCTCATCATCCCCTTCAGTTGATCTGCTTCATCTCAACCAAAGGTGGTAAACAACACCACCAATACTATTTTTTGGGTTTAATTTAATTTAAACTAAAGAATGCTACTAAAACTATCCGTTATCACTTGTCAATTTCAATTAATATAGTCCCGACAAGTGACAACGGCTAATGTTAGTGCAAAACACTTAACGAATCAAACACTCACAAGAAAAAGTACTTATTTTTTATTGTGGGGCGGGTTTTGTTTCTTTTATGGCCGTTTACGTAACCGTAATGAAAATATGAAAAATTGAATTAAGGAGGAGTTGGAATGAGGAGAAGTCAGAATCAGATTCTTGTTGAAGCTGTTTGTTTAAATGTTTTGGAATTGGAATAGAAATGAAACTAATTTCATAAAACTGTTTACTAATTCGGCAGAATCAAAATATAAACTAGTATGATTACTAAAATGCCCTTGTCTCAAATGAAATATTTTATATACTTTTTTTTAATAAAATTTGATATCATAGTAAGAAAAAAATTAAATTACTTTTTTTATTTCATAAACACACTAAAATGTTTTTGTTTATTTTTATAAATTTAAGTATTTACTTTAATATTTAAATTTTATCGCTCAAGTTGTAGTTTCTTCTCTTCGGCATATGCATGGAGTTGTTCATAATGTAAATGAGCATGGAATTGTGTATAATGTGAATAAGCATGGAAATAAAAAAAAGTAAAGAGTTGTGCATAATTAAACTAGGGTTAATGAGTTTATAAATGATAGTCTTGGAAATAAAAAAAGTGAGTGAGGACATAATGAGAACAAAAGTGTCATTTCGATTGCCCAAGCAATCATGAATTGGATTATCACCTACATCTAAGGAATCCAATTCCACTAATACAAGGAATTGAATTCCAAAATTTCTGTGGGCCCCATTACTTTTTGATTTCTCAATGTTTAGTAAATATCGGAGTACTTTGTAATCGGAATTCAATTTTACATTTTCATTCAAATTACGGATACGTGTAAACACGCTCTTAGTGTGTTTCTTTTAAGTGTTTGTCGCTAACTTTGTCGAGATAAGTAGGCAGTTTAATTATAGAATGCTAGACTTACTTAATTTAGGTGAAATATTTTATTCCCCCCCCCAAAAAAAAACTTTTTCTTTTGTTGTTGGTGTTATGATTGGAGACAAAACTTTGAATTGATGGAAGGAATCTCATGGGCCTTAAAAGTACATGATGCTCTATTGATATGCTCCTTTAACCTTTTTTTTTCAAGTTCGATTTCTTGCTCTTAATTGCTACTGTTTCATGTCAACTTGTAGTTCTTCAGAGTCCAAACCTGAGAACAGGAGCCTCTTCGAGTCCCGCGGTGAGTTCTCTGCGAGTGCCAAATCCGACAGCCATGTCTTGAGGCCTTTTTTTGATGACTGGCAGGGGAAGCTCCAAGAACTCGACAATTCAGGAAGCAGACCTAGCTCAATGAACTCGGCCACCAGCCTCTCCATTTCGATACGTGGAAATACCTCATCGGATGTGTCGTTGAAATTGTCTACTGGCAATGGGGTCGAGCCAGGCCACCAGGACAGCCATGCCGAGCGAGGGCAGCCACAGTTAAATTGGCCCGCTGGGTGGGCAACAAACCAAATGGCGTCCATGGGAGGACCACTTGCAGAGGCCCTGCGGTCCTCTTCCAACTCCAATTCCTCACCAACCAGCGTCTTACATCGGTTGCCCCGTGGCTCTGCCTCCGAAACTAGCTTTATCAGCACTTGATTATCCTCCGTATCAGACAGTTCCGGCGAGCTGCTTTCAGTTGCTTGTGTAAATCACTCTCGTTCTTTTTACTTCAACTGGACGAGTTCTGTGCATGTTTAACCAAAACAAATTTGTTGCCCATATCTTGTAGAAGTGCAGTTGCAATTTACTTGTCTCGGTTGAGTCTTCTGACCTTGAAAATAAGGTGATTTTCGAGTTGCCGATCGTCGATATTCAAGTATCCTTGTGTTGTATCCTAAGTCCAGTAGGTTTCGACGAGTTCGACATCGAGTTGCTTATTAACTACCGGAAAGTGATTTTCAAGTTAAGGTGCTTTTCCTTTGCCGAATAATCAGTATGACAGATGTTAATTAGACCTGCAGTTTGCAAAGACAATGTTCCCGCACACATGCACTCAACTGTGAATTAGACCTGCAGTTTGTAAAGACATTGTTCGCCCGCTCTCATGCACTCAAAAGTTTAATTCCATTTCTAGGTAAAATTAAATGTGTTTAGAATATCATTTTAAAGAAAAAAAATTATCCATTGAACCACGAACGATCCATCGTATTGCGATTACAAAATTTGGCGAGTCCTAGATGTTTGCTAGCTTACATAAAGTAAAGGATCATTAATTAATTTGCCCCCGAAACTGCCATTTAGTCTCATTTATCTCTTGAAACTTATTTTGTCGTGCTCCTGAAACAGTCATTTTTGTCTCATTTAGTCGCAGTTTACCTCATTTTTGTCATTTTCGTTAAATAGACGTAGTATGAACATGTCCTTTTTAAAGTAGGCATAGATAAGCGCATGCTTGGCGACATGGCACTTACATGCATAGGTGGATCCACATACGGACCTGAGACCCTTCAGAGTCCGGGAGAAACGCCTGTGAGGATATTTGGGACCCTCCGATTGTCTGGGAGGTTGTGGTGGTGGTTGGGAGTTGTTGAGTGTAGGCGATTTGTTCAAAGGTTCCTTTTCGGAGCAGTTTTAGCCTAGTTGAAGTTTGAGTACATCCATGGAGGAGGCGTGCAGTTGTGTGATCACAAAGAAAAAACGTTTGAATCCTTTCTATTTCCCCCTTTATGTCATCGTTTCTTGCTTTTACTAATTAATGTTAAATGAAACTAGCGTTTTGGATGTAGGGATTTTTTACATCACGTGGACTCATTTACCCTATAAAAAGAGTATTTATCAATAATAGCCAAAATTTGGCACCTTATTTCATAAATGTCACATTTTATAAAAACTTTCAAATATAACAAAAAACTCATGTAAATAGACCTAAATACCCTCAAAATCCCAAAACTTATTTACACAGAAAAGCCAAAGCACTTGAATAGATCTCCTCTACATCGTTGTTCAAAGTGCGAGGTCACGAGGACAGTTGGTAAATGTCGTGGAGCAATTGCGGGTGTTGTCCAACTGTCAACTAATTGAGTACCAACTTGAAAATGTTGGTCATGTCTAAAACTCAAACTCAATTGTTACTATTGATACAGTATCCTCATAACAAAATATTATTTGTACAATCATCTTTGCAGATGTGATATTAGCTGAGGATTCTAACTCATTGAAACCAAATTTCAATCCGACTGTGCTTATGAATTTTCCTTAAATTTGTTGGATGACAGGGATTTAAAACCATAACAGTTTTCACAAGAGGATCATTCCAATTAAATTCTTGCTTCTCTTCCCCGCAATTCTAATTAATCTACAACCCCTATTAGCAAGTTCAAAATTGTACCAGATCTCACAAACCAATCAAAACTAAATAATGGAGTGAGCGTGTGCGAAAGTGCTGCTCTCGACAATGGGGCTAAAAATATTAATCCATGTGCAGAAAATTTTAAATTTTTAAACATGAAAATGATTGGGAAGTTAAGCAATGTTGCTGCTCATATATATAGTTGTGGGGTAAGAGTTTTGCCACTAATTTTTATTTGGTTTTAATTTTGAGGGTATTTAGGTCTATTTAAGTAAGTTTTTTGTTATATTTGAAAGATTTTATAAAATGTACATTTATGAAATTGAATGTTAAATTTTGGCTATTATTGATAAAAACTCCTATAAAAATCTAAAAGGATTAATCCCACTAAGTGGGCATTTTTATTTATTTAAATAACCTAAATCTAATAGAGAAAAATTCAGAAAGATTTTTTTTATTTTTTTTGGTTATAAAAGAAAGAACTCTTTTCACCCTGTAGAATATAGAAAGCTTTCAACTCTTGAAAAAGAAGGCTTACACAAGCAGAGGCTGTCATGCATTATAAACTTGCACACTTCAAGTCCCAACCCTTACCCCAAAACCCCAGTACCTGTTGTCGTGTCGTCACCACTCATGCCCGTTGCCTTCAGCTGCTCATCTAGCGTCGCTCAATTCTATTTTTCGTCTAAAATCTTTTTGAGGACCCTCGAAGATTGAAATCCTAAATCCGCCACTGCTTAATGAGAATTTTGGTTGATCACCACATGTTACCATGCCACATGTGAATTATGGCAAGAAAAATCAAGAGAACAAATTAAGATAAAGTGGAAGAGGAGAAAGGAATTTAGGATTGCAAATCCAATCGTTGAGTTTAGTCGACAGTTAATTTCTTTACTATCCATTAATTTAAGGCCTATTTGGCGGAATTGATGAAAATTGGGTGAACTAAGGCTGGGGTACCAAAGTGAGACGAAACAAGTTTCAAGGGGGTAAAACGAGAAGCCTAAAATGCAACACCATATTCTCTGCTACATACTATCTATGTACATTAGAAAATCTCTAGCTTGGAAAAATAATTACAGAAGTAATTGTCTCAAACTGCCATATATTGGTCTACTTTTTGATAGGCTTATAGTAGAGACTGGTCTCCTAAACTCTGCATAAACTCCCTCACCTTTAGCAGTTTAGCTTCTGCCTTTACTTTGTTAATCTTGTTCTTCCGACTTTGGCGTAGCAGAACTGCCGAAGGTGGCAGCGTAATTCCACAGGGACGGCGCTTTATTAGCTAATGTACATTGCGTCTGTTTTAGGATCGCAGCAAGATGTAGACGTTTTCAGCCTTTTTTAGGTCCCTCTACGAGAGCGTAGACCACAGCTGTTCTACAAGGTGCATAGAGGAGGAAGGAATGAGGCCGGTCATCGAACCACCCATCCTGCAGATCACAACGAGGTTTAGTAATATTTAACAGCCGTGAAATACTCACACGAAGTCTGCATATGATAGCACTAAAAGATGTTCAAAGGAAAAATATCTTACAGTCGTGAAGTACTCAGCACTGTGATCAAGCCTATCGAAGCCCCCAAATAGCTTTTCATCTGAATCCAAGACAATCTGGAAGGAGCAACGCAGCATTATTATATGAAACGAATAAGCGAAAAGGAGTTCTATGACATGCGCTCGGCCAAAAAAGATCAATTCTAGACGGAAAATGTGAGAGCGTGGAAAGAAACTAGTGTATTTGGCAAGCTAACTACGAGGGTTTCATAGAACTTTGTAGAGGAAACACCTTGTACTTTCCTGGCTTTAAGCAGCCAATTCGGTAGTCTGAATAGCTTTTACTCCAATGAAAATTGAAGACAAAAACCAGGTCTCCCCTTTCAAAGACGATAATTCTGTCTCTTTCATCCTTCCGTGATATATATTGGTGCTCAGAAGTCATGAACTGCATCAACAGTTGACCAATTTTTCATACTATAATTTAACAAAGAACAAGTGGCATAACCTATGCCCTAAGTAACTGGCACACGTAGATGTTATAGTAAACTTACACCATAGGTTTCTTCGAGATGTTGCATTGCTCGATCAAATTCTTGCATCCCGTGATATCTTAGATACTCTGCATCCCCCTGGCAATGCATAACCAACAAATTTCGTAAAACACACAATGCAATCAGAGGCCACGAAAGTTATGCACAATTATCTGCTGCAAGTTCAATTACCCTTAAACAAAGAATCCGGAATATGAAAATGGATATGCGAAGTTCTGTGATAAGAAAATAGTAGTTCAAGAACTTCATGTGCAACATAAACATTCAGGGACAACACAACAGGGGGATGCTATTCGGTTAGTAATTTGCAAGTGATAGGCTGATAGCAATGTCAAGGTCAAACATATCTTGATCTGTTCAGTAACACAAATATGCTATTAGGTTACTAACTTGTACTTCCTTTACAATTAGCTTTTGCTTTGTATTATTATGTTATCCTGTTCTTCAGTTTTTCAGCGCAACTATAAAATCTCTTGGGAATAGTTTAAAGTGCCCTCTGGTTCCAAGGTCATCCTTGACTAGCCTATATATTACCTTGCCTCCACATATTATGCATTGCATCAATTACCACCACCCAAACTAAACATAAATTCTTGTTACGCTAATAGGCATGCTCTTATGTATATAGCAATGAACATGTGGATTTAAAAGAACTTACAAGATCAAATCTACGTCGGCATTTGTCAAAACTGTTATTATTCCCAGGAACTATTTTACCATTTGGAAGATGTTGAACACCTCTTGGAAAATCAATCCACTCTGAACGGAAAACAAAAACCCGAAATGAGTGCCAGCTTGACAGAATGATGATATACAGTATAACGTTTCGGACTAAGTTTACCAGGATGGCCAAATTCATTTCCCATGAAATTCAGATAACCTTCTCCGCCTAATCCCATAGTAATAAGCCTAATCATTTTATGTAATGCTATTCCACGATCTATACGGGGAGTTGATGGTCTGTCCAAAGCCATGAAATCATACATATCCTGAGAGAAAAATAGATTTAGACAGATAACTCTAATACAAGAAACAAAAGTATACATATCCTTCAAGTTACGTAATATGAAAAATGCAAGGAAAACTTTTATGACCTTGTCCATCAGCCAAAATGCAATTGTTTTGTCACCAACAAGAGCTTGGTCATGACTTTCGGCATAAGCAACACAGTTCTCCCGCCACCTTCTGTTGGTGAGTGTGAAAACAATATCACCCATTTTCCACTCTTCATCCATTTTCCTACATCAAATTTAGTGCGATAATAAGTCAGCAAAAGCTGATTGGTTTTATTCACAAATGCCACCTCCATCAGAGATACAGGACCCGTCTAACTTCAAAAATGGATCAGAGAGATTTTCGTAACAACTTACTTAAGGAGCTCAATCCATTTATCAGCAATAGCCATTTGCAGGCGATAATCAAATCCAACACCACCATTGTTAACAGCAATACAGAAAGTTGGCATTCCACTAACCTGAAATAATAGAAATATTCATAATCAATATAACAATCTATAAAAGTGACATTTCCATCATTAATATTTTAAATGAATTGAACAGAATAAGATAAATTTGACTTGTTAATCAGCTAACGAGTGACGATACAAAACTGGAAATGTTTATGGCTATTGTTTTTATATATAACAATAAGCTCCTCTACAAAACCTTCCTCAAGCAAGGTCAATTTCGTTTGAAATTCAAATCTGGGTGTAATTTTCTTTTCTAATGAGAAATATTAAATGTTATCAACTCAATACACGCTGAATTAAATGCTCGTTTGAATAGAAATAGTGGTAAAACTACATGAATTTCCATGTCTTAATGATCAGGGGAAAAGAGGATGAGAGAAAATAGAAAAACATACAAAAAGTTCAAGAACTTATATAACAACAACAACAAAGCCTTTTCCCACTAAGTGGAAATATTTTAATTTTCTTATTTCAAGCTACCAAACCTAGCAAACAGGTTATTTCAGTTCAGTGCACTATGAAATCTAAATCTAATACTCAGGAGATAATTGCAACAAAGGATGCTCAACATTACTTATGAAAGGGAATAGATAACATACATCTTCACCAACGGTAACAGCTTCAGGGTAAAGCCCGTGAATCAGATCGTTAACCAGCATCAGGTAAGTCACAGCATCTACATCTGTTGCTAATCCAAAGTACTCACTGTAATTTCCAGTAAATGCTACCTACAGCAAGCTCAACCAACAAACACATAAATATAAGAACCTGTCAATGGAAAAAATAAAACCAAACTCGAATAGTAGTAGCAGCAACAGAGGTACCAATAGGAATACCGAGACTATATTGGACATCAGAATCAATATAAAATTATGCTGACAATAGATTTTATTTTCGGTCAATGTGCTGAGGATAAATAATCATGGAAGTTTTCCATCAAAATTTGTAGGAATAATTACTATTCCATTGAAACATAAAACTTCAGTGAAAACTAAAATGGTACCTCCAATCCATGGTGAGTGTACATCATTGAAGTCACACCATCAAATCTGAACCCATCGAACTTGTATTCTTCCAGCCACCACCTTGCATTGGAAAGAAGATACCTCAAAACCTACATGGAAAGTTAAATTCAGTACCTCATAAACATAGGATAAACAAAAGATTAAGGCCAAATTTCTCACGGTGCACTATTATTTAAAGAAAGAATGCACGAAAGCACATACCTCCCAGCTTCCATAATTAAACAAGCGGGAATCCCACATCCAATGATATCCTCGAGACCCAGAGTGGAAATAATGACTATCGGTTCCATCAAACATGTTCAACCCGTCCAACGTGTTATTCGATGCATGGCTGTAGTGTTACATATTAGCAGTCAGACATTTAGAATAAGTTCAGAGTAATTAACATGTAATATTAGGTGCAAGAGTATGATTCATGCAAAATATTTGAATAACATAGAGAGTTAAAGAAGAATTTGATATCATCAAGTCCAATAAAAATAAGCAGACTAAAGTTAGTATGATGAATATAAGAAGTAATTTATGGAAAGATAATCAGTATTTTCCGTTAAGCCCCATGACTTTCATAGTCAGCCACAGGGAGGTTGGGATAAGCTTATATAGCCATCACTGTAATGGTGTAACCTCAACTGCAGATAAGCTGTTTGTCCTATCAGTAATTAGTTACAGAAAGAAAGGAGACCTGACCACAACAAATACATGCAAAATGAAGAAAAAGAAAACAAAAACAAATCTGTCATATTGTTGACATGTACAAATCTATAACCAACTAAAAGAAAAAGGCATGTCAAATGTTGAATTTGACTAACCCATAGATGCGTCCATACACTTATGTCTTATCTGCTCTCAACAATTAGTTATTACCTGTGAACAATATCCATAAGTACAAGCAGACCAAGCTCGTGAGCTTTATCTATCAGAGACTTCAGATCATCAGGGGTTCCACAGCGGCTGCTAGGTGCAAAAAAATTGGTGACATGGTACCTGCACCACAGAAATACAAAATTTCAGTATTTTTAAAGAATGTCAACCGCTCACAAACAAGTACCACATGTAGCACTGCCTACCAATCCATTTGTTTCAACAGAAATACATCTTCCTGAAAGATAAAACTGTATAGATACAGTTGGAGCATATGTTAATAGAACAATACCCAAAGCTAGCATAGTAGGAGTGCTCTTGAATAGCCATAAGCTGAACAGCATTGTAACCAAGCTTCTTAATGCGTGGAAGCACATCATCTCTGAATTCAGCATATGAGTTAATTTTGCCCTCCTGCAACTCAAAGTTAATAGTACTGTGAGGGTAGAAATTTAATAAATGATAGGAAATCAAAAGGAAGAAGAGTCTATGACAGCTCTGTGGCACAGTAATCTCCTTGAACTCTAGATCATTTCAAGTGGATAATTTTAAAGTACAAAAATAAATAAATAAATAGCCACTTGATGCTGAAATATAGAAATTTAAAAAGCAGATTTTGATCTACAGCACATCTCCAAGTGTTGGCCTAAAGTGAGGCTTACTAAAAAGAAGAATTTTTAAAAAGTACAAGAACATAATAATTTGCAACATAAGCTAGAAGGTTAACAATGCACACCGGGCTACTCATTCCAACATGTGCCTCATAAATGCGAAGTGATTTTGGTCTCCTCGGCTGAGAATGTTGAAATACATACTTTTCCTGAAAAGAAGTGTATGCGAGTATCATTAGCCCGTTGAAGAGTGGAACAGTAATACGAAAAATGAACATGTAAATGAAGCAGATCTCTCTTAACTACTTCATAATTTTAATGCAACTGTAACCTATTCATAAATCAATGAATCAGTATAAGAATCCTAGGAATCATTAATCACTTGGGCATCACAAAGGTTTGCCCAACTTTGATTCAATCCTATGGTTTAAGTTCTATCTTACCGCAACCTTTCTTTTACCCAGAGCCCTTGGAATCCCTACCGGTATAAAGCATAATTTAATTTTTTTTCGAAGAACATACCTCTTCTGGTGGATCATAGTATATGCCATTGTATGGGATTTCACCTGGAGCCTGCACAGAAAACTTGATCCAAGCAGGAATTGAGTCTTTGATGCCTGAAGGAGTATCCATACGGATCTGCAATTTCACATAACATACTGAATGAATTAGACAAATTTATTGCATGGCAAAACTTGTAATTGTAGCATGCCTTGTAACGATTGTCTCATTCTACACATAAATTTCTAGAAGAGAACAAATTAGAAAAGAATGTGTATAACCAAACTCCCTTTTGAGATTTTCACTAGGGACAAGTAAATGGTCAAATTAGTAAAGGATTACTTAGGAAAAAATAAGTCTTCTTTTTCTTTGCTGGATTATGAAGTATTACAATAATAGAGAAAAAGACAGAAAAACCAGACTTACAATTATCCACAATAAATATTACCTTCACTCGAGAACCATGTGGAATCGAAGGTGAGCCATCTGCATTGTTTGGCAAAAAGATCTCCCAGACTCCAAATTCATTCTGTTCAGATATGGTACATGAGCAATGTTGTTGTAAAAAACAGTAATCATGTGGCTTGATGTAATTCATTTATTCACATCTTGGCATTACCACTGCTAAAGTTCCAAAAACATACCCGAGTCATCACATCTGCATTTGTGTTCCAATTGTTGAAATCTCCAATCAGTGATGCTGACTGAAAAAGCCAACGAAAAAAAAGGCAACCATGAGACCAAACTTAATAAGGTACCTAAATTAGTCAAATAAAACCTTCCATCAAATAACAAGATACTGAGTACAACAAAATAAGCAGGAAAGGATCTTAGTAGGCACACTGTGTCTAGAATTGTTGATCTCAATAAGTCACCCTCATACAGAGAATAACTAACGGTAAAAAGTAAAATTCTTGAAACACCAAACAAGGCAAACGAACCTTTGCTCCAGGAGCCCACTCCCTATAAGTGATACCTTCCGCACTGAAAAACCAGTAGAGATAATAATGAGCATTAAAGATTGCCAATAATAATATAGGGGTTTTAAACCAAAAACTACGGAAATTATTATGAAAATTGAAAGGAACCCTAAAAGCAAAAACAACGAAAGCTATTACCCGCGGAATAAATACAAAGACGTAAACAAGGACAATAATTACCAAACAAGGTAGTAAAGGGCACGGCCAGAGAAACGTGGACGAGAGCATATTTTGACTATATTAGAAGAATTATAACGAGTGAAATCGCCAATGGTAACACAATATTTAGTATAACACCAGTAGATGCAGTTCGAAACAGTCAAATTGCAAAGCTTTTCTCTCGTCTCCTCTACCTGACCTTATACACCTCCCTATTAGCATATTTACCTATTAAGTTCTGTTCAATAGTAAAAAAAAAAAAAAAAAAAAAAAAGCAACCAAAAATGTTCTTGTACGTATTCAATGTTGTAAACTAGTAAAAAAACACGGAAAATGATTGGACTCCAGCAGATAAAAGCAAAAAGTAATACCTGCGTGTGAAACCAAACTTCTCATAGCCACGAGAAAACACCTCTAAACCGCCTTCGCACTTGTCAATCTGCTCACGCAGCCTTTTGTATTGTCCATAACTGACCATAGCACAACGAAATCACTTAAAGCCTTATTAACCTAATTTGGATATAAGCAAGCATGAAGAATTTGTAACTGGAAAAAGGAAAAAGAACGAAACATAATTCAATGCACAAAAGGAGCAAAAAGAATCTCGCACTTGCAACACCAACCAGCTAGCAGCCATGAACCCTTTTACTCAAAAGGGGTAGCAACGTTAATCAATTTATTTGATCTTTTTTCAATTTTAGGCAATCATCCATACTTGTATATGTATTATTATTATAAATAAAATATGGAAGGGCATCATACCGGTAATCAAGATGATCACGGTGACCCACCAAAAGTGGATCTATCTCATATATCTTTTGCCCCTTGCCAGGCGGTGGAATTGTCTTTCCCTTAGCTTTGCCTGTAGCAGTACTTGCTGTAACTTCTAAGGGACGAGGTACGTCCTCAACCTTGGCTTCAGCATCATCAACATTGTCCACAACTAATGAAGGGACATCCTCAAGCTTCTCTTCATCTTCCATTACTACATTATCTACATCCTCAATCACCTAAACAAAAATTATACAAGAAATTATTCCCAAGATGTCACACAGAAATTGAAGGCATAAAACATAACTGGTATGCACATAGATGGGTATCATAAACCTGAGGATCCTCTGAAACTGTACTCGTAGCTCCCAATTGCTCCGTCAAAGACGAAGAGCCATCACTCTGGCTGTCCGGAACAAGAATTTTCTTCGATGCAGCAACTGCTAAAGACGGCAAATCAGAATCACACGAAGACTTTCCAGCAAAGATCTTCCCTACAAACAAGCATCAATTTAGCTTAACACCCACACAACAAAACATCGAATAACAAGTACGCAATCGTGATAAAACAATGACCTTTTTTAAAAAATTTCAATTCTTTTCAACAAAAATTAAATTCAAAACTAGCAGCCATAGCAAGCAAGCACAACATTACTGTTCCAAGCTTCCAAAAAAGCTCACGGCATATCTACGTAAGCTCCATTTCCAAGACACTGACCACTAACCACCGATCTTATCCACGCATAACTTCAAATTTACTAAAATTAAAAAATATACCATAATAATTAATTACGGAAAAATTAACAGAAAATCGAAGCAGCCGATTGAAACACAGAAATAGAACTCGAATATCAATTTTTCGAAACCAAAGCGAAAAACGAACAAAAGAAGAGAGAGAGAGAGGGAGAGATAGAGAGAGAAAGGGAGAGGGAATACGAGAGAAGGAGGTGTTGGAGAGGAAGAGAGAGAGGCCGCCGGAGGTCCTCCGATCGCCAATAAAACTGGCATGCGAGGTGTAGGCAGAAGGCAGAAGAGGGAAGCGAATCCCCGAGAGAGTCGAGACCATTTCTCCTTCCTCCCTTCGTTATCAGACCGATGGAAGCGCGCGAGAAGGATCGATCGATCTCCAAGAACGTTTCGTTCTGCGGAGGAGTCCCGAAGCTCGTCTCCCGGGAGAAACGTGAGTTGAGGTGAAGCAACACAGATATCGGAGTGCCAGAGTGACTAGAGTTTTTTGTGTGGGTTGATTATCAAGGCGCCCGATGCCACGTGTGCAGTTGCGAGTTGCATCGGGATGGGTGGGTGGACCCAGTCTGCTTCTCCTCTCGTATTTTCGATCGTCCATCGTGGTTGGAACTTTATTTATTTATTTATTTATATTTTTGATATTTTTATTTTTTTTGGGAATTAAAATTTAAAATAATAAAATAATGAGGGGATGTACGTTGGACTGTTGGGGGAGGATGAGAAACGAAAGGCTGTCGGGGGTGAAAGGGGATATACTTTCGTGAAATTTTATATCCGAATCCAATCAAATAAATAACCTTTCTATAGTCATAGAACCCAAATAAAAGGTTCCTTTTGTGATGCTACTTTTAGGTGAATATTTTTGTTATTTTCACATAGGTTACATTTTTATTGGTATCTAATAATTCAATTCTTAGTTAAATTATCATCGTGAAATGCTGTAATTGTTATAACATAGTCATAGTCCTTTGGGCTATGCACCCAGTAAGTTGAATACAATTATCACTCTTGATTTAGGATTGAAGTCGGAAGCCATGGAAGATGTCGGATTGTGATGGGATTGGGTTTAGCCTAAACGATGGTGGAGTTACCATTATCCTTTGGGGTGTGCTATCCACACCCCCTTTTTACTTTTCTTACACTCATTGTTAATTTATGTCATTTGACATTCTTCAATTTATCTTATCCGATAGTCGAAAATTAAAAAGATATGAGCGAAGTAAAAAAGGGTGTGATATCAAAAGGGGTGTGTGGATATCACACCCCTATCCTTTTTGTAGTGACGAATCTTTTATGTGTTCCTACTAAGGGTTTAGAGGGTATATGGCACTTGGATGTCCGGAGGATGTGCAACGGCGACATTAATTAAACCTTGTATTTTGTTAATGTCTAATAATTTCCAGGAATTGTCTTGGAATTTGGTATCGATTTCTCTCTTTAGGCGAGTTTGCTAGTTTGATTGCTCTCTTGGGGGGGGAGTTGCTTGATTTTAATTTTCTTTTTGGTATGCTACCTCTTTTGGATCTATGGGTGAAAGATTGAGATGTTAAATTTGCTAGATCTACATTACTTGTGTTCTAAAATTGTGACAGTAATTAAATGATGTGAACGATCTATGAACATTAGATTCCTTATCCAATATATGATTTGAAATTTTGTTCTCACATGCTTAACCCGACGTCATCACCAATCTATTTTGCTCCCGTACATCACATGGCATGCTTTATCAAATAACTCCTGTTTTTTTTTTTTTTCATTAGTGGGTCTGGTGATAAAGTAATTTCCCGGAACGCAAAGTACAGCACATACATGATCTATTTCCGTCCGGCCCTTTTATAGCCTTTACGTGACTCTGTGTCTCCCTCTCTCTCTCCTCTTTCTCTCTCTAACAAAAGTCACTTTGTTGGCCTCTCTCCTCTTTCTCTCTCTAACAAAAGTCACTTTGCTGGCCTTTGTTTTCAACTAGGACGATTCTCTTCCTAATCTATTCTCATTTTCTCTTCTTCTACTTGAACGGTTATGGTTAAATTATATCAATATCTTATATTAATTTTTTTATAGAAACAATAAGATAAAAAAACAAAGTGTGAGAAGAGAGGAGAGAATCCTGCTCCTGTTTTCAGTTCAAGTACAAAAATGGACTGCAACTCTGCTCAATTGTGTCGTGGTGTATATGAAAGGAACAATCCTCACATATACATAGCCTTTTGACCGAATCACGTTCGCCCGTTAAATTCCCTGAATTCTCGAGCGGACTTCCAACCGCTCTATAATTTCTAATATACAAGACAATAGCTTGATGCAACAACCAAACCTTTTCGGGAATTTCAGTGCTATTTAAGCAACAAAGTTTCTAGTTTACAAGCTTGACATGTGCAGAAAAGACAAACACAACACGAATCGTTCAGGCAAAAACTTCAAACAAATTATATCGTTACAATTGATGCACTTAAACAATTTATCAGCTCTACGGTTCTAGTACTAGCTCATTAGGATCCAATTCATCCGTTGATTATACGCTTTTACCAAATTTTGCTATCAAATAGATACTTTATTATGAGTATAGTATATGACAATGTAAGTATGTACCCCAGATTTGAAACTAGTTTGTCAACGCATCTGTATCGCGGACTATTTTCATAGAGGGGAGCACAACTGCAGCCACTGGTCTTTCCGCCATACCCTAATTAAACACTAACACTAGAAACTAGAAACTAACACAAATTACAAAAACTAATACTCTCCCCAAGACCTTCTAATATGATTTGCAGTAGTATTGAAAGTTGGTTCTTTCTCTATCTCCTTTGGAAGTTGAGGAACTTGATGCCATAGGCAAACACAAAGAAGAAAAGAAGAACCCAGCCCACGTGTGCGGCGGCGACGGCCGGAAGGAAGTCATACTCAAAACCAAAGTCATCTTTCAGGAACTTCTTCAATGGCATGGTGCCATATCCAGGCAGGATAAGGTCAGCATTTTTGTCACCCACTTGGGATGTCACAAGGCCATAAAGTGTCCAGGCCACAGGGGAAGCCCAATAGTACCACCTCCACCAGATTGGTATTTGCTGCAAACACAATAGAAATTCAAGGTTAATTTTTGAACTATGGACTTTCATGTAGTGAGGTTAAATGAAAGCAATGTGCATCGACCGCATATCTACTTGCATACAGTTTTGTTAGAAGTGCTTCTCCAGAAAACGCTTCTATGAGCTAGAAGCTAAGGTTTTCTACCAAATGCAGTTAGAACAATGTTTGATAGTCAGAAACCGCTTTTATCTCTTCTAGAAACAATCTCAAATAGGCCCTTAATTTTGATATGACGTACCGGTCTTGGAATGAGGAAGCCGGAAAACAAGTTCCAGAAACTGAGGAAGAAGGGCATGACAATGGCAGCAATCTGGTGGCCCGGAGTCAGTGCAACCACCATCATACCGTACATCGTGAAGTAGATGAAGCACATTAGGATATAGTAGTAGAACCAAAGGAATTTTTCGACTTTCCACTCGAATCCAATCATGGAGAAGAGAAGAAGTGTATATATAAATGTTTGGATTGCAACATAGACTGTCTCTATAGCCACCTGCAAAAAACAGGGGGGAGAACTTGTCAATCAAGTAATATGATGTGTACCAAAAGGTCTCTAACAATTTGTCAAATTTATACATCACCTGAGCAAATGCATAAGGCAGTTCAGAATACATTCCGGCAGCTCTTTCGCGGTAGAAAACTGTTCTTTCAATGGCGACAACAAATCGGACCACAGAAGCATTCGTGGTTCCAAGGTAAAGCACAGCAGCATACATAGCTCCCAAAAGGTTCATTAGATCTTGCTGTTGTGCTCTGTTACAAGAAAATTTTCGTTCATGATAAATAGAGAATAACATGATTTAGTCAAATTTGCAGTTAAAAAACCAGAGCTTACGTCTGCTGTCCCTTCTGCCAGAAGATAAGACCGAATAAGACACCGATGACAATGGTCATAAAGAATCGGATGGCATTGTACTGAGGATTTCTCCAATAAGACCAATGCATTTTCCAGAAACAAGCTTTGCACTGAACCGGGAAAGGTTGAGAGTATTTGGTTGGAAAGTAGAGATCTTTGGACCCGGGAGCCGGTGTACTAAGCTCTTTGATAAGCTCCTGGTTCCTCCTAAAAGAACATCAAGAGGAAGAGTGAGAATCATAAAACTAGAAATCATAGCTTACACGAGAAAGATATTACGACACTTACTGGTAAAGCGAGGAGTTTTGGTAAATGTCTGCAAAGTCCACATCAAGTTGAGTCTCAACTGCAGGAGCAGTGACCTCAAGCATCCATGTAGCAGGATTGTAGCCATCCTTGATCTTGGGCACACCCGGGATGGCCTGTAGAGGTTAAAGATATGAGTCCAAACTGCATTAAAATCACAGGAAATGACTTCCACACATGCATTTTCTTCTTCTGCACAACTCGTTTATTTTGTCACCTGATTCTCCTTTGATTTATTCAATGTAAGACGAGAAATAAACAGGGCTTGTGCGGAAATCACTTCTCTAAAATTACCAGTGAAGGACGTACAAGAAATAAGAAGTGAAAGGAAAACTCACTTCAAAATATTCCACAAGCTTGTGAGAGTGGCGGCTGAGGGGTCCAGCATAAATGACTTGCCCTCCACGTTTCATCAAGAGTAACTCATCGAAAGATTCAAAAATATCTATGCTTGGCTGGTGAATTGTGCAGACAACAGTTCTGCCTGTGTCCACCGTGTTTCTCACAGTACGCATGACGATAGCAGCAGCCCTGGCATCGAGACCAGATGTCGGTTCATCCATGAAAATGATAGAGGGGTCAGCAACCAGCTCCACAGCTATGGTTAGTCTCTTCCGTTGTTCTGTTGAAAGTCCATCTAGTCCCGGGAGGCCAACGAGAGAATTTCTTATTGGATTAAGCTCAACCAAATCCATGACTTCTTCAACAAACATCTGTATCACCATTAAAAAGATGATTGAAAATAAGATTTCAAGATTAAATTGAAAATACGATTTAAAGTCTAGATAAGAAAGATTCCAGTGCAACATACCTTTCGTGTTTGTGTATTGACATCAGAAGCAAGACAGAGCCAGGCTGAATACAGGAGAGATTCATAGACAGTAACATGTGGGGAATGGATGTCATTCTGCTCACAATAACCGCTGACACGAGCAAATGTTTCTTGGTTCTTTGGATAGCCAGATATGTTAATGGTTCCTTCGATATATCCACCAGTCTTTCTACCTGCCAGGACGTCCATAAGAGTTGTCTTTCCAGCACCACTAACTCCTACAAGCGCTGTCAATATTCCCGGTCTAAAAGCACCACTGACATCTCGTAGCAATTGAAGGCGATCTTCTTCAACTCCATGAGTCTTCATTTCCTGGAATCAGTAACCAAAACGAGTATATTTCTTGATCGAAATGAGTATGTGAAGCATCAGGAATAAAATGTCTGAAATGAACGACTTACAGGGGGCATATCCACAAAGTAGTTCACATGGTTAAATGCAAGCGAAAGGGGTTGGAAGGGCAAAACCATTCCTTTCTTTGGTGCATGATCCGAAGCACCAGCAATTTCTGAAGAACTTTTTGCTGTCATTTCTTCACTTAACGACTTCCTTCTCTTTCCTTCACTTTCATCTTCAGCTATGACAGCTTTCGCATCCCCGAGAGCTGATGTTGGTTCCCCGAAAAGGAAAAGGAGGGTGTGTCAGCTCCGGAACTTCATTTCCGTTAACAAAAGAGAGTAAAGCTTCAAAGTGAGATGAACTTACGGTTCAGAAAAGTCAATGCTGCAATGAACAAGATGTTGAAGAGAAGAGAAAAACCAAATAGTGCTCCAATACATATCCAAAACCAGTATTCATCTGTGAAGAATCCTCTAGACTTGAGAAGGACTTTCCCGACCGTAGTTGCGTTAATTCTTGGATCTGTATTTGGCTGCAAACGAAGATGAGAATAGATTAGATGAAAGCGTTTTTATGGAACGAAAAATCTTGAACTGAAGACAATCAAACCACAGAGAGATCTTACCGCGCTCCATCTTTTGTCAAGGAATTCATTCATGACGATCGCATTCTGTCCGTACATCATAGGAGAAATGTAGTAGCCCCATAGCATCCAAGGCTCAAGGTCATCTGCATTCATAAGATAAGAAGGATAGCTTAGAAAGTGAACAATCATAAATAATTTGAAATTTTCAAGAAACTTCGAACAAATTTAAGTATGCGTTAGCTTGGTTTAATTACATTAACACGATAAGGTCAGATATAAGATCGATTACTTACTTTTGGCAACAATAAACCCTCCTAGGACAAATGCCATTAGCAAGGTAAAGGTACCGAGCGTGCTAGCAACAACTTGTGTTCTTCCAAGTGCAGCAATTAACCGAAAGAGGGACAGAGCCATCTGATGTATGCCAAAGAATGCCAAGAACTGTTTGAAAAATCTGGAGCAGTGAAAAAAAAATCGAGTGAGTTGGTGTTCCGGAAGGATATAAATTTATAAGATGGAAACTGAAAAATGTGAACACTACTATTTACCTGCTAGCAGATGGAGCAAATCCAATGGTGTAATAGGTAAGAATGATCCAAATCCCTGATTCCACGAACGAAAGTGGGATCCTGAGGACCCAAATTGGTAACCCGAAAGCCCACGCAGGATAAAACAAGAAATCCCTCTGCTTATAGAAAACAGGAAGTCTGAAAACAGGATAAAACAAGAATTCCCAGTTCCGCCATACCATTCAACATCACATTAATCAGACTGAAGAACAACGCTCCAAAAAATTTTCCTCCATTTTGTATTGTGCCCACAGGCATTTCTGTTCTAAGGAACACAGTGAAGGCAATCAAAGACATGATTGCAATCTGCGTGGTCTTGAATATGTACACAAACGAATTGCGCTTCATTAGCAGCCACTCCCTCGAAAAACATGCCTTGAACAATTCCCAGTTTGAAATGCCATACTTATCTGTGACCAATGCAGCCGGATGAGCTCTGGACTTGTCGTAAGGAACCCCGAGATCAGCTGCAAGTTGCTGGCCACTCCGAAAAGAGCTGAAGGCCTCCACGAACTCAGGAACCGAGATATATCTGTAGGGCTGGCTTTTTTTTAACCAATATTGTTCTTGGTCCTTCTTGGATGTCACCTCTTGCAAAAAATCGGCAACTCCTTTCCTCTCTGGGCACTTGAATCCCACGTGTTCGAAGAACTCGAGGACACTCTCGCGTGGACCTTGGTACACAATCTGTCCTTCCGAAAGCAGGATTAGGTCATCGAAGAGCTCAAATGTCTCCGGCGCGGGCTGCAGAAGAGAGATGACCATGGTTACATCCATTATGTGAACCAATTGCCGTGTGTATCTGCATATCTGAAAAGTTGTGGAACTGTCTAACCCTGTTGATATTTCATCCATCAGAAGAACCTTTGCTGGTCCTACCAACATCTCCCCTGCACATTGTTCAAGCAATTAGTTCCTAAACCATAATTATAAGAAGATTTGATTAACAAAATTAACAACCTGGTGTGAAAAAATATACCGGTGGTCACGCGCTTCTTCTGGCCACCGGAAATACCCCTTCTCATATCATTACCAACCATGATATCAGCACAGATATCCAATCCAAGTATCTGTCAAAATTTCTATACTAATTAGTCAGATTTTCCAAGAATCATAATCCAAAAGAGAATTAAGGGACATAAATAAACAGGAGCACACGGAAAATGTTTGTCTTAAAAAATGAAGGCAATTACGAACCTTGAGAACATAATCTGTGACCAAACTAGTCTTCTGGCCTGAGACTGAGGTGGCCTTCATGAATGCATCAATCTCGGGGTCAGGCTTGATTCCGGCTTCTTTCTCTCTTCTTGAGAGTTCAGCCAGCATTTGGTATCTAGTTCCGACACCCAAACATCGTGCCGAGAAATCCAACGTCTCTCTCACTGTCATTTCTCCATAGTGAAGATCATGCTGACTAATGTAAGCACATGTTCTTTTTGGAACAAACTCATTCGGTTCATGGCCACAATATGTGATTTTCCCAGAAACCTGATCACCATATTCTAAGTAATCAATAACAAAGCCTAATTATGCAAACCAATTAAACTGTTTAGAGAGAGAGAGAGAGAGAGAGAGAGAGAGAGAGAGAGAGAGAGAGAGGAGAGAATCTCACTCTTAGATCATCATCAAGCTTTCCCGCAAGTGCTAGTAACAAGGTTGTTTTGCCTGCACCTGGAGGACCCAAAAGTAGGGTCATCCTGGAAAATTATCATGTCAGTTAACTGTCGAGAGCATTCACCCATGCACTCGAGGTCCGGAGTTCGACCTCCCATCCCCAAAACATAACTATACAGTTGATGAAATGAAAGGACAAATCAAAATTACTTACCTATATAGAAAACAAGAGATTACCCAAAAAACTGAAATATATATTTTTTTTGTTTCTGAAATCTGCAAATCAACCACCAATTCCTTACAGTAATTGGAAAAGAAAAGGACTTGTAATCTCATACCTGGAAGGTCTGACAATTCCACTGACGTCTTTAAGTATCTGGATCTTTCTCTTTTTTGATGGAGCAAGCTTAATTAATCCCAGAACACTCTGCATCCCACAAACAAACATCTTGAAAAATCATTAAAAATGACAGAAAATTACAAATTGAAGGAAAAAAAAAGTTCCTTCACATAAACTAGTCTTAAAAAAAATGGAAAATCTGAAGAAATCAAACCTCAATAGTGTTTAAGGTAGCACTGAGCAGAGTAGGCAGTGCTCTGCTCCCAACATACACATCTCCTTCAATCGACAAATTCTCTTATCGAACTTCAATCTTCGGAATTTCAATCCCCACTCTACAAAATTCACAGAAGTAACAAAAACCCAAATAAAAAAACATAAAAAAGATCATTAAAAAGGCAAAAGATTATCATTCCTTGAAGGAAAAAAAAAACACTTGGGTTTTGAAGACAAGGTTTCGTAGAGTTGAGTAGGGCAGTGTGACCAGCCCATGCACCCGAGTTTGAATCCCGTCTGCAGATTAGAGTAGTTCAAAATATCGTTTTTCCAAAAAGAAAAGAAAGAAAGAGTCTCAAACCTATCGGTTCTGTCTCTAAGTCTTCTCAAGAACTTTTCGTTATCATCTTCCACAACCTTGAGTATACTCTCCATCAACTGCTTCTTGTCCTGCATTCCCAGCCTCGTCACGTCCACCTCATCAGTCACCACCTTCCCGTTATCCAGCAGCTGCCTCAGCATCCCTCTTTTCAACCTGTCATACGTCGGCAGCCGTTGGATTGCCGCCCACCGCAGCTCCTCCTCGTCGTCCTGCCGCCTGCTTCTGTTGAACACATCCGGTGGTGCCTGCCACACTTCCCGGAAACTCGTGGACGCCCAACTCCGCTCGCTCCCCGACCCCCAGCTCCTCTGGCTTGTCGACCGAGCCATATCGTCCTCCGCCAAAGCCGCCGCCATTTGATCTAAATTCAGCACAGCTTTTGCTTCTGCATTTATCGAGTATTGGCCACCTTTGTTAGGAAAACCGTGTCAAAGGTAGCATGTGTGACACAGTACGACAATATGTTATCCTCCAAGATGTTGCACAGAAATTGACTATGCTACAGCGTTCTGCACTCCCTCTAAAACCCTTAATTTGAAAGCATAAAACATAACTGGTATGCAGTGGATGCAAATTTCTTTTCTCTTGTTTTTGTTTTTGTATAAAATTGCACCCACAAAACAATTAATATTTTAGGGTCAAGGCCAAGAGCCTCACGCGCCCACGATGAATGAGGGGCTTTGGCCGAACAACCTCTGATGTCAAAGTTAGAGGGGTGTATTCAATTGAGAATTTGAGAGACTTTAATGGATTTATAAATCCATGGATTTTTATGGAGTTTATTGATTTGTAGAGATTCCATATAAAATTTTGATTCAATTCCCTCGAAATCTCATGGGAAGATGTGAGATTTGTGGATGCTTAAAATACATTACGAATTCTCTCTAATTCCTCAACTTTCTCAAATTCTTTAAAATCAATTTCTAATTGAATACACCTGGAATATTATAAACTTCTTTAAAATCCTAATTGAATACACTCGGATTTCTAAGGATTTTAATAAACTATCTTAAAATTCTAATTGAATACACCTTGAATTTCAGAAAATCACTTAAAATCCTGATTGAATACCCCTAGATTCATTAAAAGAATTAAAATCCCTCAAAATCCCAATTGAATACACCCCCCTTAGAATTTAGAGAAAAAAATGTTTAGAGAGTTTTTGAAATTTTGCAAGAGTGTGAACCTCCCTTTTTGGAGAAAATGGGGTAGCTTATATAGAGTATGGCCAGTCCCCTTTGGAGAAAAGGTGGCCGGCCTTTGGGATGTTTTTGGGTGTTATTTGGTGATTTAATTAGCAATTAATATATTGATTAGGAATAAATATATTAATTGGCTAATTAACATAATAAAAGGAATGTTTTTGGGAGGTTATGGAATAAATAAAATAAATAACTAATTGATTAACTGAAAAAAAGGTAAAATATATGGAATGAAATAAATTTTGAGAGTTACCTTGTAGAAGGGATTTGATGAGATATGTTTTGAATTGTTACCTATTTTGGGCACTTTTGATTTAGTTGAATGATGATTGCCCGCTGCTTGCGCGTAGAAATCCCGTTGTACCTCAAGGGTATTTTTGTTCTCTTTTGTCTAAAGATGCTCCACAAAAGGTATCATAAACCTGAGGATCCTCTGCAACTGTACTCGTAGCTCCCAATTGCTGCGTCAAAGACGAAGAGCCATCACTCTGGCTGTCAGGAACAAGAATTTTCTTCGATGCAGCAACTGCTAAAGACGGCAAATCAGAAACATACGAAGACTTTCCAGCAAAGATCTTCCCTACAACAAGCATCAATTTAGCTTAACACACACACAACAAACACATCGAATAACAAGTACGCAATCATGATAAAAGAAATCATTTTTAAGCTCACACATTCATCTCTTAAGCACGAAACCCACTAAAACAATGACCTTTTTACAAAATTCCAATTCTTTTCAACAAAAAATAAATTCAAAATTGCTACCAGCCATAGCAAGCACAACATTGCGTCCATATAATTCGCATCGAAATCGATATAGTATTCTTCCTCTTCAAAAGCATAAGTCTCCATTACCGTTCCAAGCTTCCAAGAAAGCTCACGGCATATCTACGTACGCTCCATTTCTAAGACACTGACCACCAAATAACAATCTACTCATAACTTCAAAATTGGTAAAACTAAAAACAATATAATAATACGAATTATATACCAAAAAAATTAATTAATTACGGAAAAACAAACAGAAAATCGAAGCAGCCAATTGAAACAGAGAAATCGAACTCGAACATCAATTTTTCGAAACAAAAGCGAAAAACGAACAAAAATAATAAAATAATTAGGGGGTGTACGTTGGAGGAGGATGAGGAACGAAAGGTTGTTTGTGGATGCAATTTTTTTTCTTCTTGATCTTGGATAAAATTGCATCTACAAAACAAATAACACCTTAGGTCAAGGCTAAGAGCCTCACGCGCCCACGATGAATGGGGGGCTTTGGCCGAAGAACCTCCGATGCCAAAGTTAGAATTTAAAGAGAAAAATGTTTAAGAGTTTTGGAGAATTTTAGCAAGAGTCAAGACCTCTCTTTTTGGAGAAAATGGGGTAGCTTATATAGAGTATGGCCGGTCCCCTTTGGAGAAAAGGTGGCCGGCCTTTGGATGTTTTTGGATGTTATTTGGTGATTTAATTAGCAATTAATATATTGATTAGGAATAAATATATTAATTGGCTAATTAACATAATAAAAGGAATGTTTTTGGGAGGTTATGGAATGAATAAAATAAATAGCTAATTGATTAGCTAAAAAAGGGAAAATGAGGTAAAATATATGGAATGAAATAGGTTTTGGGAGTTACCTTGTAGAAGGGATTTGATGAGATAGGTTTTGAATTGTTACCTATTTTGGGCATTTTTGATTTAGTTGAAGGATGATTGCCAGTTGCTCGCGCGTAGGAATCCCATTGTACCTCAAGGGTATTTTTGTCCTCTTTTGTCCAAAGATCCACATGTCGCCTTGTGATTATTTTTGACTCTACAAATGCCCCCACACTTGTTGGACTGCTCGCAGAAAAAGGCAACAGGGGTAGAGATTTTCTTGCATTAGGAAACTTTGAATTATTTCCTATTTTGATGCTGATTCTCTCTTTTAATAGGAAATTAGATCCTTCTAGGAAAATGAAATAAATTTCTCTCAAAGCCTACTTAAGTCCACCTTAAGTGGATTATTAAATCAACTTTGGAGAGCAATTTATTCTACCTTACAAGAGGGAGAGAGCTTAGAGGATATTTGTTCCCCATCCTCTAGCAATCTTCCACATCTTGCTCATGTAAAGGATCGTCTTTCTTTGCTTGCTTTGTCTTCTCGTTGCTTCTAGGTAAGAAAAAATTACTTTTCTTGTCTTCTTGATTTTTTTTATGCCTTGGGGTTTGAAATTGTCTCGACAAGGGTCGAGGAGATTTGAAAAATGACTTAGAGAGGCTGCGGCACTGTTGCGGTGGGTAGTGCTGCAGTCTGGGCCTTTGTGCCTGGGCTGTGAGGGAGGAAAAGGTGTGGGTGCGCCTGCCCCCTGTCAGCTGAGCTGGGCCGCAAGGTCCTTGGACCGAGAAGAATGATGGGGGAGTCAGCGCAGGCTGGGCTCCCTGCTTTCCCATTTTTTTTTATTTTTAAAGAAGGCTGGGCTCGGGCCCATGCCTGAGGAAAAATAAAGGTGAGGCCGAGTGCCTATTTTGGGCCTAGAAGCCTATTGAGCTTTTTTTTTTTTTTTTTTTTTTTTTTTTTTAACAACCCTCTAATGACTCTTCCTTGTACTTTTTGTAGAATTCCTTCAAGTATGTCTTCCTCGAGCCACAAGAATGATGATGGTCTGCCGCCATTGTATCGTCAAGGTGGATCTTTGAGCAAGGTTGGCTATTTCAAAGCTGCTCACTTCAAGATTAGCTCTGATGATTTGTTTAGAGACTTTCTTGAGGCGTATTGGCATGCCATTCCGTCGGGAGTGCGTGTGAAGCGAGTTAAGGATGGCAGCAGCTAGGAACCATGCAGCGGAACTCGGAGAGCCATCAAGTTCCACCCCTACTATTTTGTGTTAGGGTTTACTTTTCCTATGCCGTGTTTCTTCCAAGAAACGCTCTGCTCCATGAGATGTGCCCCCGCCCAATGTTCTCCGAATGCGGTCCGTGTGATGGTGGCATTCCACAATCTAAGCCAATTCTTTGACTTAGATATAACCGTCAACAAATTTTGGTACTTCTTTGACATAGGTCACATTGATGGAGTTGGGCAGCTGCGATCTTGCCATAGGCTTTTTGATAATTCGAGCAAGGGAGATCATGACTGGGCCAAGAGACTTTGGAGATAAGTGGAGAATGAGAGTCTGATTCTTCCCCCGAGCTGCATGTACCAACGGTCTTCATATCTGGTAAGCAGGCTGCTTAATCGTTTTGGCTGCTTTGCTTTAGTGCCAAGCTACTCTTCAATTTTTTGATTGTCTTCCGCTGTTTTTGAAGATTCGGAATTCTGCTCCACTCTTAAGGCTTCTCCAAACATGAAAAAAATGCATGTTGCTCTAGGTATCCCTTCCGAGTACCATAAATGGCGTTGGCTGCTTAGTCCTCTTCATAGGGAAAAAAATAGGAAACCCCCGAGAGAGGAGATAAAACGAATCAAGGCTGAGGCGTTGACTCGTCCTATCATTGTGGTGGAGCCTGTTACAAATAAAGGTGGGAAAAATAGACCTTTCTCGCCTAGCCAGGAGACTCCTGCTGAGAAGAAAATAAAGACTTCTTCCACTGCTCGTGAAGGTTCATCAGCTGCTTCCAAGCTTGTGATTAACTTGACTTCCTCTAAGGGTGAGAAAGAAAAAACTGCTAGATTTGTGCCGGTAACACCTATTGCTCTGAAGGCTGCTAGCTCGATTGCTGAAAGGATTGCCCAACGTAGAAGTTCCTCCATGCCTCCGGTGCCAAAGTTTGTGCCAAAACGTTCGTTTAGAGCTAAGTCTGGCTCGCCTTTGGAGAGGCTTGCTACTCTGAAGAGTGACAAGGTGCCCCTGCTTACTAAAGTGGCGCCAAAACCTATTTCCTACGCTGTTGCGACCAACTCATCTGCTAATAAGAAGGAAACTGCTCGTGCATGCAGGCTTGAAGAATCTACCAAGACTGTTTCTGGGGAAGTTGCTGAGATTTGCGCGCTTTTGAAGCTAGATCTACTTGAAGATATGGATATATGTGCCAAGTTTGTTGATGGCGTCAAGGAGATTGTTGGTCCGGGTTTTTTCGCGAAGCATACATCCGAGTATAGGAAGACTGCTCTGCTAGCCATGATGCAGAAAACAACAATTCTGGCAGCTGAAGAAATTGGAATATGAGTTTGCTGTTTTAAAAGGATCTAACATTTATGCCCCCACTTCTCTGCAGCTTGAGACCGCTCGCCAAGAGATCATGGATTTGAAGACTAGGTTTGATGCGATCCAAGTATGAAAGTGTAGAGAAGGAAATCGAGTGTTACATACCTTAGATTCAAGATCTTAAACGTTCCATCTATGAATTCCGCTCCGCTGCTTATGCAAAGGATGAAGAACTGATCGCTGCTTACAACCAAGTGATTCACTTTAAAAAGGTTGTTGATAGGTTTGAGCTTCAAGTGTTAGAACTTCAAAGTGCTTTGAAGATCAACGACAATCTAAAGAAGAAAGTTAAGGAGTTGCAGCGGGTTTGTGCTTGCCTCTTTGAGGATAATGAGCAGTTGAAGGGTTCGAGGCTTCGCTTACTTAGAGTCAAGCTGATTTCTACAAGCTGGGTTATGTAGATCATCTCTATGGGCGACCGTCTGACTTTGAGTTTTCTAGTAAAGACTTTGAAACCTTCTCTATTTCTCCAGAAGACTTGCTCGCCTTTACTTTTAAGTCTTCTATCGGTGAAGTAGTTGAAGAAGTTGGTGCCTAGTATGGGGTAGCCAAGGGTAAAGCGCTGGATGATGCCGCTGCTGAGAACATCAAGGCTGCTGAAGGTGTGGCGACCGAGTAGTCGTGAGATGTCAAAGCTACCGAGGAGTAGTCTTCTAGGTAGTCTTTAGGATTTTCTTTGTTTTCCTTTGTTGCTTTTGCTTGAACTTTTTCGGTCATTGCTAGTTGTTTATTAATTTTGCTAGAAAATTTAATAAACTTGCTTTCTTCACTTTTCTCCATCTTCCCTTCTTTTTGTCTATGCCTTAACCTTTAGACCTTATAGACCAGTGGCAGGCGTGCTACTTTTCTATGAACAGACAGGCCTGCGTAGCCTACGCAGCAGTATGTGTTGGTGTAGAACTTTTGTAGAGTTGTTAGCCATAGGGTTGGCAGCCGGATGCCTTACTTACAGAAGTAAACGAATCTCGTTATCATTAAGTTGTTAACCTTGGCTTTTTCCAATTACGTGGGTTATGTAGCAAGTATCACAACACTTTAGAACTTGGTGTAGGTTGTTTTGTGCTTGGCAGAGGTAAAGCTTATTGACTATGTAGCATGTCGGCCGTGGATAAACCTTCATATATGCACACTAGCTTGTTTAACCTCTTTCACAAGAATGTGCAGTTGTATAAGTCTAGCGTGGTTTTACTCCTCGAAGGGCAAGCCGTAGGCAGTCTTCCGGAAATCGTAGGCTACCTTAGTGCACTTGGTAGCAGCTTTAGGTTTCCAGGGCAGCCATCTGTAGGGTATACTGCGTAATGTGCCCCATTTGTCTCTAGGGCCTGGTTCCCCGCAGATTAAGCCAAGAGACCCAAAATCCTTCAATTAGCTAAGCCTTGAAAAAAACCATTGTGGCTACTTCTAGGAATCCCAGCGCAAGCCATCATGCATCTAGTTATAACAGGGCAACCAGGCTCATCCATGTTTGGATATTCGAAGTGTTGAGTTTATCCTCTCGCTTTGGAGATCATGATTGCTCCCTCAGGGGGTGCAATTCCTGCGGTGAGTCCCAAAAAAAGGTGCGATCTTCTTTTGAAGTGCAGGAGAGATAAGTTGTTGTAGACATGTAGTCGAGCCAAGTTGCAAATTACTTCTGAATTCTTTATTGAAAAATGAACGAATAACTTAGTTATAAAAGAATGCATGACAACTGGATAGTCATCGACTTACGAAGTGATGCCCGTTGAGTTGCTTGAGTCTTCGGGTCTTGATATAGTGGGAAGTTACACATGGTATTTCCTCAAATTGTAGGTGTTCCATTGCTTCTCTATCTCTTTGTCATTCATGGTGGTGAGGGTATAGTTACCCTTGCCGCCTACTCTGTTGATCTTGTACAGACCTTCCCAGATGGAATCCATCTTTTTCGAGCCTTCCTTGCGGGCAGTGATGAAGGCATTTCTTAGGACTAGATCTCCGGGTTGAAACTGCCGGATCTTGGCTCTTTTATTGTAGCTGAAAATGAGCTATTACTGGTAGGTTACGATGCGGATGATTGTTTGCTCGCGTCTCTCCTCTGCCAAATCTAAGTTTGTGGCCATCTCTTTGTTGTTTTGCTCAATGCTTGGCAATAGAGTGTTGATGCTTGGCATGATAATGTTGGGATGAATGATTGCTTCCAAACCAAATGCCAAAGAAAAAAGAGTCTCACCGGTTGCTTTTCTTTTGGTGATGCGATATGCCCATAAACATCCGGGGAGTCCATCTGGCCATTTTCCCTTTTTGTCGGTGAGGGATTTCTTGAGGCAGTCGAGGATCATCTTGTTGGATGCTTTGGCCTGCCTATAGCCTTAATGATATCTTGGCATGGACATGTGTTGATTAATGCCGTACTTTTGGAAGAACTTTGCCAAATCTTTTCCCACAAATTGTGGGCCGTTGTCAGTGACGATGGACTGAGGGATGCCAAATTGGCAAATGATGTTCCTCCATATGAAGCGCTTTATGTCCATCTGAGTCGTGGTCGTCATGGGCTCTGCTTCTACCCATTTGGTGAAGTAATATGTTGCCACGATCATCATGCACCTGCCCCTAGTAGCAGGTGGCATAAGCCCTACCAGGTCGCCCACCGCATGAATGGCCAATGACTCGTCTGCGGGTGTAGCTCGCTGACAGGCAGTGCTGGTACCTGTTTGTAGCGATGGCAACAATCGCACTTTCATACTAACTCCTTAGCATCTTGGTGTATGGTAGGCCAACAGTAGCCTGCGTTAAGAGCATTTTGTGCTAAGGATCGGCCTCCGGAGTGATTCCCACAAGCGCATTCGTGGATTGAGCTTAGAACCTTCAAGTCATCGGGAGGTGCTAGGCATCACAGATGCAGTCCGGTGTAGGATCTTCGGACAAGGATGCCATTCCACATATAGTAGCGTGCCGCCTTGATTTAGAGCTTCATTGACTCCAATCTTTCGGTGGGTAGTGTGTCGTTGACCAAGTAGTTTATAATAAAACTTTGCCAGTTGGGAGTTACACTAACCTGTGACACTTCGGCTGTCGACTCCATCTCTATGCTTGGCTTGTCTAGATATTCCACCGGAATAAAGTGTTTAAATTGGTGGTCGAAAGCAGAGCCTAAACCGGCTAGTGCATCTGGATGGGCGTTATCTGCTGAGGAACTTGAGTGAGAGTGTAAGTCTGAAATGTCTCAAGCTGCTGACGTACTTTCTCTAGGTATTGCACCATCTTTGGATGTTTTGCCGTATATTCCCCAGTAGCCTGATTGGTGATTAGTTGGGAATCAGAATGAATTGCAAGCTTCTTCACCGCCAAGTCTTTTGCCATTTAGAGGCCTGCCAATAAAGCCTCGTATTCTGCTTCGTTATTGGATGCTTTGAAGCCTAAAGTGATCACCTGCTCGAGCATTGAGCCGTCTGGGGTAACAATGACCACGCCTGCCCCTGAGCCTTTGTAGTTGGATGCGCCGTCAACATGCAAATGCCAGAAATTTTCGCTTGAGGGTGCAAGCATGGCTAAGATGTGTTCGGCTGCTTCTGAAGTATCACTAGGCTGCTCTATTACATCGCCTAGGCTAGGTGCGAATTTGGCTATGAAGTCCGCTAAGGCTTGGGCCTTTATCGCTATGCGAGGTTGGAAAACTAAACCATATTGGCCAAGTTCTAATGCCCATTTCATTACTCGTTGAGAAGCGTCCGGACTATGTAAGATTGATCGTAGAGGATACTGAGTCATGACAATGACTGTATGAGCTTAAAAGTATGGTTTGAGCTTTCGAGCTGCAACAACAAATGCCAAAATTAATTTTTCAATCTTTGGATATCTTGTTTCCGTATCGAGAAAAGCTTTAGAAGTGTAGAATACCGACAGTTGGGCCCCTAGCTCTTCTTGTATGAAGGCAGAGCTCACTTCTACTTCGGAGACTACCTGGTAAATGTATAAATCCTCCATTGCTTTCGGCTTGGATAGTAAGGGAGGTGATGTGAGATACTTCTTCAAGTATTGGAAAGTTTTTTCGTACTCTTCATCCCATTTGTCTCGTTGTGCCCTTTTGATAGCTTTGAAAAATGACTTGCATTGATCGGTGGACCATGAGAGGAAGTGGTTGAGGGCAGCTGCTCGTCCGGTCAAACTTTGGATCTCCTTCAAGGTAGTTGGAGACTTCATCTCTAGGATCGCTCGGATTTGCTTGGGATGTGCTTCAATTCCTCGTTGGGTTACTAAGTACCCTAGGAATCAGCCTGAAGATACTCCAAACGTGCATTTGGTAGGGTTGAGCTTTATCTTATACTTTCTAAGGATATTGAAAGTTTCTGCCAAGTTGCGAATGTGGTCTGACCGCTGCTTACCCTTTACCATGATATCGTCAACATAGACCTCAATGGTTATCCCAATTTACTTCTTGAACATCATATTTACTAGCCTTTGGTAAGTGGCTCCCGCGTTCTTGAAGCCAAAAGGCATGACCTTGTAACAGTAGGTGCCCCGCTCTATCACGAACGTAGTTTTCTCCTTGTCGGGCTCATACATGGCTATTTGGTTGTAGCCGGAGTATGCGTCTAAGAAGCTGAGCAACTGGTTCCCAGAAGTTGAATCTACTAATAGATCGATTTGAGGGACATGATAATGATCTTTTAGGCATGCTTTGTTGAGATCGGTGTAGTCTATGCAAACCCTTCATTTTCCCTTATCTTTCTTCATGACTAGTACGACATTGGCAAGCCATGCTGAGTGTGCTACCTCTTCTATGAATTCTGCCTCTAATAACTTGTCAATTTATGCCTTGATGATCGCTACTCGCTCAGGTGCGAAATGTCTTCTCTTTAGGATCACCGGTTTGACAGCGGGGTCCACGTGCAGCTTGTGGCAGGCCACCTCGGGGTTAATACCGGGCATGTCAGATGGTGACCATGCGAAGACATCTCGGTTTTCTCTAAGGAAAGTCGTGAGTTCTTCCTTCTCGGTTGGGCTTAGACGTGAGCCAATTTTAGCCGTCTTTTTCGACTGTTGGGGATCAATAATGATGTCTTCGGCGTCCTCTTCAGGTTTCCATCATATCTCGTCTGCTTGGGTGCCATCTTCTCGATCTACCTGCTGTAATTGCTATTTGGTAACCTCTTTGTCCTTTTGGACTTCGGTAGCCTCTACGGGGGTAAAAATCTTCTTTGATTCTTTCAACATTTGCACAGTGCATCGTCGTGATGAGGCCTGGTCAGACTTGATCTCTCCGACTCCTCCTCCCGGGATGTGGAATCAAATTTTTTGATACTTGACGGAAGTGACGGCATCCAGCTTGATCAACCAAGGTCTCCCAAGAATCCCATTGTAGGGAGATGGATCGCTTACGATCGTGAACGTTTGCTTTGAGACGACTGGTGGTATTTTCACGTCAAGTGTGATGTGGCCGATGGTAGTTGAGGTGTGTCCGTTGAATCTGGTAAGCACCTCTGCTCGACCCTATGATTGTGCTTTCCAGACCCATATTCTGAATGACTGAGAGTTGAAGTAGGTTAACTGCACTTCCATTGTCAACCATCGTCTTGTCGACTATAACATAGGCTAGTTGGACAGATACTACCAGTGCATCGTCGTGTAAGAAATCGACACCTTCCACATCCTACTTAGTAAAGCCAATAATGGGTCCAGGTTGGGTATCGGCTGCTTAGACTTGTGAGATTAGTAAAGCCTGCAGGATCTTCCTCTTTTTGGAGTTAGCAGTGGCCCCCAAGTGCTCGGATTCGGTGAAAATACCATTGATTCGAATCATCTTGGTTGGCGGCTCCCCATCATCATCTACATTCATTCTTAGATGCGCAGTTGGCTTGTCCAAGTATCTATCGACTTTGCCTTCTTTCACGAGCTTTTCTAGGTAGCTCTTCCAAGTGTAGCAGTCGTCGGTTATGTGACCAGGACCTCAGTGAAATACGCAATACTTAGTATGGTCTAACTTGGAAGTATCTCATTTTGATTTTTCGGCAGTTTGAACCACGACTAGTTCTTGATATCACGAAGGATTTGATGGATCGGAAATGAGAACTTATAATAGTTTTTGGTTATCGGGCCTTCTTTAGTTGTGGGTTGGTCCCTACGCTTGGCCTCTTGCTTGCCCTTGCTGGGTTGCTTCCCGTCCTCCTTCCTTTGAGCGGCTGCTGACTCTTTTCGAGGCTGCTCAGGCGCATTTTCTGCTCGTCAAGCCTCGTCCTAAATCGCATGATTATCTGCCAGGTCAAATGAATCTGCTAAAGTTAGGTCTTCTTTCATGATCATTTCTCCGAACAGTGGGTGGTCTGTTAGGAGTCCTTTTTGAAAGGCTGCACTTGCTATCGAGTCATCGCATCCGACAATCTTCACTTTCTCTGCTTTGAACCTCTTCACGTAATCGCAGAGTGACTCCTTTGGGTTTTTCTTTACGTTGAACAAATGATCGGACTTTTTCTTGATCGAGTAGTAAGATGAGTATTCTTTGGTGAAAACCAAGGAAATATCATTAAAATTTTGGATGGATCGTAGTGGCAAGGTGTGAAACCAATCTTGTGCCCCGCCTTGTAGAGTGGTGGTGAATATTTTGCACATAAGGGCGTCATTGCTTCGATAAAAGACCATCGCGCTTCGGTAGTGCTTAAGTGCCTCTATGGATCTTTATCTCTTTTGAAAGATGTGAAATGAGGCATGCTAAACTTGCGTGGAGGCTCTGCTTGCTCAATCTTGTCCGTTAAAGGCGACCTATTTATGTTGGTCATATCCCACCTTAGTGTTTCATAAACCATTTCGTTGAGTCAGAAATCACGCAACTGTTCATTGAAAAGTCTTTCTACCTCTTCTTGGATTTGCCTTTGTTGGGGGTAGCGGAGCTCTCGACTGCCCCTGGTCTTGACATGCTGGCCTAGGCAGCTCTTTTACACGCTCAGCTCGTCTATGTCTCGACTGCGGTACATGAGATAGATTATTAGTAGGCAAGGGGTTTCTTCGCAAGCTGCTGGTTGAACTTGAATTGCATTGAGTGACTCTTTCTCTCCGTTCGTCATGTTGCCTGCTTTGATGTGATGTGGATAATGCTCTTTGCAGGCCTAACCGCGAATGAACGTTTTGCCTAGAAGGCTGCTCATGTTGATTATCGGAGCATGGTCCCAACCGTGAATGTATACTTATCCATGGGCTTAGTCGAGAGTGCACGCTCATCCACGCGCTAAGACGGGAGTATACCTTGTCTCGAGGGACCAATCGAGAATGTACACTGCCTGAATGCTCGATTTGAAGTTGGTTGAGTGGCTGCTTGCTAGGACGCTGCTTGAGAGGTTCTTCGTCTGCCCTTGTCCTACTTCGGGACACTTCATCTGGGGCACGTTGGATCTCGGTGTGTTGCAAAAGTTGATTTACCAAGGTCGTCTGTTATGCAAGGGCGCTCGTCAATTCAATGACTTTTCGGGATAAGTTTTGTTCACCATTTGAATTAGAAGAGCTTGGATAAAATGTGCCTCCTTGAGCAGTAGGAGGATGGTAGGCCCCGAGCATGAGATTTGAGTTGGAAAATGTCAAATCCGTGGAGAAATGTGATGAAAATGCCCCCGGCTCGATGATTGGTCGAGATGGTCTCGAGCTGACTTGGGCTGCTTGGGAAGCCACTGGAGCAGGCTGCTTGGTGGGAGTAGGCCAGGCCACGAGAGTGGGCTGCTCGGTGCGTGATGCATGCGAGAGTTAGGCTTAGGTTGTGGCCTTAGTGCCGTAAGCTGCCTTGGATAGCACGGCTCGAGCCGTGGTGAAAGCACCATAGACCTTACCACGGGTGGCTACCGAGGTAGCCACCGTGGTGGTTCCCGTGGTGGAAACTTGTGGTGGTGGTGCTGCTCCACTTATTGTCACATTTAGCTTCGTGGATCGTCGTGGTCTCATTCCCTGGTTATTGGAATTTCCACTTGTGGATTTTCTAAATTTCTAGCCATTGTATTCTTCTTTTACGTTTTATCAAAGAATCTTTGCAAATAAAAAATTCTAATAATAAGAACATACGAAAAAAATACAAGTGGACTAGAAAATAGAGAAAAACCTTTTTATGTGAGAGTCTTCTACAAGTGTGGATTTCTCCTCTCAATGAAAGTACCAATTTGTGGATGCAAATTTCTTCCTCCTTGATCTTGGACAAAATTGCACCTACAAAACAAATAACACCTTAGGTCAAGGCCAAGAGCCTTACGCGCCCACGATGAATGGGGGGGGCTTTGGCCAAAGAAACTCCGATGCCAAAGTTAGAATTTAAAGAGAAAAGTGTTTGAGAGTTTTGGAGAATTTTAACAAGAGTCAAGACCTCCCTTTTTGGAGAAAATGGGGTAGCTTATATAGAGTATGGCTGGTTCCCTTTGGAGAAAAGGTGGCCGGCATTGGGGATGTTTTTTGGGTGTAATTTAGTGATTTAATTAGAAATTAATATATTGATTAGGAATAAATATATTAATTGGCTAATTAACATAATAAAAGGAATGTTTTTGGGAGGTTATGGAATGAATAAAATAAATAGCTAATTGATTAGCTAAAAAAGGGAAAATGAGGTAAAATATATGGAATGAAATAGGTTTTGGGAGTTACCTTGTAGAAGGGATTTGATGAGATAGGTTTTGAGTTGTTACCTATTTTGGGCACTTTTGATTTAGTTGAAGGATGATTGCTCGCTGCTCGCTCGTAGGAATCTCGTTGTACCTTAAGGGTATTTTTGTCCTCTTTTGTCCAAAGATCCACGTGTCGCCTTGTGATTATTTTTGGCTTCACACTGTTGGGGGGAGGAGGATGAGGAACGAAAGGCTGTTGGAGGGGTGGGTGAAGGGTAAATACTTTCGTGATTCTCTATAGGGTAAATTACATAATACCCCATCAGGTTTGAGATCTATTACAATCTCATACAACATCTGTAAAACATTTTACTTCCATACCTCATGTATTATTTTATTTCAAAATAATACATCCGTTACATTTTCCATCCATTGATTCGTTAAGCGCTGACATGGCTGCCACATTTGTGCCACGTGGCAAAAAAAATATTTTTTTAATTTTTTTAAAAAACCTAAATCTTCTATATAAAAATTAAAAAACAAAAAAAGGAAAAACCCAAAACAAAACCCACAACCCCCAAACCTCAGACTCACCTCTCTAGGCTCAATTTCCTAGCATCTCCAAAACCCAGCAACCAACCTTATCCCCCCTCCCCCGCGGAAACCCAGCAAACTCCCCCCCCCCCCACGGCAGACCCACACCCTCCCCACATGACCCACCTCACTCACCCACCATCTTCCCTCCTCTACACACCCCGCTCCTTAAATTCACACCTATTCCTCCCATTTTCACCTCACAAACCCGGCGATGACGGCGTAGACGGGATTTGAGTTTTTTTATTTTATTTTTCTGGGTTGCAGGTAGGGAGAAGAAGATGAAGATGGGGGAGAAGAGAGGGGAGGATGAGGGGGAAGAAAAACTATGGGGTTTTTTTTTGGGTTGCGGGTGGAAAAAGATGAAGATGGGGGAGAAGAAAGGAGGAAGAGGGGGGATAGAGGTGCTTTTGCGTGGGTCGTGGGGAGATAAGGTTTCTGGGTTTGGGGGTTTTTTAAAAACCACCATGGTGAGGTATGAATCTGTGAGGGAGGCTTTCGAATTGATGGGAAAGGGGGAAAGGAAAAGAATTGGTTGGAGGATGGAATCGGAAATGTATTTGGTTTTTTTTTTTTTTAAATTTTTATTTAGAAGATTTAGGTTTTTTTTTTAAAATTAAAATTTTATTTTTTGCCACATGGCACACATTTGGCAGCCACATGGCACAAATGTGGCAGCCACATCAATGCTTAATGGATCAAAGGATGGAAAATGTAACGGAGGTATTATTTTGAAATAAAATAGGACATGAGGTATGAAAGTGAAATATTTTTAAAATGTTGTATAGGGTTGTAATAGACCTTAAACCTGATGGGGTATTATGTAATTTACCCTTCTTTATAACCAAATCCAATCAAATAAATCACCTTTCTATAGTCATAGAACCCAAATAAAAAGTTCCTTTTGTGATGCTACTTTTAGGTGAATATTTTTGTTATTTTCACCTAGGTTACATTTTTAATGGTATCTAATAATTCAATTCTTAGTTAAATTGTCGTCGTAAATTGTTGTAATAGTCGTAATATAGTCATAGTCTTTTGGCCCATGCACACAGTAAGTTGGATACAGTTATCACCTTCGATTTAGTGTTGAAGCCGAACCAACAGGATCCTCTTCGGATCCTTTTGGTTAGAATCCTGGGGATCCATAAATCATGTCCGTTCATCTTATATCGTGCGGCCATTTTTTGTTGGGTACTGTTTGTATTTAATTTTAAATAAAAATATTTAAAATGATTTATGACCACACGATGTACGATAAGCGGATATGATTTAGGGATTCCCAGGATCCTCACAAAGAGGATCCGTCGAGGAGCCGGATTCAAAGATGAAAGCTATGGAAGGCGTCGGGAGTGACGATGGTGGAGTTACCATTATCTTTTTTTGTAGTGACGAATCTTGTATGTATTCCTACTATGGGTTTAGCGGGTATATGGCTCTCAGATGTTTGGAGGATGTTCATCGACGACATTAATTAAACCTTGTATTTTGTTAATGTCTAATAATTTCCAGGAATTATCTTGGAGTTTGGTTTTAATTTCTCTCTTTACGCGAGTTTGCTAGTTTGATTACTCTCTGGATGAGAGTTGTTTGATTTTAATCTTTGTTTGGGTAAATAGCCAAAATGGTCCCTGAGATTTGCATAACTCATGACTTTGGTCCTAACATTTCAAATCAATAAAAGTGGTCCCTGAGATTGTCCATCATCCATCATTTTGGTCCTTCCGCTAAAAACTCCATTAAGTGTCTCGGAACTCTTGGCCAAAAGTTTGGGCAATTTTCAAAGCTTCATAACTCAATCATTTCTTAACCAAATTCGACCGATAATAAATCAAAATGAAGATAAGAAAATTTAGAAAAAGATTTTACCTATTTGGAAGCCCAATGGTTACTGGAGATGGCCGGAAAATAGCCTCAAAGTTGACTGGTCCGAGGGAAAACTGGAAAACTCGCCGGAAACTGGGTAAACTTTAAACGTTCATAACATCTTCAATACTAAACAAAATCAAGTGATTCAAAACTGAAAATCGTACTTCTCGATGATACGAAGAGAATGGTATCTCTTTTGAAGGCTAACTCGCTGTGGTTTGGCCAAAAAATAGCTCGAAAATGGCCATCGGCCAAACCAATTTTAAGCTGTTTTCCGGCCAAACCACGTGAGTTAGCCATTGAAAAAGGTATCATTCTCTTCGAATCGTCGAGAAGTATGATTTTTATTTTTGAATCACTTGATTTCATTTAGTATTGAAGAAGTTACGAACGTTTAAAGTTTACCCAGTTTCCGATGAATTTTCCAGTTTTCCCTCGGACCAGTCAACTTTGAGCCTATTTTCCGGCTATCTCTGGCAACCATTGGGCTTCCAAATAGGTATAATCTTATTCTACACTTTCCTATCTTCATTTTGATATATTATTAGTTGAATTTGATTAAGAAACGATTGAGTTATGAAGCTTTGAAAATTGCCCAAACTTCCAACCAAGAGCTCCGGGACACTTAACAGAGTTTTTAATGGAATGATCAAAATGATGGATGGTGGACAATCTCAGGGACCACTTTTATTGATTTGAAATGTTAGGGACCAAAGTGATGAGTTATGCAAATCTCAGAGACCATTTTGGCTATTTAGCCTTTTTGTTTTGGCGTGCTACCTCTTTTGGATCTACGGGTGAAAGATGGAGCTATTAAATTTGCTGAATCTACATTACTTGGTGTTCTAAAACCGTGACAGTAATTAAATAATGCAAGCGATCTATGGATATTAGACTTCCTGTCCAATATATGATTTGAGATTTTGTTCTCACATGCTTAACACCACGTCATCACCAATCTATTTTGCACTCAGTACATCACATGACATGCTTGACCAAATAACTCCTTTTTTTTCCATCAGTGGGTCGCTCTAGTAATAAAGTAATTTCACGGAACGCAAAGTACAACACATACATGATCTCTTTCAACCCTGGTTTGGTACTGAGGTGATTATGAAAAAGTGGCTATCAAAAAAAGTTGGGAGCTTTTTTATATTTGGTAAACATTCAGCTTCAACTTTTTTTTCACAATTTTGGGTGAAAAAAGCCAAAAACAAAAAGCAGCAAAACTCAGCTTTGAAAAACCAGCTTTTTTCACATCTCTTTTACATAAAAGTTTATCAAACACTATAATACTGCTTTTTTTCTTTTCAAAAGCACTTTTACAAAAAAGTTTACCAAACACTCTGCTGCTTTATTTCACAGCTGCTTATTCTCACAACACAGCAGAAGCAGTTTTTTTTCAAAGCACAGCAATATCAAACCAGCCCTCAGTCCGGCCATTTATGGCTTTATGTGACTCATTGTCTCTCTCTCTCCTCTTTCTCTCTCCTCTCTCTCTCTCTAACAAAAGTCACTTTCTTAGCCTTCGTTTTCAGGAAGGAAGATTTTCTCCTCTTTTCTCTTGATCTCTCTCTCATTTACTCTCCTTCTACTTGAACAGTTACGGTTAAATCACATCAAAATTTTATATTAATTTTTTTATAGAGACAATAAGACAAAAAACAAAATGTGAGAGAAGAGAGAAAGGGGGATGAAAATAGCATGAGAGATAATCCTACCCCCATTTTCAGTTCAACTACAAAAATGGACTTCAAATCTGCTCAATTGTGTCGTTGTGGCTTCTCATAAATATTATGGAATGTTCACATGTTCATGTTATGAAAGGAACGATCCTCACATATACATAGCCTTTTGACCGAATCACATTCGCCTGTTAAATTCCCTGAATTCTTGAGCGGACTTCCAACCGCTCTATAATTTCTAATATACAAGACAATAGCTTGATGCAACAACCGAATCTTTTCAGGAATTTCTGTGCTATTTAAGCAACAAAGTTTCTAGTTTACAAGCTTGGCATGTGCAGAAAAGACAGACAATACGACAGTAACGAACACAGCTATAAACCTGTTTGGGTTAAAACTTGAACTTTGGGCTCAAGAAGGAGTTGGCCCAAACGGAGGTCTGAAAAGAGGAAAAGCCCGAAGCCTAGCCAAAGCCCAGAAGGCAGAAAATGCCTTTTTTCGACTAGGTGCAGATCATTTGCACCACTTGCTTACTTGCCTAGAGACCAAGTGGTATAGACCAGCCAGCTAATCAGCCCAAAAGCACTTTACAGTGGCAGTACAAGTAAATAGCTGATGAGTCATTACCCTTCAAGCTGCATTCGGGCAAGATTACTGCTACAGGAGGCCAAGCCGAAGTGTCTATAAAAGAAGAAAGAGATATCAGAGATAAGGACACTCAATCAAACAAACAAATACAAGCACAAACTCTGCTCAAGCCAGATTTGCCTTCAAACAAAGCTATAGTCAGCCCAAGCCTTCATCCCTTTCGGGACAAACCCTCACCAAAAGCCTTTGTAATAGCTCTGCTACCTTGTCCTAAGCTTGCTGTAGTATCGATTTTTTTCCTGTAAACTCATCTCCCCACCCTCTTCCTAAAAACTCTCAAACCCCTTGATAAACCACAAAGATAGGAAGTTGCAAGACGATCAGCCTTGCCCGACAAGGTGAAACCTTGCCCGACCTTCTTTGGTTTTGTCTTTTCATTCATTAACCTAGCAATATGTTGTATACTTCCAGTTGTATTCAAGTTATTTCTAGTAAGATGACGATTAAAAGACTCTCTCAGTTCTTGAATCCGATTTGAATATGTCTTCACAGTTTAAATCAGATCTAAGTTCTAAGCTCTCGGGCATGTAAGATTGATCATTCAAAAGTCATTGGTCTCAAGGCATAAAAAAAGAATTTTATGTGGACTTAACCCATCCACGACAAGGTTTGATAAACAAGAAGTCCGAAGTTACTTGGGGCGCAAGTAATCGATCTATCTCTTAGTTTTATTTCTATTATATTATGATTATAGTATAACGTTTGAGTATAGAAGGAATTCTGATGGGAAGCCTCAATGCCTATATCTAAGGCCCTACAAAGGCATCTATTTGGATTTATTCTGCTCTTCGGGCTCGAATAATCAGAAGTATAATAGTTATAACACTTCTGCAATCAATGAAACATACATCGTATATTCGAGTGCTGGGTTAGTTCTTGATTGGAAGCCTCAAGGCCTACACCTAAGGCCCCACAAAGACACATGTCATAACTAACACAGCTTCTCGGGTATATGTACAACTAAAACTCAACATCCATTTTACATCTGCCATGCTAAAGATGGTAGTGGCACGCTTGAGCACTTAAAAGTTAATCTTGATTATGAGCCTCAAGGCCTATACCTAAGGCCCCACAAAGGCACCTTTCAAAGTTAACTATGTCATTCTCTTTCAGCCTTGCCAGACAAGCCTTGCCAGATAAGCCTTGCCCGACAAGCCCGCCAGTGAAGCAGAAGCCCGACAGAAAGCATCAACCGGCGCCAACCTCTCGATAAGCTGTAGGAGACATCCCCGACAGAAATTCCAGCCATGAACATAGTTTTGGCACGCCCGGTGGGATCTCATTTGTTTTGATCTCGCATGTCCAAGAAGAAAAGCCATAAACTTCGCAGAAAGAATACGAAGGACGATTCTTCTCAACCTTTGCTACAAATGGCAGATCAATCAAGAAATCCTTCTTCCCCATTAGGACAGGTAGTCTTGGAAAGCCCATCTTCATCCGGAAAGTCGGAAGGAAGAGGAACTAATGAGGAATACAGGCTACTATGATACAAGTATTAAGGAGTATGGAAAAAATCTCTTTGGAAACCAAGGGGGAAGTCAGTAGACTGTGTACCTTAACAGGGAATCTACAGGGAAGGTTAGATCTGGAGTTTTCCACTCCAAAAGGTGCTCAGGGAAGTGGGATGAGCTAGGTTACCATCAGAAGTGAACCAGTTATTCCCCTATTTCCACTGTTAGAAGAAGAAAAGGATAGGGGAAAGAAGAAAGTAGTTCCTGAAGGAAGTCAACCCGTGATAGAACCAGTTCTGGAGAGAGAATTTCCTAGCTTCCCATTATTATCATTTAATAATAGGAAGCAAAGCGAGCAAGAAAGGACGAAGTATGGGATGCCCATAACAACAGGAGAGTCCAGCGGAAAAGAAAGCTCCGCAACTTCGGATAAACCTCTTCCTTATAGGCCACCCTTGTTGGCTCATAAGGGAGGAGGAGCCAACTGGAGAAAGCCTGAGTCAAAGAAGGAAGCATTCGGGGGCAATGACTGAAGCCCGAAGAACGAGTCTGCCATTCTCTTCCAGAATAATAATACAGCTACTCAACAACTGATGGAGGAGTTGGCTGAATTAAGGAGGACAGAGGCTCAAAATGATCAACCACGGGCTCGCCCAGTGTTCAGGGTTACCTATTAAAAGCCTTATCCTGAATACGTTGATGAGCTAAATCCATTTCCTCTCAACTTCAAGATGCCTGCATTCTCAACGTTCACAGATGAAGACAGCAGTGTGTCCTTCAGAGACCACATTTTCAAATTCTCCAATCATTGTGTGGCCTATGAAGACAACCCAAACTACAAGTTAATGTTGTTTGGGAATTCATTGGCGGGACTAACATCTCAGTGGTATTCTCTATTACCCCCTAACTCTATTGCCAACTGGGGGCAGATGGAGATGGCCTTCCATGAACAATTTTACAGAATAGAACCAGAAATGACCATTAATGATCTGGTTGAAGTCAAACAATACGAACATGAGTCCACAGAGGACTTCATGATGAGGTTCAGGAAGACGATGATGAGATGCCAATTCCCTGTTAACCAAGCTCAGCTCATATCAATTGCTCAAAGAGCTTTGAGATTACCTTTGAGGAAAAGATTTTACGATACACAATTTAACGAGCTACATGAATTGGTAATTGCTGCCACAAAGTATGAAAGGCTGTTGCTAGAAGAGCAGCAAGTGAAGCATACTTCCAAAACTCCTCCCTTCTACAAAAACAAAGCTGCAATTCATCGTGTGGAGGTAGGAGAAACCAGGCCAGAACATGAAGATGGCCATGACAGAGAGAGAGTTGAGGTATGTGCTGCTTAGATGACCACGTCTTTCAAACCATTGATGGTAAAAGGGTTAGTTCAACCTATCAAAGACTAGAAATTGTGATGAACGATGGAGGCTTCGTCCCTATGAAACCTCCCAAGTACCAGAGTTATTTGTTCGATCTGGCCAAGGCATCTGAGATTTATGAAGAACTGGTGCGGGCAAGAGTAATTTTGCCCAACATTACTAAAAAGATGCCCAAGCCAGAAGAGCTGAGGGGGAAGAAGTATTGTAAGTTACAATATACCTTCAACCATTCTATAACCAATTGTGTCCAGTTCAGAGACTGGATACAAGACCTTATAGTGAAGGGAAAGCTGTTGCTTGACAAGCCCCAAGCTAGTATGATGGTTGATACCAATCCTTTCCCGGAAGCCCCTATCAACACGATCAATCTAATTTGGGTGGGGAAGCCAGGGTCATCAGTTGTTACGACAGAGGAGAGAGGTGGATCCCAGGTTGTCCCAACACCCTCGCTCAAATAAAAGTACCATAAGAGGGACCAAGGGATCATGATCTTGTCCCAAAATTGGTATTAGTGAGGGAAGCAGAAGAAAGAAGAAAATAAATAAGGGGGGCAAAGAGTTGCCCGAAATAAGTTCAGACAAGAGCCAGAAGCAAAGCAAGCAAAAGACAAAATACATGTTCATTCTGCTAAAAGAAGGGTTACAAATGATTCTAGTATAATAATTTTACATCTTTACTCAGGGTGATTATTCGAGAATGATATGTCTGCATGATGGCAAAAATCCTACTAAGTTCGGCCAAAACAGTATGGCTATTTGCAAGTTGAGACCTGGTATGCTCTAGTTCCGAGTTTGACTTCTTTACTTCTTCGATTTGATTTTTGAGGGTGCCAAGAAGAGTTGCTTGCTCAGCTTTAAGAACAACCAGTTGTTCCTCTAGCTTCTGGATTTCAGAAGTCACCACTCTGATCATTTCTTTTGTCAGCAAACCATCATCCATCAATCTTTCGACCTGAGCAAAAGTACTTGATTCTTTCTCCTGGAAACATCTTACACGATTGGCTTGTCTTTCAGCTCTCTTATGTTGATCCCGGAGAGCCCCCAGGTTCTCGAAGAAAGAGAGAAATGAATCATGTTGAGTTTTGGATAGCTGACCGGCTTTGAACAGCTCCATTGTAACCTTCTCTATATCATGAAGAGCCTTATGGCTGAACGAAGCTGAGAAGTCCTTCCTAGCCCATTCTTGGAAAGCTCGTTGTTGCTCTCGAAGACCGGAAGATACAGCAGAATGCTTTGAAGATTTCAGCCTTGTCTCAAGTTGCCCGAATTCTTCAAAAAGTTCGGGCAACTTAGCAGTTTTTGAAAATGAAGAAGAAGGAGGAGGATTTCGCACTTCAGTTTCCTTTAATGAAGTGGTACCTACTGATGGGGCAGTTTCTGTCTTCCCGGTCTTCTCAATTCCAGGATGGGAAATCCCGGCACTTCCAAAAGTTAAATGAGGCCGGGGGAGCTTTGACTTACGAACCAAGCAAGGAGGAGAAACTTCTTTCAGAACCAAAGAAGACCTGATTAAGACAAAAATACAGTTTGAAGCAAATGGAAGCTTTGGGAAGAAGAAATATACCTGACTGAGCCTTGGGGCTTCACAAGGAAGAGTACCAATTCCTGGTTAAGATGAAGACTCTCTACCACTGACAGGGGAAGAAAAAGATGTGCATGAACCTTCACCAATGCCCTAGAAGTATCCAGGGATAGCAACAATTGTTAATAAGCAGATTGTAAGAGGAAAACAGGAAGAAAATACCTCCATACCTGAGTTTAACCTCGAGAAGAAGGAGGTTCATCGATGGTAACCATCGGGCAATCAAACACCTGCAAAACCGCTACCCCTGAGGTCATAGTAATCTCAGGGACTATGGGTTCATCACATATTGTCATTGACGGTTGGGGTGGTTCATATGATGGAGGGGGCTGCAAGAAATATGAATAGAAGTTAATATGGAAGCAATGCACAGAAAGTCAATGTAAAGACAATTACTCACCAAATTACTGTCCTCATCCACAAAGTGCAACATAACTCATGTGGATGGATCAAATTGGGAAGATGGAGTTGCCTCCAGGGCAAAAGGAGAAATCAAATACTTCAAAGGAGAACCTTGACTAGGCAAGGGGGCAGATACCCCGACCTGGATGAAGATAGAATAAGAGAAAGGTTCAGGCATTAGCTCCAGAGACTATAAAGTTGCCTAAGGTTCGAGAAAGAAGGGAATGCACCTCTGAATGATTAACCCGGGGAGGAGAAAGGCTTGTTTCTCGGGCAAGTGGCGAAGAGGCCTCGGGCGGACGGAGCTTTTCCTCTCTTGCAGCCTGACTCAAGTAATCATGCTCAGGGTTTTATGGAAGCAGGAAAGAGTATGCAGACATAAACATAAACTATACCTCAAGTTCTTTGAGGGTGATATTTCGCAATTCTTCAGCCTTTTTGTGCATTTTAGCTCCTAATGGTTCCTCCTTAGAAGCAATGGTTGGTTTCTTAGATGTTTGGGGTCCTGTTTTCAAGGAAAATAAGGGTAAGTAGATAAAGAAGAATGGGGGCAATCTGATAAAGAAGAACAAAAACTCACTTGAAGATTTTTGCTTCTTTATGCCTGCCTCAGAAACTGGAGCAGATGAGGTTGAAGACTTGAGAGTTTGGACGGTTCTTGTTCTCTTACTCTTTCTAGTAGGAATTTGTCGTTTAGTCTTGGGTAGGGATGCAGGATCAGAATCTGAGGTCTAAATCACAACTGATTTCCTTCGCTTAGACACTTAGGTGGTGACTTCAGGCGCTTCTTCTTCAGCCCATGAATCTTCTGAAACATCCTCACCTTCTCCAACTTCTCGTCTTTCAGCCTCTGCTGCAGCTCTATGAAGAACTGCTGCATCAGCAGAGTCATCCTCGGACTCAATAGGTACCGATTCAACATCCACTTGGGCTGTAGGATCAAGCAAGGTAAAATTTAAAAGGCTTCAGAAGGGATATAGAATCAAGATAAGAAGAAGAAATACCGATCAGAAGTAACCGATTATTCTCCTGGATCATCTCCTTTCAATTTTCAAGTTCGCCCGAACTGGGGTATGATTTGAGAGAAAGTTGACTGAAGAGGCGATCATGAGTCTCTCTCAAGTCTCTTCTATATTTCTTGGTCCATTTGTCTTCCCACCAAGAAGAGAAAAGTGAAGTGCATTCAAAATTGAGAATGATGGACTTTCAGACAGCCTGACTCATGACTTCAAGACTACGTCGGGTAGCTCGAAAGGTCGCCTTGGAAGGAGATGATAAACGAAAGGAAGTGCCACAATGAACAAAATCGAAGAACGGGATGGGAATGGCTTGCCTAAAGCCTAACTGCCTGCTGCAAAAGTTAGGGTGATACACCTCCAACTCTCGATCATATCGATTGCCCCGAACTCCCCAGGCCATGTCTCTCGGTTGAATACAACTAATAAATTTTTCTCTACAAAAGGAGGTGGCATTTTCCCCAGGAGCATCTTGAAAGGCTTGATCAGAAAACCAAGGATATCTCCTCAAGACGGACGCGCCCCATTCCAAGTCTGATCGAGTCCTACAAACTTTGAAGAAGTAAAAGCAGGCGAAGGTGGAGTGATCGGTAGGAGCAGCTTCAGCTAGGATTCAGGCAGGGGCCATACCTTCTGGGAACTCTAAGTTAGCAGCCCAAAACTCTAGAAAGTACCATTGAAGCCATGTTTGTATCATCCATATGGGTCCATTCAGGTTAGTCTCAAATGGCTCGCCTTGAGTCATTTCGAATAGAAGATGTAAAGATGAGAAAACAGGAATGGACCTGTAGCTACATCATCAAAGTTATGAAGAGCTTCCACCAAGGGGATCCATTCAACTTTCACTCCTTTAGACTTATTGGGGAATACATGTTTGTTGAGCCAGTATAAGAGGAAATACATGTGCTCTTGATCTTAATCAACATGAGAAGAATCTGCTCCAAAATTCTCCTTTACGAAAGGGATGAATCCCTTGAAGGAGGTCCTGTAACTCTTGAAGGTTGCATCATTATATTCCAAGGAAAGGAAAGAGGCGGATGAACCTGAGCTTTCAGCAATTGAGGGGGGGCCCAGTCTTGAGTAACATCCACTATCCTGCCTGATGGCCTTAGCCCGAAGACCTGGGCCATATCAAGAACAGTCGGAGACATGGGACCCATACGGAAGTCAAAAGTGTTTGTGCCCGAATTCTAGAAAAGACGAGAAGAAACAAGCAGTTCGGGCTTGGGAATAATGGTAGTTTTTGAGAGCATTATCAATTCATAAATGCCGTTATTCATCCATTTCGTCTTAAAAGTTGGCTCTAGTTCATCAACCCACTGAGCCCAAGCTGGATCGTTCATCAAAGGAAAGCATCGATGATATGACGACCACTTGGATGAAGAAATGCTCGACTTGGCCAAAAAGGGATTTGGGGAAAACCAGTTATCCCTGGGCATATTGTCCTCTATCACTGCAGGGACCCGGGAAATCCATGCGGGAACCAACGATTGTACCTCATGCATTTCAAAGAAAAGCTCAGATTACAAACCTGCCCGAGGGCGATGCAGTCCGTTGAGTAAACGGCGCAAAGTGGCGATGCCTTCGCCAGATTCATAGGATAGATGGATTTGGCTGGATCCTGAAACCATTTGATAAAGTTTGGAAAAGGAATGGCAAGGAAGACGACAAGGGTGGAAGATGTAGGGCAAAGAGCAGAAGAGAGTTAAAAGATTTAGAAAAGTAAAACGTCTGGGAAGTTAGGAAATTTTCAATTGCAGAGGAATTTCGTGCTAAGAATGCAAAGGATTCGTGAGTTAGTGGAATGACCGCAGGAAAGTGATGATTATCTTTGAAAAGTGTGCGAATCCCAGCAGAGAGAGACATGGGTATTAATGGGGAGCTTTTCAATCAATATTGGCGCCTGGAATTCCAGTCTGAATATTGATTGAAGGGGGCACTGTTTGGGTTAAAAGTTGAACTTTGGGCTCAAGAAGGAGTTAGCCCAAAAGGAGGTTTGAAAAGGGGAAAAGCCCGAAGCCTAGCCAAAGCCCAGAAGGCAGAAAATGCCTTTTCCGACTAGGTGCAGATCATTTGCACCACTTGCTTACCTGCTTAGAGACCAAGTGGTATAGACCAGCCAGTTAATCAGCCCAAAAGCACTTTACAAAGGCAGTACAAGTAAATAGCTGATGAGTCATTACCCTTCAAGCTGCATTCGGGCAAGATTACTGCTACAGGAGGCCAAGCCGAAGTGTCTATAAAAGAAGAAAGAGAAATCATAGATAAGGACACTCAATCAAACAAACAAATACAAGCATAAACTCTGCTCAAGCCAGATTTGCCTTCAAACGAAGCTGTAGTCAGCCCAAGCCTTCATCCCTTTCGGGACAAACCCTCACGAAAAACCTTTGTAATAGATCTGCTACCTTGTCATAAGCTTGCTGTAGTATCGATTTCTTTCAGTAAACTCATCTCCCTACCCTCTTCCTAAAAACTCTCAAACCCTTTGATAAACCACAAAGATAGGAACTTGCAAGACGATCAGCCTTGCCCGACAAGGTGAAACCTTGCCCGACCCTCTTTGGTTTTGTCTTTTCATTCATTAACCTAGCAATATGTTGTATACTTCCAGTTGTATTCAAGTTATTTCTAGTAAGATGACGATTAAAAGACTCTCTCAGTTCTTGAATCCGATTTGAATATGTCTTCACAGTTTAAATCAGATCTAAGTTCTAAGCTATCGGGCATGTAAGATTGATCATTCAAAAGTCTTTGGTCTCAAGGCATAAAAAAAGAACCTTATGTGGACTTAACCCATCCACGACAAGCTTTGATAAACAAGAAGTCCGAAGTTACTTGGGGCGCAAGTAATCGATCTATCTCTTAGTTTTATTTATATTATATTATGATTATAGTATAACGTTTGAGTATAGAAGAAATTCTGATGGAAATCCTCAATGCTTATATCTAAGGCCCTACAAAGGCACCTGTTTGGATTTATTCTACTCTTCGGGCTCGGACAATCAGAAGTATAATAGTTATAACACTTCTGCAATCAATGAAACATACATCGTATATTCGAGTGCTAGGTTAGTTCTTAATTTGAAGCCTCAAGGCCTACACCTAAGGCCCCACAAAGGCACCTGTCATAACTAACACAGCCTCTCGGGTATATGTACAACTAAAACTCAACATTCATTTTACATCTGCCATACTAAAGATGGCAGTGGTACGCCTGAGCACTTAAAAGTTAATCTTGATTGTGAGCCTCAAGGCCTATACCTAAGGCCCCACAAAGGCACCTTTCAAAGTTAACTCTGTCCTTCTCTTTCAGCCTTGCCAGACAAGCCTTGCCCGATAAGCCTTGCCCGACAAGCCCGTCAGTGAAGCAGAAGCCCGACAGAAAGCATCAACCAGCGCCAACCTCTCGGGGAGCTGTGTGCTCGTCGGTTAGGAGACATCCCCGATGGAAATTCCAGCCACGAACAAAACCTATGCTTAAGAATGGAGATAATGTAAAGATCGTTTTCCTTAAAACGCTGAAAATGTGATGGAAACAAGAGGGGTGCCAGTGTCCGAATTGTTCAGGCAAAAACTTCAAACAAATTATATCGTTACAATTGATGCACTTAAACAATTTATCAGCTCTACGGTTCTAGTACTAGCTCATTAGGATCCAATTCATTCGTTGTTTATGCGCTTTTACCAAATTTTGCTATCAAATAGATACTTTATTATAAGTATAGTATATGACAATGTAAGTATGTACCCCAGATTTGAAACTAGTTTGTCAACGCATCTGTATCTAGGACTATTTTCATATAAGGGAGCACAACTGCAGCCACTGGTCTTTCCGCCATACCACTACCTTCATCAATGGTCAGTCTGAGGCCTTCAATGTTAAGTTTCGCGTGATGACCGCTTACGACAATAGTTGGTTTCTCTGTCAGTTCCTATCAGGACCACAACACCGAATATCTATTGATTCCAGTTGCATTTCATTGTATGTTGTATATCAAATCTCAGTTAACCCACAAAAGATGAAGTCTTTATTGAGAACTAACGAACATAAGAAATACAAAAATCATCGGACAATAAACAACGAACGTTTTAGTAGAAAGGATTGCTGATATTAAGAGGTGGAAAGTCATTACCTTTGGTATATCCCATACATTTTTCCTCCCACTCAAAGCCTCTATCTTAGGCACCCGGGTGTCTTTGGCTTTCAAAAACGCCAACTGCTGCTTGACATCTTTATCTTTCTCTAAACCAGCATGCACAGCAATCAATCTACAGTGTTTGATTCGATCTGCAGTCTCTATGCAGACATTATCCTGGAAAAAACGCACATCATCAAGACCAACTAAGCTTCAGCATTTGGTCCTACAGTTCTCAACTACTGCATTCCGCTCCACCACACACAAAAAGAATGGGACAGTGAACCAATTGAAATTTAAAGGTTTTTTCTCACATTTTAGTAAATTTTACACCCCCGGCTCCAGTGTTCATCCAAAAAAAAAAAAGAACATAGGAAATAGAACAGGCATCACCTCTTCATGGACCCAAACCATATCAGAAAGAAACTTCTTATGTTTGTCAGGAACAGCCTTAACCAAATCTGCCCATAGCAATCATTCTTTCAACACAGAAAACTACATAACAAAGCTACAACATTGAATTTGCAAATAAAGCACACGGACCAGTCCGAGTATAAACATTGTAAGTATATGACACTAGGTGACCAAATCACTGAATACTAACAAGTTCTTTTTTGACAAAGACCATATTCTAAACTATTCTAAACTATGGGAAGGGGGACTTGCGTTTGAGTGCAAGGGGCGGGAACATTGCCCTAGAAAACTGCCCTAACCCACGTTTGCGAATAATAATAAATTAATAACATAATGGTACATCCATAATGACAAAAGAACTTAACAAAATGGATTAAATCAACAAACAATCCAAAACAAAAATCCAAAATCAGCAAACAAAAAATCCATGAATCTCACACACAAATCCAGCAAAATTGAAACACATACTAGCAGAACCATGTGGGACCCCATAGGATTCAAATGTGGGCCCATCATTATAAATCGACCTTTTGTACTCCGTCCCTTTTGTTGCATTAAACTTGGCCTTGATCTTCCCACCCAATCTCCTGCCCTGCAAGTGCATTCTCTCGTACCCATCTCCCTTAAACCACCCTTATCTCTCCTCGCTATCCGCATACTCCTTCCACACTTCGGAAAACTCCGACCCGTCGGGAGGCGGCTGCAGGACGCCCACGAAGGCGGCGAAGGCCAGGTCGTGGTTATCGGAGAGGAAGAAGTGCTTCTAATTCGGATATCTGGTGGGAAGGGAGATGAGAAAGTCGATGACTTTCCTGGTGTCCGGGCCGCGGTCGCAGTAATCCCCGAGGAAAATGATGAGGGCGGTGGAGAAATCTGATGGGTCGAAGGCGGATTGGAGATTGGACCAGAGATTCTAGAGCTTGGTGTGGAAGCCATGGGTGTCGCCGATGCAGGACACCACTCTGGGTTTTGCTTTTGGGTCTGACATTGAATCTCTGTGCAGATTTATGCGGAAAGTTTGAGTCTTGACTCTTGAGAGCTTGGGGATTATATATGTTGGGTGTTCGTGGCTGTCATTTACCGCCGGTTGTGTAATTTTTCTGGTTTGAACGTCTCACACAGTTTGGGCCCAGACGATATACCGATCGAAGTGTGGAAAGTCTTGGGAGAGACAGGTATAGCATGGCTCACTGACCTTTTCAATAGGATTTTGAAAACGAAGAAGATGCCAACTGAGTGGCGAAAGAGCACTTTGGTGCCTATCTACAAGAATAAGGGCGACGTACAAAATTGCATGAACTATATGGGTATTAAGCTAATGAGCCATACAATGAAGCTCTGGGAGAGAGTCATTGAGCATAGATTGAGGCAAGAGACACGGGTTTCAGACAACCAATTCGGGTTCATGCCAGGGCGCTCAACCATGGAGGCAATCTATCTCTTACGAAGATTGATGGAAAGATATAGAGATGGGAAAAAGGATTTACACATGGTCTTTATAGATTTGGAAAAAGCGTATGATAGGGTCCCAAGAGACATTCTTTGGAGGATTTTAGAGAAGAAAGGAGTACGAGTAGCATATATCCAAGTTATAAAGGATATGTATGAAGGAGCAAAGACTGCCGTAAGAACTCATAAAGGACAAACCGAAAGCTTCTTCATAACTGTAGGATTACATCAAGGCTTATCCTTAAGTCCTTACCTTTTTGCGTTGGTAATGGATGAGTTAACAGGACATATTCAAGATGATATTCCTTGGTGTATGCTTTTCGCAGACGATATAGTGTTGATAGATGAAACTCAGGAAGGGGTAAATGCGAAGCTTAACCTTTGGAGAGAAGTGTTGGAATCTAAAGGTCTTCGCCTAAGCCGATCAAAGACAGAATATATGGAGTGCAAGTTCAGTGCAAATGGAGGCCAAAATGAGTTAGGGGTGAGGATCGGAGATCAGAAAATACCAAAGAGCGATCTTTTTCGCTACTTAGGATCTATCTTGCAAAAGAACGGAGAATTAGATGGAGATCTCAACCATAGAATACAAGCTGGATAGATGAAGTGGAAGAGTGCATCCGACATGTTGTGTGACCGCCGTATGCCACTGAAGCTCAAGGGAAAATTTTATAGGACAACAATAAGGTCGGCGATGCTGTATGGCACAGAATGTTGGGCGGTGAAGCATCAACACGTACACAAAATGGGTGTAGCGGAGATGAGGATGCTTCGTTGGATGTGTGGGCACACGAGAAAGGATAAGATTAGGAATGAGGATATCCGAGGTAAAGTAGGAGTAGCCGAAATTGTAGGAAAATTGAGAGAAAATCGGTTACGGTGGTTTGGACATGTGCAAAGAAGGCCTACTGACGCTCCGGTTAGAAGATGCGACTACGGGACAGAGGTTCAGGATCGGAGGGGTAGAGGAAGTCCTAGGAAAACTTTGGAAGAGACTCTAAGAAAAGACTTAGAGTATTTGGATCTAACGGAGGATATGACACAAGACCGAGCACAATGGCGTTCTAAGATTCATATAGCCGACCCCACTCAGTGAATAAGGTTTTGGTGTATTTAACACAATACGTTGAAATGAAGCAAAACTTATTTATTGATATCTCCGATAAGTTACAAATATGTACATATACATGAGTCAAAATAAACAAACAAGAGGGAGCCTTCACAAAGGTTGCTTAGGAGAAGTCTCAGCAGTCGGTAGAGCCCCAGAAAGAGAAGGCACCGGAGGGGGATTATTCGGAGCCTCAGTACTGGACAGAACCCTAAAAGGAGGAGGCATCGAAGGTTGATCATTCGGAGCTTCAGTACGCGGTACAGCCCCAGAAGACGAAGGCAATAAATGCCTTTGGAACAAACCCACAAACCGCTGATGATCAAGTAAAACCTGACCATCAGATTCCTTCATCTGGTCAAGCTTCCTCTTCATGTTTGTAGCATAGTCATGTGCGAGCCGGTGCAACTGTTTATTCTCATGCTTGAGCCCTCTAATCTCTTGTTTGAGACTCATCACTTCAGCCGCTAATGATTCAACTTGGCGGGTTCGAGCAAATAGGCGCTGGGCCATATTAGACACAAAACCTGCACACTGAACATTTAGAGCCAGAGAATCCTTAACAGCCAACTCATCAGACCGTTTGGAAAGTAGTCTGTTATCTTTGGGAGTGAGACGGTTCCTGGCCACCACCGCAGCAGTCATATCATTCTTCATCACTGAATCTCCAACGGTAAGCGGACCAGTAGAGGATAAGAAGGATATGCGCCATATGTTGTCTGGAGAAGGCGTGGTTGCCTATTCAACGAGGTTCAAGTCAAAACGACGGTCGGAGGGGCCAGACATTTTCAAAAGTGTTGAAGAGAGAAGAGGTCGGATAAATCAAGATCTTAGAAGTGCAAGAAGGGAGCTTCTACTGGTGAAGATTCAAGTGTGCTTTGGAACTTAATGCCAGCCTCTATAAAAATCTACACTCGATGGAGCTTCAGAAATCGAAAAGGCGCTTGCCCAGAAATCGAAAAGGCGTTTGCTTTCTCAAAAGCTGGGCTACTCAGAGACCACGAGGGCCGATCTCAGAAATCGAAGAGGCGTTTGCTTTCTCAAAAGCTGGGCTGCTCAAAGACCACGAAGGTCGATCTCAGAAATTGAAGAGGCGCTTGCTTTCTCAAAAGCTGGGCTGCTCAGAGACCACGAGGGCCGATCTCAGAAATCGAATAGGCACCTGCTTTTTTCAGCCTTGTCAGCACCTGTCACATCCACACTCAGCTTTGCTGAAATTACGGGCATTCTGTTGAAGATTTCTGGTGAAGTAGAAAGCACGTGAATCTTACTGTTCAATCATCCACTTTCCACACGCACCATCAGCTCATGGGTACCATAGATAACTTTGCCAAAGATCTCTGACAAAGTTTAGACACGTGAAGCTTGCAGCTCCCACTACATCGCTATGACCAAGAAGGGTAAAAGAATAGCAAAGAAACAGCACTAACAAAGTTTAGATACATAAATTTTGAAGGTCTAACATCATATTATTACCTACAAGGGTAAAGAAACAGCACCGCTGCTGGATAATTGGAAAGTTCTTGTGTGTCAACCTCTGTGCTCTGTGGCAAGGTAGACTAGCAAACATGCCCAACCTTTACTTACATTCGAGAAAACACTCCCAACAAGATTGCTTGCTCCAAAATCGAAGAGGCACCGTCCTCCGAATCTCCAGAGCCAGACTCCCAACATGATTACTTTCTCAAAAATCGAAGAGACACCGCTCTCCGAATCTCGAGAGCTAGACTCCCAGCAGGATTGCTCTCTCAAAAATAAAAAAGGCACCGTTTTTCGAATCTCGAGAGCCAGATCTCCTTGGATAAAGCTTGTCTGTAATCTTCACACGCAGCATCAGCTTTCCAGATACCACAGACCACTTTTTCAAAGTGCTCTAACACACGTGAAGCTGGCAGCTCCCACTACCGTGCTATGACCAAGCAGGGTAAAGGAATAACATTACTACTTGTTGTTAGGGAAACTCCTATATATGTCGACCTTCATCCTCAACGGACAGCCAGACCTACAAAAATGCTTAACCCTTCCTCATATCTGAGAGGGCACTCCCAACGAAGCCTCTCGAAATACTCAGCTTTCTTTCCCCCTGATAATACCTCTGCAAACAAGCTACACCAGAGCAAGAATATCTCATATCATCAGGGTTAAAAGCAAGAGTATCCCATATCATGCTTTTTCCCTGTCTTTTCCTTTGGCCTTGTTCTTACCTGCAAGACAAGGAGAAATAGAGCAATCAGTCAGCACTTGGAATCAAGCTTCCAGTCAGGAACTGACTGCCTGGAACCCCTTACCTAATTACTTACCTGGCATTGCTCTCAAGTACCCATCTTCAACATCTTATGCTTCCAGAGAAGATACCACATCTGCCTGAGGAACAGATAGGGAAAGTGAGAAGGATACAAGGAAGCATGTGGAGACAAGCGTAACAGAACACGTGCCGATACATCCACTACTTTGTCAACAGCAAAAGTATCCCATATCAGCAGGATCGAACGTACTCTAGATTTGATGGACGTGTTTTGACCCTCAAATTCTTCAGTCGGCCTTATACTCTGGAGGAAACCAGAAAATCCTCCAGCCCAGTTCAAGAATAAGCCTGTGGAAAGTTACTTCTTCAAAAGCAAAAGTATCTCATATCATCTATTCTCATTTTCTTCTCTTTATCCTTCATGCTGCCTGTAAGATAGGGAGAATGAGAACAATCAGCCGGAACTCGAAATCAAACTTCTGATCTGGGACTGATTGCTTGGAGCTCTGATTGCTTACCTTGTCTGTCACCTCTTTCAGCAGATCCCCTAGCTTGGCGACTTGGGGGACTCCTACTACATGGTTTGTATCGCGCTTGACCAAGCCTGAAACTACAAGTAAGCTTCAAGTGAAATTGATACATTACCTTGTGCATCTCCACCAGTTAAAGATACCACCCCTGGATTGAGGAAGCGTACTTCCAGAGAAGACGCCACATCTACCTATGAGACAGTTAAGGCAAGTGAAGACGAGAGCCTGCACCTATGTCATTTGTACTAAATCATTCACTTGTACTTACTAAAGGAGAGCTTGAACCTATGTACTTGCGTAAACCCTTCACAATTAATGAGAACTCCTCTACTCCGTGGACGTAGCCAATCTGGGTGAACCACGTACATCTTGTGTTTGCTTTCCTGTCTCTATCCATTTACATACTTATCCACACTAATGACCAGAGCAATCTAGCGAAGATCACAAACTTAATACTCTCTGTTGTACTAAAGTCCTCACTGATTTTGTGCATCAACAATCCTTAAGTCCTTACCTTTTTGCGTTGGTAATGGATGAGTTAACAGGACATATTCAAGATGATATTCCTTGGTGTATGCTTTTCGCAGACGATATAGTGTTGATAGATGAAACTCAGGAGGGGTAAATGCGAAGCTTAACTTTTGGAGAGAAGTGTTGGAATCTAAAGGTCTTCGCCTAAGCCGATCAAAGACAGAATATATGGAGTGCAAGTTCATTGCAAATGGAGGCCAAAATGAGTTAGGGGTGAGGATCGGATATCAGGAAATACCAAAGAGCGACCGTTTTCGCTACCTAGGATCTATCTTGCAAAAGAACGGAGAATTAGATGGAGATCTCAACCATAGAATACAAGCTGGATAGATGAAGTGGAAGAGTGCTTCCAGCGTGTTGTGTAACCGTCGTAGGCCACTAAAGCTCAAGGGAAAATTTTATAGGACGACAATAAGGCCGGTGATGCTGTATGGCACAGAATGTTGGGCGGTGAAGCATCAACACGTACACAAAATGGGTTTAGACATGTACAAAGAAGGCCTACTGACGCTCCGGTTCGAAGATGAGACTACGGGATAGAGGTTCAGGGCCGAAGGGGTAGAGGTAGACCTAGGAAAACTTTGGAAGAGACCCTAAGAAAAGACTTAGAGTACTTGGATCTAACGGAGGATATGACACAAAACCGTGCGCAATGGTGTTATAGGATTCATATAGCCGACCCCACTTAGTGGGAAAAGGCTTTGTTGTTGTTGTTGAACGTCTCACACAGTTTACGTGATGTTATTACAAATTTGCAATGTCATATTGACATTCGATTACATTGGAAGTGAATTGATAATATTCCTTGATGTAACGATTGTCGTACTTAAAAGTTTATTTGTTCATCGACCATATTACCCATAAAATTACGTCATAAGGTTAATAAATGTGATACATGTAATATAATTTGTTAGTTATAGAGTCATAGACTTTGCCTGTTATGCAAGTGAGTCATACAACAACAACAACAACAAAGCCTTTTCCCACTAAGTGGGGTCGGCTATATGAATCCTAGAACGCCATTGCGCTCGGTTTTGTGTCATGTCCTCCGTTAGATCCAAGTACTCTAAGTCTTTTCTTAGGGTCTCTTCCAAAGTTTTCCTAGGTCTTCCTCTACCCCTTCGGCCCCGAACCTCTGTTCCGTAGTCACATCTTCGAACCGAAGCGTCAGTAGGCCTTCTTTGCACATGTCCAAACCACCGTAACCGATTTTCTCTCATCTTTCCTTCAACTTCGGCTACTCCTACTTTACCTCGGATATCCTCATTCACAATCTTCTCCTTTCTCGTGTGCCCACACATCCCACGAAACATCCCACGAAGCATCCTTATCTCCGCTACACCCATTTTGTGTACGTGTTGATACTTCACCGCCCAACATTCTGTGCCATACAACATCGCTGGCCTTATTGCCGTCCTATAGAATTTTCCCTTGAGCTTCAGTGACCTACGACGATCACACAACACGCCGGATGCACTCTTACACTTCATCCATCCAGCTTGTATTCTATGGTTGAGATCTCCATCTAATTCTCCGTTCTCTTGCAAGATAGATCCTAGGTAGCGAAAACGGTCGCTTTTTGTGATCGTCGCTAGATTGCTCCGGTCATTAGTTTGGATAAGTATATAAATGGATAGAGATAGGAAAGCAAACACCAGATGTACGTGGTCCACCCATATTGGCTACGTCCATGAAATAGAGGAGTTCTCATTAATTGTGAAGGGTTTACACAAGTACATAGGTTCAAGCTCTCTTTTAGTGAGTACAAGTGAATGATTTAGTACAAATGACATTAGGAAATATTGTGGGAGAATGATCTCGTAATCACGAAACTTCTAAGTTCCGGAGTGTGGTATCGTCTTGACTTGCCTTATCTGTCTCGTAGGTAGATGTGGCATCTTCTCTGGAAGTACTCTTCCTCCATCCAGGGGTGGTATCTTTAACTGGTGGAGATGCACAAGGTAATGTATCAATTTCACTTGAAGCTTACTTGTAGTTTCAGGCTTGGTCAAGCGCGATACAAACCATGTAGTAGGAGTCCTCCAAGTCGCCGAGCTAGGGGATCTGCTGAAAAGAGGTGACAGACAAGGTAAGCAATCAGAGCTCCAAGCAATCAGTCCCAGATCAGAACTTTGATTTCGAGTTCCGGCTGATTGTTCACATTCTCCCTATCTTGCAGGCAGCATGAAGGATAAAGAGAAGAAAAATGAGAAGAAATGATATGGGATACTTTTGCTTTTGAAGAAGTAACTTTCCACAGGCTTATTCTTGAACTGGGCTGGAGGGTTTTCTGGTTTCCTCCAGAGTATAAGGCCGACTGAAGAATTTGAGGGTCAAAACAAGTCCATCAAATCTATAGTACGTTCGACCCTGCTGATATGGGATACTTTTGCTTTTGACAGAGTAGTGGATGTATCGGCACGTGTGCTGTTACGCTTGTCTCCACATGCTTCTTTGTATCCTTCTCACTTGCCCTATATGTTCCTCAGGCAGATGCGGTATCTTCCCTGGAAGCATAAGATGTTGAAGATGAGTACTCGAGAGCAATGCCAGGTAAGTAATCAAGTAAGGGGTTCCAGGCAGTCAGTTCCTGACTGGAAGCTTGATTCCAAGTGCTGACTGATTGCTCTCTTTCTCCTTGTCTTGTAGGTAAGAACAAGGCCAAAGGAAAAGACAGGGAAAAAACATGATATGGGATACTCTTGCTTTTAACCCTGATGATATGAGATATTCTTGCTCTAGTATAGCTTGTTTGCAGAGGTATTATCGGGGGGAAAGAAAGCTGAATATTTCGAAAGGCTTCTTTGGGAGTGCCCTCTTAGATATGAGGAAGGGTTGAACATTTTTGCAGGTCTACCTGTCTGTTAGGGATGGAGGTCAACATATATAGGAGTCTCCCTAACAACAAGTAGTAATGATATTCCCTTACCCTGCTTGGTCATAACACAGTAGTGGGAGCTGCCAGCTTCACATGTTTTAACTTTGTCAGAGCACTTTGAAAAAGTGGTCTGTGGGATCTGGAAAGCTGATGTTGCGTGTAAAGATTACAGACAAGCTTTATCCAAGGAGATCCGGCTCTTGAAGTTGGGAAAGTGGTGCCTCTTCGGTTTTTGAACAAGTAATCCTGTCGGAGATCTGGCTCTCGAGATTCGGAGAACGATGCCTTTTCGATTTTTGAGAAAGCCATCATGCTAGGGGTCTGGCTCTCGAGATTCGGAGAGCGGTGTCTCTTCGATTTTTGAGAAAGTAATCATGTTGGGAGTCTGGCTCTCGAGATTCGGAGGGCGGTGCCTCTTCGATTTTGGAGCAAGCAGTCTTGTTGGGAGTGTTTTCTCGAATGTGAGAAAATGGTGGGCATGTTTGCTAGTCTATCTTGCCACGAAGCACAGAGGTTGACACACAGGGACTTTCCAATTATCCAGCAGTGGTACTGTTCCTTTACCCTTGTGGGTAATAATATGGTAGCTAGACCTTCAAAATTTATGTGTCTAAACTTTGTTAGTGCTGTTTCTTTGCTATTCTTTTACCCTTCTTGGTCAGAGCGGTGTAGTGGGAGCTGCAAGCTTCACGTGTCTCAACTTTGTCAGAGAACTTTGGCAAAGTTATCTGTGGTACCCATGAGCTAATGTTGCGTGTGGGAAGTGGGTGATTGAACAGTAAGATTCATGTGCTTTCTACTTCACCAGAAATCTTCGACATAATGCCCATAATTTCCGCAAAGCTGACAGGTGCTGACAAGGCTGGAAAAGTAGGTGCCTCTTCGATTTCTGAGATCGGCCCTCGTGGTCTCTGAGCAGCCCAGCTTTTGAGAAAGCAAGCGCCTCTTCGATTTCTGAGATCGGCCTTCGTGGTCTTTGAGCAGCCCAACTTTTGAGAAAGCAAACGTCTCGTGGTCTCTGAGCAGCCCAGCTTTTGAGAAAGCAAACGCCTCTTCGATTTCTGAAGCTCCGTCGAGTGCAGATTTTTATAGAGGCTGGCATTAAGTTCCAAAGCACACTTGAATCTCCACCAGTAGAAGCTCCATTCTTGCACTTCTAAGATCTTGATTTGTCCGACCTCTTCTCTCTTCAACACCTTTAAAAATGTCTGGCCCCTCCGACCGTCGTTTTAACTTGAATCTTGTTGAAGAGGCAGCCACGCCTTCTCCAGACAACATATGGCGCCCATCCTTCGTCTCCCCTACTGATCCTCTTACTGTTGGGGATTCCGTGATGAAGAATGATATGACCGCTGCGGTAGTGGCCAGGAACCTTCTCACTCCCAAAGATAACAGACTACTTTCCAAACGGTCTGATGAGTTGGCTGTTAAGGATTCTCTGGCTCTCAGTGTTCAGTGTGCAGGTTCTGTGTCTAACATGGCCCAACGCCTATTTGCTCGAACCCGCCAAGTTGAATCATTGGCGGCTGAAGTGATGAGTCTCAAACAGGAGATTAGAGGGCTCAAGCATGAGAATAAACAGTTGCACCGACTCGCACATGACTATGCTACAAACATGAAGAGGAAGCTTGAGTCATAGCATAACAAAAAAGATGCACGTAAAATCTAATCGTTTACTAAAAATGAAACTTGTCTACGTAACGTTCATATCACACCACTCACAATAATCATGACATTCCAACTCGTTCAGAATTGCATTTTTGGATAAACCCTAATTAAACACTCCTCCACCAGAAACTAGAAAACTAACACAAATTACAAAAACTAATACTCTCCCCAAGACTTTCTAATATGATGCAGTAGTATTGAAAGTTGGTTCTTTCTCTATCTCCTTTGGAAGTTGAGGAACTTGATGCCATAGGCAAACACAAAGAAGAAAAGAAGAACCCAGCCGACGTGTGCGGCGGCGACGGCCGGAAGGAAGTCATACTCAAAACCAAGGTCATCTTTGAGGAACTTCTTCAATGGCATGGTGCCATATCCAGGCAGGATAAGGTCAGCATTCTTGTCACCCACTTGGGATGTTACAAGGCCATAAAGTGTCCAGGCCACAGGGGAAGCCCAGTAGTACCACCTCCACCATATTGGTATTTGCTGCAAACACAATAGAAATTCAAAGTTAATTTTTGAACTATGGGCTTTCATGTAGTGAGGTTAAAAGAAAGGAATGTGCATCGACCGCATATATAGGGCTAGTTTGGGATTGTTTTCGTAAGAAGCATTTCTACTTATAAACAGTTTTGTTAGGAGTGCTTCTCCAGAAAACGTTTCTATGAGTCTAGAAGCTAAGTTGTTCTACCAAATGCAGTTAGAACAATGTTTGATAGTCAGAAATGCTTTTATCTCTTCTAGAAACAATCCCAAATAGGCCCTTAATTTTGATATGACGTACCGGTCTTGGAATGAGGAATCCGGAAAACAAGTTCCAGAAACTGAGGAAGAAGGACATGACAATGGCAGCAATCTGGTGGCCCGGAGTCAGTGCAACCACCATCATACCGTACATCGTGAAGTAGATGAAGCACATTAGGATATAGTAGTAGAACCAAAGGAATTTTTCGACTTTCCACTCGAATCCAATCATGGAGTAGAGAAGAAGTGTATATATAAATGTTTGGATTGCAACATAGATTGTCTCTATAGCCACCTGTAAAAAAAGGGGGGATAACTTGTCAATCAAGTAATATGATGTGTGCCAAAAGGTCTCTAACAATTTGTCAATTTTATACATCACCTGAGCAAATGCATAAGGCAGTTCAGAATACATTCCGGCAGCTCTTTCACGGTAGAAAACTGTTCTTTCAATGGCGACAACAGATTGGACCGCAGAAGCATTCGTGGCTCCAAGAAAAAGCACAGCAGCATACATAGCTCCCAAAAGGTTCATCAGATCTTGCTGTTGTGCTCTGTTACAAGAAAAAATTCGTTCATAATAAATAGAGATGCCAATAACATGATTTCGTCAATTTTGCGGTTAAAAAACCAGAGCTTACGTCTGCTGTCCCTTCTGCCAGAAGATAAGACCGAATAAGACACCGATGACAATGGTCATAAAGAATCGGATGGCATTGTACTGAGGATTTCTCCAATAAGACCAATGCATTTTCCAGAAACAAGCTTTGCACTGAACCGGGAAAGGTTGAGAGAATTTGGTTGGAAAGTAGAGATCTTTGGACCCGGGAGCTGGTGTACTAAGCTCTTTGATAAGCTCCTGGTTCTTCCTAAAAGAACATCAAGAGGAAGAGTGAGAATCATAAAACTAGAAATCATAGCTTACACGAGAAAGATATTACGACACTTACTGGTAAAGCGAGGAGTTTTGGTAAATGTCTGCAAAGTCCACATCAAGTTGAGTCTCAACTGCAGGAGCAGTGACCTCAAGCATCCATGTAGCAGGATTGTAACCGTCCTTGATCTTGGGCACACCCGGGATGGCCTGTGGAGGTTAAAGATACAAGTCCAGACCGCATTAAAATCACAGGAAATGACTTCCACACATGCATTTTCTTCTTCTGCATAACTAGTTTATTTTGGCACTTGATTCTCCTTTGATTTATTCAATGTAAGACGAGAAATAAACAGGGCTCGTGCGGAAATCACTTCTCTAAAATTACTAGTGAAGGACGTACAAGAAATAAGAAGTGAAAGGAAAACTCACTTCAAAATATTCTACAAGCTTGTGAGAGTGGCGGCCGAGGGGTCCAGCATAAATGACTTGCCCTCCACGTTTCATCAAGAGTAACTCGTCGAAAGATTCAAAAATATCTATGCTTGGCTGGTGAATTGTGCAGACAACAGTTCTGCCTGTGTCCACCGTGTTTCTCACAGTACGCATGACAATAGCAGCAGCTCTGGCATCGAGACCAGATGTCGGTTCATCCATGAAAATGATAGAGGGGTTAGCAACCAGCTCCACAGCTATGGTTAGTCTCTTCCGTTGTTCTGTTGAAAGACCATCTAGTCCCGGGAGGCCAACGAGAGAATTTCTTATTGGATTAAGCTCAACCAAATCCATGACTTCTTCAACAAACATCTGTATCACCATTAAAAAGAAGATTGAAAATAAGATTTCAAGATTAAATTGAAAATACGATTTAAAGTCTTGATAAGAAAGATTCCAGTGCAGCATACCTTTCGTGTTTGTGTATTGACATCAGAAGCAAGACGGAGCCAGGCTGAATACACGAGAGATTCATAGACAGTAACATGCGGGGAATGGATGTCATTCTGTTCACAATAACCGCTGACACGAGCAAATGTTTCTTGGTTCTTTGGATAACCAGATATGTTAATGGTTCCTTCGATATATCCACCAGTCTTTCTACCTGCCAGGACGTCCATAAGAGTTGTCTTTCCAGCACCACTAACACCTACAAGCGCTGTCAATATTCCCGGTCTAAAAGCACCACTGACATCTCGTAGTAATTGAAGGCGATCTTCTTCAACTCCATGAGTCTTCATTTCCTGAAATCAGTAACCAAAACGAGTATATTTCTTGATCGAAATGAGTATGTGAAGCATCAGGAATAAAATGTCTGAAATGAACGACTTACATGGGGCATATCCACAAAGTAGTTCACATGGTTAAACGCAAGCGAAAGGGGTTGGAAGGGTAAAACCATTCCTTTCTTTGGTGTATGATCCGAAGCACCAGCAATTTCTGAAGAACTTTTCACTGTCATTATTTCACTTAATGACTTCCTTCTCTTTCCTTCACTTTTGTCATCAGCTATGACAGCTTTCGAATCCCCGAGAGCTGATGTTGGTTCCCCGAAAAAGAAAATGAGGGGTGTGTCAGCTCCGGAACTTCATTTCCGTTAACAAAAGAGAGTAAAGCTCCAAAGTGAGATGAACTTACGGTTCAGAAAAGTCAATGCTGCAACGAACAAGATGTTGAAGAGAAGAGAAAAACCAAATAGTGCTCCAACACATATCCAAAACCAGTATTCATCTGTGAAGAATCCTCTAGACTTGAGAAGGACTTTCCCGACTGTAGTTGCGTTAATTCTTGGATCTGTATTTGGCTGCAAACGAAGATGAGAATTGATTAGATGAACGTGTTTTTATGGAACGAAAAATCATGAACAGAAGACAATCAAACCACAGAGAGATCTTACCGCGCTCCATCTTTTGTCAAGGAATTCATTCATGACGATCGCATTCTGTCCGTACATCATAGGAGAAATGTAGTAGCCCCATAGCATCCAAGGCTCAAGGTCATCTGCATTCATAAGAAGGATAGCTTAGAAAGTGAACAATCATTAATAATCTGAAATTTTCAAGGAACTTGGAACAAATTTAAACATGCGTCAGCTTGGTTTAACTACATTAACACGATAAGGTCAGATATAAGATCGATTACTTACTTTTGGCAACAATAAATCCTCCCAGGACAAATACCATTAGCAAGGTAAAGGTACCGAGCGTGTTAGCAACAACTTGTGTTCTTCCAAGTGCAGCAATGAACCGAAAGAGGGACAGAGCCATCTGATGTATGCCAAAGAATGCCAAGAACTGTTTGAAAAATCTGGAGCAATGAAGAAAAAATCGTGTGAGTTGGTGTTCTGGAAGGTATAAATTTATAAGATGGAAACTGAAAAATGTGAACACTACTATTTACCTGCTAGCAGATGGAGCAAATCCAATGGTGTAATAGGTAAGAATGATCCAAATCCCTGATTCCACGAACGAAAGTGGGATCCTGAGGACCCAAATTGGTAATCCAAAAGCCCACGCAGGATAAAACAAGAAATCCCTCTGCTTATAGAAAACAGGAAGTCTGAAAACAGTCATTGCCAGTTCCGCCATACCATTAAACATCACATTAATCAGACTGAAGAACAACGCTCCGAAAAATTTTCCTCCATTTTGTACTGTGCCCACAGGCATTTCTGTTCTAAGGAACACAGTGAAGGCAATCAAAGACATGATTGTAATCTGTGTGGTCTTGAATATGTACACGAACGAATTGCGCTTCATTAGCAGCCACTCCCTGGAAAAACATGCCTTGAACAATTCCCAGTTTGAAATGCCATACTTCTCTGTGACCAATGCAGCCGGATGAGCTCTGGACTTGTCGTAAGGAACCCTGAGATCAGCTGCAAGTTGTTGGCCACTCCGAAAAGAGCTGAAGGCCTCCACGAACTCAGGAACCGAGATATATCTGTAGGGCTGGCTTTTTTTTAACCAATACTGTTCTTGGTCCTTCTTGGATGTCACCTCTTGCAAAAAATCGGCAACTCCTTTCCTCTCTGGGCACTTGAATCCCACATGTTCAAAGAACTCGAGGACACTCTCGCGTGGACCTTGGTACACGATCTGCCCTTCCGAAAGCAGTATTAGGTCATCGAAGAGCTCAAATGTCTCCGGCGCGGGCTGCAGAAGAGAGATGACCATGGTAACATCCATTATGTGAACCAATTGCCGCATGTATCTGCATATCTGAAAAGTTGTGGAACTGTCTAACCCTGTTGATATCTCATCCATCAGAAGAACTTTTGCTGGTCCTACCAACATCTCCCCTGCACATTGTTCAAGCAATTAGTCCCTAAACCATAATTATAAGAAGATTTTATGAACAAAATTAATAATATGGTGTGAAAAACTATACCGGTGGTCACGCGCTTTTTCTGGCCACCGGAAATACCCCTTCTCATATCATCACCAACCATGATATCAGCACAGATATCCAATCCAAGTATCTGTCAAAATTTCTATACTAATTAGTCAGATTTTCCAAGAATCATAATCCAAAAGAGAATTAAGGGACATAAATAAACAGGGGCTCGCAGAAAACGTTTGTCTTAAAAGATGAAGGCAATTACGAACCTTGAGAACATAATCTGTGACCAAACTAGTCTTCTGGCCTGAGACTGAGGTGGCCTTCATGAATGCATCAATCTCGGGGTCAGGCTTGATTCCGGCTTCTTTCTCTCTTCTTGAGAGTTCAGCCAGCATTTGGTATCTAGTTCCGACACCCAAACATCGTCCCGAGAAATCCAACGTCTCTCTCACTGTCATTTCCCCATAGTGAAGATCATGCTGACTAATGTAAGCACATGTTCTTTTAGGAACAAACTCATTCAGTTCATGGCCACAATATGTGATTTTCCCAGAAATCTGATCACCATATTCTAAGTAATCAATAACAAAGCCTAATTATACAAGCTAATTAAACTATTTAGAGAGAGAGAGAGAGAGAGAGAGAGAGAGAGAGAGAGAGAGAGAGAGGATCTCACTCTTAGATCATCATCAAGCTTTCCTGCAAGTGCTAGTAACAAGGTTGTTTTGCCTGCACCTGGAGGACCCAAAAGTAGGGTCATCCTGGAAAATTATCATATCAGTAAACTGTCGAGAGCATTCACCCATGCACCTGAGGTCTGGAGTTCAATCTCCGATCCCCAAAACATAACTACATAGTTGATGAAATGAAAGGACAAATCAAAATTACATACCTATATAGAAAACAACAGATTACCCAAAAAAACTGAAACATATTTTTTTCTTTTTGAAATCTGCAAATCAACCACCAATTCCTTACAGTAATTGGAAAACAAAAGGACTTGTAATCTCATACCTGGAAGGTCTGACAATTCCACTGACATCTTTAAGTATCTGGATCTTTCTCTTTTTTGATGGAGCAAGCTTAATTAATCCCAGAACACTCTGCATCCCACAAAACAAACATCTTGAAAAATCATTAAAAATTGAAAGAAAGTTACAAATTTAAGAAGAAAAAATATTTCTTTCATAAGCTAGTCTTAAAAAAATGGAAAATCTGAAGAAATCAAACCTCAATAGTGTTTAAGGTAGCATTAAGCAGAGTAGGCAGTGCTCTGCTCCCAACATACACATCTCCTTCGATCGACAAATTCTCATATCGAACTTCAATCTTCGGAATTTCAATCCCCACTCTACAAAATTCACAGAAGTAACAAAAACCCAAATAAAAAAAACATTAAAAAGATCATTAAAAGGGCAAAAGATTATCATTATTTTAAGGAAAAAAAACACTTGGGTTTTGAAGACAAAGTTTCGTAGAGTTGAGTAGGGCATTGTGACCGCCCATGCACTCAAGTTTGAATCCCGTCCGCAAATTAGAGTAGTTCAGAATATCGTTTTTTTCAAAAAGAAAAGAAAGAAAGAGTCTCAAACCTATCAGTTCTGTCTCTAAGTCTTCTCAAAAACTTTTCGTTATCATCTTCCACAACCTTCAGTATACTCTCCATCAACTGCTTCTTGTCCTGCATTCCCAACCTCGTCACGTCCACCTCATCAGTCACCACCTTTCCGCTATCCAGCACCTGCCTCAGCATCCCTCTTTTCAACCTGTCATACGTCGGCAGCCGTTCGATCGCCGCCCACCGCAGCTCCTCCTCCTCGTCCTGCCGCCCGCTCCTGTTGAACACATCCGGTGGTGCCTGCCACACTTCCCGGAAACTCGTGGACGCCCAGCTCCGCTTGCTCCCCGACCCCCAGCTCCTCTGGCTCGTCGACCGAGCCAGATCGTCCCCCGCCAAAGCCGCCGCCATTTGTTCTAATTCAGCACAGCTTTTGCTTCTGAGTATTGGCCACCTTTGTTAGGACAACCGTGTCAAAGGTAGCATGTGTGACAGACACTACTTTTTAGCAACGACAACCGTGAAGTCGTTGTATTAACTGAACTGTGCGGTTCTTTCGGATACTATAGCAAACTCAGATGCTTATCTTTGGCCGAAACTAACTCAGGGGGCTTACAGAAATAGTTGGTGGTGGTGCGACTAAATCATCGTCGGCAAAACGGGGTGCCACGGTGGTGCACTGACTCTGGCCGCCGTAAAAGAGAGTAAGAGAGTGCTTTTAGGAGATTTTGGCGAGGGTCTCAATTTCATATGCAGCGGCAGGGGATTTCACACGCACGGCAGCTTTGAATTTAGGAATCTTCATGTAATTGGCGCTGATGTGTGCTGATGCTGACTGTTTATATTTATTTAATTTTTTGGGTATACAAACCCAGATTGAGTAGATATTTTTTAATGGCAGGAAACACAGCCGGACACTATTAATATAAACGAAAACTAATGAAAAGTTTTTAAAAAAAATTTCTTTTAATGAAAAGTCATTTTTAAAGGTATAGTGAATAGTATCAATTAAAGGTAAAAATGTGATTTTTCGTTAAAAGTGAACAATACCAGGAATGTTTTATTAAAATTCTCATAGTATAATATAATTGATTAGAAATTTGAAAATAAAAATTACAATCAATTGATTATGACATTAGATGTAGAGTCGTATTTTTAATAAAAAAAAAAACGATATTAAAGAGAAAATTCGAACTCAAAATCTCAATAATATTTTTAACTAACTCAGCTATAAGTGTTTTAGAGGTTTGGTGTTTGGGTGTAGTATATGTGGGTTGTTTTAACGTGCGTTTGTAACACTGCTTCTACAGCTCACTTTTAACTCACTGCTTTTTTTTTTTTTAATTGCTACCCATTGTTTTTTTTTTTTTTTTATGTTATTTTACAAGAGTGTATGTTTTGTTACTTTTTAATCCCAAAAATAAACAAGAGTGGATGCTCGGGTGCATTTCATGACAAGTAGATAGAGCAATTAGCAAGTTTCAACACCTAATTAACCCAACACTGCAATTAATTATCACAAGTTGGTCTAGTGGTTGATGATGAATTCTAGATTTGTATTCCATATGACACGTTATGTGTCGTTATCTGGCGTTGTGAATCACACGCTGGTAATTAGAAGAAGACTGAAATATCCCTATGAGTTTTTATAATCCTCGAAAAAGTGCACTGTCGTGCTAGTCCCTTTTTATAAAATAAAAAAATACTGCAATTCAGTCTTTAGGTTAAGAACTGTGTAAAAACTAAAAAGTTGTATCGCATTGTTTATTTATCGTTTTTCTTTGTTGTATAACTTATATTGGAGAAAAACGAACCTAGACTCTGAACTTATTGTAATCCTGTTGGCTGGTTACAACACTTGTCCTCTTCACTTGAACTAACCTCAGGAACTTAAAAGGCAGGTAATCGAACTTCAAGTCGTGTAGCAAAGGAAAAACCAAAAGACAATCTTTTCTTAGAATTAAAGCACAAATTGATACTTGCTCGCAGCAAGTTGGAAGTAGGGTCTTGTTCTTTTCGTGGATTAAAAGATATCTAAAACTTTGAATCCAGATCCTCGCCAAATCCTTTTTGTGAGAATCCTGGAGATTCGTAAATCATGTATGTTCATTGTACATCATGCGGTCATAAATCATTTTAATATTTTTATTTAAAGTTAAATACAAACAGTACCTGACAAAAACTAATCGTATGATGTATGATGAACGGATACATTTCACGGATCCCCATGATCCTCACCAAAAAGGATCCGGAGAGGATCATGTTGGTGAAACTTTGAGAAACAGTACAACCCAATAATTTGATAAGATATACGGACTGTTTTGTGTGGTATTGGCAAATTGGTGGTGCACAGCAAATATTAGGTAATTCAAGGAATTGTTATTTTAAAATTAATAACAATTAGAAAATGATTTTTAGAGCTCCAAAATAATCATCATGTGTTTCTCTATATTTTCTGTATGGGACAAGAAGTTCAGTTTAAAATTGTTTCTTAGGTCACTATAAGAGATATATTTATCAACTCCTAGGAAAACGAGTGTTACAAATATTTAAATTTGAAATTTTGTGGGATATTGCGCAAGTCCTGAAATTTATGATACAAACGATAATTAAATTAAATTAATCTAAACTACGTATGAAAATAAAAATTTAAACTTAAATGCAGCGGAAAAAGTACACAATTTTAAGCAATTTGAATAAATATGCGTCGACAAAAGTGTATACGTATGATCTTGAAATGGACTGACACTTAGCTAGTGATGTTGGTTTGGATCGAATCTGCCAGATGATATATATCTACCTTCTAGAAGCACACAATATACGGTGAAGTATTATGGCTGGACCTTCTAGAATAACGTACAAATGGAAAACTATTTTTAGCGTGATTATCAAGTCTTTGTTGGAGTTTAACAAGGGAACTTTAACGAAATTTTTTTGATACTGTTCATTTTAATGAAAAATCATATTTTTACACTAAAAAGTCAATCCTAGTATTATTCACTTTACCATTTATTTTTTCCTTATCGTTAAAACTTAAAATTTTCAAATTATTTTCATTAGTTTTCCTAAACTTCTTTTTTTATTTAGTCAAAAATGTAAAGTTAATAGAAGAGAATTTTTTTTACTTCTTGTGCACTGTGTATTGTGCCAATCGTATGGGGTATGCTATAAAAATAGGATATTTCGTATACATTGGTTGTGTTAATATTGTGTCGACGAATAAAATAGTGTCAATTTAGTAAGCATCGAATAACTTTGTTTGACGCAACGTAATATACGATAGAAGGATCGACAAATATCGTCTAATTCCAAGAACACAAACTAAAATCCATGAGTAATTCAAAATTATCTAGAAAATAAATAAAATATTTAACTTTTATTCATAAATATAAATAATACAATTACATTAGTTGGTTTAAATAAAAAAAATAGAGTAAATTACATAAAACTACATTAATTATTGGGTCAGTCACAGTTTCATATTTCATCTTAAAAAAATTTCAATGACATACCTCATCTACGAATTTGTTACAATTTTATACATTCCGTCAGTTTCTCTGTCAATTATTTCGTTAAATAGTGACATGACTTGAGACCGGATCCACTCTCTATTAAAAATTTAAATAAATATTAAAAACTAAAAAAATAAAATAATTTAATATATTTTTTTTCATATAGGACCCACCCCTTGTCCCTCTCACCCTTTCTTCCCCGCTGCTGTCGGACTAGGATCCTCTCCTGATCTAAGGATGAGGATCCTCCTGACAAAAGAGTGTGAGCCGTTGGATGAAAATCTAACGACTACAAACAGGGGGTCCCTCTAAAGTTATAATAATTGTAATCATTTGATTTTCATCCAACGGCCCACACTCCTTGGTCTCCTCATCCTTAGCTCAGGAGAGGATCCTAGTCCGCTCCCGTCCTCCCCAAACCCAAAACCAGATCCCACCCCGCTCTCGTCTTCTCTACGCCGATCACTACTACCACTCTCCCTTCGATCTCCCCCACTGCTTCTCCGGCTTTGCTGACCACCTTCAGCTGTCACTCACCCACCTCAACCGCGCCACGCCCTCCCTCCCTCCCTCCCTCCGTCCACACCACCATTTCCAAGTTTGCTTCTTTTGTTAAAAACAAGTAAAAATCACAACTTTTTCCCACAAATCACACCAACATGCAATTCAAAACAAAACCCAGAAATCATTTTGCAATGCAATAAATTAAACAGAAAAAGAATTTGGTTGGTGGGTTCAGGGGCGGAGCCACCAAGGGACTAGGGTAGTCCCTGGCCCATCCTGACTTCATCTGAGGTGTGAACCTCATGGAAAAAGATGAAGCAAATGACGTCGTTAAACTGTTTTAATTTTAAATCTTTTCGGCTGTCTAATGAAACGATAAGTTTGGCAGGGGAGTTTTAAAAGAGATGTGCAATTTTAAATGGAAAAAGCAACCCCACTTCTGGTTCGATTCTCTCACCTAACAGTAATATACACCCTATAATTTTCTAAAGCAACCCACCTTCTTTATTTGCATACCTCTCCCCATTTTCCTTCTTTTTCTACTTCTTTGTATTTTCTTTAGCCTTCCACAACCTACCTCTTACTTGGTTGTCTGGGTTTTTACATTTTTTTCTTCTTAGTATTGAATTTAAGAGAATTTTTTCAGTTTTGTAAGGATTACACAAATTGCATATGTCAACATGTTATGAATTTAACTTTTTACACACACTCATATATATATATATATATATATATATATATATATATATATATATATATATATACATACATATTTGTGAAAGACCCCTCCTCATTCAGAATTCTGGCTATATATATATACATATTTGTGAAAGACCCCTCCTCATTCAGAATTCTGGCTCCGCCACTGGGTGGGTTACTTACTTTTGGTGAAGGGTGGCTGAGTTTTCCATTGAAACCCATATGGGCCTCAAGATCTCTGGGGCCAAGGCGGCCAGAAGGCGACAAGTCCGACGAGGTGGGTCTGAGGAACCTCTCGAAGATGGCCATGACTAAGAACATGGAGATGAGAATGGCAGTGGCTACGAACCCAAAAGATACCGCATTGACAGAGTTGTTGAAGGCAGGGGAATGAGGAGGAGGAGGAGGAGGACTGCACGGATGGGATCTGAGTATGGGGGGATTTGGTTTTGGGTTTGGGGAAGACAGGAACGGGGAAGAAAGGATGAGTGGGATAAGGGGTGGGTCCCACATGCAAAAAAAAAATTAAATGATTTTATTTTTTAATATTTAATTAATTTTTTAAAAGAGAATGGATCCCATCTCAAACCACGTTACTATTTAAACTGACAGACGGTATGAAATTGTAACAAATTCGTAGATGAAATATGATATTGAAATTTTTTAAAGATAGGATATGAAACTGTAATTGACCCAATATTTAAGGTAGTTTTATGTAATTTACCAAAAAATATATATATAAAAACTCCAATTCGTTTCAACTTTCAAGATATTACAACAATAAAAATAACCAATTAACCCGTAAAATACCAATTTTTCTGTGACTTTTCTTGATATATGCGACTTTCTTCCTTTAATTTTTGCACGTAGAATAGCTTACTTTTGTCCATCAAACTATGGTCCATGTCCTTCTAATTTTTTTACCAAAAAGTATATAGATATATTAATCATAGTATAACTTAAGAATAATGTAGAATCCACATGACATTTGGTTCAACTTGCAACCACAGCAAAATCAATATTTCAATATTGCGGAAAGTAGAAGCAAAGAACGTGCTCATACAGCAAACTACAAAGTACAAACAAAAAAAACTTGAGTATTTTATTGTCATTTTAAATCGAAGTATTATTGTAATTAATATTATTTCGTCGATTGCTTTTATATTTATTATTTCCCTTTATGTTTTAAAAGAAGTTTAAATTCAGTTGGCGAACCCAAGCTTGAGCCTGGAGATATCCGTCTGTGTGCCCTTTTCATGCATGCCAGCGTTTTGAAGACAACATACTGCGTACATATATTGTCTCTGGCGCGCTGTGCATGGCTGTATTAGTGTTTAATTAATTAACTTCACCCCGGTTCACAAATTAAGATTAATTATTAATCACTAGTGGTTCTATGCTTGGTAGTTGCTACACGTTATGAATAGTAGTGACCAAAAGACTAGAACGATCTTATAAATGGGTTTTAAATTTTGTCTCACGCTGCCACTTAGTATTACGGTTTAATAATATTCATCTTCACTTGTAAGTGAGAGGTATCAGATTCGATTTTCGTCAAAAGTGAATTTGAACCACATTATTGCTAGTCCATTGTGAAACCCAACTGCCCTTCCCCTTAAGGTATATAATATCGTTTGTTAAAAAAATTTAAAATCTTGCCTTACGTTATCACTATATTTGCTTTCTGTTTGACAACTGATAAAATAATTATATTAAATTTATTTAAATTACCATTCAAATTTAGATGTAGAGAGTTAAAACACGCCTCTTCATTCATTTGCATCTCTCATATAAAATGTCGTGGATTGATCATGGTTTTTATTCGATTGACTAAATATATGCATATAGACGGATTTGGATCTCATCCGGATTCAAATTCTTAATCATTCATCATAAATCGTGCGGTTAGAAATCATTTAAATTTTATTATTTAAAATTAAACACAAATATTAACTAACGAAAACTAATCGCACAATATATGATGAACGATTAAAACGTGAGAATCCTTAGGATCTGCTTATAGACATCTTTCCACGGATACCACGTCCGATTGATTTGCGTGGTCAGTTCCATTCCCTCCCCATCTTATCTGTAACGGAAAGCAATAAATAATTAAAACACCAACTATTTCTAGTCAACTGAACCAGTATTAAAAAGACTTATTTTTTGAGATGACAAATCAATTTATTTTGTTGTTAATGAGTACTTGTTAAGAAATATTTAATTTGATGTCATTATAATATAAATGTGAAATTGGTAATAGTGATGATTGTGTGAAATAAAAACAAACTAAATTGATCTTAATAAGTACCTATTAACAATCCTATGAGTTGATTTACTACCTCTACCCAAAACCACCGATCCTTGTTCAAAATCTATCATGAAATTATTATATTTTTAGACCACACTAGAAAATTATGCCAGTCATTATTTATTCATAATAATTGACGTAATATGTCAACTTCAATTGTGGCATAACATCGTTCATTAACTATGAGTATATACAAACTGTCTCAGATTAGAAGTTTACTATATTTTGCATGGATTATAAAAAGTTGAGTCACGACTCATACTAATTGGTTTTATGACTAAACCTCAACTTTCTTTGTTGACGTAATACCTCTAACACTATTTTTCATAGTGTGACAAAATTACATTTTCTAATGTCATTTCCAAGGGCCAGTCCAATTCCCTAAGGGTAGTACTATGATGCTATCCACATATTCGTATTTACTTCTTACACACACCTCTCAATTTTTGATTATCGAATTGAATAAATTGAAAAAGATTAATAGCAAAAAGTGAGTGTGAATAACATTTTCCTTCCTAAAAGAAATGAATAGATGATGGGTAAATTACACAAAACTACCTCAACTATGGGTCGAACGACACTTTCATACCTCATCTTTTAAAAATGATAATGTCATACCTCAACTTACGAATTTGTTCCAATGTCAGACCTCTGTCAATTTTCTGTTAATTTCTCTGTTAAGTGTTGACGTGGCTAGATACGGGATCCACTCACTAATCCAACTGGACTAAAAAATAATTAAATATTATAAAATTAAAATTATTTTTTGTATAAAATTAAAATATTATAAAATTATTAAGAAATTATGGGACCTATCCCCATCCCCTACCTCTTCCCATCCCCTACCTCTTCCCGTCCTTTTCGAACCCAAACCCTAACCCTAATTCCTCATTTTCAAATAGAAAACCCCAACCTTCCTCACCCGTCCCCCCAACCTTCCCCACCCGTCCACCCTTCCCCACCCGTCCCCCCAACCTTCCCCACCTGTCCCCCCCCCAACCTTCCCCACTTGTCCACCCTTCCCCACCCGTCCCCCCAACCTTCCTCACCTATCCCCCTAACCTTATTCACATGTCCCCCCCAACCTTCCCCACTTGTCCACCATTCCCTACCCGTCCCCCTAACCTTCCTCCACCACCCTTTCTCTCCTCTATCTCACTCTCTCTCTCTCCCTCATCTCTCTCTGGGTTACCTGTAGCTTTTCCCTCATACCTCTCCCTACAACCTGCAATTCTCTCTTACTCCTTCATCTTTCATCTTCAACAAGATTGGCGACGTCTCGACCAATCTGGCGTCACCCACCACTCACCAAATTGAGTTTCCCAACGGCAAGCTTGGCATCGATGATGGAATTCTGCTCAGGTCGAGGGTCGATTTTGGCTCTAGTGTCATCATCGGCGTCTCCTCTGTCACCCACGATGGGTTGTGTGCCACCAACAACGTCGTCGTGGCGGACGACGCTGCACATGAGAGAGAGGATAGAGAGGGTGGTGGAGAAAGGTTGGGGGGACTAATGGGAAGGGTTTCTGGGTTTTGGGGATGCAGGTGTCCAGAAAGAGAGAAAGGCAAGAAAGAGATGAGAGAGAGAGATGGTGGTGGAGGAAGGTTGTGGGGTGTGGGTGGGAAGGGTTTCTTGGGTTTTGGGGATGCAGGTGTCCAGAGAGAGGAGAGAGATGGTGGATCCCATAATTTTATATAAAAAAATAATTTTATTTTTAATTTTATAATATTTAATTATTAAAAATATATTTAATTATTTTTTAATCTAGTTGGTTTAGTGTGATAGCCCGTCCTAAATGTATATATTATTTTATCCTCGATAATGTGAAATGACTTTTATACCCTTGGACGTTAGTTAGTGTTGTGTGGCTTGCACATTGATTTTGGACCAAATATGTTAAGTTCTAATTGTTTGGACCCAATTAGAACTAAATTTTTCTTTGTTTTTGGTTGGTAGCCTAAGCTGGACCACACACACACACACATAGGTTGACCTCTCTCTCTCCCTCTCGAATTTTCTTCCATTTTCCGTACACCCTGTACGGTCACTCCATCAACCCACCTCATCATTCATGAATCGAGGTTATGGATGTTATTTTTGTGCTTCTTTCAAGCTCTGGAGTTGAGCTGTAGTTTTGGTTGGACGTGAGACCCTCGAAAACCCGAGAACCAAAAACCCTCGATGAGGTGCATAGTGACTCCGTCGTGATCGCAGATGTTTCATCGAGTTTTAAGGTTCTAGTGAGCCTTAGAACTTCTTCACAAAGCTTAGGGAAGGATTTTGAAAGGTTTTGGACGTCGGGAAGCTCGGGTTTGACGAGTTGCAGAGGTGGCGGGATTATCGTGATTTTTCCAGTGAGATTCCGTTGGTTTTAGGACCTTAAAGTGGTAAGGATGTGTTCTTCTCATCCTAAGCTTCATTTTGGTACAAATTTCATGAATTTTGGTTGAGAAATGAATAAGATATTAAGATTCGAAAATTTTCCAGAATCCGGCAATCGCAAAGGTCACCGGCGCCGGACTCCCGCGAACCAAGGAAGAAGAAGGTGAATATTTCGTCAAAGTTGACAGAATATGCTAACAGCGTAAGGTATATTTAACGGTATATGCTGATTTTTAATGGAATATTCCCTAACGCCGTTAGGGAATCCGTCAGTGTGCCAGGCACGTGTCTGCGCGTGAGCCACGCGTCTGGCTGTGCCTTAGCCGGCGCGTAGGTACTCCGAAATTTTTTCTAAAAATATAAGGATGTTCCTGAGATTGTGTAGGTCTCGTTGGTATATTCAAACACCCCAATTGAGCATTGTATGAGAAGTTATTACCTAGTTTTGGTTATGTGCTTTAAAATAACGTTTATATAGTTGTTTCGCACATAGGTGAGACCTATCCTGAGGATGAGCGCAGTCAAGCAAGGCTTGGGGGTTACGACCTTTCCACATATCAGTGAGTGGGCTTTTGGTTTTCAGTATATACTTATATACTTGGTATTTTTCCCAGAAAATGTGTTTAAATGAAATTACGTTTGAAATGCCATGCTTATTGAATTATACTTAGACTGTGAATTAGTACAATATGCATAAATGTGATTTGACACTGTGGACGCTCAGGTGAGTACCAAGTAAGTTGTAAACTGTTTATATGTGAATTGATGATTATGTGAGATGTGTTGAGAGCTCATAAACCTGCACCTCGGTGTTAATGCTACCGCCCGTGGTTAGGGTACAGTCCTTCACGTGATGTTCACCTCCCGCACCATACACTCACCTTCCTTGGATCCAAGTTAGGTGCACAGTCCTGTCGTACAAACTATTATAGGTGGTTCCGACTCGTAGGTGATCCGCGATTATTCGCACAGTTTTCACGTGATCGTAGCACTAGAGCGTATTTGTTTACACCTAGTCCTGTCGTACAGACCACTTTAGGTGGTTCCAACTCGTGTGCAGGCATACTTGTTGAGCTATAGATTCAGCCGTACATGCCACTTTAGATGGATCAGGCTGATATGTTATTTCATCCGAGTTATTTATTCAGTTATTTTGAGACATTTGGCATGGCATACTTATGAATATCGTTTTTTGAGCATGGTTTTGAGATATGTGTGTGTGTGTGTGTGTGTGTGTGTGTGTATTCTACCTTCTGAGAAATTATACAGGTTTTACAGTGAGGGGTTATAACTTTTGATAAATGAAATGGTTTTGAAAAGCTTTATTTTTGCCCACTCACAGTTTCTGTTTTGCACCCCTCCAGGTTTTAGGTGATAGTGCTTATTGGTGGCTTACGAGGAATTCACGGCAGCTCTAACAGATTATCACCAATGTAGGATTACCTTTGGTGTTGTATAATTAGTATTCGTCCTGCTGGACTGCACTTAGGCTAGTTATGCTCTGATTGTGAACTCACACTTAATATCGCACTTGCATCTTATCTTATCTAGTTGGTTCGGCTTTTGTTTACTCTCATTTCTCATATTAGTATTGTTTCCACACTATGCACATGGCTACGTCACCCACACGTGACAGCCATCATGCCTCGATCTAGGTCAGGATGTGTCAATTAGTGAGTAGGTCTCGTCTCTGGCCACGTCAGCACTTAACAGAGAAATTAACAGAAAAACTTATGGAAGTCTGACATTGGCACAAATTCGTACGATGAGGTATGCCATTGTCATTTTTAAAAGATGAGGTATGAAAGTGTCGTTAGACCAATAGTTGAGGTAATTTTTTGTCATTTACCCATAGATGATTGATAAACTTAATCTAGCTACTCCTAAATTCCCCCCCCCTCCCCCCCGCGGGTGCGGGGGTGGGGAAGGAATGCCAATTAACTCAATGATTTCGACAAGTAGAAGTTTCTTTATATTTCGCACTTGCCAACCAAACCAATAGAAACCTAACCCACCAAAGCTACCAACTTAATCAGGTCGATCCTAAACCCTAATCAGTGAGACAATTACAAATTTTTTTTTTAATAATTGAGCAGTTATTGTGACTGCCAAATGGCAATTCCTTGTTGGTGTTTGGTGGCTCCGATTTCTGAGATTGAATAAAGGTCGTACCCAGTGCACAAGGCTCCCACTTTACGCAGGGTCTGGGAGAGGTGAATGTCGGCTAGCCTTACCCCCATTTATGGAGAGGCTGCTCCCAAGTCTCGAACCCGAGACCTACCGCTCATGGGCGAAGGCACTTGCCATCGCACCAAGTGATTTCTGAGATTGAATGTTTGGAAAAATTGGAGATGAATTGAATTTGTTGACAATAGATGGAGGCGTACGCATGTGGTAGAAAATGACATCCAAACCCTAAATCCCGTATTTAATTATTAGGTTACGTATACAATTCACTGCCAAGTTTTTGGTGCTTCTAGCCTTCTTTGAGAGTCAGACAGAGACTGGTTTTTGGAATTAAAAGTCTCCCTTTCTGAAGGGTCCTTAGCATCGGGAGTTTAATTGGCAGCAGTTGAATACAAGATAAAGATGGGGATTGTTTGATTAGAATACACTCTTGAAAAGACTCTGTTTATTGAGCAAAACAAAACCAAGTCTTTGGACTTTGTTATTTGGCATAGTTGGTAGTCACTAGTCAGTTTCTAGTTGAGATTCACTGTAGATCTCACTTGTCTGGAGCTCAATGATAAAAAAATTTGGACTACTCAAATTGAATCACGCGGTCCTTATTAACTCATTCTACTGGTCAACCTCACACAATATGAGGGCCTGAATCTCTCTCTTGAACTGTTCGAGTTTCTTAATTTTTAAGTTCTGGACAGTGAGATTCGGAGAATATCTCAACTCGTCAGTCTCCTACTCAACCACTTTCGTCAAATTTTGGTTTAGGAATTTGACTAAGATGCATGCTCATTTTGTGCACAATATTCTTAGAAACTCTTAAAATACATACTCCCTCCAATCTTTCCTCGGTGGAGTATTTGCTCCAGTCATGTATTTGTGAACCTCTCTCACTACTCACGGTACTATATGTAACCTGCAAGGATAGATGACAGCGACAATTAACGGTTGCAGCTTGCTTTACAGATAAAATTCCTTCCATGGAAAATTAAATAACTAAAAATTACTCTAATTAAATACATGATATAATTGATATGTCATTGTCAATTATGGTTTACTTATCTCATGCAGTTGTGTTTATGTTATTAAACTGTAAATTAAGACGACACACTGCAAAATTCAACTGGATTAATATTCAAATTCACATTATGCAAGATAATTTGGCATAGAGACACTCTTCATTAGGGTTTTGATATTTACATTTATTCTCATTCACATTATGCATTATCTGTTAATTTATGTGTCATGTAAATGTAGTGCTTAATGAAATAATCGTAGTTGTATTGTTGAATCAAATATATTTTGTGAATTTAGATGTTAATGTTTAGTAATTTAGAATGAACTTTTTTCATTGGATTATTTGTTAAATTAATATTTTGTCCGTAAGGTAAAACGGGTCAGGTCGTGTAACTCGTTAAAACTAACAGGTCGGATTTGGTTTTTGAAGTCTAAAACTCGTCAAGACAACATGTTTGAAACGACACAATCAACTAAGATAACGAATTTTCACACGAGAACGACACAAATACAAAAAACACGACCTATTTGCCAGATCTAATGTATGAAATCTTGTTGGATGCATGCATACATCATGCTTGTTTATACAACTTTCTATACAATGACCTTACGTTTCAGAAATACCAATCGGGGAAGAATTAAATAATATACCAAGTTACCAACCCAAATTAAGATATGTTCACATGAAAGTAGCTCACATGGTGGGGTGAACATTTCGAAAATCTAGCCTGATCGATGTGTCATATTTGCTGTCATGTTTTAAGAGTCCAGAAAGAAAGAAAAAAAAGTAATACTTCAGTACATGTTCGTTAAATAAAATCTGAACTGGTCCGATTTTGTTGTAAGAAAATTCCATAATTTTTGGAGCTAGCAATTGTCAATTTTGAAAGTGACTTGATTCCAATATTCTTGTCTTGATCCTCTCTCTGATCTCGATTGTTGCTGCTCAAAAATAAAATATATACCTGTATAATTGGCATCGATGTGTGGTACTGATTTTAAAATACAGGAGATACTTAAGCGTAATCACATTGACTGGTATGCATAAAAAAAACAAAGAAAATATAAGCTGAGGACATTTTGCATGACCAATAAAATAAGGTGAAAGTTTCAAGAAAATACAATGGCATGGCCAACTTTTGTAGTCTTGACTATTTAAGAAACCTAGACGGTATACGAGATACTGAATTTGTAATTGCAGCCACTAAGAAATCAAATAACAAACAATACATCCAATGACAAGAATCAAGAAACTAGCTTAAGTAATGTTTGATGTATATATGGTTTACTACATGCATCGAGTCCAGTTAAGAGTTCAGCTGAAAATGGTTTTTGTAAAAATGTTTTTAGAACCAATTTTTAATAAAAATACAAGAAAATCATAAAACAGTACTTAAAATGCTTCCTAGAAGTAGCACATTTTCTATAAAAATATTTTTTAGTCATGATAAAAGTACTTCTAAACTAGTCTTAAGATAGTAAAAATTTTGGATGCAGAACATTCTTTTGTTGCCCTATTTTGGATTACACTTGATTGGAAATTCTAGTAAATGTCTGTGAAATTAAGCTAGGGCATCCTTTAAATTCCACACTTGGTTAGTTGGCGCAAACAATTATCTATATTATTGTCGGAAGAGGATCCTTTCTCTGGATCCACTTTGTGGGGATTTTAGAAATCTCCACATTCTAGCTATTCATCGTATATCGTGTGGTCAGTTTTCGTCAGATACTATTTATGTTTAATTTTAAATATAAAAAAAAGTCAAATGATTTTTTATTGCACAATGCATTATGAATGACTAAGATGTGAAGATCCCCACAATTTGAATCTGGATGAGATCCAAATCCATTATTGTCTAGACAAACCAAACCAAACCAAACCTAGCCCCAACAACACGAAAACCAATTATTTGGTTAGGTGCTTGTGGATGCAAATTTCTTCCTCCTTGATCTTGGACAATTTTGCACCTACAAAACAATTAACACATTAGGTTAAGGCTAAGAGCCTCACGCGCCCACGATGAATGGGGGGCTTTGGCCGAAGAACCTCAAATGCCAAAGTTAGAATTTAGAGAGAAAAGATGTTTAGAGAATTTTAGGATTTTTGCCAAAGTGTTGGAATTGGCTTTTTTTGGTGGGAATGAGAGTATATTTATAGGGATAGGAGGTGGCTAGGGTTTTTGTGTTTGATTTAGGTTTAATTAGCCAATTTATTTGGCTATTAAACATAAAATGAATGTTTTGGTGGTTTTTGGAATTAATTGGCTAGTTAATTAGGGTAATTAAAAAGGGAAAATAGTGGAAAAGGTGGAGAATAAGATGGTTTACTTTTCTTGATGGGATTGGCCGGCCATTTTAGTAGTTTTAGGTTTGGATGGGTGTTTCAATTGATAATTAAGGGATTGATTAGGTAATTAATCCCTTAATTAGTCAATTATTATGATTTTAGGAAATATGAAAGGAAAAAGTATATTATTTAGCTAATTGATTAGCTAAATAATGAAATGGGAAATATATGAATAAATTAGGTTTTAAGTTGATACCTATTTTGGGCATTTTTGACTTGGTTGAGGGATAATTGTCTGCTCCTTGCGCGTAGGAATCCTGGTATACCTCAAGGGTAGTTTTGTCTTTTTTTGTCAAAAATCCACGTGTCGTCTTGTGATTATTTTTTGCTCCACAGTGCTCACGCATGTTCACTGCTATTCGATCCAGCAGGGTTCATTGTATGATTCGATTGCTTTTATTTGGTCTTTCTCATTAGCAAACACTAAGATGTTTATTCCATCCCTCCCCCTCTATTTTAATTTGGATCCTGCGCCATAGGCCTTTATTTTTTTACAAAAGATGAACAGTGAAACCAACTCCAAAAGTAAGAAATGGTAAGGGGATTATCTAAAAGTGAAACTTTTTATGAACATTCTGACACTTTATTATTTAACGTCAACGTCTGAACCGACATTATAAAACATTGTGCTAACAGCATGAGTTGATAGAGAGTCCATGGAAAATTCCACTTTTGAGGGAGTCCTCTTATCATAGTCCTTTGCTTACAACACATAAAAAATAATCAAGAATAAGCTAGTATTCAACTCTTGACACAGTCCTTTTATTAGAAGGTAAATAAAGTGTGTGGTGTAAGTAATATCAATAAATACCTAACTAATTACTAATTGTTTGTTGGAAGGAACCAATTGTGGCATGCCTAGCAGTCCAACACTCACTTGGACTTTCACCCACTCTCTAATTGCCATTGGCTAAAACCTTCGAGACAGAAGGCTCTCAACAATGCCATTACTAGCAAGATCCTCACATTTGGAATAGAAGACTTCTTGCTGAGATTAAGTTTTATTGTTTATTTGATTGTATTGGAATTGACTGGGAAGAATGTTGAGGTTCCACTATAAAAATAAAGTGGTGCAATTTATACACCCTTTTTTTACTCTCACACACCTCTTGTTAATTTTTATCATTTGATCTTATTTAATTTATCTCATCCGACGGATGGAAATTGAGCCCATGTTAATTTTTGTCATTTAATCTTTTTCAATTTATTCGATCTAATGACTAGAAATTGAGAGGGTGTGTGAGAGGTAGAAATGGATGTGTGAATAGCACCATCATATAAAAGCATATACAAGGTCTCTTCTTTCCCCGATGTGGGATTCAGTTTCAACAGTTGTTTGCCCAAGATTTTATTTTTTATTTTTTATAACTGAAAGAACATTAACCATATGCTAAAGTTGGCCAATGAGAGGATGATTGTCATTATTGAACAAAAGAAAAAGATAAAAAATAGTATAAGGAAGAAGCACACTGGGACTAGAAACTTGACAATTCCATCTCCAACCATGATGCCTTTCTGGGATCGGACCTAACCTTTTATTTTCTTCGTCAACTATGGATTGGGCACTAGTCATCACCACGTTGATACATCTCTTTCCAAAGTCTAAAGTGATCATCTCTTTTACCAGTTCGTTGACGATTTTTTTGTGCAAAATTTCTCAGGTGACTGATTATGAAGTGATTGAATTTCTAGTTGCCGGGATCAAAATTCCTTTGGCCTTAGAGTGCTGGATGTGTTCTCGTGCTTGTTACATTGAAAGATCTGCCGATATGGTAGTTATTAGATTGATCAAGTTCGCCTTATTTTTTATTTTGAAGTCCTTTTTGTTGAAGATCCTTCAGATTTAATTCAGGATGTCCTATTTGAAGTCTGTATTTTTTCTTATAATGCTAATAAAACCCGTATCGTTTTGCCTAAAAAAAATCGCTGTACAAAATCTTGGTTTGGATTTCCAAAATGTTCCTTGTCCAAACAAAATACCACAATTATGGGATTTACAATTATGGGATTTAGGACTTTTCATGAGACTTGGACACTATATGTGGGGTCCATAATGGCTACTTTGTTCCCTCTTTTTCTTTGTGCGGGGCAAGAAATGTCTGATTCTTTAATTTGTTAGTTCGGTTGCTAACTTTGTTGGAGATATGTTTTTCTTAAGGGACATAACAAATCTAACTTTGGTATTCAATTACTCTCTCTTTCGGATGACTCCTAGGCTTTTTGATTAAGTTATAACCCATCATGCTCATGTCACGCCGAGGTACTGCAAAAGAAAATATTGCAAAATCCGATCCAATTTATCATAATTGATTAGTTAAAATATTGGTTAACCGTATTCTGAAACACGGAAAAAAATCATTAGCTTATCAAATTATCTATCAAGCCATAAAAAACATTCAACAAAAGACAAAAACAAATCCACCATCTATAGTTATACTTTTAACTGGTGTTATAGCATACACTGGGATCCTTGGCTGTTAAATCCTTGAACACGAATACCGGTGTTAAAGTATACACTGAGATTCTTGGCTGTTAAATCCTTGACCGCAAGTCTGGCCCTCTATCGGATGCTCATAATCCAACAATAAATCCATGACAAAACACTGCTGAAGGAGCCAATCCTCCTTGCGTATCCAAGAATAAAGAACGTGTTGAAGAGGATGTAGGCCAAAATTTAAATTTACATCTCCCTACTGAAGCAAAAACCGTATTCAATTGTGATTTTACATCTCAAATTTGCATCACTCCATTAGAGATTTGCTCCAATGTACGTTAGCAGAAGTTTCCGAAACAACAAAACGGTTGGGAACACTAAAACTCATCCATGGCAAACTCCAAAGTATTCCTTCTTTCAGCTTACAAGTTGCAGTTAAGTTGAAGCACACAACAGTTGTTCAGAACAAGGGAGACATACTAATACTACTCGAAATTCGGGAAGATTACGATCAGCTACATGTTACAAATTTCTAACAGTTCATGGTACCAATGATAACCTGGTTCAACCATAACTAGAATTACATTTTGTAAAACGGACTCGACCACTAATCAATCTCCACTGGCGCAGCCCCGACAGCCGCAGTGCACACACTCTATAACCTTCTCCTCCCTCAGATGCTTGGGAACTCGGCAAACGCATGTGGTGGCAAAGTTATGGTCCCGGGGCTGCATGCATCTTAAACAGCAGAGCCGTTCATAACCAGGCTGCATTTCAAACACAGACCATATGTCATCACATGTCATTAGAGTTGAGTTAAAAAACAATAGACCTTATAACTTCAGATAAAAAGACACAAGCTAATTGAGTATCCAATATTTTCCTCTCAGTATCCTAATTAAAGTAATCCAACAATTTTACGTACGACCTGCAAACATAGTATAGAAGTTCCTTCATCACACTCATATATGGTCAATGCCCATTTAGTTAAATGGAGGTCTGTTTAAGCATAGATAGTGTTATTGTGGTGGTGAGCGGTGGAGTTTGTGCCTGTGATGGTGATATATGGAGTATCCATGGACACCCATTGACAATCCCCGAGTCATATAGGTTAAGATGCACGCCAATACATGTAGCAGGAGAACGTGGGTTCAAGCAATGTTGAAGGAACATATGTATTATATTAGCACGTTGATCTTTGTCATCATAGTCGACAACTCAATGTCATAAGTTCATAACTACCCATGTCCGATGTCTATGTTTACTCAGTTTAATATAATATTCATGGTTATGTTCTGATAATCTTATTTACAGGTTTTCATGATTAATAACTAAGCTCCAATTCCAAGTGAATATAACTAAAACATTTGTTGCAAATTGAGGTAGAAGAGATCTGAGACAAACCTTTTTCCATTTTGCAATTAGATTGCGGTCAGCGTAGCCTTGGTCCAGGCAAAACTCATATAACTCCTTGGAAATTTCATTCCTCCGGTGGTAAAGGTCGAAAATGTAGCGGCTCTTTTGATGTGCTACTTTGAAAATAGGCCACAAGGTCTCACATTTTCTCTTACCATCATGAGTATCATTCTCAGCTGCCATAAAGTTTAAAACCGAATACACATCAGTGTTGGAAATTTGAGTAGTTTGAGTAGAAATTTCCTTATCCCACATTGGCCATTCCCAAAAGATTTTATCACTTTATAAGGCTTTGTCCTTTAAAGAAGGTGATTGGAGTAATAGGCCTGGAGACTAAAATTGGGCTCACCCTTGGGGTTTGGGGTTGAGCTTTGGGGTGTATTAACTATTTGGTAATTAATATATAATTAATTATAATTAATATATAATTAATATATATTTAATTGTCAAAAGATGGGCCTTGGGGCTCTAATAATTAAATTATTTAATTAATTATTTTTCGGATTTACTTAATTATTTTTTAATTAAATTCGAATTTAATTAATTATTTATTTTTTATGAAAAGACTTATCCTTTCAGATGAAGTCTGAGAGTTCTTTCTGAACACAGAGCAAAGCACCCCTCTGAAGAGATGTCTCCCAACAGTCACACCCCATTCTCATACCTGTTGCAAACAGGCATCCATCTGCTATATATACATTCATCTGCATAGCATCTAAAACACAGAAAGTAATCAACTTCATCTTCTACATTCCTAAACCTTCTTACTGAGAGAACCACACTAAATTCGTCAGAAGTTAAATTTTTCGGTGCTGGAATTTTAACTTGATCGTTGAATCCTGGTGAAGCAGACGTCCGTAGAACTACAAGCACAGAGTAGGGACGAAATTTCTGTTTCAAGGACATTGCGGTACGCAAGCCTCGATCTTCAAGTTGTTTGTTTTTATAATTCGTATTCTAGTTTATATTCTGTTAATTCCTATTGCATTTATTATTTATTAGCATATATAAATTATCACAGATTGTTGACATATAACCAACAATCTTGAAACAGAAAGTTATGGATCAACAATCTGTGAATGTGAATGGTGCTGTGCCAAAGTACTCAGAAAAGCCTGAGAAGTTCAAAGGGTTGGACTTCAAGAGATGGCAACAGAAGATGTTGTTCTTCCTGACAACAATGAATCTCGCTCATGTTGTTAAGGAACAAGCTCCGAAGTCTAATGAGAATCCAATGACGAGAGAGACTGTCATGGCAATTGAAGCTTGGAATCATTCTGAGTTTTGTTGCCGAAACTATATCCTGAATAGTTTGGATGACAATCTCTACGACATTTACTCTCTGTACAAGACAACGAAGGAGTTGTGGGAATCCCTAGAGAAAAAGTATAAGATTGATGATGCCGGTTCAAAAAAATTTGTTATCGGTAAGTTTCTCAAATATACAATGGTGGATTCCAAATCTGTTGTTTCTCAGGTCGAAGAAATCCAGAAGTTGATCTATGAATTGCATTCTGAGGGATGCGAGATCAATGAGCATTTCCAAGTTGGGGCGATAATCGAGAAATTGCCAACTTCCTGGAATGACTTCAAAATTTATCTCAAGCACAAGCGTCGTGAGATGAATATGGAGGATTTGATTCTGAGGCTACGTGTGGAAGAAGACCACAGAAAGGCAGACCGTTCTGGAGGGTTTGCAGCCATTGAAGCCAATGCGAATTATGTTGAGGGAGGAAACTCCAAGGCTAAGCCAAAAAAGAATAAGGCTCCTGCTCCGAAAACCAAGCAGTTTGTGCAATCTGCCCTTACTCCTAAAAGCAAGAATCTGAAGAAGATTAAGGGCGCCTGCTATGTGTGTGGCAAATCTGGTCACAAGGCACAAGATTATTATCATCGCAAGGATGGAAATCATGGCCACGGAAACAACAACAACCATGCTAACATGGCAACCACCGATGAAGAATTGGCTGCTGTTGTGTCCGAGGTTAACATGGTCTCAAATGTGAGTGAATGGTTGATGGATACTGGTGCTACAAAGCACATCTGCGCTGACAGAAATCTGTTCACAGAATATCACCCTGCTGCCCTTGGAGAAAAGCTATATATGGGCAATTCTGCCACATCTTCTGTGGAGGGATATGGCAAGGTGGTACTCAAATTCACATCTGGGAAAAGTTTGACCTTGCTGAATGTACTGCATGTTCCTGAAATGAGGAGGAACTTGGTTTCTGGACCAATTCTAATTGCTAAGGGCTTTAAACTTGTAATGGAATCCAACAAATTTGTACTTACCAAGGGTGGGATGTTTGTTGGAAAGGGTTATGTGGCTGATGGCCTCGTGAAACTCAATGTAATGGTCATTGATGATGCTAATAAAATAAATGCTTATACTTATATTGTTGAGTCTTCTAATATTTGGCATGCTAGATTAGGACATGTTAATTTTCGTTCCATGCATAGAATGGTTAAATTAGACTTATTACCTAAATTCGAAATTGATTTTAATCATAAGTGTGAAACATGTACTGAATCGAAATTTGCTAAGCAAACGAGAAAGTCAATTCTGGAAAGATCAAATGAATTACTTGGATTAATTCATAGTGATCTTTGTGACTTTAAATCCACACCAACTCGTGGAGGAAAGAATTACTATGTCACTTTTATTGATGATTGCAGTAAGTATTGCTATGTTTATTTGATTCATAGCAAGGACGAAGCTTTGAATATGTTTAAGACATATAAAGCCGAAGTTGAAAATCAACTTGAGAGAAAAATCAAAGCACTTAGATCTGATAGAGGAAGAGAGTATGAGTCTATTGCCTTCTCAGATTTTTGTGCACAACATGGAATTATACATCAAACAACAGCACCATACACACCACAACAAAATGGTGTTGCCGAAAGAAAAAATAGAACATTCAAAGATATGATTAATTCCATGTTAAATAGTTCAGGGCTTCCACACAGTTTGTGGGGTGAAGCTTTATTTACTGCAAATACCATATTGAATAAGGTTCCTCTAAAAAAGATTGACGAGTGACCTTATGAACTATGGAAATGACATAGACCCACTTATAAAATCCTCAAAGTGTGGGGTTGCTTAGCAAAGGTGCAAGTTCCGTTACCAAAAAGAACAAAACTAGGACCTAAAACTATTGATTGTGTATTCATTGGATATGCAAATAATAGTGCTGCTTATAGGTTTCTTGTTGTAAAATCTTCGATTTCTGACATACATGTTAACACTATATTAGAATCAGCGGATGCGGAATTCTTTGAGGATATATTTCCTTACAAAGAAAAGGAATCTGGTTCTAATGCAAAGAGGGTTCATGATCATAGTCATGATGAAGCCTCTTATTCTGGTGTCCAAGGAAATGATGTGGAACCAAGAAGAGGAAAAAGAATCAAAGTTTCTAAAAACTTTGGACCAGATTTCATTGCTTTATTGTTGGAGAATGAACCTAGAACTTTTAAAGAAGCAATGTCTTCTTCTGAGGCTCCTTCATGGAAGGCAGCAATTAAAAGTGAAATGGAATCCATTATGGAAAATAACACATGGGAATTGGTTGATTTACCTCCCGGTAGTAAACCAATTGGTCATAAATGGATTTTCAAGAAGAAACTCAAGGCGGATGGAACCATTGACAAGTTCAAGGCACGTTTAGTAGCCAAAGGTTATCGCAAAAAAGAAGGGTTGGATTATTTCGACACCTATTCTCCAGTTTCTCGCATAACGTCAATTAGGACGTTAATAGCGATTGCGGCTGTATACAACTTTGATATCCATCAAATGGATGTAAAAACAGCATTTTTAAATGGAGAACTAGATGAAGAAATATACATGGAACAACCTGAAGGGTTTGTGCTTAAAGGATAAGAAAGCAAAGTGTGCAAATTAGTTAAGTCATTATATGGACTTAAACAAGCACCAAAACAATGGCACGAAAAGTTTGATCATACTTTGTTGACACATGGGTTCAAAATAAATGAATCTGATAAATGTGTCTACATTAAGAGTAATGATAAAACTTGTGTTATTGTCTGCTTGTATGTTGATGATATGCTCATAATGGGAAGCAAAAAAGATGTAATAAACAAAACAAAGAAAATGTTGAATTCAAGTTTTGACATGAAAGACTTAGGTCAAGCCGATGTCATTTTAGGAATTCAAATTAAGAGAAATAGTGAAGGATATGTCCTTACACAATCCCATTATGCAGAAAAAATATTACGAAGGTTTGGTCAATTTGAATGCAAACCTGCTGCGACTCCTTTTGATGCTGGATGCAAGTTGGAGAAAAATAAAGGCGATGCCAAATCTCAACTTGAATATTCTCAAGTAATTGGAAGTCTAATGTACTTGATGAATTCAACTAGGCCCGACTTAGCTTATGCAGTAAGTAGGCTTAGTAGATATACAAGTAATCCGGCACAAGAGTATTGGGATGCTTTAGTAAGAGTGTTAAGGTATTTGAAAAATACACTTGACTACGGATTACACTACACAAAATATCCACCTGTTGTAGAAGGCTTCAGTGATGCCAATTGGATTTCTGACACTACAGAATCCAAGTCGACAAGTGGATATGTTTTTACCTTGGGAGGTGCAGCAATATCTTGGAAATCCTCTAAACAGAAATGTATAGCTCGGTCCACCATGGAATCCGAGTTTATAGCTTTAGACTTGGCTGGCGAAGAAGCCGAGTGGCTCAAAAATTTTCTGGAGGATATTCCAATGTGGCCAAAGCCGGTAACGGCTATATGTATACATTGTGATAGTATGGCCGCTCAATCAAGGGCCAAAAGTCATGTATACAATGGGAAGTCACGTCACATCAGACGTCGACACAATACTCTTAAGAAGATGCTCTCCAATGGAATAATATCCATTGATTATGTGAAGTCAAAGGAAAATATAGCTGATCCTTTGACAAAAGGCCTACCAAGAGAGCAAATATTATTTACATCGAGGGGAATGGGTCTTAAGCCAATTCAATGAATTGAACTGGGCGGAAACCTAACCTAGCTGATTGAAGATCCCATGGTCTAGGTTCAATAGGCAAACTGGTTGAGTTTGATTCAAAAGTTGAACACACAACTTACCCATTCTTATGATAAAATGTGTGTTGTCTGTTGACGTTTGAGGGGTTATGTTTTATACATTTAATGACATTAATATCTTGTTATCAAGAGGAATATAGCAGACTATTCTTAACTAATGTCACCTATATAGGAGTAAATGGGGCCACATTTATGAGAATTGATATAGCTAAATTCTCTAAAGCTCCTACGAAATTCAGGATCTGTTCAGGGCCAAAATGAACACAACCGTATGAATTGACGTGTGGCAGCCATGATATGTGTGTAGCATATTGTCTTGGTTTACTACTGCGGTGAACAGTTCAAGATCTTCCACATCCACTGCGTCACCAAGTAAACCCGATATGTTTTCACTAGGGTAAGTTCAAGTCCAAAAGACACTTCACCCGATGCATATTATGACTATTCTCTCTCAGTTTTAGGCAGCCTAGTCACACATTTGCATTTACATTTGCATTCAAATGTGGGGTCATTGTTATTGTTGGAGTTTGAATGAAATTTCAACTCAAATGTGGGGTATTGTTGGAAATTTGAGTAGTTTGAGTAGAAATTTCCTTATCCCACATTGGCCATTCCCAAAAGATTTTATCACTTTATAAGGCTTTGTCCTTTAAAGAAGGTGATTGGAGTAATAGGCCTGGAGACTAAAATTGGGCTCACCCTTGGGGTTTGGGGTTGAGCTTTGGGGTGTATTAACCATTTGGTAATTAATATATAATTAATTATAATTAATATATAATTAATATATATTTAATTGTCAAAAGATGGGCCTTGGGGCTCTTGGGCTCTAATAATTAAATTATTTAATTAATTATTTTTCGGATTTACTTAATTATTTTTTAATTAAATTCGAATTTAATTAATTATTTATTTTTTATGAAAAGACTCATCCTTTCAGATGAAGTCTGAGAGTTCTTTTTGAACACAGAGCAAAGCACCCCTCTGAAGAGATGTCTCCCAACAGTCACACCCCATTCTTATACCTGTTGCAAACAGGCATCCATCTGCTATATATACATTCATCTGCATAGCATCTAAAACACAGAAAGTAATCAACTTCATCTTCTACATTCCTAAACCTTCTTACTGAGAGAACCACACTAAATTCGCCAGAAGTTAAATTTTCCGGTGCTGGAATTTTAACTTGATCGTTGAATCCTGATGAAGCAGACGTCCGTAGAACTACAAGCACAGAGTAGGGACGAAATTTCTGTTTCAAGGACATTGCGGTACGCAAGCCTCGATCTTCAAGTTGTTTGTTTTTATAATTCGTATTCTAGTTTATATTCTGTTAATTCCTATTGCATTTATTATTTATTAGCATATATAAATTATCACAAATTGTTGACATATAACCAACAATCCTTTCGGGCTCTGAAACACATCGATGTTCCAAACTTCAACGAACAATGTAATAAAAACATGGGAAGTTTATACCTTCTCTCATCTTAGCTTGTAGTTCGCGAAGCGTAGGCTCAATCAGTTCCCAACCTTCTGGGTAATTAACTCGGTTAGTCTTTACCTTCGGCATTTTATACCTGTCATCCGTCGCAACATATAATCAATTACTAGTCTGGAAATTCCAAAGCCATAATCAACAATTAAAACCTAAAACTCATCAAAATCATATGATGAATTTTCCACCTGCACAGCACTAAATTTCATGGCAAAAAAAGAAAAAGAAAAAAGGTGTAAAAAAAACGCTACATATCGTGCATATAACGATTAAACTGTAAAATCCAAAGTCCCAAAAGACCAAAAAAAAAAAAAAAAAAAAAAAAAAAAAACCTGAAGGAAAAACAAAAGGGTTAAAATTTCTCTCCGAATCGCAAACTAACAAGCAAAAGCTTCAGTCTTTAATTAATCATCGATTTACTTCGTATTAAGATATTTTAGCAATTTGAACAACCTAAAAGAGACAAATCGCAAATTTGAAAAAAAGAACACATTGCTGAAATATTAGATATAGAAACAGTTACGTTAGTTACCTGATGGAGAGAAGAGAACGCTTTGGTGGCGGAGGCGGTGGAGGTGGCGGGAAGAGAGGCGGAGCAGAGTGGAAAGGGGGTTTAGGGTTTTCGAAATATATCTGCGGGCTCCCTTTTGGTAGAAGATTTTAACGATTTGTTTTGCTTTAAAATTGAAAAAGTGCGCCGACACGACCGTTAGATTCCATGGACGACATGTCGTCCACGGCCCAACATCCATTTGGTATTGTTTTTTTTCACTAAAAACTGTTTCACTTTAAAATTAAACAGTAAAAAAATGTTTGGTAAAAGTAAAATATCATACTTATTTTAAAGGGTAAATTACATAGTAGCCCTTCAGGTTTGAGGTCTATTACAATCTCATACAACATCTTTAAAACATTTCACTTTCATACTTCACGTATTATTTTATTTCAAAATAATACATCCGTTAGATTTTCCATCCATTGGTTTGTTAAATGCTGACGTGGCAGCCACATTTGTGTTGATGTGGCTGCCACGTGGCAAAAAATTTATACATTAAAAATATTATAATTAAAAAAAAAAACCAACAACAACAATAAAAACCCAAACCCAGAACCAACTCAGTGAGTCTAATACACCCCCAACCCCAACCCCGCATCCCACCCCCACATCGATCTCAACTTCACGATTGTCTCCGCCAAGCATCTTAAGAGCGTCAACCGTCAACTGGAAGAACGACAACCTCAGGCCCTACGCTGTTTTCTGGGTGGACCCCGACTGCCTGTTCGCCACCAAGTCCGACGACTCCTGCTCCACCCGCTCGATTTTGAATGAGCGATTCACCGTCTTACCCACCCTCTCCCTCCACGACTCCTTCCTCACTCTCGAAATCTTCCACTTCAAACCTTCTGACACTCCCAAGCCCTTAGTCGGCACCCTCCAGGTCCCACTCAAGGACCTCCTCGATCAAGATGACTCGACTCGAATCCGAACCTTCTAGCTCATCCACCCTTTCGATTGTCCCCAGGGCAAGATATGTGTTAAGCTTGCCGTTCGAGAACGACCTTTCCCTCCGACCGTCCCCAGGGCAAGATCCAGATGACCTTTCCCTCTGACACTCCTTCCTCACCCTTGAAATCTTCCATTCCAAACCCAAACCCAAAACAACAATAAAAAAACCTGATTCAATTTCCTCATCCGCCCATTCTCAAAATCTTCTTCCACCCTTCTCCAGCAACCTTCGAACCACCCCATTCCCATCATCTTCAATAGATTTCAACTTTAGCCATCAATTCCTTTTCTATAATCAACAGCGTGGCATCGAACGAGAACCCATCCAAAAACCCATTTTCCCCACCATCTCTTTCTTAAGCAGATCTGGGATTTCAAAATTTTTTAATTTTGGGTTCGCAATAAAATACCAGTTGGATTTTGGTTATAGGTTCGAAATCAAATACCCAGTTTGAATTCAAATACCCAACTAAATCAATTGGTGCGTGGGGGAGGGACGGATGAGCGGTGAAGGGATTTGGATTTGCTACGGCTCGACAAGAAGGCGTCGAGAAAGGGCGAGTAGCACGTCTTGATTTTCAACCTTGGCGGCGAGACTTTTGATGTCGTGCTCTTCTGATAATCGATGAGGTAATTTTCGAGCTGAAGGCCAAAGCTGGAGACACCCATCCTTGGAGTTGTTGCCGGTGATAGGTGGTGGAAGGGTGCAAACGGGCGGGTGAAGGGGGGGTGGGGTTTTCCTTTTTGGGTTTCTGGTTGGGGGTGCACGGGGATGGGGTTTTTTTTGAGTTTTTTTTTTTTAGAAGATTCATGTTTTTAAAAAAAAAATTAAAATTATTATTTTTGCCACATGGCACACATTTGGCAACCACGTGGCTCAAATGTGGTAGCCACGTCAGCACTTAACGGATCAATGGATGGAAAATGTAACGGAGGTACTATTTTGAAATAAAATAATACGTGAGGTATGAAAATGAAATGTTTTAAAGATGTTGTATGAGATTGTAATAGATCTCAAACCTGAGGGGCTACTATGTAATTTACCCTATTTTAAAAGCAATGAACTCCAAATAGAAGCTTTTAAAAGCAGCTTGTAGGTTGCTTTTAAAAGCTACTTTAATAAAAAACAAAGTTAGGTTTTTAATAAATATTTTCAATTGTTGTATACCTTGATTTTTTGTTTTTAAGTGACATTATTTAGCTTTCCACACACATTTTATCCTTTAGAGAAAAAAGTAAACGCCACCATTGTCACCACCAGCATTACCTCCACCGCCACCATCACTGCCACCACCACTACCACCACTGCCACCATTGTTACCACCATCGATGCAGCCATCGCCAACACCACAACCATGCATCATTACCACAACCGCCATCACTGCCACCATAACCACAACTACCATTACCACCATCATTGCCGCAACCACCACCACTGTTGTTGTCAACCCCGCTCCTACTATTATGTCCATTTGTTATTGTATACAGTCATATCACTTATACATTAAATTTTACCAAACGCTTTTACGTTGCTTTTTATACTCACAACACTTTTGAAATTTAGTTAGCCAAATGCTCATCAGCTTTATTTTACAGCTGGTTATTCTTAAAGCACAGCAGAAACAGTTTTTTAAAAAAGCACATCAATCTCAAACTGGCCCTAAATTTAAACTACTTTCATGTTCATATTCTTCAAAATGTATTTTTCCATGCAAAATCTATTATAATTCATATTTAAACACTTGTAATCAACGATTTTAAACCTAAATTTAAAGATACTTGAACATTTTTTTTGTTAATTTTTCTCTTATCTAAATCCAAAGTACATATTAATAGAACCCTCTTTGTCAACCAAAAGAGGGTGAAAGACTATTTAACAAAACAAAATTTTGCTATTTTTTGTTTAAACCTCACCTACATGTCATTTTAACATCTCTAATTAATAAAAATAAAAATATCACTAAATATACATTTTAACATCTCTATATTGTTCACTTATTTTTTTTATTTTTCGACTTAAATATTCTACTAAATATACACATGTTGCTCAATAAATCGTAAATCCACTTCCAAATGCATTATAGAGATTTCCTTAATGCTCAATGAAAAATATTTTGAGATATTTTTTTTTTGCATTTTTTACCAAAAAAAAATATGGATTAACAGTCACGACGTTCAGTCGGTTTTGCAAATTTGTACATAAATGTTAAGGTGAGACTTTCCGTTGAGATTTTTGAGTGTAGAACCCCATTGGACAATATTATGGGCCTCACTACCATATTTTTCACTTATTTTTTTAGTTTTCGTCTTAAATATTCTACTAAATATTCCAAATTCCTTAAAAAGTTCAACTTAATGCTTAGGAATTTTTTTTTTGCTAAAATAAAAATTTGCATTGTTGTAAAAAACATGGGTGTTAGTTGGGCTCAATGCACGCAAAACGAGACGGACTCAACTCATGCAGAACGAGGTGAATTGTGGAACGCAAAACAAGACAAGCTTCGCTCATAGAAAATAGGGCGGACTTCTGGCACAGAAAACGGGGCTAGCTTTGCACACGAAAAATGAGGCAAGATACGTCGCACAAAAAACGAGGATGGCTTTGTGCTTGCAAAAAAAGGCGGAGTTTTGGCATGCAAAACGATGCGGACACCTCATGTGTAGAACGAGGCCAACCCAAGCACACAAGATGAGGTAGAATCGAGACGCACAAAACGAGGCGAACTCCCAGGTGCTTAGAAAACGAGTCGAACTCCACGCATGGAAAAATATATGTTGAAGAACATGATTATGATATTTTGTTTAAGCCGCATCTATATGTGATTTGAACATCTCTATATTTTTCACTTATTTTTTTACTTTTTGGCTTAAATATTCTACTAAATGTACACGTGTTGCTCAATAAATTGTAAATCCCCTTCCAAATGCATTATAGAGATTTCCTTAATACTACACGAAAAATATTTCGAGAAAATAAAAAATTTGCATTTTTGACAAAAAAAAAAAGTGGATTAACACTAACGGTTTCAGTTGGTTTTGCAAATTTGTACATAAATCACCGTTCAATCTATTTATTTTCACATTCGCCTCACTGTGAAGTTTTGAAGATTAAGGTGAGACTTTCTGTTAAGATTCTTGAGTATAGAACCCCATTTGACAATGTTCTGGGCCTCACTACTATACACTTCACTTATTTTTTTAGTTTTCGGCTTAAATATTCTGCTAAACATACATTTGTTGTTCAATAAACTATAAAATTGCTTCCAAATTCCTTAAAAAGTTTAACTTAATGCTCAGGAAAAATATTTTGCTAAAATAAAAAATTTGCATTGTTGTAAAAAAAACATGGGTGTTAGGTGGGCTCGAAGCATGCAAAATGAGACGGACTCAGCTTACGCATAATGAGGTGAACTGTGGCACACAAAACAAGGTGGGTTCTGTTCACAGAAAATGGGACGGGCTTCTAGCATAGAAAACGGGGCGGGCTTTGCGCACGAAAGACGATGCGGGATATGTCGCACAGAAAACGAGGCTGGCTCCATGCACGCCAAAACGAGGCGGGCTCTATGCTTGCAAAAAGAGGTGGAATTCTGACACGTAAAATGATGCAAACACCTCATGTGCAGATCGAAACCAACCCAGGTACATAAGATGAAGCTGACTCGGGGCACACAAAATGAGACGAACTCCCGGGTGCTCAAAAAATGAGTCGAGCTCCATGCACGAAAAAATATATTTTGAAGAACATGATTATGATATTTTGTCGTAGTGGTAAGAGAAATAAAAGAAAAATTGTACAAAAATGATGCAAATTCTTTGGGTGCCAGAAAGTCACGCGTTACTTTATGGCACCCAATAATTTAAATCATTTTTGTTCATTTTTCTTTTATTTCTATTACCATTACAACAAACTTTCGTGTTCATGTTCTTCAAAATATATTTTCCATGCAAAATCTATTATAATTCGTATTTAAACTGGTAATCAACGGTTTTAAACCTAAATTTAAAGATATTTGACATTTTATTTTTTGTTAATTTTTCTCTTATCTAAATCTAAACTTTATATTAATAGAACTCTCTTTGTCAACCAAAAAAGGGTGAAAGACTATTTAACAAAATTTCGCTATTTTTTGTTTAAACCGCTCCTACATGTGATTTTAACATCTCTATCTTTTTCACTTATTTTTTTTACTTTTCGGCTTAAATATTTTACTAAATATACACTTGTTACTCAGTAAATCGTAAATCCGCTTCCAAATGCATTATAGAGATTTCCTTAATGCTCAAAGGAAAATATTTCGTAGAAAATAAAAAATTTACATTTTTGACATAAAAACGTGGATTAACAGTCACGGTTTTTAGTCGGTTTTGCAAATTCGTACATAAATCCCCTTTCAATCTATTTATTTTCACCTTCGTCTCACTGTGAAGTTTTGAAAATTAAGGTGAGCCTTTCCGTTGAGATTCTTGAGTGTAGAACCCCATTTGACAATGTTCTGGGCCTCACTACTATATTTTTCACTTATTTTTTAGTTTTCGGCTTAAATATTCTACGGCTAAATTGCGAAAATGGTTCCTGAGATTTATATAACACATCACTTTGGTCCTTGAGATTTCAAATCAATAGAAGTGGTCCCTGAGATTGTCCACCATCCATCATTTTCGTCATTCCGTTAAAAACTCCGTTAAGTATCCTGGAGCTCTTGGCCGGAAGTTTGGGCAATTTTCAAAGTTTCGTAACTCAATCGTTTCTTAACCAAATTTGACTCATAATATATCAAAATGAAGATAGGAAAGTGTAGAATAATATTATATCTATTTGGAAGCCCAATGGTTGCCGGAGATGGCCGGAAAATAGGATCAAAGTTTACTGGTCCGAGGGAAAACTGGAAAACTCGCTGGAAACTGGGTAAACTTTAAACGTTCATAACTTCTTCAATACTCAACGAAATCAAGTGATTTAAAAATAAAAATCATACTTCTCGATGAGAAGAAGAGAATGGTACCTTTTTTAATGATAAATCGCCATGGTTTGGCCAAAAAATGGCTCGAAAGTGGCTAACTTAAGACCAAGACAGCCATTTTCGAGCCGTTGTCCGGCCAAACCACGGAGATTTAGCCATCTAAAAAGATACCATTCTCTTCATCTTGTCGAGAAGTATGATTTTTGTTTTTGAATCACTTGATTTCGTTGAGTATTGAAGAAGTTATGAACATTTAAAGTTTACCCAGCTTCTGGCAAGTTTTCCAGTTTTCCCTCGGACCAGTCAACTTTGAGGCTATTTTCTGGCCATCTCCGGAAACCACTAGGCTTCCAAATATATATAATCTTATTCTAGACTTTCCTATCTTCATTTTCATATATTATGGGTCAAATTTGGTTAAGAAACGATTAAGTTATGAAGCTTTGAAAATTGCCCAAACTTCTGGGCAAAAGCTCCGGGACACTTAATAGAGTTTTTAACGGAAGGACGAAAATGATGGATGGCGGACAATCTCAGGGACCAAAGTGATGTTTTATACAAATCTCATGGACCATTTTCGCGATTTAGCCAATATTCTACTATATGTACATTTGTTGCTTAATAAACCATAAAACTGCTTCCAAATTCCTTAAAAAGTTCAACTTAATGCTCAAGAAAAATATTTTGCTAAAATAAAAAATTTGCATTGCTGTAAAAAAAACATGGGTGTTAGGTAGGCTCGACGCACGCAAAACAAGATGAACTGTGCCATGCAAAACAAGGTGAGCTCAGCTCACTAAAAACGAAGCGGGCTTTTGGCATGCAAAACGAGGAGAGCTCTGCGAACGAAAAACGAGGCGAGATACGTCGTACATAAAATGAGGCTGGCTCCGTGCACGCCAAAATTAGGCGGGCTTTATGCTTGCAAAAAAGGGCGGGGTTCTGGCACGCAAAACGATGTGGACATCTCATGTGCATAATGAGGCCAACCAAGGCACACAAGAAGAGGCAGACTCAGTGCACGCAGAACGAGGTGAACTCCTGAGTGCTTAGAAAACGAGTCAAGCTCTACGCACTGAAAAATATATTTTGAAGAATATGAATATGATATTTTGTTGTAATGGTAAGAGAAATAAAAGAAAAATTAACAAAATTATATAAGAGTGATGCCTTTCTGGTTGCCACAAAGTCATCCATGACTTGGCACCCCAAGAATTAAAACAAATGACTTTCTGGCACGCAAAATTTGAATAATTGATCAATGTAAAACAAACAATAGTATGGATCAAAGAGGAAATGGACTGTTGGAAGACAAAACGACGCAACGAAAATTTGCAGATTTGGCGTCCTAGCTTCGACTTGGGGTCGTGATACCTTTTCAAAAAGAAAACAACGCCGCTAGTCCAATAGGCCGCTTTTCCATGACGTACAATGGATTTTGGTCAACCGGGGCCGTTTCATCCTCCAAAATGCAGTTTTAATTTCGTAATAAAAATTTGGACTTTTTGTTTGTCGTCCGAATTTATGTAATAGTCCTTTGAGTTGTCCCAACATATGTATTATGTTTATTTAATCCATTTGGTTGTTCGTTTATGAGCATCAGAGATATCAATTAAACAAAACAACCTTTGGGTTTTCAACCAAAATCTAGCAAATTCTAGAAATCCTGTTCTTCGAGGGCTTACGTTCGTATCCCACTTGCTTCATGTTGCGTCATTGATATTGTGTGAGCTCCACTTGTGCTTTTATTTGGATATAGTTAGTAAATACATGAGTAATCCGTAATCAAGAAACAAATTCCTTTTTTTGCTTGTGGGATGCCCTTACTAACCCGAGGGGCTTAGAGCGTGCTTAAAGTGACTTCACAAGAGTGATGAATAGATTTCAAACACTATGCCTCACTTGACCAAGGCTCCATCTCCCATCAATCACCTTAATCCCCTACTTAGTTACAAGCCTACGTTACCAAGCTATGCGGAAACAAATTCCTTTGATTTTGTAATAAAGTAAACATGCTGTAAAACAATTTGAATCCTAAATACATCCTGATCGTAAATTAACCCACTTTTCTTCACCATTTGGCCAAATTCGAACAACTTAGGCCATCTCTAACCAAAAACTGGCCAAAACGCTCGTTTTAGCCCTCTGGCCCTTCAAGAAATTAATATTTTAATAAACAATGCAGGGCCATATTCCTTACCATCTCCAACCGAGGGCTCAAGCGTCATAGGGCTCGTTTTAGCCCTGTCATAAAAAACCGTTTCCAACCGAGGCCCAAAGGGCTATGGTATGGAATGTGAAGAATTGAAATAAAATGAGATAAGATAGTATGGAATAGTGAAATATGTGAAAAATGGTGTAGGAAAAATTAGAAATTAAAAAAAAAAAAAGGTTGTTGGGCATAAAAACAAAAAATGGGTTGGGACCATAAAAAAAAAAAACTAAACCCTAAACCCCTAAAGTGGGATGGGCAATGGAAAAGAAAAGAAAAATTGAAATTGGGCTAGCCAGCCGGCTGGCTGGTTGGCTGAAAGTGGTCAGCTGGTTGGCCCTTTGGCCCTTTCAAATTATGTGGGGCCCACGAGCCCTTTAGCCTAGCCCTCGGTTGGAAACGGTTTTCAGGCGTTTTTCGGCCCTCTGGCCCTTTGGACCCTTTAGTTGGAGATGACCTTAAGTCAAGCTACAAAGTTGGAGAAAATGAAAGTACAAGCGATTTTAGACGAGAAAATGGATAAACTCAAGACATCAGAAGGTAGAGGTGAATGTTCTGTATCATTTGAACTATAACGAGGACTTGCTACAAAGTTGGTAGTATTAGAAGTATAACATAATTTAGTTCATTGATTCGAAGCTTCCTTTTATTTGAATTCAACCAAAAGCTTTACAAGAGCTTTGTTTTATTTAACGTATGTATAACATAATTTAGGAAGCTCTGCCGGGCGGCTGCATTCGATCATGTATATGGCATAGGGGACGACGGCCGCGACAAGGAGGAGGAGAAGGAGGAGTACCTTTTGCATCTTGCAAGGCAGTGGTTATACTGCTCGTCGCATCTATTCCTACACGTAGTTACGGGTGATTTGCTCTCGTCGACGGAACACAGCTGAATGCAGTAAGTCATGTTGTTGTCGCAGTGTCTGCGACATCCTTTTGCATGCGCGGTGGTCCACGCTAGCACGAGCAAAAATGTCACAAGGACAAGTACAGGAAGCACACTCGACTTCATTGGGATTTCAAGGGAATGTGAATCTGTGATGGTGCATTTGACACTCAGTGACGCATGTTTATATAGGGGTGGGCAAACGGGTAGAGGAACCGCAGGTCGGGGCGGGTAATGTAGGTTCGGGGCGGGTACGGGCCGGGTCCTTCTTTTTTTGGGAACAAACAGGGCGGGCCGGGCCGGGCCATGGTTATTTACGGGGTGGGCCGGTTCCTAAACCTTAGAAAAACGGGGCCCCGGACCGACCCGTGTCCAATTATAATCAACGGTTAAGATTGAATGATAATCTATCATCCAATCTGAACCATTAATTTGTAACCTAGGTTTCCAAATCAGTTTCAGTCTCTCACTCTCTCATTCCCACGCCCACCTCTCCACCGTCACTCCATCGACTCCCTCGACTCCGACGACATCCCGGAGAACGCCCATCACTGCCGCCGCGACCAACACAACGACACCACCACCACCCATCCAGCCATCCTTCGACCTCGACGACATCCGTTACTTCGCCGGCTACTGTAAGTCTACTGTCTACTTCTCCGAATTTTATTTTTGTTGATGCAGAGGATCAGTAGCATGAATAATAGGATTGATTAGAGAACTGCTTGCGTTTTTTCAGATTTGGGGTTTTTTTTGTTGATGGTAGACAATTTTGAATTTAATTGGAATTTGGATCAAGAACAAGAACTGCGTGCGTTTTTCAGATTTGGGGTTTTTTTTTTCTTCTAGTTTTGATTCAAGTAGTCTCCCTGCGTTTTTCAGACTTATGGCTATCGTTTTGATTTAAGTAGTCTCCCTGCGTTTTGATTTCATGGAAATTCCTTTTCTCAGCTTTTACTCTGTATCCACATTGTGCAGACGTTTTTGGTGTGGCAGCTGAGTTTTTCTGCCCTTCTCTTGGGGAGAACAAACACACTCAAAGAATGTTCATTCGGTCCAAGCAACTTCTCCTTGTTGCCCTTCTCTTGGGTGTCAAAATGTGAGCATTTGATTATAGTGTAGTCGGATTTATGAACTGTTGTTTGAGCTTCTGATTCAGTTTTTGATCAAATGAAGTTGTGCGAAAATAAAGCTTTCTTAACTGGAGCAAATCCCGTTATGTATGAGTTTTGTAATTTTTTTCATATAATGGATCATTACAGTTTTATTTTTTAAGGGATTTGAATCTGTGCAAATGTGAATGAGTGACTGTGAATCTGCAGGGGCTGGGAATGTTCATTGTTCATACAAGTTGTAGAATTTAGAACTAGAAAGCTATGAGCTTGACTATGGCATTTCGATTTGTTTGATATACGCAAATGTGTTTTAAAATTTCCAATTTTACTAGTATTAGTTTTCTGTGAATTGTTATTCCTCTAGTTTAGTTGCAGATGTTATAATGGCAAGAAGTTACATTCCCAACGGAAAGTTGTGTAGTTTACTGGGATATTGTCTGTAGATTTTAGTCAAGGTTTAACTAGTAAGAGTGGTCAGGGAGTAATAGACTTTGAATTATTTGATTTTTGGACTTTGGAATTTGGATGTCTTGGACTCTCGGTTTTGAATATTTTGTATGTTGATTCGATCTTTAGATGTTGGACGCTATAACGTTATTTTGGATGTATTGAATATGTGCAATTGCAATCTGTGCAGTACTGCAGCTGTGCTTTTTTTTTTTTTTTAATTTCAATCTGTGCTTGTTTAAACAGGAAAAAAAAAACAGAGGACCCGTTGACCCGGACCGAACCGGCCCGTTTCAACCGGGCCGGGTAAGGTCCGGTTCCTATTTTAAAATTTGTAATGCCCGGCTCGGCCCGGCCCGTCTCACTTTATTCCGGGTCCGGTCCGGTCCCTTCAAAAATGGGCCCGGCCCGGCCCGTGCCCACCCCTATGTTTATATACCAAAAAAGTTGCCACAACTATTGAGTGATTGCTAGCCAAAAGCAGTTTTTGTGGGAACAGTTGCAACACATTCCGGTAGCGTGGTGGTAAGTTATTTCTAATAGGGTTTTTATTATAAATGATTCTGAAATTGATCATCACAATCAAGATGGTACCTGAAATTGAAAATCAATCAATGTAGTCCCTGAAAATAGGTGTTGCAAATCAATGTTGTCATTCCGTCACAATTCTGTTAAAAATTCTGTTAAGTGCTGATGTGACATATAAATGGGTCCCACAAGATTTATGATTTTTATCACAAATTGTCCCTGAAATTGACCCACACCATCGAGATGGTTTCTGAAATTAAAAAGCGATCAATATAATTCTTGAAAATAGGTGTTGCAAATGAATATGATCCTTTTGCCACAATTCTGTAAAAAAAAAAAATTATGTGTTGATATGAGTTTAATAATTAATTAAAAAAGTTGTCTAAATACCTTTTTTCACAATGAATTTTTTTTTTCTTATAGTAGGCTTTACTCCGAAAAGAGATTCCTTCCATAAATTCTCAAAGGCACAAGGCTTAACCAAGGTCTTAAAATGGGTTGGAAATAGTTTTCAACCAACAATAGACGCACATCAGTTATAACCTCATTATCTTAAAGCAGACATTGTCGTTCTTTGCATCACAAGACCACTAGGGAAGCACCGAACAAGCTCTCCAAGATTAAGGTTGTTCGGATGTTGATCAAATGTTAGCAGTGATGTCCTAGAAGTCGATGTCAATCGGCCAAGTCGTCACCAAAGGTGATCTCGATCTAGGTTCAATTCGGTGAAGGATGTCGAAGTGTGTAAAGATGGGGGTATTGAGATTTTTTTTTTTTTAAAGAATAGACAGTGAAGGAGGTAGAGGAATGTGGATTGGGATAAGAAGTGATTGCAGGACTGGGTTTTTGGGTTGACTACTTTTTTAGAGTGATGTTAGACCCATCCCATTGTTCTATTTTCCCACCTACCTTATTATCCTACCCACCATAAAAAATTAAAAACTTAACATTTTATTTCCCCACCCACTGTTATTCCTAAAATAACATTTAAACACCACACCTCCAAGAATTAACTTTGCACCAAAATCAAGATTGCAAATCTTTGAACAAACCCAGAAATTAACTTATCTTGTGAAAAATTAAAAAGGATGAAAATTTACAACCTTGAGAGCCACATAGTCATTGGTTTTGTTGGAGTCAAATATGAATACAACCAATCTTGTTTTATTCAAAATTGATTAATTCCAAAATTAATTCGAATACAAAATTGATAGTGGAAGCAAATAGAAATCATAAATAGACAAACAGGTTAAAAAGGGATATTGGATGAGGAGAGGTTCCGCTTTTTTAATGATGCAATTTGGATTGTAGGTGACATAAGATTTGGGTTGGGGAAGAGAGAGGAAGGTCGAAAGAGAGGGAGAGATTCGAATGATTTGAGACTGGTTTCCGAGATAGAGACGGGAAGAAACAATGTAATAGTTGTTGGAGAAGCCGACAAGAGAGAGTGTGGAGAAGGGAGAGGAGGTGGGGGAGATAAACATGTAGGGATTTATAAGTCTTTTCCTAAAATGATATACATGTCTTTGAAATTTTTATTAAAATGTGGGTGGAAAAATAGGACAATGGGGTGGGTTTAGTAGCTCCCCTTTTTTATTAACTATTAAATTATTAAACCTATTTTAATTTTTTTTAATTTAATTAGACTTGTGTGACCCACTTATGTGTTACATCAGCACATAATAAAAAATTTGACAGAATTGTGACGGAATGACTACATTGATTTGTACTTATGGAATTACATGGATCGATTTTCAATTTCAGGACCATTTTGAAGTCGCGGGTCAATTTCAGGAACTATTTTGATGTCGTGGGTCAATTTCAAGGACTATTTGTGAGAAAAAAATGACTTATTATGTGCCACATCAGCACTGAACATAATTTTTAACAGAATTATGACGAAATGACCACATTGATTTGTGACACTTATTTTTAGGGACTCCATTGATTGATTTTTAATTTTAGAGATCATCTTGATGGTAAGGGTCAATTTTAGGGACTATTTGTGATAAAAACCCCTTCTAATATATCATTTTATATGTCAGAAAAGATTTTGTAACGAGCAATGATTTTTGCACTCTCATTTTGTCCTTCTGTATTCCTCTGGTCGTTTTAGTCTCTGTTGAACATTGATTTATTAAATCATGTGACTAGAAACAAGGGCAGGAGTGAAAAAGGATAGAGAGTGCAGAAAAGTCATTTCCCTGTTGTAAGTAATCTTCTTGTGAGTTGATCGTATATAAGTTATAACTTAAACGTATGATTGTAAAATGTAATTATAGTTCACCTTTGTGCACACATATAACTTCAACCAGTAGGGATCATATTAGGCCACAAACTCGAGGTTAGGGTTTTGGACATACACACATAGTGACGGAGCTAAGAATTTGTCGTAACGGGGAACTGATAAAAGATTTCCCTAAATAGAAACTCTGCGAGGCATTTCATCAAACAATTATTCACTATTTGCGTCGTCCATTTCTTCGTTCAACATCCGTGGAACACAAAATTATAACATATCCGTCTCCTTCCTCCATGTTTCCATCCGAAGGCATCTTTGCTCCCTCTGCGTCCCGTCTCATCCCGTACCGTCCTGTCCCATTCCGTTCCGTCCCGTCTCGTCTCGTTTGCATACCAAACAATACCTTAAAGAATCTAGTGAGTTATCCAATCCAAATCACAGTTTTACACCAAAACTGGATATCGTGGTCTGTTAAAATGCAAGCTTTCCCTGGAATCTTTGGCTTTTCAGCAATAAATTGACAAACAAAATACAACTCCAATCCCTCACTAAGTGCTGACAAAGAAAGAAAGAAAGAAACTGGTTTAAGGTGCTGTATTTAGGCGACAAGCGTCTGAGGCAATCGATCAATATATCTGTGTGTTCAGGCTTCCCAACAGATATGCGAACATAACCCTTCAACTCTTTGTTGTTGTAGTGACGAATCATCACCCCCATTTTCGCGAGGTCCTCCTGTATCAAACAAAATTGAAACCTTGAACGATATAGAATGTTCAAAACAGGGATGGATTTACGTGACTTAAACGTACATTATTTAAGTTTCAGCGGTGAATAGCAGGTTGAAAATTATGAATTGGTTGGATTGCATAAATTGGGTGCAGAACTACAAATTTAGTATGATGACACAACGCTACATTGAGGAAAAGATGAAAAATTACCTTCAGCTTCTTAGGATCCATTCCCGATGTAACCTCACAGAGAATGAAATTGGAATAGCTTGGATACGGGTTGAGAAACTGGAGCTGCTTTAGGAGGTTAAAAAGACGTTCCCTCTCTCGTAGCAAAGCTTCTTTCACCGTCTGGTATATGTAGTAACCGATGTTAGAAATACATTTCAAATGTTAAAAGTTACAGGAGGCATAGCGGGAAACTGAAGAATCCTAACCTCAAGATAGGTGGGATTCTGCAATGCTGCACAAGCAGAAACTTCAGCAGTAACAGACACATTATATGGTTGCTTAGCTCTCCACAGATATTCAATTATGCTCAGCGGAAACGCTCCATATCCTACACGGAGTCCAGCTAAGCCTGCACCATTTGCGCATTGCCAAAGAATCAAACCATTTACATAAAAGTTGAAACCATAAGCGTTAAATTGACAAACAACAGAGAACCAAAGTTTGTATAACGAAAATCTTGTTACTGGAAATTCATTAAGAGTGTCAATAGTACAAAAGCAGAAGTATAGTTTTTATTGCCAAAACCATGACACCAGAAATTATTTGATCGATATATTTCATTATTCAATAGTTACCATAACTGAGTTATATAAAGCAATGTATTCACAAGAAATGACTTATCAAAACAAAACAAGAAGTTTAAGAATACCAGCTCGTTTGCTAAATGTTCGCAGAACAATTAAATTCTCATGCTTTTTCACCCACCGCATCCTCAATTCGAGACCTGAAAACTCAATATATGCTTCATCCAGCACGACCAATATAGGAAGCTCAAGGATTTTCAGGAGAATCTCATCACTGATTATACTGTCATCAAATAAGTAGAACATGAAAATACAATATCTTAGAGTGACACTCAGATTCTAGAAACCATACATGTTATGATAAGAGAAGTCTGTGGAGTCATTATGTCGGAACAAACCATCTCCAATCTTCATTGTGATAAAAAAAAATAAAAAAATAAAAAATAAAAAAAAAAACCAGGAGCATTTGTATCAAGATGTTCATAACCGAAGATGCAATTCTACTCAAAAACCTTTTTTTTTCTTTTCTGGTCTTCTATTTCTGTGACACAGCTCATCATGCTAACCTTAAATCCATGTCTAACAAAAGTGCCATGTCAATTGCTTACTTGATAACTTCTCAGCAGGATAGCTGGAAAGACTATCCAATCCTTTACTTTTTGCTTACATGTTCCCTAGTAGCACCAGTAGTTTTAGGGACCAGTACGCAACTCGTATTAAAAGAATAAGTTGAGTTAAGCAGCTAAGTTGGTTTCTCAAGTTTGGAATGAATCAAATCCATCTCACGTCTATAAAAAACCAGATCCCGAGTTAGGGAGAAGATAGATCATATATCAATGGATAATCAGTTAACAATAATTTTGTTCTGGTGAGTACCCTAAACAGCTTGTTCATAGACTGTATTACTTAAAACACAAAAGGGCCCTGATATCAATCTTATAGCACGTGTATATCAAACATACGTACGGAAAGAGACAATTTTCAGTTACCTCCCATCTGGATTGTTGGGAGAAGTTAGGAATATGCATTTTGGTTTTTCCTGTAAAACAACATCTGAAATGACTTCTACATCCAAGCTAAAATCCTACTTCCTTGGCACTGCACAGGTCCGCCAAAACACGTAGTTTTATACACGCATAATGTACATCGAAGTATAACAGCTGAGGTCTTTTGTCTTTGAGGAGAGGGCAGATAAGTAGAAAGAGTTTCATATATGAAATAATAAACTTTTTTGAAATATTCAACAGAAAATTAAGCAGGAAGTTAACTTTACCTTTGATAACAGAAGCAGCGTTTACTGCGGCATCAAATTCATACATAGTGAACGTCGGTGGGCAATCAACAATCTTGTCGCCAGGATCAAGTACACATCTTCAGCAATATTTTAATGATGGACAAATTAAATAGAAAATCAGAGACTGATAGAGAAAAAAAAGAGCATAAAGAATAGCATTTTTTGGAATCTTATACAAACATAATATTCAGTTCTGACCTCATAATCAAATCGATGAGCTCACCAGCACCACATCCGACAAGAATATAATCAGATTCAAGGCCCGAATCCTTTGCAAGGGCAGCACGTAATCGACGGCTTTCAGGGTCGGGATAGATATATGGGAATTTCAATGCACCCAAAGCTTCAAAAACCTACGAACAATATGAAATTACAGTAAGGACATAAAGCGGTAAAAAAATCTCGGTATAATGGTGTCACTTGGAACAAAATGAAACCAAGCGAGTATCAAAATTGTTTTGCTACGAAACCAAGCAAGATGGCAAATGTGACTTACCTCCGGAGGAGGACCATAAGGGTTTTCATTTGCATCTAGCTTGATGATGTCCTCAGGCTTCCTTCCAAGTCTAGTTGACAAAACCTGTAGCAAAAGAAACTTATCTGTTGGTTTGGACAGAAATTTACTAATAGAAATGGTTAATAAAACAATGGAACACATCGAAGATAAACGATTAACAATCAACTGAGAGATATCAAATTCGACCTTAAAAAAAAAAATTACAGTGAAGTACACACAGCAACCCCAATTACAAGAAACAAAAAGAAAGTATAGATAAACCATTTCTTTAACAGAATCCATCATCCTCACCTGGACACCCGGACAGCCTCTCATCCCGGGTAAAGACCTAATCTTTACAAGTTCAAATAACAATTAAGATGAATCGAGATCAATTTTGTCACTCAAGGTTCAGTAAGAACAAGCTGCTCCAGCTCAATTTTGTCAACACTGAACTATAATTCATCATACATTCACGATGCTAGTACGAAAATATCGGTTCACAGATAATTAAAATTCTCAACCTCCTCATTGAAATGCATTGTAAAGCTAACTAAACCCACATTAACAAAAATAAATTTAGCAAATTAGTGATAACTAGCTAACTTCATACCAATTAGACCAAGAAAAATCAAATCTTTTGGATTCCAAATACCTCAAATGGCAAAATGGGCTGATAAGGAGACAAGTTCCTCAAATGGGGTCGAATGTATGAGTCCCCAGTCAAACGCTGTTGACCGTCATTGACTGGTTTATGCTGCACAGGGATTGTGGACGCCATAGCCACCACCCTCACCCTCTTTCTATTCCCTTCAATTCTTCAACAGCTGGGTCCGCGGGGGGCGGTTAATCGGAGTGAGGAAGCGTTGTATATATCAATCACACCCATCAACCTCTACAAATTGATGGCGGCGAGGGCAGGTGAGAGCTCGCAGTGGAGGTTGGTGATGTCAACGACAAACTATGCTCGTGGCGGCGGCAGAGAGATGGAGAGGATTATTAGGGGGGGAAATCCAGTATACCAGTGGTGTTGAATCCTAGTCCGACTCTTCTGCCAGACGCCGGCGATTGTTTTCGTACCTACCACTTCAAAATAGCATTCCGCTTTCCGTAGAGAATATCGTATGTTTAAAAAATAAAAAGTAAAATAAATAGAAAAGAAAATTATATTTTATTTAATACATTTTCGGTTTTTTAAATAAAAAAAATGAAAACTCATTTAATAACTATTTTCGTTTAGTAAATATAGTAAATATTTGTAGTTTTACAAAAACAGTTTAAAATGATAATAGTTGTGCATGGACGACTGTTGCTAGCATCCGCTAGCAAACCATCCCGAGGCACGCCATATTCCCTAATGTACAAAATTTCGGAATCTGATATGTGCGGCATTACTGAAAGCTTAAAAGAGTATGTACATAAGCTAGATTTCTGAGTTATATATATAGCCGGAAAGGAGGAGGTCTTTCAAGAGGTAATTATACATGCACAAGCAGAAAGCTTCTTCTTCTCCTAAAAATTGTGACTTTCCTCTAAAATAACTCAAACTCCAGGTGCTCTCCCGTCGCCTTGAACTCCAAATACTTGGTATTCTCCTGAGCAGCAGGCATGTCCGGGATCTCAAAATCGCAATACTCGGGCAGTTCTGGCGGAATGGCGCAGCGTATCAGTGCCCAATTCAGGCCCTCAAAGAACGGATGCTGCTTGATCTCACCGGCCCCTTTCTCTGATCCCAACCGATTCTCTGGTTCCTTTACCAACAGATCTCTGATGAGATCTCGAGCCTGGAAGCTAACATGGGGGTCCTCTGGGAACCTTAGGCTCTGCAACACCACATTGGCCAACGTTTCCTCGTTGTTAATACCTTTGAATGGTGTTCTGCCGTACAGAAGCTCGTAAAGGAAGATTCCAAACGTCCACCAATCAACTGCAGCTCCATGACCCTCTCCTTTGATGATCTCCGGAGCCAAGTACTCATGGGTCCCGACAAAGGAATTGGACCGCGCATCAGTAGGCTCTGCCACAAGCTGTGGCAATGATCTAACATGGGATGCAGGGTCATTTTTGGACTTCTTTGCTTTTGCAGCAGCAGGTAAAAACCTAGGGCTGAAGCATGGGACTTGACAGGAGGGTTCAATGCAGAAGGGCTCGGCGCAGCTAGATTGTGTACACGGACCAGACACTCTTGCACGATAAACATCGCATGAAGGTGATTTCAATAGAGTTGGACTGACAGTGCACCTAAGAGACAGGTCAAAATCTGTGAGCATGATATGACCATCTTCCCGAACTAGAATGTTTTCTGGTTTCAAATCCCGATAAACTACCCCAAGCATGTGTAAATACTCCAAAGCAAGGAGAATTTCCGCAACATAGAACCTGAAAGCAAAAAGGTTTAAATTAGTATTGTAATGGTAAAATTCCAGCATCTAATTTAATACACGAAAAAGTATTAGATCAGAGGACATGAACCTAATGGTCCATTACTCTATTGAATTTGAAGTAAAGCTCTTTAGAGATGACCCGGAAAAAAAAAGACAATTCAAGATGTCATGTAGGCATTTCTCAAAGAGAAGAGAAGGTGAATAGCTGACTGGCAAAAACACATTAAATATAATTTTAGTTGGGGACGTGTGTGACAAAGGTGTATACTTTCTTAGACATTCATCTTGTAACCTAATGCTTGACTGCAGATAATGTCTCAATAGCATCCAAAACAAAATGTAGAAGTTCGATACGTACAGGTGTTAATTAAAATAATTCTACCTTGTTGCTGCTTCAGAAAAACACCTTCCAATTTGCTTCTGTCGGAGGACATGAAGATCTCCGCCTGGGCAATACTCCGTAACTAAACATGACAGATTATCTGATGTAAATTGAGTATAAAGCGTAGGGAGAAAAGGATGATCAAGCATCCTCAGTATTTCTCTTTCAGTCTGCGCCCTTGGCATCTTCTTCCTTCTAGCCAAGAATTCATTGTCCATTACCTTTATGGCAAAATGACAGTTCGTACTAATGAGTTCAGCAAGATATACAGTTCCTATGTCTCCACAACCAAGCTTTTTCAAAAGGTTAAAGTGTCTCAAGCCCAGGGATCCATGCTGCAACCGAACATGACGGATGGCCTCCCACCTCACATCCTTTGACATGTGAGGTTTATTGCTATAACTAGATCCACTTACATTGCTCTCGTCACTCAAACTTGTACTACTACTATGATCACCTTGGCTACTTTTTGAGCTTTGGGAGAACTCCCCTCTTTCTTTTGATTTGGAGTTCGTTTTTGATTTCATGATGCCAGCTCCTCCTGTATTGCCAGTCTTCTTGTTGTCCAAGGTGAAGCCTGGTTTACCTGGAGTGCTGTGCACATTACTTGAGTTTATTTCAGTAGCAAGACCGTTAAACTGGGGAGACAAAGAACCTTCATTGGATTGTTGTCCAGCACCTTGTATTGCACATTGGCATCTCTCACAGACCAGTTGCCTTGTCTTCTTCTTTAAGATATTCCTATTCCTGCTGGCTTGTTTTACAGAGCGGACGGTATTTCTGGATACTTTGCTTGCCGGATTTACATTCACCAAACTAGATGAAGAAGGTACTACATGCAACTTGACTTTTCGCCCTGGTTTTACTGCTGATACCTTATTCGCTAACTTGGTCTTGGCAGGAACATTTTGAACAAGTCCTGAAGTATTGCCACTTGTAGATTTAAGTTTCTCTTTCTTCCCCAGCTCCGACTTAGTTTTTGTCCGTAACACGGTGTTGGAAGGGCCATTTTCAGCAAGTTCTGAAATATGGTCATTCGTAGATTTATTGTTCTCCTTCTTTCCCATTTCCACCTTTACTGTTTGCTCCCCTACTGTCCTTAACTTGCAACTGGAAGTACTTTCATTTTGCACTATTGTGCTCCCGGAATTATTTTCTGTTTTCCCAATGGCAAATCGAGGAGAAGAATGTCCACTCAGGCTTGATGACTTCATCTTGGACATTTGAGGATGCTCAGACAGCTCCCTGCAAGAATTTGAAATGCTTTCTTCTGGCACCAGAGAGATTTCAACCATATTTCCCCTATCTTCACTTGAGGAGGTGCCAGAGTGACTAGATTGAACAACAACTGCATTGTATAACGTCTTGATCCTCCCAGATTCCGAGGCTCTTGAAGGACTTGTCAATTTTGATAACCGTTTCATAGCAGCCATTTCTGATGCCTTGGTAATAGAGAGCTCTCTTAACGCCTGCTTCAGAGTCGCCGGTTCTGAATTCCCAATCCCTGGTGAGTGAGACACACCCACTGTAATTGGTTTCTTTAAGGCATTTCTATTTAAAGGGCTAGTGCCTACTTGCTTTGAACGATCTGAACCCTTGGATGATGTTTTGATTGCCTCAAAGAGCTTATTAATATCATCTTCTAGAGAATCCTTGTATCCCAGTTTTAGAACAGGAGGAAGCTTCCGATCTTTCTCACCCCTACTCAATCCAGGATTCGTTCGATGTATTCCGTGAGAATATTGACCTGTAATTAGCTCGTCTTTTGCTTCAACAATTTCAGAAGTACCAGAAGACGAAGCCATTTCTAGGGTTACTCAGTCTGATCACGTAATCCAAATGAAGTGCCAAAACGAGGAAGTTTTCAATGATCAGTTCCTTGAGAAGCCTTTCAGGTTTATCACGTCACGAGTTAGACTGTTCCGTGCCTTATAAAACTAAACTCCCCACATCATGCTAAATGTCTTTTCACTGCGGTAAATATAAAATCCATTCCCTGAAATATCAACAGAGTATGAACTATGAAGAACATCAGTCACCCAACAGCAGATGTTGTTTCTGGTTTGCACTGATTAGTAAAAGCAGAAGTAAGCTACTCAGTGACACACAATAGGACTTCAACAAGCAAGATTCTCAAAAAGATTTCAAACTCAAAACCAATACAACATCTCAACACTATGAGTTCGTTTGGATGTGCTTTTGAAATGACTGAAAACGCTTTTGGTAAAAATGTTTTTGGAACCAATTCTTAATAAAAATGCAAGTAAATTCTGGAAAAGCACTTAAAGTGCTTCCTGGAAAAAGCACAGGCCAAAAAACATTTTCTCTAAAAGTGCGTTCAATAATTTTAAAAGCACATCCAAACGAGTCCATTTCCCCGCGCCCTCACCACTCGGGTTAACCCCAAGAGCTTAGTCACAGCATCATTTTCGTTACTCGGTTACAATGGAACAAAATCGAACACTTGACCTAGCCTAATCCTAAATCCATTTCACCACCCTCCCTCGCCACTCAATCTAAACCCCAAGAGCTTTAGACAAAGCATCCTTTCAACACCACACAAAAATCATATCTTTCCGACCGTAACACCGGCACGAAACAGATTTCTAATCAATTTGATGGTGTGTAACGAGCATTTTTTATTTTCCATAATTTCACTTTCCTCTACTTAAAACTAATAAATCATAAACTACATGAAAGCTACACCAAGTTCCCGTCTTTCATTTTCTTCAAGCTATAATTTAATAATTTTTTGCACATCACCAAGGAAAAAATAATCACCAATAAATTTTTCCCACCAAACAAATCAAACTTAATAAAAAACACAAATCCAATAAACAAAAAAAACTAAAATTAATTCAAGAAAAAATAAAATAAATTGAAAATGCAGAGCTTCATTGAGCTCCTGAAGCTCCAGGGGCTCAAATCTCGAGACACGAACACGCTCAAAGCAAACCCAGATCGGAGAAACGCGAAGAACAGTACCTGATCGAGCTTCTTCTACAGACGCATTGGGGCAATATTCGGCGAGCAAATCACAAATCTGAGAAATGGCGAAAGATTGGACAAACTCTGAGTGCCCTAAAAACCCTAGAAAGTGGAAACCCTTTGGGGGTTGGTGCTGAGAGAGATGCCGTGACAACGATGGGGAGAGAGATAGAGATGAGGAGGGGGGAAGCGGTAGGAGGACTGATGGCATCATGGCGGAGCTAACAAACAAAACACTGTTTTCTCTTTCCTTCCTGGTTGCACTGATTATTTTGAAGGGATGTGGGTCCCGGTCCCACCGTATACGTTGTCGGGTCCACCGAAAAACTTGATGAGAAAACTATGGGAAGGAAGGTAAACAAAAGGCTCCGTATTTTCTATATAAATACTTGTCGTTTTAATTATAGAAAAATTAACTTTAAGTTTTAACGAAAATAATAAAAATATGTTGTAAGTGAGTAGTACTAGATTTGATTTTTTAGAGAAAAAAATAATTTTTCGTTAAAGTGAACAGTACCAATAGTTTTTCGTTAGAATTCTTCTTAATCATTTGTGTAAGCGAGTTTCAAACGAGTAAACGCACGTCATTTCGACTTTTTATCCATTCTGGTCGCCCACGTATAACACATTATCTAATAACGAAATATACATAATGACATGTTGATTTATAAAAGTAAACTAGTTTGTTTGGAATGAAAGCTACAAGTACATAGGACTTTTATACTTTTGTATTTTTATACGATGTAGATAGTGGTAAAGTTGGTGAGGCACGTGGACTTGTCCCAAACAATTTAAATCATTTAATGCATGAGATACTGGACAAATAAGTTAGCCAAGGTATTTTCTATAAATTGATGGTTCACTTAATATTAACATTGACTGAACCAAATTCATGGTTTACCTAACATTTTATATTGTATTATATATATACACACACAGATTGCTTAAGGGAAGGGATTCCTATTTTTTGAAAAAAATGGGGATTAGGTCTGAGACCCACTCCACATCAAATTTCAACGATCCGAACCGTCTATTTTGTTACTCTCGATTCATAGATCATCCTTGCAAAATATTAGCTAAATCGAAAATATTTAAGACATCTAATTGGGTTCAAAGAAATGAACGAATACTTTATTATATAAAAAAAAATGAAATTTGATCTTGATAATTAAATAGACAAATGGTTTCAGATGAATTGAATTTTTGTAAGGATGATCTATAAATCGAGACTAACAAAATAGACAGTTCGGATCGTTGAAATTCGATGTGAAGTCGGCCCCACACCTAATCCCTATTTTTTTCAAAAAATGGGGATCCCTTCCCTTAAGCAATTTGTATATATATATATATATGTGTGTGTGTGTGTGTGTGTATTTTACAGGTTTAATCTAAAGAACGATATGAGACAAAAATTGCTTTACAAGTCGTTTATAGTTCATTTGGTTAAGAGCATTAGCATTTGTATCTGATATCTTGTGTTTGAATACATCTTTGTAGTTTAATGTAGATTATCCTATCGTTTGTCAAAAGAAAAGCATATGATACAAAATATGCAAATATCATATGTCAAACCCCATCTCATAATTTACTTGCTAATTAAGTAACTAATAACCCTACCATGATTATGTGTCAACAAAGTTGTCACCATGTTACAAGGATGCACCATAAAAAAGGGCTCTACCAAGTAATTCTAGTCTTGATTAATAAGAGTGATTGATTGCAAATGACGTTTTACTCCATTGGCGGAAATTAATAATGTTTATACATCATAGTTCAAGTTCGATCCTCATCGATTCTTCTTCCCATAACATTTAACAATTTAATCCATTAATGTAGTCATTTGTTAACCATAAAAGGAGTTTCGAAAGGGATTCGAACATTGCTCAAAGGGTTTCAAGAAGAATTCGAACATTGTTCAAAAGATTTTGAGAGTATTCGAGCACTGTTCGAGAAGGCGACCCAAATAAAACATTGTCTTATGAAATTTTTCCTCCCAACTTTAGCTTTAAATAGCATTGAAGAAAATGGTATGATTTATGTACCATGTCAGTTGAGAATCCACCATCCACCCATTGAGATTGAGATATGACCAAACCACTAAATTTTGCATCAGTAAATGCCATGTCTTTTGGATGTTTCTTATTAGGGTAAATAATTGAATACAATGTCAGTGACTCAGTATTCCGCAGGAAGATATTATTTACCGCAATCGCCACAGAAACGAATCACGTACAATTTTGTGTGGCCATGGACCGTCTGGTTTCTTTCGACTTCAATACCCCCACACCTGACCACACACTAAGTACAATAATGATCTTTCTTCTTCTTGGAATTGGAACGAAATTTGAAGTCGGTTTATCCAAATGGAATGAGATTCGCTCTAGATTTTTATGTTTGAAATCCGTGGATCGAGACATCTCACCGCTCAAAAGATTGAGAAAGAGATACAGGTTATTCAAGTTTTACGATTTTTATGAAGTGAATCAGTGATCATTCTTTGAACGTAATTACGTAAAAACTAGACCACACTAATAATATGTTTGGTCATATAGTTAGTTACTAACCAAAATCGCAAACCAAATCAAACCATAAATAACGAATGAAAATCGTGTAATAACGAGTCTAATTGAACGATTGCGAACAATCACATCCATCGATATACGCATGCATGAACAAATACAACCATAAAACAATGTACATTATGAAGTGGAGCCATCGATCTCACATGGTACATATGCCAACTTCACTCCTTGGCCGGCCGAAAGGGATGGTGGTGGGTGTTCGTATTGGCCCCTCCTCAGTCCCCAACTTGAGCAGTGAACATGGGAAGCCATGATTAGCATATAAAGTGACCAATTAATTTGGTAATCCCAAGTCCTTAGGCACCTAAAGTGAAGCCATCAAATCTTCTTTTCTTTCCTTTTTCTCTCCTTATTCTATGCTTGGTAGATAAAAAGCAATTTGCTTTTGGGATATCAAAAGGTTTTGGATGAAATGATATTGTTGAAACTTGAAAGCCAGCCTTCTAACTACTTCCATTAGGCAAAAGATTTGGTATAAGATAACAATGATTAAGCTTTGGATCCCTTTTTTTATAATTCTTCTTTTGATCGACATCAATTGTACTTCAACAGCATTTGATTCTTTGATGGTTGATGGGAAGAGACCATTTATTAAGACCATCTCCAATTCTGACCTAAAACTTAAAAATATTTAACTCAGAAAATTTAGATTTTAGCCCAGAAACAGCTTTTCTACTCTAACCCTTTTGGCCTAAAATTTTAGCCCCAGATTATCAAAAAATGAATTAAGGCTAATTTTTTTTTAAATTAACTTTTTAAAAAAAAAAATTATGTAGACTATCATAAATTAATTTTATGAACATTTTAACCTAAAAATATTTAAATTCCGATAAATTTTGAAAAATCACTAAATCAATACATGAAAATCATGATAAACCACATAAACTTTAAAAAAAAAAAATTATTCTAGCCATTGGAAAAAAATATTTAAATTCCGATAAATTTTAAGATTATTCTAGCAATTGGATTTAAATTTGGACCGTTAGATCTTTTTTTTTTACCGTTAGATTTGATTATATTCGATTTAAGCCGTTGGATTCAATAAATATATAAATATAAAAAAAAAAATTGAATGTGGACCGTTGGATTAACCAACAGTCCAATTACCACCACCACCCGATGAAGAAAAGTAGCCGTTGGCTACAGGACAATGCCCACTTTTCACTCTCATCCGTGGGTCCCAACAGCTTTTGTGGGCTAAATTTGTGACCTATATTTACCTTCATTTTAGGTTTTAGGTTTTAGGTTTGGTTTAGGTTTTGGGTTGGAGTGGATTGGGAGGGGAAAGGGGAAAATTTAGATTATAAGCCACCATTGGAGATGGTTTTAGGAAAATATTATTGTCGCCACTTAAGACCAACTCCAAAAATATCATTGTCGCCACTTAAGACCAACTCCAAACAAGGCGACCCATACCCAAATATTTGGAGTCAAACCTAAAAATTGTCATCCGACAACAAAACTTAAACCTAACAAATTTGGATTTTGACCCAAATGAAAAACCAGATTTGGGTTTTTATTTGGCGGACCCAAATGTTGGGGGCCACCCTTTTATAAATAAAAAAAAAACGTACGGGACTTTGGATCTGATGGCTAACAGTTAGGCCTCATGTGTCACGGGGGCCCGCTTGTCAAACGGTAACGATCCAAATCAAATATGCGTCTTTCAATTTATGGATGTTGGCTATCAATGGTCTATATCAAAATCTTTTTTTTTTGGGCAAACTTTTGAATTTGATCTAATGGTCGAGTTTTATTACCCAATGGCTGAAATTTAAATCCAACAGTCAAAATAATAACATAAATTTGTGTGTATTGAAGTTTGGTTAGTAGAGTGGTTGGTTGGTGTCGTTTGTTTGGTTTTTTTAATTTTTGTCGGAATTTAAACTTGGTTAAGTTAAAACATTCGTACATTAAATTAAGATAAAATAACTCAAACTTTCAATTTTGGGTCTAAATCCTAACGAAATTCACAACAGAGCTTAAATCCTAATTTTTTTACCATATGGGCTATCTTCCGACTACCCTATCATCACATTGACTATTAATCCAATTAGGCCTTATACTTCTATATCCAATATGTCTTTAATGAAACATCGAGTGATACGAAAAATTAATATGTGATATTAAAAATAGAAGATGTAGCAGTTAAGGACATCAAATCTAATAGCTAACACAACCATAACAATAAGTGTTACGTAGCACTCAAGCCAAACTCTAATATATTCGACTTCATTTCTCCCATCTCTCTTCTTCTTATTTCCCATGTCTTTTACCTTCATTTCATTTGCATAAGCAGGCTTTTGACTCTGGATAACCTAAGCTCAACATGATTCGAACACTTTTTTTGGTGAAAGATTAGTAATATATTTGAGTGAACTGGGCTTTGACTCATTTTCATAGATCCAATTGACTATAACCCAATCAAACGCCACCTCAGGGCCCATATTTGAGTGAACTGGGCTTTGATCATAGTGCTGCTGCTGCTGTTGTTTACAAAGCGTAAGCATTTTTGTTCACTACCTTATTTATCACAATTTAATGAGTTTAAATTTTAAAATTTGTATTTGTCCAATGTCAACAACACAGATATCGAAAGTTAAACTCATATAATGGTAATAAATAAGATGTTGAACATCATCATCATTTGAGGGTGATGAGAAAAATATTTGTTCATGAAGAGAGTGATAACAGGAATAAGTGTTGGTTGGTGAACAACACATGGGGTACAGAATGGGGTGAAGAGGTCACATGTTGGCCACCACGTCTTACAAATTTAGAGGAAAAATTAGCCTTTCCATACCAATTTGGGCAATAAAAACATCTCATCTCAACACCAATTTGCGAAGTGTGAGACTTTTGGATTTGATCTTTCTTAAATTCGAGTAGAGAAAAAAAAAAAGGCAATTTACAATGTCAAGTGCCACGCTTTGTCAACACGTGACACTATCAAACAAAAAGTCTGATGAAATATGCATTACGATGAAAAAAAAGGAAATTTCATTACCTAGATTTTTTTTTTCTTTGTACAAGGTAAACATTTCTATTACCAACAACCCAAGTTTACACAACAAAGATCCAAAGTCAGTTAAATAAGTACAAGCAAAATTGGAACAATAAAGTTAAACAAAAAAGAATTCAAGCCCAAACTAGAAACTAGCAAAAGAAACCCTAATCTTTTGCTTCCACCACCACTGCTATAGTGAACCAACACGATCTGCAAGCGACGAATGCCTCTCCAATCGCATCAACCAGCCGCAAGCAACTTTTTGAACACAGCCACAAAGGAAAAAAGCAGTCACAAAGTGGAAGAAGCCTGTGGCAATACCTGAGCAATGTTGCCGACAAAGGCAGCAGCCAGTGAGAAAGTGATGGTGTTGTGAACATCGGAGCTCTACACACTCCTGATAAGCCGCACCAAATCGCAATGAACAGTGATTGCAGATCGAAGTGGAGATGGTCGAAGACGACGAACGCCGTTATGGTGCGAGGGACAAGCCAAATCGAGGTGGGGAGCAGGGGGAAAAGCAAAATCAAGGAAGAAAAAGGAGACAAAGGGTAGGAGGAAGGGACTGCCACCGCCCCCAACCGAAGTTATGGACGGTGGCTGGGAAGTGGTTGATTTCACAAAGATTTATCACAAAAGAGTCAAAATAACTGACGGTCGACAATCTTATAAACCACTTCTATTGAATTTAAATTTCAATGATCATTTTTAGCTGAAAAATATTCTTTTTTTCATTAAGAAATATTTATGATTTTTTTTTTTTTGTGTGGGAAGAAAACACACAGCGTTCCGCTAGAAGGACTATGTGTACGAATTCCAATTTCTGTACAAAAAAGAACATTGAAACGGTGGCCACGGATGTGGGTCCTTTTATCCATGAGCTATTGACATTTAACAAATATGATGGTAACTATCATCACTGCTGACGTCAATGTTTCCGGAAAGCGACCGTTTCCAGCCACGATTTGCCGGTCGTCCACGTAAGAAAATATTCCTAGAAACTAGCATTACCATAATTAAGAAATAAAATAAACGAAAAAAAAGGGAGAAAAAGAAAAGAAAAGAAAAGAAACTCAATTTATTTGAGTTAATAGTTTGAATATTAATATTGGAAATTTGGACAAGTGTAACTTACGGCCCATGAACGGGGGCTTCTTTCCGGCACTATGCACTTTCCATTTTCCTCATAAAGTAATTCGACCCAAAAAATAAATAAAAAAATAAATAAATAAAAGAGCAAAACGGCCATGATAAAAGATAAGGGCTTTTCAACTGTGTACCGACTCTGAAAAATAGGATCAAATTGTGTTCACACTGCAAAACCCCATGGACCTACTATCTAAGATTCAAGAAAAATTCCGCATAAGAAAAATTATTTAGTGACAAAATAGTTATGCATAAACGGTTTTTAAATATTGAATAGCCTCTTCAGCGATAAAAAAAAAATCATTTAATGGTCATCATCAAAAAAATTTAGTGATAATTTTGTATTTTCTATATCGGTAAATTTAATTTTCAAAAATTTAATAAGCACAATATAAATGAACGTGGCTTGAGTTACTCACTCGATTCGATATATGTTGAAGCAAAGAAATGAATTTGACTTTCAATTATTATCCGGCCATTTTTGTGAGAATTGGGGGGGTTCATTTGTATCAATCTTTCTTTTGCATTCAACTGCAGACAAAAATTGAAAGTCGATATTCATTTTTCATTCTAGATAGCAAACGAGATATTATTATGGGAAAATGAGGACTATATTCATTATTTAAAAAAGAAATTTCAGAAAATTGCAATATCTTTTTTAATTATGTTAGAAAGTTCTTTTGGCAAGTAACATTAAAGAACAAAATCAGTTTACGCATCGGATCGGTTGTCGTGGCGATTGCGCAGTCAGCAGTGATCAACGGTCTAAGGTCCGCCACGTGGAAAATCCCGTTTACATGGAGGGACGTCAGAGGTTAGACCAATGAGGAAGCACCAGTTGCCCTATAAATAGCTGACCAATCCCCCAGCTCACAAAACCTCATCGCATTCCTCTCACTTGCTCACTAGCAGCATCCAAAGCGAAGAAGAAGAATCGAAACGCGCGTTTTGCCTTATCGATCAGCTATCAATGGGGGCGAAGAACTTCAAGTACGTGATCCTCGGCGGCGGCGTCTCAGCTGTAAGTTTCTCTGCGATCGATTCTTGTCCGTTTGATCAAATTTTGTTGATTCTAAGAATTGACCCCAAAATATGAATTTTCGATCTTTTTTTCGAAGTTTTCTTTCGATCCTGATGAGGTTTTACATAATTCTGGCTTTGAATTTTAAAGTATTTTCATAGATCTAGTATAATTATTTGAATTTCTTTTTATGATTTTTGAAATTTCGAGTACTTGATGTTCTTAAAGTCAATGCGTTTCTGTATATAATTATGCGCTTTAAAAACTGTTTTTGTGATAATTTTGTTATACTGTGAAGCCTTGATCATTATTAATGCTTTATATGTGTTTGGTTTTGAAATTTATAGGGATATGCAGCTCGGGAGTTTGCCAAACAGGGCCTTAAGCCAGGCGAACTAGCGGTCATTTCCAAAGAGGCGGTATGTTTTCTAATGCTCGCTTTCGAGTGTGTTTGTATGCAGTTGACTGAATATTTGAGATATTTTTGTGCAAAGTTATAATTTATTGGGGTATTAATGCAATTAGTTGTGAATTTTGGGAACGAGAATAGAAAATGCGAATTGCGGTAGTATGCATGAGTATTGATGACTGTTTGCTTAAGTGATGATCAATGTTTAAAATATCAGTTTCGGTGGAAATATCGATGGATATATCGATATCGGTTGCCTTTGATAGAAACGATGGAAATTTGCTCAAAAACGTGGAAATTTAATAAACTGTAGGGATTATCATATGGGCAATTTGTCGATAGTTAACCAATATGTCGGAAATATCGACAAAATCTGTCAATTTTAGCCGAAATTTAAGAGTTTCTCCAAGAGATCAGAAATATCTTTTTTTCTGATTTTTTTGATATTTCCGTGAAATGATCGTATCGAAGAAATTTCGGGGATGAACATTAAACTTTGGTTAAGGTACTTTTATTGTGCTATTCATGTCAATGCTCATTGCTTGCTAACTGTATACTTTCTGTACTTCATATTATTACTGCTGTTTAAAGTTCGTTATCCTCTAATGCATAGGTAACTTCTCATATGTTCTTAAATTTCGTTTCTTTTATTTCCAGGTGGCTCCCTATGAACGTCCTGCACTCAGCAAGGCTTATCTCTTCCCCGAGTGTAAGTGGTGTTACTTTAGTTCCAAACTTTTAGTGCTTAAAGTAAGCAGAATTGTGTCCTATGACCTCTAGATTCATAGCTACACCTGATGCTTCAACGAAGAGCAACCTCGTTTTTAAGTTCATCACAATCTCTGACATTGTAACTTACTGTTGGGATTGGTATTGCAGCTCCTGCTAGACTTCCCGGGTTTCATGTCTGCGTTGGAAGTGGAGGAGAGAGATTGCTTCCTGACTGGTACAAGGAGAAAGGTATGTTTGTCTTCTACACAGTAGAGAATATACCAATTATGATTGGAGAACGGAGACAGTTTTCCTGAAGTATTTAGAGACGGTTAAAACCATTATTACTTGTCGTTGTCCCATGCTCAATTCTCTTCCATTTCTGAGTCTTTTAGATTGCATTATTCTCATGGAAGCATAATTTACAATTTCAGGGATAGAATTGATTCTTAACACTGAAATAGTTAACGCTGATCTTCCCGGGAAGACTCTTGTCAGTGGATCTGGGGAATCCTTCAAGTACCAGACTCTTGTCATTGCCACTGGCTCAACTGTAAGCAACTCTAGGAATTTTCGATGCCTTAGCTTTGTATGTCCTGCCCACTTGTATACATAATCAATGCGTTTTTCTTTTTTGTAGGTTATAAGATTGACAGATTTTGGTGTCAAAGGAGCTGATGCCAAAAACATCTTCTATTTGAGAGAAATTGATGATGCCGATAAACTCTACGAAGCAATTAAAGCAAAGAAGAATGGGAAGGCTGTGATTGTTGGAGGAGGGTACATTGGTCTCGAGCTTGGTGCAGTTTTGAAAATTAACAATTTAGATGTTAAAATGGTTTACCCTGAACCATGGTGCAGTAAGTGAATACTGCGTCAAGCTTTGTTTCGTGTGTATATGCGTGTTGTGTGTGTAATACACTCTTTCGATTCTATGTACCTCATTTCCCTAAATTTTCCTAATTCTTGTAGTGCCTCGACTTTTCACTTCTGGTATTGCTGCTTTTTATGAGGGCTATTATCAAAACAAAGGAGTTAAAATCATCAAGGGAACAGTTGCGACTGGATTTACTGCTGACTCAAATGGAGAGGTAAATACAGTCGCTTGTTTTGGTAGTCATGATCCGATGAAACTGTACTTTCGAATGTTGACTTTTGTCATAATGTAGGTCAAGGAAGTGCACCTAAAGGATGGCACCGTGCTTGAAGCTGACATCGTTGTTGTTGGTGTTGGAGGCAGGCCCCTGACAACATTGTTCAAGGGACAAGTCGAAGAGGAGAAAGGCGGCATTAAGGTTATGCAACTTCCAAAATCTCTTGATTCCTTCCCCTTTTCCCATATCTTTAATCGTTCTTTGTGATGCTTGGGGTTCTTAACAATATCAATCTTCATAGTCTTGATTGGTTAATCACACAGATAAGCGCTTGTTTTGACCACATATTAAGTAAACAATAGCGAAAGAAAGGTTTAAGGATTTAATCACTTGAATTCTTTGTGAGTTTTAGAGATTATTGAAAGTGTTAATCGTGTTTTCAATTCAACATTTAATTAGTAATCCCATTTCTTTAGTTAATGTTTCATGGCATCCGTTTTAATATGTGCCGGTTGATTGCAGACAGATGCATTCTTCAAAACAAGTGTTCCGGATGTATATGCTGTGGGCGATGTCGCCACATTTCCTTTGAAGTTGTACAATGAGATTAGAAGAGTTGAGCATGTCGATCATGCACGCAAATCTGCTGAGCAGGCTGTAAAGGCCATCAAGGCAAGCGAGGAGGGGAAGACAGTTGAGGAGTACGACTACCTTCCATACTTCTATTCGCGCTCCTTCGATCTTTCATGGCAATTCTACGGTGACAATGTTGGTGAAACCGTGCTCTTCGGAGACAGTAATCCCGCGACACCAAAGGCGAAGTTTGGAACATACTGGATTAAAGACGGGAAGGTGGTCGGAGCGTTTCTGGAAGGCGGCACTCCGGAGGAAAACCAGGCTATTGCCAAAGTTGCAAGGGCCCAACCTCCGGTTGCGAGTTTAGATCAGCTTGCTGCGGAAGGTCTCTCTTTCGCTTGTAAGATCTAAACCTTCATGTGGTTGGAAAAATAAATGGTTTTGTTGCTTGTGATGAAGATCTAGTGATAACTTTTGCTTTTGGTTTTGGTTTTCATCGAGTGGTTTCCATATTGTAATTTGGGATTTTAGTTGCATGAATTTCTCATTGTTCAGAGTTTACAGAGGTTATTGTTATTTGTAGTCGTTAGTGTTACGAATTTCTGACAAAAATAAAATACAATATATAACAAATGGTTTTTGCATCGTCTTTTGTAATAAAGTCCGACACTTGTTGTACTATAGGGGGTGAATAGTAATTAGTGGGATATTAAGCAAATTGACGACAATATCGGTATTAATTATTAGTAAGTGGCCTAAATTGGATTGAAATGGCTTGGAAACCCATGTCTAAGGATGGGTTCAAAGTCCCCCGTCTTACTTTGATATGGATCCGAAATTCATATTCAATCATCATGATACACTTTGCGGCGCCATAATAGACATGAATATTCAATTAAATTGGACTTATGATATCCAATTTGGTCCACCAAATAAGGATCTACATTCTTCAAATCCATCCCCTTACAAATCTGTTGTTTACAACATTTTCATCTTGTTAACCACCACGAGATGACTTAATGGTTGGGACGCAGTCTTTATTTCATATAACTTGTTCTAGGTTTGATTCATGATGCTGAGATTCACCCGATAATGGTATGGGGATAATGAAATGTCTCTGTAAGTCTTTCTGGCTCCCATAAAAGTGGACCGCCATGACTTTACCACCACTTGGTCCCTTGGAAAAAATGTCTCAAAGATTATTCTAAATTTGATTCAGAATTTGAATCCGAACAGCTTGTTTGCGTATATATTTTTCTTTTGAACAGTTAAAATCTCGCAATCCACGAGCTCTTGCTTGCGTATATATTTTTTCTTTTGAACAATTTAGATCATTCAGTCCACGAGCTCCGGACATAGAAATCCGGAGAAGATTTGATTCGACTTTCACAACCTTATTGTGTATAGCATTTGATTAGTTAGAATTTGTTGTGAGACAGATGACAGAGTCTCCATCGTTAATAACTCAAAAAACTGATCAAAGAAATCATTTGGGGTACGATTAACTTCTCTTGGCACCGAGTCCTGATGCCTAATACAGCTTCCAAGTCATAATATGCTATCAAACATTCGTAACCAATATAAATTAAGCGATATAAACCATCGATTTGCAAGAGCAGTCGACAAATAAGATGATAGAAGCTAAAAGCCATTACGACAAAAATTCATAAACTTCGATAGAAATGATGATTCAAATCCACCACAATTGCATAAAACCATAACGAACTACATATTTGATTGTAATCAGGTCTTCTACTGGCTAAGAACCAAAAACCATACATTCCACTGAATAAAAATTCTATTTAACTCGAATGGTGAAAACCGGGATGTATGCACTCCAAACGCTCTAGTCAAAGAGACTGAAGCCCATGTCCTGCAGCAAGGAAAAAACGAGAAATATAAGAAAACTATACAATCGACGGATGAAAAATTGGCTGATGTCTCCTAGAGTGTTTGGTGATACAATCAGAGTATGAAGACTATCGGTAGCAGTCAAGAAACGTGCATCCGAATGTGCCACAACTCAAAGAAAGGCAAATGGCTATTGAATTGACATGACCATACTAACAGAAGGTTGCTGTCATGCACATATACAACTGATGGAAACTATTGAACATAAATACTTCTTAAGAAACAATGGCAACGGAATTGCATTAGCAGTAACCAAAGCACAAAAACCAATCTTAATGAGATTATCCAGATAACTTACATCATCGGATTCCTCTTTCTCCTCAACCTTCTCCTCTTTCTTTGCCTCAGCTGCAGCAGGTGCAGCGGCAGCACCACCACCACCACCAGTTGCAGCAACTGCAACAGCACCACCTCCACCAGCTGGCACGGAGGCCAACTTTTCCCTTCCGGAGGCAATTAGCTCTGTGATGTCCTTACCCTTGACTTCGGACAGCAGAAGTTGAATCCTGTCATCATCAGCCTCGGCGCCAACTGCAAACATACCAAGTTTTCAGACTCAATAATTAATATAACCTTGACCTTGTACAAACACAATACTATGATCCCTAATGTTAACATCCAAGTAGAAGGCATGGACAACAAATTCATTCAATAACTCAAATGCAGTTATTAAACTACTGTCCTCAAGGACCTCCTTTGGTTTCTAGGATTGGATTGGAATGGATAACCCACTTTATTATCATTCATTTCTACCTTCAATATACATTTAACATAGGTGTTATCCAATCCAATCCTAGAGACCAAACGAGGCCGAGAAGCCATCACAGAGAGAGAAGCGTATGCAGCCAAACAGAAAATTTTGGGAAACATGGATATCATAACAGACATTCAATTGCTTCTTCTTAACCAAAAAAAAAAACATATAAGCCCATTGTACATACAGTAATGCAGAAAAGGCAATCATTATCGTCAGAATTCAACACCGAAAGATACCATATCCCGAAAACCCAACCTTGTCATTTCCAAACATTCATATTCACAAAGATTAAGTCGACTCATTACAACTACTCATATTTTAGGGGTCGAAACCCTATACCCACATAGAAAATACAGAAATGGGATTTACAAATCAAGGTGCGATATCGCACTACGAAACCAAAAAGTCACAATCTTTGATGCGGTTAATAATTTGGGTTATAAACAGAAGGAGCAACAAAATCACAGTAAGGTAAAAGGAAAATTACCGGAGCCAAGGATGTCCTTGAGATCTTCGGCGGTAGGGGTGGTCTTTCCGCCCAACACAGCCAACAAGTACGCAGCGACCACCTTCATCTCTGCCTGTCAGAAACCAAATTAATCAGTAACAATGGCTATCTCTCCAATCCACACACAGCAAGAGAGAGAGAGAGAGAGAGTACTTGAGAGGGCTCTGGATCTGCGGAGTGTGGAGAGGAAGGGGAAATTTGCAGCCGAATGCGAAATGATGCAGGGACTGCGAAATGAGGTTTTATCCAGAGCCGCTGCTAGGGTTTTGATCGGATTGTAACACTTAACGGACCCGGGTTTGGGCCGGATTTGGTAACTGCTAGCCCATTCTAGGTTTTTTTTAACATTATGCCATTATCGATATGCAGAAATAACTCATTAAAAACATTAAATAAAAATTATTGCACACGCATATTTGCTATTGAAAGACTTCAAAGGAAGTGACTCAATTTTTTGTCACGATAAATTTTATTTGGACTCATGTAACTTCTCTTTACATCAAATTTAAATTTAAATTGTAAATTATTTTTTTTATCCTATGGTACATTTACCATCAAGTATAAGATAAAATTATTAATAAAACAAAAATTTATTAATAAACCCACAACTAATAATCAAACCCAAACATGACATCAAACCCTACCATCTCATAATATTTATCGTATGTTCATTCTAACTAAAACCCTAAGATACTCTCACAAAGAAAACAAGTTTTTTTGCCGATGGATGATGATTTTGAAGGTTTGAATCCTCCAACTAAAGTATAATCGATTTATTCAAGTTTTTTTTCGCTTGCTTTCAAAAAATTTTTAGAATTTAGGAACAAAATCAGCATCTTTTTCAAAGCATTATTACTGGTAAAAACATATATAAGATTTTTTTTTTTAATTATCTATATGAAATTAAGAAAAATTAGCAAATAAAGGATTGTCATCAACGATGCGCATGCAGTTGCAGTTGCAGCAACGGTGGTGAGCCCACAAGGACCTTCTCCCGTGATTAATCGTAATAATCATAATTGCAATATTGAAAGGATGAACTTGGGCTACAATGAAGAGCACCATCCTTGGCCATGTTGTCACCCAGAAAACATATATGAGATTAAGCAAAATCAGTAAAAAAAAAAAAAAAACAAGAAAAAAAACAGGGATTACGTACGGGACAAATATGTGAGAGAACAATTTTCAATTTTTATTTTTTAGATGGGTGTAAAGATAAATTTCAATTAGTTTGTGAGGGTAGTTTAGGTAATAAATTTGGGTTTAAAGAGATATTAATAGTTTAATTAAAAGTAATATAGATGTAGAGAGTAAGTTGAGTGTAGAAAAAAATTGTATCATGGGTTCAAATAAAATCTCCCTTTTTGTGTAAAATCCATTAGTGGTTAAGATGGATCATAATTAATCTAATTGATATTGGATTGATTGAATTCAACTCATACATTTTGGTAATGGAAAAATGACGTAGATGATTAATGGTTCGGATTCTCCTTCTTCTTTACAGTTACCGAGTGAGCTAGGAAATGTTGAAGACTGCCGAGCTGCCATGGTGGTTTTGCTGGTCTCGTCAATGGCAGTGTGTAGATTTTGGTGCCCAAGTAAAAAATCTCATTATTTTTTAAGTAAAGATGACGCTTGATGTGGCGGTTGATGGTTAAATTCCTAAATTGTTAAGTGTGAAGCTTTCAACTTTTAACTTCCAAGAATATAGAAAGACAAAAAAAAAAGAATAAAAAAAAAACTTGTAGCTCAAGTAGTCACATTCACCCCTTTACTCGATCGACATTCTCGATTTATCTTCCTCTAATATTACTTATAGTAAAATATTATTGTACTGTGCATTATCCAGGATTCTAGATACATGTTTCGTTGAAATATTGTGTCAAGAGTACTCGTTTAATTTCTGAAAAATTGAAATTTATTTCAGTATTTCGTTGAAATATTGTGTTAAGAGTAGTCGTTTAATCCTTGAAAAATTGAAATTTATTTTAGTTTTCCCTCCCTTTAGTATAATATGGGACTACCTAACATTTTTCTATAAACAACGGTGAAAAAAAGTTGGGCTCCAATATTTGTATTTGGCAACTCAATCAGAGGGCTCCAATTTGTGTTCGCCTACCAACAGCAATCGCAACCTTCCCTTGATAATTGAAGAATTGGTTACTGCTTGCCTGGAAATCAAGTGCTGCAAATTCATTTCTCAGAGAAGAGAGAGAGGCCGGAGTGGAAGAAGAATTGGTTACTGTATGTCGGAACTCAAGTGCTGGAAATCAAGCGCCGGTTCACTCCATGTAATGTGACCCCATTTAAATTTTAATTTCCACTCCATATAAGTGGCTAGTTTTGAGACACGTGTTTTGTCACTCTAACGATGGGAAAGTGTTGAGAATGAATCTTACATTGGGACAAGGATTGTCTGCCCTCCACTTCCGGTGCCCTTCCCGTGCCCTCCTGTTTTATGTGGTCACGGTTAAGCCACGTCAACATTTTATATTATTTTTTTATAGATATAATAAGACAAAAATAAATAGTAATATAAAATGTTAACGTGGTTTAACCGTGACCATACAAACAGGAGGGCACGAGAAGGGCACCGGAAGTGGAGGGCAGACAATCCTTGTCCCTTACATTGTTTGCCTCGAAATCTAAGTGCTGCAGCCCAGAACTTTATCTTCTCCTTCCGTATTGTTTATCTCTCGTTTTTTTGCCTTTTTATCTTTCTCAATAATACACTTCTTTTCTCCTCTGTAATAAATCAAATATTTTATTTATCTTCTTTTAGATTATTTGATTGTGAAAATAAAAATTAAGATAAACTTTATCATATCACATCTACCAACATACTCATTTTGGTCATTTTGCATAATCACAACACTTTTACGTAACCGTAATGAAAATAAGAAGAATTGAATTGAGGAGTTTGAATCAGATTTATGTTGAAGTTGTTTACTTAAATGTTCTGAAATCGAAATAGAAATGACACTAATTCTATAAAGCTATTTACTAATTCAGTAGAATCGGAATATAAACCAGTATGATTACTGAAATACCCTTGTCCCAAATCAAATATTTTATATACTTTTTATAATAAAATTGGATATAATAAATGATAGCAAGAAAAAAAAATTAAATTGCTTATTTTATTTCATAGACACACTAAAATGCTTTTGTTTATTTTTTATTTTTTATAAATTTAAGTATTTACTTAAATATTTAAATTTTCTCTCTCAAGTTGTAGTTTATTCTCTTCAGCATATGCATAGAGTTGTGCATAATGTGAATGAGCATATGGAAATAAAAAAAGTAAGGAGTTGCGCATAATGGAGTTATGCAAAATTAAACTAGGGTTAATGGGTTTATAAATGATAGTCTTGGAAATAAAAAAAGTTAGTGAGGGCATAAAGGGAACAAAAGTGTCATTTTGAATGCCCAAGCAATCAGGAATTGGATTGCCACCTAGATGTAGGGAATCAAATTCCACCAATACAAGGAATTGAATTCCAAAATTTGTGTGGGTCCCATTGCTTCTTTGATTCCTCGATGTTTAGTAAACACCGGAGTATTCTGTAATCGGAATTCAATTCTACATTTTCATTCCGATTACGGATACGTAAACACACCCTTACATAAAAGTTTACCAAACATTTCTAACCTATTTTTCTTTTTGTTAAAAACACTTTCACAACTAGAGTTTTTCAAACACTTAACTGCTTTGTTTGTTTATTTATTCTCACAGTACAACAAGATCTATCTTTTTTTTAAAGCACGACATGTCAAACTAGCCATTGATCTAATGATTCAAATAATACAAAAAATGTGTAATTTGTATTAGCTAGACCATAATTCGACTCAAAATCTATGAAGCACATATATAGGCCCAAACTACATCAATCCTTTAGTTAATTTGCTTGGACCCCAGAAAAGGCTTGCTAAAATTTTCGCAAGAAATTAGGAATCTCACTGCATGGAGAACAACTTACGTGGAACGATTTCATTGTTACATGGATCTTGATCCAATAGTGCAATTTCATGTGATGAAAAACTTACACATGACATTGTTTTAGTAGAGTGGAACGTCATGGACTCATGATAGTGGTGAACAAGTTCCATGTAACTTCTTCAGTGCATGGATGTTGTAAAAGTCCCCCACATCCTCTGATGAATTGCCTGGAAATATATCATCTGCAGAACGTCCCTACTTGATCGACTTGATGAGAGACCTCATGAAGGCAACATAAATGGTCTCCGTGTGGACCCTTACGTGAAGGAAAGTCTGAAAATAATTAAGAGCTAGCACTGCTACAACTACTACTTGCCAAAGACTAGCTTCTAAATTTCCTTGAAAATCAATGCCCCCTGCTAAGATAGAAGACATGGCACTCACTGTACATGAGTGACAAGTTAACAACTGAGGTTTCAACGAATTTTCGTTGTGATGGAATTGCTTTCGGTGTTGTTAAATATAATCTATGGGGAAATATCCTTATGTCGTGCTCTCACGGCTTTAGACCGGATCGGGGAGCCATTACCTTTTTTCCCAAATTGAGTGTCATGTTCACAAACTGAGGTTTCAACGAATTTTCCACTGATCCCACTGATCGAAACAGCAATACAGCGTAATTTCTTGATAACCTCCTTCATTACATTCCACTCTATATATACTGAACTAAACAATCTAATTCTATGCACAACATTGAAAAGCAAGATAGAGAGAGAGAGAGAGAGAGAGAGAGAGAGAGAGAGAGAGAGAGAGAATGGGGGATCATGCTATTACAGTAGTAGATTCAAGTAGTAGTAGTAGTAGTAGTAGCGAGGAAGAAGATGAAGTGATGAATTACGAAGAAACTGTGGAAGCTATGCGAAGTGGTCTAGACGAGCACAGCAACGAAATTCGAACGAGTAGTAGAAGCTCATCATCAGCGTGCATATATAAAGTTCCAGCCAGCCTCGCTGGAATCCGTCCACAAGCCATTGAACCTGAAATGATCTCCATTGGACCTTACCACCGCGGCAAGGACGGGTTAATGGAACTTGAATCCTACAAATGGCGGTTCCTTGCTTCAATCCTTTCCCGAGAAAGGTATAAAAGAGGGCGTGATCTGCTCGTAGAGTACTACAAAGCCATGAGAAAGTTGGAGGAGCGTACGAGAAGCTGCTACTCCGAGTTGATGCCTATGTCCAGCCCTGACTTTGTTCAAATGATGGTGCTTGATGGTTGCTTTATCATCGAGCTTTTTCGACAGAGGAATACAGATGAAGAGGACACCATTTTAAAAAGGCCGTTTTTTATTCAAATTTTAACTAGGGACCTTCTGAAGCTTCAAAACCAACTCCCTTTCTTCGTCCTTGAAAAACTATTTGAGATTTCCGACTTTGGAACTCAACATTCTCTATCCTTGCTTGCGCTTGAGTTCTTCAATCATTCGTTGCCTAGGCCTAGCGAAGTCCTCAAGAGCACGAGTGAGCTTACTGGGGCCAACCACTTGCTCGACTTGTTTCGCTTAAGCTTCCTTCCTCCCGCACCGCACGATCCTCCAAGGAACAATCCTCCTCCTTCGAAGTCAATATTCCAACGAAAGGCAGGTGCTCTACTGCAGATATTGATTTGCCTGTGTATGCTAGCAACTTCGATTGTAGTCGATGATGATCGTCACTCTAACCTAAAGTACCGCCCAACTGAGAAATCAATCCAATGTACCACACAACTAAGACTCTCTTGGGTAAAATTTAGGCCGCGCAAAAATGCGGAGAGCTTCTTAGACGTTGGTTACCAGAAAAGGGTACTTCGCATCCCACCTATAACCATCAATGAGCTCACCATTGCTATCTTTATCAATTGTATGGCCTTTGAACTCTGTCACCCACACACAGCTCCGCTCTTCACCGCTTATATTGCCTTCATGCGCTGTCTCATCAATTCGAATAGGGACGTCCAAGTTCTTTGTGCTGAAGGGATTATCGCCAGCTTCTCACAGAACGATCACAACGTAACTGAGCTGTTCACAAACTTGGGGGAAAAAGTTGTGCTCGACATAGGAGATTCCTACCTCTCCGAGCAATTCAGAGATGTGGAGGCCTATTACAGCAGCTGTAGGGGTACCTTCCTGCGAACTTGTTTTGGCGAGCCATGGTCGATCGCCTCATTTGTCTATGCCTTAATATTGTTTGCGTTCACAATGGTCACAGCTTCCAGATGAGCTACACAGCAACAAAAGATTCGTCTGATTCTAAAGCTTTCCTTTTTTTATTTATATTTTAATTATTGCAGTACTGAATGTAGAGGTTTGGATATCTTGTTTGCTCCCTCCCAATCCATCTCTCACTTTATTGTAATTCACATTTTTAATTTGTTACCGGAAGTTTCATTTGACCGGAAAAATAAAACCATTTGTTATTTCTCCTACCAGGGCCGGTTCTCAGTTTTTTAAGGCCGTCACACTAAAACATATGCCGTAACTCTATATAAGTAAAATTATTTGTTTTTAACTTTTTACATATAAAATTTCAATAAATTATACTCAAGGTAAACTCAATAATTTAAAAATACGGAAAAATTAATTAATTTTGTATTGAGAGAAAGAACCAAAAGACCCCAAGCTTACAAGTAGATAAATGATGAGTTTTGTTTTTCTTCTACATGAACTTTATTATTATTATTGCGAGATTTTTTTTTTTTGAACAAGTGATACTATCTAAACGAAGAGGGAGGGGGTGGACTTAGTACTATGATCTAGTTGTATTCCTCTTCACTTGTAAGTGAGAAGTCTTAAGTTCGATTCTTGTTAAAGACGAATTTAAACCACATTATTGCTAATTCATTATAAGGCTAAACCCACTCCCTCATCCTTAGTTAGTATGGATAGTAGGGAAAAATAGAAAGGTTGGAGACCGTTTCGCTGAACATTGTTGTTAAATTCAAGAGTAGTAGTTTAATCCCCGGAAAACTGAAACTTATTTGAGTGTTTGCTGCATTTGGATAAACTAGATGAAGCCACATTATGTGTGTAAATATAAAATTAAAAAAAACAATAAAATATATATAGAAAAAAGAGAAGTTAGAGACAAATGTGATAAAAAAATGTAGCTTTTTTTATTTTAATAAAAATACTATGACAGCATATAGTTAAGACTAGATAGTAATGCCCGCGCGTTGCTACGAGATTACAAATTGACTTTCTAGCAATGTATAAACTTGAGTTAGTAGTGGTGTAACATTGACTGATCTAACAATGTGTAACATTGACTGATCTAACAAACTTACCATAATAAAGAAAAGAAACTTTTTTGCTGTAGAAAAATTATTGTTTTGATACCTTACAAAGGTAATTTGTTCAAAAAGTTGAAAGCAAGCGGTTTCGAATATTGAAATTCCACAACATCCTTTGAAAAATAGCGACCATCATCTGATGGAACTATTGTACCACCTAGAGGAGAGAAAAAAACGATAAGCTACTGAGATATTCTTATACAAAAAAGAAACACACTTGAAATTGAATGAACAAAATATTCAAACATGGTAAGTAGATCATGGGGGATAATCTATCATTTTTTGCCAAGTGAGGAATATCTTGAGTACTAGGAGAGAAAAAAGTAGTTTCATATTATTTTATGATACCTATTGTGTTAGTCTTGAATTTCATTCCATTTATAAAATCGACTACTGACATGGTTACAACCTTTGCCAACATCACCTCTAGTATTGGGTGTCCATTTAATTTAACTTGAATTTCTCCTTTAATCCTGGATATAAATAATGCTTCAGTTTAATTTTTACTACACAAAAAATTTAAGAGTCTAAATGGGTTTTACATATAGGTGATAAAACTGCAACTTAGTAGAATCGAAGACAACGAAAATTGAGTATTATTTACCATAAACAGACTTGCAAATTTAAATGCAATAATGAAAATGAAGAGAATTCGCTTTATCGTGTTTAGCAAGGAAATAAATAGCAACGAAAATAGTATGATTTGGTGAACCTTACTTTTAACTTATTCTGACAATAGGGCATTAAAGGTTGACGAAACAAAATTTGCGAGTAATGAGGTTTTATAAAGCCTGAAAAATTAAAGCCACTATCATACGAACATAAGCAAAATCCAATCCAATAATCACATCTGTTTGAGAAGTGTATTTTAGCTTAGAAAACATGTATGCATCTAAAAAGGAGAAGGGGAGAGAGAGAGAGAGAGAGAGAGAGAGAGAGAGAGAGAGAGAGAGAGAGAGAGAGAGAGAGAGAGAGAGAGAGAGAGAGAGAGATAGAGAGAGATGAACCTTCTTGCGGAAGGCAAAAGTTGAGGGCTGGACAAAGAGCTTTAGAGATTTGTACTTAGTTTTCTAGTGAAGCTCATATATGTTAACCATATCAGATGGAAGCCATTAACATAGAACACAAGAAGAAAGAAAGCTTAAGAGAGAAGAAAAGAGACGAGAGAAGACTTTAGAGAAAGAGAGAGATATTATTTCCTTTATTACTTTTTCTACTTACAATCTTCTTACAGAATCATAGCTATATATTATCTTGATCTTGTCATAGCTAGAATATCCCAATCGTATCCTTCAATCTAGCCACTGTATTAATGACAGATGGCACAATCTAAATGATTCAGTTATGTACTCTTACATCCCCCCTCAAGCTCAGGTTGGGATGACCCAAGCATGAGGTTGGAGCAATGAGTAGTAAACAATGGTGAACTAAGACCTTTAGTGAGTATATCAGCACACTGTTCTGAGGAGGAAACAAACTGCACAAGGAGTTTCTTGCTGGCCACTCTTTCGCGGACAAAATGAACATCCACTTCAATGTGTTTTGTCCGTTGATGTTGCACAGGATTAAAGGATAGTGCAATGACAGACATATTATCACAAAACAAAACAGGAGTATACCCGAGTTTGATTTTCAAAAAAGTAAGAAGTTGTTGCACCCAATCTAACTCGGTAGCAGTGGATGACAACGCCCTGTACTCTGCCTCAGTTGACGACCTAGACACAGTCTGTTGCTTCTTAGAAGACCAAGAAATAGGATTATTTCCAAGAAATACCACTAAGCCAGTAGTTGACCTTGGATCATTAGGGTCCCCTGCCCAGTTAGCATCACTAAAAGCCTTTAGGATCAACTTTCCACTACTATAACTAACGCCATGATTTAGATAACCTTTAAGATATCGTAATATTCTTTTAACTGTAGTGAAGTGAGAGATCATTGGAACCTGCATAAACTGACTAACTTGATGAACCGAAAAGGCAATGTCAGGCCTGGTAAATACAAGATACTGCAAGGCCCCAACGATACTTCTGTATAGTGCTGGATTGTTAAAAGGTTGTCCATCATCCTTAAGAAGCCTATTGTAAGGCAAACAAGGAGTGCCTGCAGGTTTGGAATCCAACATTTCTGTTTTCTTCAACAAGTCCTGAATGTACTTCTCTTGAGATAAAAATAAACCAGAGGCAGTTCTAGTGATCTGAATACCCAAGAAAAAGTGTAAATGACCAAGATCCTTAAGCTCAAATTCTGTAGTTAACTGGGAAATAACTTGTTGAATTGTTGCAGCTGCACTTCCAGTGATGATTATATCATCAACATACAACAAAAGTATCACAATTTCAGCACCAACACACTTGACAAACAGTGAAGAGTCAGAATAAGTATTGCTGAAACCCAATTGAGGTAAAAACTGAGTAAATCTATCATTCCAAGCCCGTGGAGCTTGTTTTAAACCATAAAGAGACTTGTGTAATTTGCACTCTAAGTAAGGATATCTGGAATCTTCAAACCCGGGAGGTTGTGACATGTACACCTCTTCATTTAAAATGCCATGAAGAAATGCATTTTTAACATCAAGTTGTCTTAATGGCCAATTAAATTGTGCAGCAAAAGCAAGAACCAATCGTACAGTAGTAGGCTTTACCACAGGACTAAAAGTTTCCCCATAATCCAATCCTTGTTCCTGGCTAAACCCTTTTGCTACCAATCGAGCCTTATGTCTGGCAATACTCCCATCAGCATTCCTTTTTATTTTAAACACCAATTTACACCCAACTAAATTCTTATTAGGTGGCAGATCAACCAAACTCCATGTATTCTGTGAATACAAAGCTTCAATCTCCTCTTGCATTGCACTATACCAAACTGGAACTTTTAAAGCTGACTTATAAGTGGCTGGTTCAATTGTTGTTAAATCAACCTCAACTGCACTGTGAACAGATGCTAAGAAAACTCTCTTCTTTATGATCCCACTTTTAGACTGTGTTTGCATAGGGTGTAGATTCATTGGGGGAATATCATGAAACACTTGCAAGGTCTCTGAGCTATATTCAGGTACCAAAGAAGAATCTTGAGCAACAATGGATTGAGAAGCAGGTGAGTTTGTGGATTGTGGTATTGGTTGAGGTGAAGATTGTATAGTAGGCTGAGAAGGATGAGTATTAGATGATTGGGTTGATGGACAGGTTGTTGAAGGGGTAACCAGGATATTTTCAAGATTAGGAAGCACAGAAGAATAACTAACAGTAGTTTGAGATGGTTGTGGCACAGAAATCTTAGGTTTGAAAACCATTGTGGCATATGGAAAATCTATTTTGTTAAAAATAACATGCCTGGATATATAGATTTTCGCATGACTAGGATCATAGCAAATGTACCCCTTATAGTTCAAGGCATATCCCAAAAGGCCTAATCGGATAAATGGTCCCCGTGGTCATAAGGTATTCAGATGATAGCCCCTGTGGTAAAAAAATTCGGATTTAAACCCCAGTGGTCTAAGTCTGTTAGGATTTAAACCCCTGTGGTCTAAGTCTGTTAGGATTTATGCCCTTCTGTTAAATAATGTTGACGTGGCTGCCACATATATGCCATGTGGCTGCCAAATGTCTTCCACGTGGCAAAAATAATAATTTTTTTTTATTTTAAAAAACCTGAATTTTTACACACAAAAAAAAAACCCAGAAGCTCCCCCCGCCCTCCGCCCTCCGCCCGTCCCCCCCCCGGACTTCTTCTTCTTCTTCTTCCGGCCGGAGACCAGCTCCCCCCCCGCCGGAGCCCTTTCCCCACGCGACCCTCCTTCATCTCCTTCTTCCTTCTTCTTCTTCTTCCCGCCGGTCTCCCCGCGCGACTCCTCCCTCTCCCTCTTCCTTCTTCTTCTTCTTCTTTTTCTTCCCGCCGGAAACCAGCTCCCCCCCTCGCCGGAGCCCTCTCCCCTTGCGACCCTCCTCCCTCTCCCTTTTCCTTATTCTTCTTCTTCTTCTTGCAAATCTGGGTTTTTTTTTTTTTTTTTTTTTTTTTGTAAAAATTCAGGTTTTTTTTTAAAAAAAATTAAAAATTATTATTTTTGCCACGTGGCAGACATTTGGCAGCCACGTCAGCATTATTTAAGAGAATGGCATAAATCCTAACAGATTTAGACCACAGGGGTTTAAATCCGAATTTTTTTACCACAAGGGCTATCATCCGAATACCTTATGACTACGGGGACCATTTATCCGATTAGGCCATCCCAAAAATATACACTTAGTAGACTTAGGTTGGAACTTGTTGCTGTTATAAGGTTTTAACAATGGGAAACAAGAACAACCAAAGACTCGAAGATGATGAATATCTGGGATTACAGAATATAATTGTTCAAATGGAGAGTTATTATGAATAACAGAAGATGGCATTCTGTTAATTAAGTAAACTGCTGTTTGACAAGCAAAAGTCCAGAATGTAGAAGGCAAATTTGCATTTTGTAACATAGTGAGAGCAGTTTGAACAATATGTTTATGCTTTCTCTCAGCCAACCCGTTTTGTTTAGGGGTATAGGGACAAGATTTATGATGAAGAATGCTGTGTTGAGCAAGAAATGATTGAACAGATTTACTAATATATTCTCCCCCCCATCACTTTGCAAGATCTTAATTTTGGCTGAAAATTGAGTAAAAACATACTGATAGAAGGAAATGAAAATGGAGACAAAATCTGATTTATTTATCAAAGTAAACATCCAACAAAATCTAGTACATTCGTCAACAAATATGACATAGTACTTGAATCCATCCACAGAGACACAAGGTGCAGGCACCCATAGGTCACTATGTACAACTTCAAAAGGTATTACAGATTTGGAAGTAGCTGGATAGAAAGGAAGTTTACTAAATTTGCCTTCTAGACAACTTTGACAAACTATAGAAGACACATCCTTATTAACAGCAACATTAGATTTCCTAAGTGTAAGAGAAACAATAGGATTTAAGGGATGACCTAGTCTGCAGTGCCACAAGTTTGAGGTGACAGTATGTCCAAGACAGGCAACGGCTTGATTTGCTTGTTTTTTAGGTATATGAGGTATGATAGTAAAGGAAGGAATGTGATACAATCCATTGTTGCAGAGTCCTTTAAACAAGATTCTCCATGTGGCTTTGTTCTGAATCCAAAAACAGTAAGCATAAAAAATTAGCCAACAGTTGTTGTCAAGACAAATGCGATGAACAGACAACAAATTATGAGATAGCTTTGGAACATAAAGAACTGAATTCAGTTTTATAGGTTGTAGAGAAGTCCTTAAAAGAGAATCTCCAATATGAGAAACTTGCAAACCTTCACCAGCTGCTGTTTGAACTGTATCATTTTGAGAATATGGTGAAGCAATGGACAAATTACTCAATTCATTCGTCATGTGATTGGTTGCACCAGAATCAATTAGCTAGACTTGAGAAGAGACTTGATTAGGCATTGCAGTAGACATAGTGGGCATAGCATAGGAAGAAGATGCATTCATGGAAGGAACCATGTTCACTGAGTTCATAGTGGACATGGGAGGCATGCGAGAAGAACCCATATTCAACATGGGAGGCATAGCACTCATATACTGAGGTTGCATTGAACCAGGAAAAACAGTATTCATAGCAGTCATTTGTGATAGAGAATTCCTTCCTTTGTTTCTGTAAAAACAAGTCTTGGCCGTGTGATTACTTCTGTCATAAATTTGACAATTCTCCAAAGATTCATCACTTCTATACACACACGTAGCAGCATAATGGCCGTGTAGAGAACATATTTGATAGATGACATTTGAAGAGGAAGTACCATTGTTAACATGAGAAGGACTACCAAGTATACCAGGAGCAAAATCATGAACTATAGGTTTAGAATGATAGAACTTTTGTCCCTAATTCGAACCAAATTTATGGCCTTGATTATATGTAGCCTTGCCTTTACCCTTAAATTTTGACTTGTTGCCACCATTATAAAACGAAGATTGGCCAGAGTTCCCATGAAATCCATTAGAATTGTGAAACCCATTGGAGAAAGATCCTTGATATGAAGATGATGAAGCACCAAAATGAGAAGCTTGATTCTTTACCATCATTGCAGTAGGAAAGGAAACACATGAATTGTTTTCAATAGTAGCTTCTTCAGCAAGTAACTGGGCACGAAATTCCTTCAACGAAATCACATTTTCTCGGCCACGAATAACACATCTGAAAGTATTGTATTCTGCAGGTAGACCATTTAGTGCCAATATGACAATATCTTCATCGACAAATGTAACACCAGCAGCAGCAAGGTAGTCTCTTGTTTCTTTGATGCGTTGAAGATATTGGGAGACAGAATCAACGCCTTTCTTGATTGTTTGAAGATCAGACTTTAACTGGAAAATAGAGGTCTTGCTTACTGTAGAAAACTGTTCTTGAAGACGAACCCATAGATCTCTAGCACTACTACTCCCAATTGCACAAGAAATGGCCATAGGAGACAAGGTAGCAGTGATAAGTTGCATGAGAGCCCTATCATGCATCTTCCAAACCTTATACAAATCTGATTCAATTTTTGCACCAGACCCAGAAGAAGTAACTTCTGAATCAATAGAAAATTGAGATGGACACAGATTTGTTCCATCAACAAAATCCATAATTCCATAGCCTTCAAGCATCAGCTTCATTTGGAAATGCCATTGAAGGTAGTTGGAATCGTCCAATTTAACCGAAACTGAAGTTAAAACAGAGGACATTAACCCAGTAATTGGAGACTGCAAGATTTGCAGTTGAGTTGCAGTAACCATAGTGATAATTCTCTCAGAGGAATAAAACCAAACAGTTGGTGGGCAAAGATTTTCAGAGTAAAAATCAAAGAAAAGGGCAAGAACTAGAACCCAGAAATCAGAGAAGTGATTCACAAAGATGAAAAGAATGGAGCGGAAGCATAAGAAACCAGAATCGAAGAAGCTTACGATCGAAGCTTAGAGGGTGAGTGATACCATGTTAACCATATCAGATGGAAGCCATTAACATAGAACACAAGAAGAAAGAAAGCTTAAGAGAGAAGAAAAGAGATGAGAGAAGACTTTAGAGAAAGAGAGAGATATTATTTCCTTTATTACGTTTTCTACTTACAATCTTCTTATAGAATCATAGCTATATACTATCTTGATCTTGTTATAGCTAGAATATCCCAATCGTATCCTTCAATCTAGTCACTGTATTAATGACAGATGGCACAATCTAAATGATTCAGTTATATACTCTTACAATATATTCATTATTGAAATTCATATAATTATAAACTTATAGAACAGAGTAAAAGAATTCTAAGATAAAAAAAATAACAATTAACTTAAAATGATTACAGATTTGCAAGAAAAACTGAAGTGAAATTGCTGAATAAAGCTTATGAAGCTATTTAAAGCGCAGCCAATATTTTCTTTAGCTTTGTATATACATATTGTATGTTTTTTTTTTTTTTTTGTAAAGATATATGAAATTTGAATTTAAAATGTTTGAGAAAAAGAAAAAAAGAAAAAAAGAAAAAGCAATATTAACTTCACACACTCGATATTTTATATATTGTTTGTTTTTCTCCGGCAAATGCAAAGATCATTTCTGTGCAAGGAGTTCGTCAAAATCTTTATTAATTTCTTGAATAACGTCTACAGTGCATACAGAGAGAATTGAACAGTACAGCCTAAGACATGTGATCGATTTCATCCTACAAAACAAATTTTTCTTTAATTATCTCTTAAACTAAGTTTAACAATTAAGCAATAGCCAAAATTCTCACATAATAATCTTTAATTCATGAATAACCCAAATTTTCAATAGACCAAGGGTCTACGTACACATACGATGAATTAAATTGAGGAAAACTAAACAAAGAATGAGCAATAAGGGAGAGAAAGGGAATCAAAACCTTTATTTCTGCCCTGAGATGGTATACTTTGAGATGGTATGAAGTTATCTTTTCCAATTTTGTGATGAATGGGGGATATCGCAGCAATGATTTATTAATGTCATGGGTTTCAATTTGTTCGTAGAAGAAGGGAGAGTCATGGAAAATGTTTATTCTTGTAAGTGGATAACTGCACCAAAGATGAGAAAAGTTAATGCCAACCCTTAAGAGAATAAAAGTTAGTATATCAATGACTTGATCAATGGAAGATACTTGTAACTCCTAGCTTTTAGTACTAAACTCTTAACAGAATAAATATTAATAGATCAATGAGTCGATAACTGGAATGAGGTACTTTTATATGAATGTTTAAAACCCAAATGCTATCAAACCAACTCCAAGTTTGAGAAAGTAGTGGAAAAGCGAATTATCAAAATAAGAAGATTTAAACTAAATTAAACATTGTTCTCAACATTATTAGACTTGTAACAAAAAGAAGTAATGGTAAGAAAAAGTTTATCGTGAGACTTGCTGTTAGGTGTTCATTTGGACTATTGACGACTATGAATAATCTTGTGGGACAAAAGCAAAAAAAAAGGAGATTAAAAAAGCAGGAAAAAAGATATATGAAATTTGTAATTACATGAAAGATAAAATAAATTAAACATTCTTCTCAACATTATTAGACTTGTAAGAAAAAGATGGAATAGTAACCCGAAGAGAAAAAGTTTATTGTGAGTCTTGCTCTTAGGTACCGTTTGGTACGCAGACGGGACGGAACGGGACAGGATGGGACGGAACATGATGAGACGGGACGGGACGGAACAGGACGAAACATATGATGTAAATATTGAAAAAGATAAGGAGAAATTTTGTCATAAAATGTTATAAATTTGTGTTCCACGGATGTGGAACGGATCGTTCCAAGGAGAAGAGGTGGAACGAAAAATGAGCAAAATTTCGTCCCATGGAACAACCCGTTCCACAGTTTTTAGACGCACCAAACGTGGAACGGAACGGCTCGTCCCGTTCCGTCCCGTCCCGTCCCGTCCCGTCCCATCCCGTCCCACGTACCAAACAGTACCTTAGGTACCGTTTGGTACGCAGATGGGACGGGACGGAACGGAATGAGACGGGACAGGACGGGATGGAACGGCACGGAACAGAGGTTCCGTGTATGTTTGGTACACGCAGGACGGAACAGATAAGAAATCTTTTAGACCGATTTCGAGCAAATCGTTGGGAAAAACCAAGTGGGTACCTCTCGAATCGGCGAGTGATAGTAATTTGACAAGATAAGTTCATCATCAATATCCAAGCGAGCTTCGTCTTGCATTCTGAGCCATAGATCTTCATCTAGGTTGAGATCCTCCACGATTTTGCACGTCTGAGTGGTTTTCGTGTGGTTCTGGCAAATGGGTGCACAGGAAACTTGATTGGAGAAGCTGCGGCGACAGAAGTTCATGAATTGGAAACGGTCTTCGTCAGAATTGGACCTACTAGGATCCCGAGAAAGTTGGTTGGTCTGAGTATCGATACAAGCAGCCATGGTAGAGGAGGGGTTTTGAAGATTTGAGTGGATATAGAATCAGCAATTTGTGTTCCACGGATGTGAAACGAGTCGTTCCAAGAGGTGAGGCGGAACGAAAATTCACCCAAAACTCGTCCCGTGGAACAACGCGTTCCACCCGTTTTAGGCGCATCAAACGTGGGACGAAACGCCTTGTCCCACTCCATTCCGTTCCGTCCCACGTACCAAACGGTATCTTAGGTATTCACCAGACTTGCTCCTAGCTCGAGCTATTTCTAAAAAAGGAAAAATTTGCATTATTTTGCAATAAATTGCATCGTAAGAATATGCACGATAACTTCAAAATTGAGTTTTGAAGAAAGAGAGGTGAAATCACCTTGTAACCAGAAACCAAATCCATTTTTTCCTGATTACCCAAGTGGCAATCCAACTTGAGAAATCCTATAATTAAATACCAAAATAAAGTTCAATCAAACTTGAGCATGAAATATAAATTAGAAAAGCACTGAAATGGAAGCAAAAAAGATTGAAATTTGCCTAATGTGATATGTACAGTTTCAACATCTGCTTGTGAAAAATATAATGATGTGACATACCGTATGCTGATCTCAGCTTCTCCAAAGTGACATCAACCGTTGACCACCAGGTAGGTAAAATCCATACGATATCTTACAAACCATGATATAAATTATTGCATCAAAGTTGTATCCTAAAAGAAAATTCATACTTCTATATGAACCCAATGTATGATTTTTGCATATACCTTAGTGGATTCTCTGGATGAGTTTCTTGTACTCATCATCCATGTTATATGAAAAGCTCATTCTAACTCCTGCAGTAAGTCACAAAAAATGAAAAATAAAATTAGACAAAAGGTTGGAGAGAATAAATAAGAATCAATCGGAGAGATGAATAACCATTCGAACCAGGGTGCTTGAAGACGGTGGTGACATTATCCACGTCAATATGTCTTTCCAGCTTTCGCCAGATCATGCATATCAAAGAAACGAAAAAGGAGAAAATCACCCAAATATGTAAGATTTTCAGCTTACATGCATCCCAAATTAAGGTTCCAACATCACTATAATTACGGAAATTCAACTTCCAACATCCCATAAATAATTAAACGAAAAAAATAAAAAGAGAGGGAAGAATAATGCATACCAAGGAAGAGAAAAAGCTGGAACGGATCAAGGTGCTTAAGGATTGAAGTGAATTGGGATCTGGTCTTCTTTTTTTCCTTGAAGTTTCAGTAAGTTGTGAGCACCATCCATTTGTATTTATAGTAATTGCCTGCACAAACCTCAATTACCTTACAATCGATCATCATTGACATATAGTTCATACAAAATGGGACATCGTGATCTCTCTTTGGCCAGCAACAGTTTTCCAAAGCGAAATCAACTATTACTATGGTTAATTATCAGTCTGTTTGGCCAATTCATTGAATTCACATCACCAAAAATTTCAGAATTCATTGAATTTACTACAACTGGGAGAAGTACAAAAACAAAGACAATGGCAGAAATTATCACCATAATAATTCCACTATGAAAAATCTAGAGACCATAATCCTTGTTAACAGAATTTAATCACATTAAAAGACATACACTCTGGGTTCTAAAAACAAATTTTCCTAAGCAAATTAAACGCAGAAGAAAGGGGAAAAAAATAATTACCCACGAACTACAAAGAACAGTTCTATATTTATAGGAATTAAATCTCACATAAATAGAATAAAATTAAAACATGGCAACTGAAAACCCCAACAAAGAAAAAAGGAATCCATCACTATTCTAAACGGGAAATCAAAATTGAAGAGAATCCAACACAAAAAACCAACAAATTCAAGAACTTCCACACACAAATTCCAAAAATAAATTAAACGAAAAAAATTAAGAGAGAGAGGGAGGAGTAATTCATACCAAGGAAGACAAAACAAAGTTATGTATTAATATATTAAATGGAAACAAAACAGAGTGTTGCATTCAACTTTCACAATATACAACAACAACAACAACAAAGCCTTTTCCCACTAAGTGGGGTCGGCTATATGAATCCTAGAACGCCATTGCGCTCGGTTTTGTGTCATGTCCTCCGTTAGATCCAAGTACTCTAAGTCTTTTCTTAGGGTCTCTTCCAAAGTTTTCCTAGGTCTTCCTCTACCCCTTCGGCCCTGAACCTCTGTCCCGTGGTCACATCTTCGAACCGGAGCGTCAGTAGGCCTTCTTTGCACATGTCCAAACCACTATAACCGATTTTCTCTCCTCTTTCCTTCAATTTCGGCTACTCCTACTTTACCTCGGATATCCTCATTCCTAATCTTATCCTTTCTCGTGTGCCCACACATCCAACGAAGCATCCTCATCTCCACTACACCTATGTGTTGATGCTTCACCGCCCAACATTCTATGCCATACAGCATTGCCGGCCTTATTGCCATCCTATAAAATTTTCCCTTGAGCTTCAGTGGCCTACGACGGTCACACAACACGCCGGATGCACTCTTCCACTTCATCCATCCAGCTTGTATTCTATGGGTGAGATCTCCATCAAATTCTCCGTTCTTTTGCAAGATAGATCCTAGGTAGCGAAAACGGTCGCTCTTTGGTATTTCCTGATCTCCGATCCTCACCCCTAACTCATTTTGGCCTCCGTTTGCACTGAACTTGCACTCCATATATTCTGTCTTTGATCGGCTTAGGCGATGACCTTTAGATTCCAACACTTCTCTCCAAAGGTTAAGCTTCGCGTTTACCCCTTACTGCGTTTCATCTATCAACACTATATCGTTTGCGAAAAGCATACACCAAAGAATATCATCTTAAATATTAAGTTTGTGATATTCGCTAGATTGCTCCGGTCATTAGTGTGGATAAGTATGTAAATGGATAGAGACAGGAAGCAAACACAAGATGTGCGTGGTTCACCCAGATTGGCTACGTCTACGGAGTAAAGGAGTTCTCATTAATTGTGAAGGGTTTACACAGTATATAGGTTCAAACTCTCCTTTAGTGAGTACAAGTGAATGATTTAGTACAAATGACATTAGGAAATATTGTGGAAGAATGATCTCGTAATCACGAAACTTTTAAGTACCGAAGTGTGGTATCGTCTTCACTTGCCTTATCTGTCTCATAGGTAGATGTGGCATCTTCTTTGGAAGTACTCTTCCTCCCTCTAGGGATGGTATCTTTAACTGGTGGAGATGCACAAGGTAATGTATCAATTTCACTTGACGCTTACTTGTAGTTTCAAGCTTGGTCAAGCGCGATACAAACCATGTAGTAGGAGTCCCCCAAGTCGCCGAGCTAGGGGATCTGCTGAAAGAGGTGACAGACAAGGTAAGCAATCAGAGCTCCAAGCAATCAGTCCCAGATCAGAAGTTTGATTTCGAGTTCTGGCTGATTGTTATCCTTCTCCTTATCTTGCAGGTAGCATGAAGGATAAAGAGAAGAAAGGGAGAAAATGTGATATGAGATACTTTTGCTTTTGAAGAAGTAACTTTCCACAGGCTTATTCTTGAACTGGGCTGGAGGGTTTTCTTGTTTCCGCCAGAGTATAAGGTCGACTGAAGAATTTTAGGGTCAAAACAAGTCCATCAAATCTAGAGTACGTTTGACCCTGCTGATATGGGATACTTTTGCTGTTGACAAAGTAGTGGATGTATCGGCACGTGTTCTGTTGCGCTTGTCTCCACATGCTTCCTTGTATCCTTCTCACTTGCCCTATTTGTTCCTCAGGCAGATGTGGTATCTTCTCGGGAAACATAAGATGTTGAAGATGAGTACTCGAGAGCAATGGGGTTCCAGGCAGTCAGTTCCGGACTGGAAGCTTGATTCCAAGTGCTGACTGATTGCTCTCTTTCTCCTTGTCTTGCAGGTAAGAACAAGGCCAAAGGAAAAGACAGGGAAAAAGCATGATATGGGATACTCTTGCTTTTAACCCTGATGATATGAGATATTCTTGCTCTAGTGTAGCTTGTTTGCAGAGGTATTCTCGGGGGGAAAGAAAGCTGAGTATTTCGAGAGGCTTCGTTGGGAGTGCTCTCTCAGATATGAGGAAGGGTTGAGCATTTTTGCAGGTCTGCCTGTCCGTTGAGGATGGAGGTCTACATATATAGGAGTTTCCCTAACAAGGAGTAATAATATTCTTTTACCCTGCTTGGTCATAGCACGGTAGTGGGAGCTGCCAGCTTCACGTGTTTTAACTCTGTCAGAGCACTTTGAAAAAGTGGTCTGTGGTATCTGGAAAGCTGATGTTACGCGTGAAGATTACAGACAAGCTTTATCCAAGGAGATATGGCTCTCGAAGTTGAGAAAGCGGTGTGAGGATTACAGACAAGCTTTATCGAAGGGGCTCTCGAAGTTGAGAAAGCGGTGCCTCTTCGGTTTTCGAACAAGCAATCCTGTCAGGGATCTGTCTCTCGAGATTTGGAGAACGGTGCCTCTTCGATTTTTGAGAAAGCAATCCTGCTAGGAGTCTGGCTCTCGAGATTCGGATAGCTGTGTCTCGTCGCTTTTTGAGAAAGTAATCGTGTTGGGAGTCTGGCTATCGAGATTCGGAGGACGGTGCCTCTTCGAGCTTGAAGCAAGCAATCTTGTTGGGAGTGTTTTCTCGAATGTGAGTAAAGGTTAGGCCTGTTTGCTAGTCTACCTTGCCACGGAGCACAGAGGTTGACCCACAGGGACTTTCCAATTATCCAGCAATGGTCCTGTTCCTTTACCCTTGTGGGTAATAATATGGTAGCTAGACCTTCAAAATTTATGTGTCTAAACTTTGTTAGTGCTGTTTCTTTGCTATTCTTTTGCCCTTCTTGGTCATATCGATGTAATGGGAGCTGCAAGCTTCACGTGTCTAAACTTTGTCAGAGATTTTTGGCAAAGTTATCTGTGGTACCCGTGAGCTGATGTTGCGTGTGGAAAGTGAATGATTGAACAGTAACATTCACGTGCTTTCTACTTCACTAGAAATCTTCGACAGAATGCCCGTAATTTTCGCAAAGTTGAGTGTGCATATGACAGGTGCTGACAAGGCTGAAAAAGCAGGTGCCTCTTCGATTTCTGAGATCGGCCCTCGTGGTCTCTGAGTAGCCCAGCTTTTGAGAAAGCAAGCGCCTCTTCGATTTCTGAGATCGACCTTCGTGGTATTTAAGCAGCCCAGCTTTTGAGAAAGCAAACGCCTCTTCGATTCCTGAGATCGGCCATCGTGGTCTCTGAGCAGCCCAGCTTTTGAGAAAGCAAACGCCTTTTCGATTTCTGAGCAGGCGCCTCTTCGATTTCTGAAGCTCCATCGAGTGCGGATTTTTATAGAGGCTGGTATTAAGTTCCAAAGCACACTTGAATCTCCACCAGTAGAAGCTCCCTTCTTGCATTTGTAAGATCTTGATTTGTCCGACTTCCTTTCTCTTCAACACCTTTGAAAATGTTTGGCCCTTCCGACCGTCGTTTTGACTTGAACCTTGTTGAAGAGGCAGCCACGCATTCTTCAGACAACATATGGCGCCCATCCTTCTTATCCCCTACTGGTCCTCTTACCGTTGGGGATTCCGTGATGAAAAATGATATGACCGCTGCGGTGGTGGCCAGGAACCTTCTCACTCCCAAAGATAACAGACTACTTTCCAAACGGTTTGATGAGTTGGCTGTTAAGGATTCTCTGGCTCTCAGTGTTCAGTGTGCAGGTTCTGTGTCTAATATAGCCCAACGCCTATTTGCTCGAACCCGCCAAGTTGAATCATTGGCGGCTGAAGTGATGAGTCTCAAACAGGAGATTAGAGGGCTCAAGCATGAGAATAAACAGTTGCACCGGCTCGCTCATGACTATGCTACAAACATGAAGAGGAAGCTTGACCAGATGAAGGAATCTGATGGTCAGATTTTACATGATCATCAGAGGTTTGTGGGTTTGTTCCAAAGGCATTTATTGCCTTCGTCTTCTGGGGCTGTACCGCATAATGAAGCTCCAAATGATCAACCTCTGATGCCTCCTCCTTCTAGGGTGCTGTCCAGTACTGAGGCTCCGAATGATCCCCCTCCGGTGCCTTCTCTTTCTGGGGCTCTGCCGACTGCTGAGACTTCTCCTAAGCAACCTTTGTGAAGGCTCCCTCTTGTTTGTTTATTTTGACTCGTGTATATGTACATATTTGTAACTTCTTAGAGATATCAATAAATAAGCTTTGTTTCATTTCAACGTATTGTGTTAAATACACCAAAGCCTTCTTCACTAAGTTCTTTGAATTTTTCTTTTGTTGAAGCTTGTATGTTGAAGCTTTGTGAGTGGAGCATGTAGGTTGAGGTAGTGTTCCCTTAATTTCCCGAGTGGGGAAAACTTCTCGATTGGAGACTTGAAAAATCCAAGTCACTGAGTCGGGTCGGCTATATGAATCTTAGAACACCATTGTGCTCGATCCTGTGTCATGTCCTCCGTTAGATCCAAGTACTCTAAGTCTTTTCTTAGGGTCTCTTCCAAAGTTTTCCTAGGTCTTCCTCTACCCCTTCGGCCCTGAACCTCTGTCCCGTAGTCGCATCTTCTAACTGGAGCGTCAGTAGGCCTTCTTTGCACATGTCCAAACCACCGTAACCGATTTTCTCTCAGTTTTCCTTCAATTTCGGCTACTCTTACTTTACCTCGGATATCCTCATTCCTAATCTTATCCTTTCTCGTGTGCCCACATATCCAACGAAGCATCCTCATCTCCGCTACACCTATTTTGTGTACGTGTTGGTGCTTCACCGCCCAACATTCTGTGCCATACAGCATCGCCGGCCTTATTGCCGTCCTATAAAATTTTCCCTTAAGCTTCAGTGGCATACGACGATCACACAACACGCCGGATGCACTCTTCCACTTCATCCATCCAGCTTGTATTCTATGGTTGAGATCTCCATCTAATTTTCTGTTCTTTTGCAAGATAGATCCTAGGTAGCGAAAACGGTCGCTCTTTGGTATTTCCTGATCTCCGATCCTCACCCCTAACTCATTTTGGCCTCCATTTGCACTGAACTTGCACTCCATATATTCTGTCTTTGATCGGCTTAGGCGAAGACCTTTAGATTCCAACACTTCTCTCCAAAGGTTAAGCTTCGTATTTACCCCTTCCTGAGTTTCATCTATCAACACTATATCGTCTGCGAAAAGCATACACCAAGGAATATCATCTTGAATATGTTCTGTTAACTCATCCATTACCAACGCAAAAAGGTAAGGACTTAAGGATGAGCCTTGATGTAATCCTACAGTTATAGGGAAGCTTTCGGTTTGTCATTCATGAGTTCTTACGTCAGTCTTTGCTCCTTCATACATATCCTTTATAGCTTGGATATATGCTACTCGTACTCATTTCTTCTCTAAAATCCTCCAAAGAATGTCTCTTGGGACCCTATCATACGCTTTTTCCAAATCTATAAAGACCATGTGTAAATCCTTTTTCCCTTCTCTATATCTTTCCATCAATCTTCGTAAGAGATAGATTGCCTCAATGGTTGAGCGCCCTGGCATGAACCCGAATTGGTTGTCCGAAACCCGTGTCTCTTGCCTCAATCTATGCTCAATGACTCTCTCCCAGAGCTTCATTGTATGACTCATTAGCTTAATACCCCTATAGTTCATGCAATTTTGTACGTCGCCCTTATTCTTGTAAATAGGCACCAAGGTGCTCTTTCGCCACTCGTTTGGCATCTTCTTCGTTTTCAAAATCCTATTGAAAAGGTCAGTGAGCCATGCTATACCTGTCTCTCCCAAGGCTTTCCACACTTCAATCGGTATATCGTCTGGGCCCACTGCTTTTCTATGCTTCATCTTCTTCAAAGCTACAACCACTTCTTCCTTCCTGATTCGACGATAAAATGAGTAGTTTCTACACTCTTATAAGTTACTCAACTCCCCTAAAGGAGTACTCCTTTCATGTCCTTCATTGAAAAGATTATGAAAATAACCTCTCCATCTGTCTTTGACCGCGTTCTCTGTAGCAAGAACCTTTCCATCCTCATCCTTGATGCACCTCACTTGGTTTAGGTCCCTTGTCTTCTTTTCCCTTGCTCTAGCTAGTTTATAGATATCCAACTCTCCTTCTTTGGTATCTAGTCGCTTATACATATCGTCATAAGCCGCTAACTTAGCTTCTCTCACAACTTTCTTCGCCTCTTGCTTCGCTCATCTATACCTTTCACCATTTTCATCGGTCCTATCCTTGTATAAGGCTTTACAACATTCCTTCTTAGCCTTCACCTTTGTTTGTACCTCCTCATTCCACCACCAAGATTCCTTTTAGTGTGGAGCAAAGCCCTTGGACTCTCCTAATACCTCTTTTGCTACTTTTCGGATACAGCGAGCCATGGAATCCCACATTTGGCTAGCTTCCCCCTCTCTATCCCACACACACTGGGTGATTACTTGCTCTTTGAAAATGACTTGTTTTTCTCCTTTTAGATTCCACCATCTAGTCTTTGGGCACTTCCAAGTCTTGTTTTTTTTTCTCACTCTTTTGATATGTACATCCATCACCAACAAGCGATGTTGATTAGCCAAGCTCTCCCTCGATATAACTTTGCAATCCTTACAAGTTATACGATCCCCTTTCCTCATTAGAAGAAAATCTATATGTGTTTTTGACGACCCACTCTTGTAGGTGATCACATGTTCTTCTCTCTTCTTAAAGAATGTGTTGGCTAAGAAGAGATCATATGCCATTGCAAAATCCAAGATAGCTTCCCCATCCTCATTTCTCTCCCCAAAACCATGGCCACCATGAAAACCTCCATAGTTGCCTGTCTCCCTGCCCACGTGTCCATTTAAATCTCCTCCTATAAATAACTTCTCCGTCTGGGCAATTCCTTGCACCAAGTCTCCAAGGTCTTCCCAAAATTTCTCTTTCGAACTCGTATCCAACCCTACTTGAGGTGCGTACGCACTAATCACATTGATGAGTTCTTGTCCTATTACAATCTTGATTGCCATGATTCTATCTCCTACCCTCTTGACATCTACAACATCTTGTGTCAAGGTCTTGTCCACAATGATGCCAACACCGTTTCTCGTTCTATTTGTGCCCGAATACCAAAGCTTAAACCCTGAGTTTTCTAGATCATTTGCCTTAAGACCAACCCACTTAGTTTCTTGTAGGCACATAATATTTATCCTTCTCCTCACCATAACTTCCACTACTTCCATAGATTTTCCCGTTAAGGTTCCTATATTCCACATTCCTAAACGCATTCTACTCTCTTGAACTCTACCCTTCTGTCCTAGCTTCTTCACCATCCCCCGTCTAATAGGATCAAAGTACTTCTTTTGTGTGTCCTATGTAAAGTTGATAGGAGCATATGCTCCCAAACAACTTTGAGTGGAGTCGTTCGAAAAGAAGTTTCTATGGCCCCCTTGCTCATTTAACACTGCATCCAGGTGCCGATGAAGATACAGCGACCCTTGCTCACTTATCACTGTGCTCGGGCCACATAGCGCGCCACTTACGGGTGACGTCCTAGCTTTAGCGCGATTTCGTTCTGGATTCATTGTCATAAGGATTCGACGTAACTGTGGAGTGCCGGCTGTCGACTACCTGACGCCCTCCCCCTCCTCCTTTATCCGGGCTTGGGACCGGCAATGTAAGATAAACTTACATAGGCGGAGTTAACTTTCACAATATACAAAAATAAAAAATTTGGTTCTACAATACAAAAGCCCAAAGGTAGAAGCTAAAACCGCTCACCTTGAGCACATATGGCTTCCAAGGCTGCGTACAAAAGCCCAAAAAAAAAGAATCAGGTCCCTTAAAATTTAAAAACAAAACCAAATTAAACTCCCATATGCAGCCAAATCGAACACCCACATGCAGAATCCGAGGGTACAAACAAAACCCCCAAAATCACAAAAGAGGAATTCGAACAGAAACCCCATTTGCAAATCCAAAATCACATAAAAGAAGTTGAAACACCTATATTGAGAAAGCCGTAAAACTCACCACGAAACCCTAGCTTTTCTAGGTAAAAAATTACTTCGAATCCAACTGAATAACCAAAGAAACTTCTACTGATTGGGTGGTTTTTCCGCAAGAAAGTGTCGTTAGTAATTTGTATGAGAGATCGCAAGGTTGGAGAGCGAGAGAAGGTGACGTTTGAGAGCGAAAGAAGGAGCGTTCGAGAGCAACAACAGAGAATTGTGAGAAAGAAAAAGTGGAAACTGAAGGAAAAGGTGAGAAGAAAAGTCGAGAAGCAGTCGATGCACAACGATGATTGACACGTGGATCAAATGGGTTAAACTGGTATTTAACTGTGCAAAGCAGGCAGCAAAACGGCAAACCAAACAAAAAAACCAAGGGCATTTCTGCCCTTTCACTATTGCTGAACAATGCCAAACTCAATTGAGTTTTAGTATATATAATTTGAAAAAAAAAATACAGAACAATTTTATCGCTCATAATCAAAATTACAAATGGATTATATACTTAGTCGCTGTATTTTGACACCCCAAAAAAAAAAAATCAACGAATGGATTGGAATTAATGGATGGACCCAGACAAATAGTGAACTTCCATATTCTTTCTTTTTCTTTTTTCAATGTCTACTTTTTCACAAAGAGTAGTTGTTTTTTTTTTTTTTTGAGTCGAGCTGTAACGTTAGTAAGTTAGATGTTAGATTAATTATCAACGAGGTTTGAATTAATACTGTCATACAAGGGCACAACACTTTTTCACCACTGTTGTAAGGGACCACATTATTATTAGCTTATTGTAAGGTTAAGCCGACCTCTTCCCTTTTAATGTTGATAATATCGATTGTTAAAAAAAAAACATAGAAATGGTTTCCAATAATAAACAAAAAGGTAAAGAATAAATAAGCCCGTGGTATACGTTCGCGTGTAGGAAAATTATAATATGTGCATTAGTGCATGCACACAGTGATCGATATACAAAGAGATCAAGTGATCCAGAGCAGAGCACAAGGATTTCTGGTATTATACCCAACAAATTGAAAAAAATTGAGTTAGTCTGTTAGTGCATCCATGGTTTGGTTTAGTTTGGTCACAGTGGCGAGGCCACCAAAAACATGTAATAAATTGAAGGAAAAATTAGTATACGGTCCATACGAGGTCAGATATTGCTTACGCAGTAATTGTGGTGAGTCAGTTTATGAATACATTCAGTGAGGATCATATGACGACGATAATGCGAATTTTGAGTTACTTAAAAGAAGCTCCAGATAAATGACTAATGTATAGGAAGCATGGGCATATGGAGGTGAAATGGTACACTAATGTAGATTGGGTTGTAAATATTACTAATTGGCGGTTCACTTCCGGTTATTTTACATTTGTAACTGGTAACCTTGTAACTTGGAGAAGTAAAAAGCAAAATGTGGCACGCGACATTTTCAGCAGAGGCTGAATACAGAGGAATGTCACATGGTATTCGTGAGCTTATGTGGCTTTGGATTTTGCCTACTAAGGTAGAGTTTAAGCCTAAAGGTCATATGTTGTTGTATTGTGATAATCAAGTAGCACAGGAGATAACTAATAATCCAGTGCAGCATGATAAGACTAAACACGTTGAGGTGAATATGCACTTCATAAAAAAAAATTGGATGTTAAGTTGGTTAACATTCCGTTCGTAAAGACAGATGAGCATCTAATAGATGTTTTGGCACATGCAGTCTCGGCAAGGAGGTTTCAGTACTCATTCGACAAGTTGGACTTAGATAATATCTACGCACCAACTTGAAAGGGGATGTTGGTGTGAGTCAACATCTTAGATGGATTAGGAGTGTATTTATGTTTCCTACATTTATGCTTCCTAGTTTTGTTGTAACTCTCTAAGGAGAGAAGTTGTGTATATATGTTACTGAAGGAGTAAAAGGAAAAAGATTTGAAACATTGAGTTTGAGTTTTAACTGTTTTCACAACTTGGTCTACCGTTTATATTAAAAAAAATATTCCTAAGAATACTTTTAACTTTTAAAGCAAATTTGCAAATTAAATGATGTGTAATCAATAGGAAATTAGCACATTAATTAATATTAAAGTCATAATCCGATCATCAACTATCACATTATTTGGTTTAAAAATTTGGTATTCCTAGCATTATCCATAAAAAAAAATCATCGCCAAAGTCTTTGCATAAGTATATGGATAATGTTAGGTAGACTATAATTTTAAACTAAATTTGCAAACTAAATAATGTGTCACTAATGATAAATAAGCACATTAATCAACACTCAAATAAACAAATTTTAGAAACTAAATGATGTGTCACCACGTTTATCAATACTTAGTAATAGTCAAATTTTCAACTTTCATGTAATTTAATTTACCAAATTTTATCTACAAATTTAATATCTCTAGCATTATCTATAATCTAATCATCAACGATTACATCATTTAATTTACTAAATTTAATTTAAATATATCTATATATCTAATATATATTACAAACCCAAAAAAATAAAAAAGACAACGACACAACGTAGATGTGTCTTTGCCACGTACAAAATGGACAGATATTTCTCTGTCCATCGCAGTTTTAGGCGCCATGAGGCACATAACTTGTATTGCGGCACAATTTAGAGGAAACCACAAAATTTGGGATTCTATAAGAAAATAATAAGGGCAAATAATACAAAATTACTTTAATTATGAATCGAACCACAATTCCATCCTCGTATTTTAAATATTGTAATGCTTTAACTTAATTCGTTGCATGGTCAAACATTTATTAAATTTTCTGTGAATTTGGTTGTTCAATGATGACGTGGCAGGAACGAGACTCACTTCTATGCCAACTGGAATAAAAAAATAATTTTTATTTAACAATTAAAATTAATTAAAAAAATGATCTCCCTCATTTCTCTCCAGAACGCCAGTCGTCCACCACTCCCTCCTCATCTCTTCCACTTGCCATTATCACCCCCAATTCCCACTTGCCACATTGTCATTGAACCAAAATAAAAAAAAACATTGTCATTGAACCCAACTCGATCTCTCCCTCTGTCGTCTCCCAGCTCGATCGTTCCTTTCTACGTATGAAACGTTTAATTAATCAAATATTTTGTTTATAAAATTATTTGATTGTCGAATAAAAATTAAGATAAACGTTATAATATCACATCCACCAAAATATTCATTTTGGTTTGGTCATTTTGCATAACCGTAACAATTTTACATAAAAGTTTACACGACATTTCTATATTGTTTTTTGTTGAAAGCATTTTTACAATTAGAGTTTATTAAACATCTAACTGCTTTCTTTTAAAATTGTATTTTCTCATAGCACAACTAAATTATTATTATTTATTTTTTTTAAGCATAACAATACTAAATTAGCCCTTAGTCTAATGATTCAAATAATACGAAAAATGTGTCATTTGGATTAGACCATAATTGGGCTCAAAATCTAAGCACCACCGTATTTAGGCCCAAACAACGTCAATCCTTTAGGTAGCAAACCATCTTCCACAACCCAAACCACCTCAAGCCTTGGAAACACTAACCTCACTCGTTTGTTTACCAAAAGTAAGGAGAAAAAAAACCATGAAGGTTCTAGTTTCTGTGAAGCCCATTTGTCAATCTTATATCTTAATCTCTACCAGGGTAGCTAGAATCCATCTATGGCAGTTTTAAATAGTGTTTAATTGAACTCTACAGTCTACACCTACTCATGGTATTGACAGTCGAAGTAAATAAATAATCGTAGTCATAACAACCTTCTGAAATGATAATATCCGCTGGTGGCTTTGGTAAATACATGAATATGGAACGAGTTGTAAACTTAAATATTACAATTTCGAATCACACATGTAAGAAAATCTCATGAGTACAACTTACTCCTACAAAACCGTGGTGTAATAAGGTGTACAAGAGCTCATATACCATCTCAAGAGAGGATATTTTTTTCGAAGGGGTGTGTTATCCACACACTTCATTTTACTTATCGCACACCTCTTGATAATTTATGTCTGTTGATTTTCTTCAATTCATCCGATCCGACGGCCGAAAATTAAATATGTGTGTGAGAAGTAAAATGAGGATGTGTGGATATCACACCCATTTTCCAATGGATAATATATATTAGGTCCTAACGTAGTAGGTTTGCAGTTGTACAAATAAATGCATAAAACCACGTCTGGTCTTACTTACTCAAATTTGTCACAAAACTATTGTTATCCTTAAAAAATCAAGAACACGTTTGTCTCTCATAACTAAAATATAGAAAATACAGCGCACACTTGCCTGGATCTACACTATTACCAGTCGATTATTCTTTTTTAAAAAGTGATCAGCTGTTAGTTTCGCCACAAAAGTTCATTTTTTTGGAGATCCGGAAGACTCACAGGTACTATATTTGAACTTATAAACCTTCTTTTTAGCCCTATGCTAAAGAAAAGCCCTATCCTGCCCATACCTATGTCCCAAGTAAATAAATAAGAAGCATTTCAACTTCCTTTGACCATCATCGTGCGATTCATCAACGATAGGAATCGAATCCAGTTAATTGTATAAGTGATTCGTTATCTTTTGACACCCATAAAAAAAGTAACGCTGAGTAGACTAATTTTTTAATACCACCTTTATAAATTATGTAATGTGTCAACAATAAAAAATAAACACGTTAATCAAAACATAAGTAATAATTCAATCGTTAATAACCACATAATATAATTTACACAATACAATTAAATTGACGATCTCTCTGGCATTGCCATAAAAAATCAATGAATGAATTGCATGGACCTAGAAAAAAACAGTGAACTGCCATTTTCTTTGACTTTCTTTTTTTGTCTTCTTTTTCTTTTTCCAAGTCCACTTCTCCACTTGGTGTAGTAGTTAATCATACAACTTAATAAACAAAAGAGACAAAGGATAAGACCGTGGTATGATCACGTCTAGCAGAATATAATACGTGCATAGTGCATGTACACAGTGATCGATATAGAAAGAGATCAACCGATCGAGAGCACTAGGATTTCTGGTCTTATACCAAAATTTGAGCGCATCCATGCATAGTTTTGTCACAGTGGCCAGGCCAGCAAAAGCATGCGATAAATTAAATAATTAAGCTCACCTACTTAACATTTTCCTTTGCATTACAAGAGAATTAATAGTCTTTTGTCAGCACCACGTATAGCTTTGTTCTATTAGGAACTCGATCGTATACACATATGTGTGCATATGTACTACAGTGGAAAGATGGTTGTCCAAGGTTTATCAAGTAGCAGAATGTTCAGCTCGTAAATAGGTGATCAGGAAATACATAGTCATTAATCTTTAAATTGGATATTAAGGATGAAGGATGAACATAATGTGCTTCTAATGTTTTAGTCTTCACATTTAATATCAAACTGAATGGTGATTGACCATCAATCTTTGATATATCCAGATGGCCAAAAGAACATGACTCTATTAAGTAGCAAGTTTCCTTAAATTACAGTTTTTTTTGAAAGAAAACCTCACATCTTAATAGGTTTATTAAGTCCCCGCCCAACTTATATATATGTTGCCAGTGGTGGAGTCGTCAAATGAAAAAGAAAAAAAAATTCATTGCCCCATTCATTCGAGCATCTCATGAGCATCTATCAAAATTTACCAACATTCACCGAAAGTTTGTGATGACATCTATCAATAGTTGTGTTCTTCTAGCATCTAAATTTATCAAGGTGTGCCCAAGCTAGCAGACTGTCAAGACCTACATGCCAAGACTTTTTAAGTGAAGCTTTTAGTTGAGCATGTCAGGTACACACTACTAGGTTGCACACAAGAAAAATGAGAAGGAACAAGTGAAAGAATGAAGAAATTAGAGAATGAAGAAGCAACAATAGGTTGTAATTCAACGTTATCCACTATCTCCTTAGTTGGGGTAAAAGATAAACTCTAAAACTATTGAGGTCATGAGTAGTCATTGACCCCAAACTGGCTCCGCTAATGTATATTGTATAAATGTATACAATTAAAGAATTTTAATATACAAGACTGCATATAACCGAATAAACTTCTATAAAAATCACTTGTCTATAAGGTTATAGCAATGATTTGATTGAGGATACATAGAAATGGAAGCACATTGTGCTTTCCACTTCAACTTTTGCTTTGTGCGATCCCATAAGAGGAGATTAAACATTCAAATTGGAGCATAAACATGCATTTATATATAAGAATGCATTGTTACATAAGGATTAGGGAATAAGAATGTCTTGTATTTGAGATATATCAGTTAATGTTTATGCGGGAGCAGCAAGAACAGACAAACGTACGTTAGTACAAAGGAAGCACACCACATTGACCAATCATTAAAAGGTCAAAGGCATGCCAGGATAAGATTTAGATTCTATTTGTTTGGAGCTGGGATTTCCCATTTTCTCTCTTTTATCTTAGTTAGATTGTCAATAATTTTAATTTTCTCAAACAAAATGAAAAAAAAAAAAAATATATATATATATATATATATATAGTTTTGGAAAACTAAAAATCATGGAAAGTTTATTTACTTTGTAAAACTACAATTAATTGTCTGTTTAAATATGCTTGAATGCAATAATCAGTGTTAACCAGTTAGTAACCTAATAATTCATTTAAGTTCACGTTGCAATTTAACATCAGATGTGAATCTTACAAAACTTCGTCACCATGAGTGAAAAACTGGAAACATTTAGTCATTTGAGGATTGTTCTGAACATCTCATTATTTAGTGATGAGAATCCCTTCTAATTCACATAATTACTTTCTCCTCTAGATCTAGCAACAATCATGATACATGAAGGATTAAAACTGAAATTGAAAAACAAATATCATACTTAGCTCTTACAATTTAGCAACAAGTTATTTCAAACTGAAAATTATTCTACATTGTGTTGGCCAATAACACATTATTAGTAGCACTTAAATTTATACACAATGTTAGGGATATTAAATTTTTAAACCAAATTTTATAAATCATATGACGTGGTTGTTGATAATTTGAATTATTAATAAAATATTGATTAACATGCTTATTTTTTTATTGATGACACATCATATGGTTTGCAAATTTAGTCTAAAATTAGTTTACCTAGCATTACTCTAAATTTATATATTTAATCATTGCCTATATATACTAATGAGATCTCCCACAATTTTCAGAAACTTTTTGCGATCCACGCAACTATTTATGAACATCCTAATTAAGTTGCTATGATAAGGTTAGGTTCTTGCTCCAGGTCAAATAGACAAGGAAATTAGACAGACGTCTAATCACTTCGGCTTAAGCTTAAGGCTTGATCATTTGTAAATGGCAAATATCTCCAAATAGAAAAGCCTTTGGGAATTGGCTTATCTGTATATTCCTTTGGTGGACTTGTCACACTTAAAGGGATGGTTTGACTACGACATCTATATCCATAAAACCAAATGCACATGGCATTAAAGAAATGATTTATATTGGCCTCAACCAAGGTTATATGCCCCTATATATTTAACTATATACCTTTCTTGTTAAAAAACTATATAACTTTTCAAATTTTTGAAAAAAAAAAATGGAGAGTATTGTAATGTGACCCCGTTAATTTTTAATTTCCAGTCCATGTAAGTGGCTAGTTTTGAGACACTGATGCTTTTGCCACTAGGCAAGAAGAAGGTTCTCGGAGATTTTCATGCTATGACATTTTTGGTTTTAACCTCAAATTTTCATTTTTTTTCTTCTAAATATTGAGAATAGATCGTTCCATATCTTATTTTGTCAGAAACCTTAGGTGGTGTGCAGAATGAGGTCCACTTCGGATCTCTGTGTGTCAGAGTTTGCAGACAAAGAGATTTGACATTTTTAGAGAGAGATTTAGACCGTTCAAGTTTTTGAGTTTTTGTGAAGTTGACTAATGGGATGAGCTAATGAGGATTGTATGATTGAAATTGAGTGGTATATATCTCTCGGTTTGCTGGCTTCAGACACAGATATCCGGAATGAATCTCAACCCATGATGTACATCAAAGGTCAAAGAAGACAAATACTAGCCAAGCCGGTCCGGTGTATCAAGCATGCCCCTAGTGTTTAATTTTATATTTCACACCATAATTATTCTACCAACTGAGTTCCAACGAAATTTTCTTTTATGAAAAACTCAATAGATTTCACTAATGAAGTGGTAACAGTACAACATGGGGGATAAAGAAACGCCCTTTACTCAATACAATATTCCAACAATAAATTTGAGATGAGGTCTGGAGGTTCCTTAAATCAGTTATAACACATACTAATATAAAGAGCATACATATCGAGCTAGATAGTGAGTAGTATCGTTGGCTTGACTAGGAAACTCAATAGAAAATGTTCAAAGTGCTGCTCTTACGCAGCGCCGCATTTGAATCCTCTGCAATGTGCCCCACGATAGACATTTTTATAGAGGTCTCTTGCAAAGTTGTTGCAACCGAACTTGGGCGGATACATTGCAACACTTCCAAGTTGCCAACCCTACCAACTCCTTGCATATCATGTTTCACCGCAACTTCCATGATTCCTGATCCACGACAAACATAACCTAAAATTTGCGATGAAAGTTGACTGAAGACGAAGACGAAGACTAAGAGGGAGTGTTGGTCATCATTTTCCAGCACGAGCTGTGACCGGGTCCAAAACCTAAAGGGCACACACTGGAGTCACCATTTTACTCATTAGATTTTGTGTCGTTTTCACGACTTGGTCTACCGTTTTATATGAAAAATTCATCGTCAAAGTCTTTGTGTAAATATTATATAAATGTACAACGACCTAACGTACAAACCCAAAAAAATAAAAAAGACAACGACACAACGAAGTTCTGTCTTTGCCACGAACGCGAGCACAACAAAACGCACAGATATCTCTGTCCACCGCACAGTTTTAGGCGCTAAGAGGCGCGTAACTTGTACAGTTGCAGAGTTTTGAGAGACCGCAAAACTTGGGATTCTATAAGAAAATAACAACGTAAGTTGCCATATTTGCATGTATCACTAACATGATTTTTGTCATGTGAAACTGTCATCTCATGTATTTGTTTTACATCTCAATTTGCAATAGTTGATTTTGTAATTGCATTACAACATTTGTTATCTTCATAACACAGGACCATAAAGTAGAATGTCATTTTGTATTGAATGATCGGTGTCTTGTTTTTTGAAATATATGAGCATCGTATTTTCGGTTTAAATATGATTTGAGAGTTATTGATCTTCGAGTAACAAGAGATGTAAAGGTTTTACTGATCTGTGTAATCTTGTAGTTTTCAAAGAGTTCGATTTTGAACGAGTGTTAGAAATTTACTCATCGCTTTCGAGACTAGAAATACCACGGGGTGGGGGGGGAAGAACCATGAAGACAACCTTAGACACGTATTCTTATTAAATCTCTAACATTAAGGCACATACACTCAAACCACATGAAATAACATTCATAAAAATCAGAATATAAGTGACCAAATCAACGTGACAAGCACTATAAGAAAACTTGGACACGTTTCCAAGGAGTCAACCAAGTCTATCCTCTAAAGCCTAAACAAACCCTAGTAAGACCTCGTATTTGAGTTTTGAACACCCCGAAACTAGATCTCAAATTCCAAGTTGTTAGACTTCCCTAACTCTTGATTCCCCAAAACCCAAACTCTTGATTCCATAAAACCCCTAATTCTTGATTCGATTAAATCAAATAATACTATTTTCTTTTTAGTTTGGATGTATGGGAGTCATGCACTACTGTTTGTGGAATGAGATAGGATTGGTTTGGAAGTGTTTTTGAAGCGATTAAAAACGTTTTTGGTGAAATTGATTTTTGGTTCAAGTGCTTTTGGGAAGAAGCACTAAATATGTGCTTCTTGCAAGAAACACTTAAAATGTTTTTTCATGATCCACTTCAATTTTTACTAAAGATTAACTCTAAAAAGATTTTGACCAAAAAATATTTTCAATCATTTTATAAACAATTTCAAACGAGCGCATAGTTTGCACATAAACATCTGCCCTTCACAAATGAATGTCGTATTAAGTAAATACGTGTACCATTACTAGTCCTCAAATATAAGATTTGCAAAAATAAAAATACCTAACTCAGAAATGTCCAAAACATGCAAGTCCAAAAAAAACAAAGATTGAATTCATTCTAGTTTCTATAGCCGAAAAATGAAAAAAAAAAGTAAAAATTGATAGGGAGACAGACAGACTGGGACATTAATAATTCAATGTTGGGGGACGTCTTTTACTTTACAATTTACATGGTGTCACACGTCATTCCACATTCTGAAATATATTTGACCTGGAAAATTGAATTGGAGAAATCCAAGCAAGTGAATCACACTGAAATTTTGAGAAATGTTAAGAGAACTTTATAAAAATCGAGGCTTTTTATACAAGTTCTGTTATTTATATTTTAACGTTAATTTTTGTATAAATAATATAAAATAATAAAACTTGAAATGACAGAAAAATCATAAATTATCTTACTTTTGAAAGAATCCTCTTTGCATTTCTCACTTTAAAATCCATGGCCCCTTTCTACTATTAGTTTGAATAAATTAGAAAGAATTAAAACACATAAATAAATATCCTTGGGTAAAAGTCATCTACTTTATTCAGTAATACTCAAATGTTGTCACATAAGATTTGCATATCGTTCATATTATCGACATTACAACTCCTTAATGAAAAAAAGTAAGATTAAATTAGTACATATTTGACAATTTTAAATAGTTGATAACAATCATTTATAACAAATATAGGAGAATCATATATTAATTAATCGAATATCTTTCATCAACAAAACTAACCATATTGCTTAGAAAGTCTCTAATATAGCCATATAGGTAAGTAGGTCCTGTATACAATAGTAAAATCTTATTTATTAAAGAGTGAGTTAATATGGTCGGTTTTATGTCTAAATCAATTACCAATAAACTTACAGTTTAGTTTATTCACCTGTTTGCTCAAATATCGTCATATAATATTAACAAATTAGTCATATTATTAATACGTACAACTCCTTAATGAAAGAAAATCAAGAAAAAAAAAAAACCTAATTGACCATTTAAATTGATGACTAATTTAATATTTAACTTACAAATGTTATCGCTCGACTAAAAAAAAATTGACTATTTAAATCAATGATAACAATGATCTATTAACAGATGTAGTAAAATTATATCCTAATGTATGATTTGATCGTTCACTAACAAAAGTAACCATGTTATTTTAATTTTTTATTGTAAAAAATATAACCATATTGATTACAGTTTCTAATATATTAGGTAGGTGTTTTTATACCATAGTATGATCTATTCCTATTAAAAAGTGAGTTAATATGGTTAGTTTATTAGTCTAAATAAATTAAAAATAAGTTTACAAACATAACTTATATGACACAAGTAAACTATCACGCACCTTTTCAGCTAATGAAAGAAAGGATTATCTAAAAAAATTTGTCCATATGCTTTATAGGTAGTGCTATCCACACATTTGTTTGTTACCACCTCCTATTAATTTTTATCTTTTGATTCTTTTTAATTCATTCGATTGTACCAAGCCAAATATTGAGAAGAATGTGTGTGACGTAAAAAAGTATATGTAGAGACCATCACCCAATTATTCTCTATGGTCTAGTTTCATTTATGTCTAAATCAAGTGGTGGTTTGCCTAATAATTAGAGCATTTCTCTTCGTCCGCTGCGTCTTAGGTTCAAAATCTCTTTCTTTTCCTAGTAAATTAATTTAGAATATCACCTGTAAAAAAAGGAAAAATAATTCGGAATTTCTTCTCTATCTTGAGAAATTTTTCATTATGACCGTCACATAAAGTGATACAACTTGCAAAACACGTAATGTATCATTCGTGTTTCCATCGTAATAAAAAAATTTCTCCCTTTGTCCCCCCCCCTATAAATTCATGAGACACCTTGCACCGTCACTCACCTCGCAGTTTGAGCAGCTCAGCCACAGCATAGCGAGTACAGTGCCCCATCTGTACTCCGAGCGCGTGCCACACACCTCTCACTCCCAAAAACCCAGACGTTTAGAATTAGATAATGCTTTAAAGTTCACAGGTTCACATGTAAGTTTCCCGGTAAAACCACGCCCACACCTCCACCTCCCCCATATAAAATTCATTGAACTCTACCAACTCCGACCATCCTTTCGACCCTCTCTTATCGAAAAAATGGAGGTGGAAACTCAGACACAAACCCTCCCAACCTTCGACAATCCTCCGTTTTCTTACTCCCACACCGACCTCGGTTCCCGCGACTTCCGCAGCTCTGAAATGTCTGGCGTTGACCCGAAATGCTTGGCCCCCGAAGTGCTTCACGGGGCGCCAGCGAGTGACACGGATGCCCTGGGGGGCGAGTGGTCGGAGTTGACTGCGGCGGTGAAGGTTCAGAAGGTGTATCGGAGTTACCGCACACGGCGCAGGTTAGCCGACTCCGCCGTCGTCGTTGAAGAATACTGGTGAGTGAGACCGTACAGAATCTCCGCGCTTTCTCTTCTGTTTTTAACAGTTCGGTATTCAGCGGTAACACGAACACACAAATTTATGTAATTAACTGAAAAATGAGGGGTGTTTTACTGATTGAAGGTGGCAAGCGATAGATGCTTGGAGATTGAACCGCAGCACGATTTCGTTCTTTGATCACGGCGAATCTGTGGCTAAACGTTGGAACCGTGTCGGCAAGAATGCTTCTAAGGTAAAATTTATTTTATTTTTTAGGTATGTTTTTGAACAATTATGTTTTAATTTCTGGGTTTGGATCGAAAAAGAAATATAATTTGTGTGTAGTTACTGTTTTTCGTATCGGAAAAGATTTCTCAGAGTTCACTCGTATGTTTACTTTTTCTTGATTATTAGTAGGAAATGATTTTTTGCAGAGCGCACTCTTATGTTTACTTTTGTCACTTGAAATTTTGGACTTTTTGGCAGGTGGGCAAGGGGCTATCCAAAGACGCCAAAGCACAGAAATTGGCTTTTCAGCATTGGATTGAAGCTGTAATTATTTTTATTAAATTATTTCTCTGGATTTTTTTTATAAAATATAACTTTTGTTAATCAACATAATCAATTTCTTGTCCTTGTTTTTACTGAATGAAATTTTGGGTGGGTAAAATCCAGATTGATCCGAGGCATAGGTATGGCCATAGCTTGCATGTGTATTATGAAGAGTGGTCTAAAGCAGATGCTGGTCAGCCATTTTTTTACTGGTATGAAAGGTTACCATTTTTGTTTTCTTCAAGTTAATTTGTTTAATCGCTTGATTAAAGTTTGATTTTTGTTCTGGTTTTTTTTTTTTTTTTTCCTTGCAGGTTGGATGTAGGAGATGGAAAAGAGCTTGATCTGAAAGAATGCCCGAGATCGAAGCTTCGACAACAATGCATCAAGTATCTTGGACCTGTATGTGCTTCTATGAATCAATTCAACTTTACATGATTTTATGAAATTTTATGATCTTTCTTTTAACCCTTTTTGTGGTTGTGGATATTGTTGATGAATTTTAGCAAGAGAGAGTGCATTATGAATACATTGTTGAGGAAGGGAAACTTATTCACTCGCAAACTGGAGAGCTTCTTCATACAAAGGATGGATCTCCGGGAGCTAAGTGGATATTCGTTATGAGCACCTCTAAGAGACTCTATGCCGGCTTTGTAAGAATCGAAAACATAAGATTCCCGTGTTTCCAATTTTCTGTTGTTATCAAGAAAATAGCTAACACATTGCTGATTCTTTCAGAAAAAGAAAGGGGTTTTCCATCATTCTAGCTTCTTGGCTGGAGGAGCGACGATAGCCGCTGGAAGGCTAGAGGCAGAGAATGGAATTCTGAAGGTACTGTTTTATAGCGGTTATCTTTGATCCTTTAGCACAAAAACAAACTTGACATGCACAAGCAATATTTTGGTAGTGCCTTGTTAAAGTACTGATGAAGTATGTTGGATTTATAGCATCTGATCGTTATATCGTTGATTTTGCAGTCAATCTCTGCATATAGCGGGCATTACCGGCCAACAGATGACAGGCTTGATACCTTTTTATCAGTTCTCAAGGATAACGGGGTGAACCTAGACGAAGTTCAGGTAATTGATAAAACGTATGGTTCTTTTAGCGCTTTTATTCCAAATTAGCAACCTGGAAAATAAAACTAGGATTACCACGAATTGGTGACACTTCATTGGGAGTTTTGTTGTTCCATTTTTTCGTTAATCTGCATTTGGCTAATGGTGTGTTAAACTCTGTTGTTCCCCAGATACACAAGGCCGATACTGATTGCTACGATGATGGCAAGTCTAATGGTGGGACTACATTTAGAATGCCAACCAACTTTGAAACACCTCAACTGGAGATTCCAGAAGTGGAGAAAACCCAATCCGCAGAATCCACTGAACTTCCCCAAGCGGAACCCAAAACTGAGTACAAGAGGACTTTATCCGGTGGTCTTCAAAGTCCAAGAACTGAGGTGCCTCAGAATAAGATACTGCAGAGGATCAACTCCAAGACCTCAGTGAAATCATACCAACTCGGGCATCAGCTATCGCTCAAGTGGTCAACAGGAGCTGGCCCGAGAATCGGTTGTGTTGCTGACTATCCGGTAGAGCTGAGAATGCAGGCCTTAGAGTTTGTTAACCTATCTCCGAGATCTCCCCCAACGCCATCCTACAGGCGGTTCGGTGGTCTCACATCACCTACATCGAATCTCACATCACCAACATCTGGTTTCACATCACATACGTCGAATTCCACCACGGATGTCAATAACGTTGATTAGACAGTCATCTGATGATTGAACTGCACCAATAATAATCATCATCATCATCAGTTTTATGCCCCATCTCTAATGGATGTTTTAGAGAATGTAGTATAGATAGTCAACTTCCTGTCAAACTTAAAACTTTTGACATTAATCGTTAAGAGCATTTTCTTCTTAGTCATGTTTTCATGGAGTCACTACTGTTTCTGTTTAGTTCGTTGTAGTGACAAGTAACACGTAGCTGGGTGAAGTTTGAATTTTGTTTCGGATTTTTTATCTGGAATGGTTCCTGACGTTTGGAAAACTCATCACTTTCGTGCCTCACGAATGTTTAGATTAAAATAGGTTTAGCTGACTCAATGATCAAGAATGCTTAAGATTAGTGCTCAAAAAAGAAGCCACAGGGCCCAAGTATTTCCTTCCAATCAATTCAAGGACCTAATGCAAGCCTGATAATGAATGCACTGAATTAAACATAAAGGAGATTTGAGGCATCCCATCATTTGTCAACCTTGACTGATGATTTCTCCTTTTCTACAAAATTTTACCCAACTTGAACTTCCGAGGTACACATATATGGTAACTAAAGTAGTGTGCTCTACTCTGCACAAGTTCCAATTTCTCAAATTCTTTTCTTTCTTTCGTGTAATTAGAATTTTTAGGTGAATTTAGTATGAATATCATATCGTTTGTAAAAAATAAACAAATTAAATAAAATTCAGATACTACACAAGGAAAGAAAGAATTAATCTTAGAACCATAAAAGCTCTAATCTTAAAAACAAAATCTTCATTTGATAACACCAAATTATTCCTCATAAAATCAAATCCTTTGGTGTACGTTTTCAATGTCAAGGATCCTCTTCTCCAGCTGCACAACCCAAAGGTGAGGAAAATGTTAATATACAATACCTACAAGTGTAGATGATAACAAATTATGGTCTAATTAATCTTTGCACCCCATTAGTTTGGGATCACTGAAAGTCTGAAAGTATGGTTTCTATCTTTTTAAAATGAAAAAAAAACGCCAGTTCTCTGTCTTACCGCGAGTCGGCTTTTGTTTCTTATGTAGCACTCATTTGACCAGCTTTTTGCTTAAAAGGACGTTAGTAGTTGAATATCTTAATGGAGTTGTAGGGTTTTTACCCATGCATCGAAACCCTCCCTTTAAATCATTGTAATAGTTTGAACGCTTTCCCCTCACCTTGATAACAATAAAGAACGACCTTAGCTAATAAGGCTCTCAGCGTTGCGAGAGTCGAAGGGTGAGAAGGAGGGGGGGGAGGGTAATAGGGTTATTTTACCCTTTCCGCTCCTCCTGATAATAATATTTAAAATAATACAAAATAAATCTCTTTCCTTTTTTTTCCTTCACGTAGACTATTTAGATATAAAGTGAAAGTGATAGTACATGAAATGCACTACCTGTATTAAAGTTTGAAACTTGTGGTCTAATTCTATGTAATAATGTGTGATTCTCCTCAAGGCATGTAGGCACCTGAAAAGGACAAAAATCTATTGAACAAGGACAGAAATCTAAAACTATTATTTGCACACCATTTCTAAGTTTTATTATATAGAATGTTTAAGACATTAATATTGGATATGGCCGGCAGATAACGAATGTATTAAGTAAATGAATGTACAGTAACCAAGTTCAAAAAAGAATTTTATGAGAGCGTCGTAAAAACATTACCTAACAAAGTAATCAAGTCTTTTCTTAGGGTCTCTTCCAAAGTTTTCCTAGGTCTTCCTCTACCCCTTCGGCCCTGAACTTCTGTCCCGTAGCCATATTTTCGAACCGGAGCGTCAGTAGGCTTTCTTTGCACATGTCCAAACCACCGGAACCGATTTTCTCTCATATTTCCTTCAATTTTGGCTACTCCTACTTTACCTTGGATATCCTCATTCCCAATCTTATCCTTTCTCGTGTGCCCATACATCCCACGAAGCATCCTCATCTCCGCTACACCCATTTTGTGTACGTGTTGATGCTTCACCGCCCAACATTCTGTGCCATACAACATCGTTGGCCTTATTGCCGTCCTATAAAATTTTCCCTTGAGCTTCAGTGGCCTACGACGATCACACAACACGCCGATACACTCTTACACTTCATCCATCCAGCTTGTATTCTATGGTTGAGATCTCCATCTAATTCTCCGTTCTCTTGCAAGATAGATCCTAGGTAGCGAAAACGGTCACTTTTTGTGATCTTCGCTAGATTGCTCTGATCATTAGTGTGGATAAGTATATAAATGGATAGAGATAGGAAAGCAAACACAAGATGTACGTGATTCACCCAGATTGGCTACGTCCACGGAATAGAGGAGTTCTCATTAATTGTGAAGGGTTTACACAAGTACATAGGTTCAAGCTCTCCTTTAGGGAGTACAAGTGAATGATTTAGTACAAATGACATTAGGAAATATTGTGGGAGAATGATCTCGTAACCACGAAACTTCTAAGTCCCGGAGTGTGGTATCGGCTTGACTTTCCTTATCTGTCTCATAGGTAGATGTGGAATCTTCTCTGGAAGTACTCTTCCTCCATCCAGGGGTGGTATCTGTAACTGGTGGAGATGCACAAGGTAATGTATCAATGTCACTTGAAGCTTACTTGTAGTTTCAGGCTTGGTCAAGCGCGATACAAACCATGTAGTAGGAGTCCCCCAAGTCGCCGAGCTAGGGGATCTGCTGAAAGAGGTAACAGACAAGGTAAGCAATCAGAGCTCCGGCTGATTGTTCACATTCTCCCTATCTTGCAGGCAGCATGAAGGATAAAGAGAAGAAAAATGAGAAGAGATGATATGAGATACTTTTGCTTTTGAAGAAGTAACTTTCCACAGGCTTATTCTTGAACTGGGCTGGAGGGTTTTCTGGTTTCCTCCAAAGTATAAGGCCGACTGAAGAATTTGAGGGTCAAAACAAGTCCATCAAATCTAGAGTACGTTCGACCCTGCTGATATGGGATACTTTTTCTTTTGATAGAGTAGTGGATGTATCGGCACGTGTGCTGTTACGCTTGTCTCCACATGCTTCCTTGTATCCTTCTCACTTGCCCTATCTGTTCCTCAGGCAGATGCGGTATCTTCCCTGGAAGCATAAGATGTTGAAGATGAGTACTCGAGAGCAACGCCAGGGTAAGGGGTTCCAGGCAGTCAGTTCCTGGCTGGAAGCTTGATTCCAAGTGCTGACTGATTGCTCTCTTTCTCCTTGTCTTGCAGGTAAGAACAAGGCCAAAGGAAAAGACAGGGAAAAAGCATGATATGGGATACTCTTGCTTTTAACCCTGATGATATGAGATATTCTTGCTCTAGTATAGCTTGTTTACAGAGGTATTATCGGGGGGAAAGAAAGCTGAATATTTCGAAAGGCTTCGTTGGGAGTGCCCTCTCAGATAAGAGGAAGGGTTGAGCATTTTTGCAGGTCTGCCTGTCCGTTGGGGATGGAGGTCGACATATATAGGAGTCTCCCTAACATCAAGTAATAATGCTATTCCTTTACCCTGCTTGGTCATATCACGGTAGTGGGAGCTGCCAGCTTCACAAGTTTTAACTCTGTCAGAGCACTTTGAAAAAGTGGTCTGTGGTATCTGGAAAGCTGATGTTGCGTGTGAAGATTACAGACAAGCTTTATCCAAGGAGATCCGGCTCTTGAAGTTGGGAAAGTGGTGCCTCTTCGGTTTTCGAACAAGCAATCCTGTCGGGGATCTGGCTCTCGAGATTCGGAGAACGATGCCTCTTCGATTTTTGAGAAATCAATCATGCTGGGGGTCTGGCTCTCGAGATTCGGAGAGCGGTGTCTTCGATTTTTGAGAAAGTAATCATGTTGGGAGTTGGGAGTGTTTTCTCGAATATGAGTAAAGGTTGGGCATGTTTGCTAGTCTACCTTACCACGAAGCACAGAGGTTGACACACAGGGACTTTCCAATTATCCAGTAGTGGTACTGTTCCTTTACCCTCTCTTCGATTTTTGAGAAAGTAATCATGTTAGAAGTCTGGCTCTCGAGATTCGGAGGGCGGTGCCTCTTCGATTTTGGAGCAAGCAATCTTGTTGGGGGTGTTTTCTCGAATGTGAGTAAAGGTTGGGCATGTTTGCTAGTCTACCTTGCCACGAAGCACAGAGGATGACACACAGGGACTTTCAAATTATCCAGCAGTGGTACTGTTCCTTTACCTTCTCTTCGATTTTTGAGAAAGTAATCATGTTGGAAGTCTGGCTCTCGAGATTCGGAGGGCGATGCCTCTTCGATTTTGGGGCAAGCAATCTTGTTGGGAGTGTTTTCTCGAATGTGAGTAAAGGTTGGGCATGTTTGCTAGTCTACCTTGCCATGAAGCACAGAGGTTGACACACCGGGACTTTCCAATTATCCAGCAGTGGTACTGTTCCTTTACCCTTGTGGGTAATAATATGGTAGCTAGGCCGTCAAAATTTATGTGTCTAAACTTTGTTAGTGTTGTTTCTTTACTATTCTTTTACCCTTATTGGTCAGAGCGATGTAGTGAGAGTTGCAAGCTTCACGTATCTCGACTTTGTCAGAGAACTTTGGCAAAGTTATATGTGGTACCCATGAGCTACTGTTGCGTGTGGGAAGTGGGTGATTGAACAGTACGATTCATGTGCTTTCTACTTCGCCAGAAATCTTCGACAGAATGCCCATAATTTCCGCAAAGCTGAGTGTGCGTGTGACAGGTGCTGACAAGGCTGGAAAAGTAGTCTCAACTTTGTCAGAGAACTTTGGCAAAGTTATATGTGGTACCCATGAGCTACTGTTGCGTGTGGGAAGTGGGTGATTGAACAGTACGATTCATGTGCTTTCTACTTCGCCAGAAATCTTCGACAGAATGCCCATAATTTCCGCAAAGCTGAGTGTGCGTGTGACAGGTGCTGACAAGGTTGGAAAAGTAGGTGCCTCTTCGATTTCTGAGATCGACCCTCGTGGTCTCTGAACAGCCCAGCTTTTGAGAAAGCAAACCTCTTCGATTTCTGAGATCGGCCCTCCTGGTCTCTGAGCAGCCCAGCTTTTGAGAAAGCAAACCTCTTCGATTTCTGAGATCGGCCCTCGTGGTCTCTGAGCAGCCCAGCTTTTGAGAAAGCAAACCTCTTCGATTTCTGAGATCGGCCTTCGTGGTCTTTGAGCAGCCCAACTTTTGAGAAAGCAAACGCCTCTTCGATTTCTGAGATCGACCCTCGTGGTCTCTGAGCAGCCCAACTTTTGAGAAAGCAAACGCCTCTTCGATTTCTGAAGCTTCGTCGAGTGCAGATTTTTATAGAGGCTGACATTAAGTTCCAAAGCACACTTGAATATCCACTAGTAGAAGCTCCATTCTTGCACTTCTAAGATCTTGATTTGTCTGACCTCTTCTCTCTTCTACACCTTTGAAAATGTCTGGCCCCTCCGACCGTCGTTTTGACTTGAACCTTGTTGAAGAGGCAGCCCCGCCTTCTCCAGACAACATATGGCGCCCATCCTTCGTCTCCCCTACTGGTCCTCTTACCGTTGGGGATTCCGTGATGAAGAATGATATGATCGCTGCGGTAGTGGCCAGGAACCTTCTCACTCCCAAAGATAACATACTACTTTCCAAACGGTCTGATGAGTTGACTGTTAAGGATTCTCTGGCTCTTAGTGTTCAGTGTGCAGGTTCTGTGTCTAATATGGCCCAACGCCTATTTGCTCGAACCCGCCAAGTTGAATCATTGGCGGCTGAAGTGATGAGTCTCAAACAGGAGATTAGAGGGCTCAAGCATGAGAATAAATAGTTGCACCGGCTCGCACATGACTATGCTACAAACATGAAGAGGAAGCTTGACCAGATGAAGGAATCTGATGGTCAGGTTTTACTTGATCATCAGAGATTTGTGGGTTTGTTCCTAAGGCATTTATTGCCTTCGTCTTCTGGGGCTGTACCGCGTAATGAAGCTCCAAATGATCAACCTCTGATGCCTCCTCCTTCTAGGGTTCTGTCCAGTACTGAGGCTCCGAATGATCCCCCTTCGGTGCCTTCTCTTTCTGGGGCTCTACCGACTGCCGAGACTTCTCCTAAGCAACCTTTGTGAAGGCTCCCTCTTGTTTGTTTATTTTGACTCAAGTATATGTACATATTTGTAATTTATCGGGGATATCAATAAATAAGCTTTCCTTCATTTCAACGTATTGTGTTAAATCACCAAAGCCTTCTTCGCTAAGTTCTTTGAATTTTCTTTTGTTGAAGCTTGTATGTTGGAGCTTTGTGAGTGGAGCATGTAGGTTGACGTAGTGTTCCCTTAATTTCCCGAGCGAGGACAACTTCTCGGTTGGAGACTTGGAAAATCCAAGTCACTGAGTGGGATCGGCTATATGAATCTTAGAACGCCATTGTGTTCTGTCCTGTGTCATGTCCTCCGTTAGATCCAAGTACTCTAAGTCTTTTCTTAGGGTTTCTCTCAAAGTTTTCCTGGGTCTTCCTCTACCCCTTCGGCCCTGAACCTCTGTCCCATAGTCGCATCTTCTAATCGGAACGTCAGTAGGCCTTCTTTGCACATGTCCAAACCACCGTAACCGATTTTCTCTCATATTTCCTTCAATTTCGGCTACTCCTACTTTACCCCGGATATCCTCATTCCTAATCTTATCCTTTCTCGTGTGCCCACACATCCAACGAAGCATCCTCATCTCCGCTACACCAATTTTGTGTACGTGTTGATGCTTCACCGCCCAACATTCTGTGCCATACAGCATCGCTGGCCTATAAAATTTTCCCTTGAGCTTCAGTGGCATACGGCGGTCACACAACACGTCGGATGCACTCTTCCACTTCATCCATCCAGCTTGTATTCTATGGTTGAGATCTCCATCTAATTCTCCGTTCTTTTGCAAGATAGATCCTAGGTAACGAAAACGGTCGCTCTTTGGTATTTCTTGATCTCCGATCCTCACCCCTAACTCGTTTTGGCCTCCATTTGCACTGAACTTGCACTCCATATATTCTGTCTTTGATCGGCTTAGGCGAAGACCTTTAGATTCCAACACTTCTCTCCAAAGGTTAAGCTTTGCATTTACCCCTTCTTGAGTTTCATCTATCAACACTATATCGTCTGCGAAAAGCATACACCAAGGAATATCATCTTGAATATGTCCTGTTAACTCATCCATTACCAACGCAAAAAGGTAAGGACTTAAGGATGAGCCTTGATGTAATCCTACAGTTATGGGAAAGTTTTCGGTTTGTCCTTCATGAGTTCTTACGGCAGTCTTTGCTCCTTCATACATATCCTGTATAGCTTGGATATATGCTACTCGTACTCCTTTCTTCTCTAAAATCCTCCAAAGAATGTCTCTTGGGACCCTATCATACGCTTTTTCCAAATCTATAAAGACCATGTGTAAATCCTTTTTCCCATCTCTATATCTTTCCATCAATCTTCGTAAGAGATAGATTGCCTCCATGGTTGAGCGCCCTGGCATGAACCCGAATTGGTTGTCCGAAACCCGTGTCTCTTGCCTCAATCTATGCTCAATGACTCTCTCCCAGAGCTTCATTGTATGACTCATTAGCTTAATACCCCTATAGTTCATGCAATTTTGTACATCGCCCTTATTCTTGTAGATAGGCACCAAAGTGCTCGTTCGCCACTCATTTGGCATCTTCTTCGTTTTCAAAATCCTATTGAAAAGGTCAGTGAGCCATGTTATACCTGTCTCTCCCAAAACTTTCCACACTTCGATTGAAATATCGTCTGGGCCTACTGCTTTTCTATGCTTCATCTTCTTCAAAGCTACAACCACTTCTTCCTTTCGGATTCTACGATAAAAAGAGTAGTTTCTACACTCTTCTGAGTTACTCAACTCCCCTAAAGAAGCACTCCTTTCATGTCCTTCATTGAAAAGATTATGAAAATAACCTTTCCATCTGTCTTTAACCGCGTTCTCTGTAGCAAGAACCTTTCCATCCTCATCCTTGATGCACCTCACTTGGTTTAGGTCCCTTGTCTTCTTTTCCCTTGCTCTAGCTAGTTTATAGATATCAAACCTTGAGTTTTAATGATAAGGACAAAATAAATGGCAAAGTGAATAGTATCAGAATTGATTTTTTAGTGTAAAAATGTGATTTTTCGTTAAAGTGAATAGTACCATAAAATTTTCGTTAAAGCTCATTTTATTATATTCACGTAAATTTTTTATTAGATATCCAAGTGCTTCTTCAAAGAATGCTTTTAAGTGTTTCTGTCAAACACAGTTAGCATCGTACCTAGAGCTACTTCCTTGGAGTTGAAGAACAAAGGAGTCAACTTGCAAAAGTCAACATCTTCACATCTGCGAACAATGCATAACATAAATAGATAAACCCCAAAATCCAAAAGTTGGATAAAGGATCAAAATCTCTACACAAAAAATGAATATAATTGTATCCAAGAGTTTGAGTTTTTTAGGTTATTACAAATATTTCTCTAACTCTGTGATAACCTGTTATGTGTTGTCACAAAACAACTTGATTATTTCAGCAACAAAATTGGGATTGTTTGAATCTTGCAACTCTTGTAGTTGAGTAAACTGGTAGTCCAACATACCCTGTACAAAAAAAATATTGAAAACACAGTACATATCACGTATACCTTTATAGCAAGGGTTTGTACGTGGTTAAGGACGTTCACTCATACACCTAGGTCTTGTATTCAAATATCCCTCTTCCTGACGTCCCCGTATCAAAAAAAGAGAGAAAAAATGGCTTAATACCATTGTGTGTAATTACCCTAACCAAAAGAACGAGAATAAAGAGTTAATTACCTCATGAAGCATGGATTGGACTAAAATTTTGATTTGTGCCTTGAGTCCAGGTAACGCCATGTTAATCACAATCTTAGAATCTGAAAAACAAAAACAAACCCTAATTGAAAAACAAAGATTCGAGGTACTAAACAAGGAAACAACCATTTAAGTTCTTACTTTGTAAAGCGATTTCGGTTAAGAGTAAATAAAGAACCTAACTGTCTGTCTCGTAGCTAGTTTCATAGAATTTTTTTTCGGAATAACTGGAACTTGTAAACGAGTTTAACTGCATAAAACCAATGATTAGAGGGGTTGGAGACATTGCACCATGAGTATCGACATAGATTTGGTGGGCAGTTCTATTGCCGCAAAGATGTTGTTCAGTTCAGGCTTGTACACACTACACAGTTTACTTTGTGATTTTCGTGAGTACAAAGATTTTGTAGTGTTTGAAAGGACATGGATGAGTTGTGAGTACGGGCAAAAAGAAGACTACAAAATTTCTACAAAAATAGAAATTTTGCTTTTGGCATACATTTGAGTTGAGGTTAGGTTGGGCTTTGAATGGACCTGAGTTGGACCAACTAAAACTGCCCAAGCCCCATTAACAATTTCAGTAAATTAGAAAAATAAACCTAAGCTGCTTGATTCACCATGAAGCATTACTTGCTATTTATTTTACGAATTATATATTTTTCTTTGATTTATCGATTATTATATATTTTTTGTGTTGAATTATGTGAGAGAACTGACAAAAAAGTAAAAAAAAGAAAAAAGAAATATAGATCCTAATCGCATTTGAGCTACATGGAGCCAAGCCATTACATGCTATTAATTGAACCAAACTATGTCTTTGAACCAAAATGTCCTAAACCTTGGTGCTTATGGTCATTTTACTATTCCATAGCACAAACCACGACCTTTTCCATCCATTTTAGCGAAATTTCGAACCTTCACCTGCCTTGGAAGTCTTTGGAATAAACTACTTGAAGTGGGCACAAGACGTAAAACTCTATTTGACTGCAAAGAAGCTAAGTGCCACCATTAAAGCTGAAAATTCAGTTGGCAAAGCTGAGAAAGCCACTACTATGAGTTCGAAGACACATGTATCATGCCAGAGGCGACGCTGAGGGGGAGCGAAATGTGCAATCGCACAGGGCCCCCAAAATTTTTTGGTATCTTATATTTATATGTAATAATGTTATATATTAAAAAATGCTTTTATTAGCACTTTAAAATCTTATAGTGCACTTTTATAAGTGTAAATATTTTTTTTTTCTAAATATAAATTTTTTGGAATGCACAATGAGATATTAGGAGTGTTAATAACAACACCTTAAAAAACGATTTTCTTTTCAATTTTATTAATTATATAATAATGTTATATATTCAAGTGAAACTCTAAAGTTAGAGTTTTTGAAGTTTTTTTTCTTTATTTGATTGCTTAAGATTATAGTTGACCCAACTTAGTGGGAAAAAGTTTTGTTATTGTTGTTATATTTGATTGCTTAAGATTGAACTGTTTTTTATTATTTAGTGAAGATTATGTTTAGAACTCTTTTTACTTATTTAATGACACTTGTAAATTTTCAATCAATGAGTCCTAAATGTTGTTTTGATTTAAGTTATTATTTTCTAGTACCAATATATTGTCATACTTTAAAAAATATATATATCTATATATATATATATATTAAAAAGAGGCCCTTTTATAAATTTTGCACAGGGCCTTGAAATCTCAGAGACGGCCCTGCATCATGCATTGTAGATGAGCTATTTGGCTCGCTCTTGAAGAACGCTTTAATTACCAAAAGTTGATCCTTTTGCCAGAAGCAAGAGATGACTAGCAATATTTTCGCTTCCAAGACTTTAAGTTTGTGAATATGAATAGAATCATGAAGTTTGTCGAATTCGCTCACTCCTTCAACTTGATAAGAAGGGGAATCAACTTGAAATAGGCCCTTACAAGTCTTAATTTTGAGGACCTTAAACGAGCATTGCTCTTCCAACATAATCTTTATTTCAGATTTACACAATCAAACTTAAATCACAATTACTATTAAACACGAACTTATTGACAAATAATCTCAAATTTTAGTAACAAAATTAACGCTAGACGTGAAAACGGGCAATCAACTCAAATCAGAAGGACCAAAGAGACCCACAAAACCAACAGGCAACAACCACGCACTGGGACCCAACGGTGACAACTGTAACCTCTTACTTACCCTTCGGGTGTCAACTCAAACCAGTGAAAAATATGTCCCCCACGCGTTTCACCGCGCGGTAAAAAAAAAAAAAAAAATCCACCTTCCGATTCCACAACCTCATCGAGAAAGCGCAAAGTAGCCGAAAACTCCACGTGTAAAACAACCGCCGGGCCACGTGTGCGGTGCCTCCTTCGCCACCCACGTGCGAGCCCAAACCCGCGCAATCGGGCGCAAAGGGAGACGTGGCGCGCAGAGATATATGGAGCTCGATTTAGCGAGGACGTCGTGGCCTGAGGTGGCTCGACAAGTGGCACGCTCTCGCAACTCTTTTGCTTTTGTACCAGGGAGGCAGTAACCCTCTCTCTCTCCTCTCTCGCTCCACTTACTCTCTCTACAACTATGTCGCTTCAGTAGCTTAACGTAACGTGTGCTGAAGAAGCAAGTACGAACTCTCAGTGACACAAATAATCAAACACTTCGTCTGCGGTTTTGGTTTTGTGTTTTATGAGAGAGGGAAGCGATGGTATCTTCCTGGAGGCGGTCGTTTTCGAGCTCGACAGTGTCCACGGCGGCGGGGCCGTCGTCGTCGCCGGATTCCGGTTCTTATTCGTCGTCGACGAGCGATGGGGTTGGCGGGAGCGGCGGAGCGGATCGGATGGTGAAGGAGGAGCTCGAGGCGGCGGAGGCGCTGGCGGATTTGGCGCATTTGGCTATGCGTGAGAGTAGCGGCGCTGAATCGGGTGGGAATTGGGGGCAGAAAGGGAAGCGAGCGAGGAAGCGAGTCAAGAGCGAGTCTCCGCCGAGTCGGTCGGGTTTGAACCCGCTTGACCCGCCTCCCACATGTCCGGATCTTCTCCCTCAGGTTCGTTTGGTTTTTTGGCTTTATATGTATATACACATTTGAAATTATCATTTATTTTGATTTAAATTATTGTTTTGAGAAAGGAGGTGCTGAAAGAGAAAGGGAATGGTGGTTTTTGTATTGGGTGAAATTGGTATTTTAACTTGAATTGGAAAAATTCAAAGATTCTGGGAAATAATGGAGTTTTAGGGAAGAATAGCAACTTATCCATGACGAGTTACAGAGAAAATAATGTTAAACAACTTTTTGGGGTTTGTATGATGTTATTGTCACTGTTGAGGGATTAAAGTTTGATTCTTTGTACAGAACTAGTAAAAGGTTTTGAAAATAAGGTAAACCCTTTTCGGGGAAGGATTGCCATTTTGTTTATGTCAAATTAAATTGTAGTTTCTGCCCATGGATGGCTTGATTCAAATGTGAGTTTTGCGAGTTCCATCACCAACAATTTGGATGCATAAATAGTTTGCATATGGCCGGAATTTAATGTTATTACATGCATTGTAATGGGGTCAAGTGCATACTGATTTAGCTAGAATCGTTTTTCAATTTGCACATAACACATCCCCATTTGGATTTGTCTAAAATATAGTTAGCCACACCAATTTAACCTTGGGGGGAGGGTGGGGTAATCTGTTACACTGGACGTACATTGTAATGGGGCTGAGTCCATGGCTGGCTTAGCTAGAATTGTTTTCCAAATTTGCACATAATATCACCATCTGGATTTGTCTAAATATAGTTAGCGACACCAGTTTATCGAGGGGGAGGGTGGGGTAATCTGTTACATGGTGATGCGAATGCTTAACTGTCACCAAATCGCACTATTTTCTGCAGGACTTGAGAAATATTTTTGTCTATATCAGGATCAAGCGGTGACAGGTTTGCAGCAATGTGAAACGGTATGCACAAATGTCCTTACAGAACCAGTGAAGACTGAGCAGGTTCTGAGTGAAAAGGTTGTGAAGGCTGAGCATGATACAGAATTAAATAAGCCAAGTCCTATATGCACTACAATTTACCCATCATTTACTTGCAGCAAGTCAAGGCGGAATTTAACTGAGGTACTGACAACCTTTAAACTTCTTCCCTGTGCGATGTTCTGTGATTACATTTCTCTTTTTAGTGTTAGTTAATATTTTCTCTGTTTAGGAGGAAAAGGAAGAGCGGAGGATACGCAGAATAATGGCAAACCGAGAGTCAGCTAGGCAAACAATTCGTCGACGGCAGGTAGGCCGCTTTACTCTACTAGTTTAATATATCTTTCTTCTATTTCTTTTTTTTTGAAAAATGAAGTTTGTGTGGTAATAAAATAGCAAAGGGAACAGAGCTTTGTATTGGCAAGGGTTTAGGCAAACGACAGGACTAGTTTCGGAGAACACTTGTACGGTTGTACTTGTACCCTACACCTACAGAACCATGAGGGTGTCTAGTCTGCGATGTATCTAGTCCTGTCCTGAGATCCAGAGATAATATGTTGTCTGTTTCGTGAACTTAAGGGTATCTAATTAATTTGTGCTTTGGGATCCCCAACTGGTTTTTTTTCCCCTTTCCTTTATGAACTAATTATTTGTAGCCATAGACGGCCTCCTTGCATTTTCTAGTCTCAGGAATAACTAATGACATGAATCTGTTTAAATATTTTGAATTGTAGTTGCTGTTCGACTGAAGTTTCTAGCCATAATATGACAGTATAACATGTGCCATTGTGGCAGTAATTAAATGCATTACAAGGTGCACTGGTCTTTTCAAAGGAAAAAATAGATGTTGATCAATTATGTTTCTTATTCTCAAATTGCATGATATGTGTCCCATGCAGATTGCTTTGTTGGCTAGCATGCATTTATACTTTTGCAAACCATTCATCTTTGCTTGTTCTTCAGGCTCTATGTGAGGAGTTAACCAGAAAAGCTGCCGATCTGGCATTGGAGAATGAAAATCTGAAAAGGGTAGGCATTAGTCCCAAACGAAATTTTGTAAACTTGCTTTGCTTTGAACTCTCTGTCTCTGTCCCCCGCTGTCTCTCTCTCACTCCCCCTCCCTCTCTCACATATTTTATAATATTTATAACCATTGGTTGGTATATTCGAGTCCAGAGCTTGACTATCCATGGCAGTACTAACTTTATTCACATCTTTGGTGACATTTTAAATCCAAAGAAAAAGGAGTTATCGGTAAAGGAGTTCCAGTCTTTGGAGAAAACAAATAAGCACTTGAAAGTTCAGGTAAAGATATGCCTGACACTTTGAAGAGCTGTCTTATCTTAATAAGGTATCACTTGCTTGACATGCTCTCTCATTCTGCAGATGGCTAAAGTGATAAAGGCAGAGGATCAGGAAGCGCTGGCCGAAAATATGTCAGCCTATGTGCAGATGCAGATACCTCCGTCTTCGCCTACAAATTCCCCATTCTGCTTGTTTAATCGCCCACCAATTACACCACTTTTCTGGCCTCCTATCATTCAATCCTCAAATTCTATTCAGGTGCAGCACGTACTACAAAATCCAATAGCCGTTCTGTCAAACATCTCATTGCCGGCTAATGGTGCAGCTGATTCTTCTCTTGATCAAGAAACCCCCCCAAACATCAATGGAGCGAGAACTCCTTTATGCGTATTTCCCTGTCCTTGGTTCATCCCTCATTTTGATAATGGGAAAGGACTCCAACCCCAGTCATCCTTGTGCCTGAATAATAAACAAGAAGAAACTTCTTTTAATAACCAGTACAGCTCTAGTTCATCTTCAAGAGCCGCTACGCAGTTAGACAACCACCAGTCGTCTCTCCCTGTCAGATTAAAAACACAAGATTCCGCTTCAATTGAAGGCAGACCTTCACATGACCTTAACGAGACCCCTGCTCAGTTTCCTCTGGATGAAGGTGATCAGCACACAGGACCCCACCCGAAGGAAAATGGTTGTAAGGAAATATTCCTTTCTCCATCATCACTCAACCATGCCGGAGTTGCTTCTTGTATCAAGCATGAAAACGGATTTGAACCAGATCACACTGTAACAGCGGACAACTCTTATCACAAGTTCTCTGCCTTACCAGAGAAGAACAGCGAACCAATCATCTACCCTACTGGGGAACCAATCATCTACCCTACTGGGAAACTCGCGGATGCGATTGCTGCAGCTGAAGCAAGAAAGAGGAGGAAAAAACTTACGAAGCTAAAGAACCTTCATGGCCGGCAGTGTCGAACACAGTGCTGAGCTTCGATGTATACTCTCCTAGTCTTCATGCAGGTCCTTTAAATTTAGGGGGACTCCTTCGAGATTTGAGTCTAGAGCGCATCACCTAACTTTAATTATACAGAAAGTTGCTGAGGTTGACATGAAAAGATGTGGCCTGTAACTTAGGTACATCTTCAAGGCTTTTGCTTGTATTTTATATGTTGTTTACGTAATTCGAATGGTTGGAGCGTGAGATGTTGGTTCATCCAGCTCCGCCATCCTTGCTGTAGTTCTGTTTTAACTCTCTGTAACATGTACACTAATAAATACCCAGATCCTTGATTCTATTTCATTCGGAAAATTTCTGTTTTTTACTTTCGTTGGTTGCCGTAACGATCCCGGCCAGGCCATGCGTAGGCCAACTTTGTGCATGGACGTTTGCGGAAACGAGTGCCGACTGTTAATTACATATGAACAGTATGTCTATGAAATCGAGTCAAAACGAAAGTAATTGTCTAGTGATGAGCAAATGTTTATTTATAGCAACAAATGAAAACTAGGAAAAAAGAGCTACCAAATGCTGGCACTAGAAGCAAAAACTAAGCTAAAAGAGACCTAATTGAGATGCTTACAGACTACGATATGGCTTTTAACGCTGTGCCCTAATTCAGATGCTTATAGACTACGATATGGCTCTTAACGTTGTGTTTAGAGTCATCCCATTGGAGTAAAGCGTGCATAACTGTCTCGTTCATCGCTGGACGACCAGTCACCACAACCTTAAACGACCTTTTCTGATGCAACTTAGTGAAGGTCAAGGTACTCGGTATGACTTTCACTCTCAAGCCATTCAAATTCGTCACCTTTGCCTTGTACACGGAATTACCGAACCCTACATGCGTCACTCTTCTATAGAAGACGGCTGAAACGCCATAATTGTCGTTCGGGAAAAGCTGAAGATGCATAGAAGGATAGTTGAGGCCGTCTGTGCCTCGTGGATGTTTAAAGTCTGAGCATTTGTACTTCTTTTTATCCCCAATAAGTGTGCCTATGTCTGTGTCGTTGAAACCTTCTTTGCACAAGAAACTAATGTAGTCATCTGGGGTTATGTCGTAGACAAGACCAGGATGCACTGCCTTTTTTGGGTTTACTTGTCCTGCTCCCGTGGCTAGCTGGGTATCCGCTGTTTCATTTTTCATTGGTGTGGCTGAGCCAAATGAAGTGAAAAGATTGGTTAGCGCATTGCTTTGATGGACTTTGTTCTGTTTTTTTTTAGTGTGCGGTTTGGGAAGACTAACCGGTTGTCATTAGAGCGGACTTAATGGCAGCAGGTGACCAGTCCGGGTGGAAGGACTTGACATAGGCGGCTGCTGCTGTTACATGAGGGCAAGACATGGACGTGCCTGATAACATATTGAACACATTGTGGCGCCGGTCGTCTGAGTAACCAGTTATGGATCGTATCTTTGGATATGCAGCCAATATGTTTACCCCTGGTGCAGAAATATCAGGCTGTACATGGAAATGGTACCTGATTATAACCAAATATGTAGAGAGAGAGAGAGAGAGAGAGAGAGAGAGAGAGAGAGAGAGAGAGAGAGAGAGAGAGAGAGAGAGAGAGAGAGATGAGAGATGAAAGAGAGATGCCTTGAGGATGTTGGGGTGCATGTGTTGGGGTCCTCTCGATGAGAAAGAAGCAACGATGGGGGCGGTCGTACCAGGAGTTCTTGTCTTGTATATGACAGCCATAGGGTTTCTGGAATTAGTACCACATAACTTATTAGGGTTTTCATATATGAGAAGGAAAGTGATTTCCGCCCCACTCATTTTTTCCTTCTCCATAAACAGGCGTGAGTGTGTAGAAGGAGAAAAGTGGTATGCAAAAATCATTTTCCTTTGAAAAGCTTTATGAGCTGTAAAAGATGTGAATGAAATGAGCTATACAAAACCGTACTTGGTAGAGTTGATGTACTTCTCGATCTTGATCCCATCTTGTACAAGGATTTCGGTACCGGGGATTATAGGGCTATAAGCGTAATCATCAAGTTCATAACGTGTCATTAGGGTTCCAGCACCCTTTAACTTTTGCATAGTGGAATCCTGAGTACCAAACCCTTGGCAGTACACAATCCTCCCCACCACCTTGTTAGCGTCTAGAGCCCAAGCATCACAAGCACTGCCGTTATCATTTTCATCATTTGATAATTAGGATTTATATTCTTGAAATTGCATTAATTTCCACCAAAATTATCAATGCGAGTTTAGAAGATAGTCAAAGAATATTATGTATGAGCACACATATGTTCGCCTTCTCACAACATGGAACTAATCGTCGTACTATATAATAATCGAACGTGTTACAAGTGAAAAAATTATGTGAACACAACAATTTGGGCAAAAATTCATACCTCGCATCTCCCCCGAATCGCATGGTCATGTTGGCTGCAAGGGTTCCACTTATAAGAGGATACATTAGTTTCTTCGGCGAATAGGTGTTGAGTGAATTTCCCTACAATTAACTCATCAGATTGCGTGATAATTCTGCACTCTATGTGTTTGTGCGCGAGATACGCACTAGAAAAATTTCTGACTATAGCCATATTGACGTGTACTTGTGAGCAATTAGTGTTAGTGTCTATTGTTAGATTGTTTTAGTGAGAGAGGGAGAGAGAGACTTACCGATATCCTTTGGCCATTTCCCAATTTTACTACAGTCTGTAACTGCCTATCAATGGTATTAGCAGCTACTGTCATAACCCATGGTGCTACGTTCTCCACACTGGCCGGAAGCCCATCATTCCCAGCTGCGCACGACACAAAAATCCCTTTTTTCATGGCATGAAATGATCCAATGGCAATGGGATTGTCCAAAAAACTCCGCGAGTGACCACCTAGGGAGACCGATATTAAGTCCACCCCGTCGGCAATGGCCTCATCAAACCCGGCCAAAATATCCACATCAAGGCAGCCAGTAGTGATCCAGCACACTTTGTACACGGCGATGCGTGACAATGACACGCCCCCTCGTGCAGTCCCCTTTGCAACGCCATATACGCTGGCACCTTTGACGGCTGCACCAGCAACGATGGAGGAAGTGTGAGTGCCATGGCCGTCATCGTCGACTGGACTGTGAGTGCCCCAATAAGGACGACCAGTTTCCAGTTTAAAATATTTGGCACCAATTACCTTGCTGCTCAAGGAAAAAGGCACAGAAGGTTTTTCATGAGACTTCTATGTTGAAGAATACAAGAATCCCATCTCAAAAATTTAACAAAACTAAATGTAGCTTTATTTAATGACTCTAGTTCTAATTACATAGAGGGACATTTGTGATAAGACCCTCACACCTATCGTACTGTGCATTAGTAAAATACAAGTTGAGGGAAAATATTGTTAGTAGTGGGTCACTTGCCCATCTCTTTAAATAAAATACTGATTTGGAGTGAGAGAGAGAAGGGAGTGACATACTTGTTGCAGCCTGTAAAGTTTGCACCCTTCATACATTTGCCTTTCCATTTAGCTGGGGGTGGCCCGTAGCCTTTATCGCTGAAACTGGGAGCCTGCATGTAAATTCCTTATACACAGAATTTAAAGGGTCATAAACATTTTGTTACACAATTTTTCAATTTTGTTTCTTTTGCTATTGTCTTTCAATCGGAATAACAGAACATACTGATGAATTGATGATCATTTAATCCAGCAACATCTAGGTATGGAGTTCAAATCTCATGAGCGACAGTTCTATCTATAAAAGAAAAGAGGGAAAAGAATGGCAGACTATTCCAACCTGTATCCAACACACCCACTATGATATTGCTTTCTATTTGAGAGTTCCTTTTCTTTGATTTCAAAGGCAACCCTAGGAAATCCCATGACCTTGTTGTATGAAGTTTGCGCACGGTGTTTGGGAACACTGACACAACACTATCATCATCTACAAATCAAAGAAAATCATAGAAACTATAAATAGAAGAACCTAATGTGCTGATAATAATTAGAACCCTTATTAGGGTAGCACCATTTGTTTACTTATTTATTTAGTTATATTTCTAAGAACCTGAGAGTGCCTGTGCTTCATGTGGCAACAATCTTGCTACGAAGCCATTGAAACTCCTTCTATAACTATGAATTATTGATTCTCTGGCTACTTTGACACTGAAATTTGAAAGGAAAATGTTCGGGCATCCTCAAGAATAGCTCAGTATACATATAAAAATTAAAAAAAAAAAAAATTGGTTGGAAGAAGCTGATCATTACTCTCCGATCGCTTCTGCGAGCAGGTTATGATGTCCGCTCATGGCAGAAATTTCAGGTCCTGGCAGTTCTCCCATATACACAATGTAAGTCTGTTAAAAGTACAATTTCACATTGTGAATAACAATCATTATAGGGTACATGTCTCTTGGCAGACCATCTAGCATGTTATGTTGTCACATTGTTACATTTGATTATTATGTTATCTTAATTTACAGTCTGACTATAGAACATGATAACGTTGTTGCACAAAATGATGAACTAACGAAAGAAATGGAAAATTTGGGCAAGGATTGTCTGCCCTCCCATTTCCGGTGCCCTCCCATGCCCTTCTGTTTTGTGTGGTCACGGTTAAGCCACGTCAACATTTTATATTGTTTTTTTATAGAGATAATAAGACAAAAATGAATAGTAATATAAAATGTTGACGTGGTTTAACCGTGACCACACAAACAGAAGGGCACGGGAGGGCAGACAATCCTTGTCCGGAAAATTTATCGTCTGGAGTGTATGTACCTTCCTACCATCGTCACCATTCTGACCTGTTCTTTCACCCAACGTCGCTACAAAATAAGTACTAAATAAAAGAATCAACAGTAGGTTTCGTAACATCCTCATTGGATTGCAATTTGCTAAAATCTGTGTGTGTGTGTGTGTGTGTTTGTGTCGCTCTCTGTCAAACACACGAGTGAAAGGAGTGATTAAATTTGCTATAAATAGAGGAAGAGTATCTCTCTCTGCGCACAAATATGGTGAGGGAGATAGTGAATGAGCTGGTTTGACTGTGTTGAACAAAGAGTAATTAAGGGAACGCAGTCTTTAGTCCAAATAGGGCTGAGAGTTTGGTGGCTTGGATTTTGGATCTGTGGAGATTATGTAGCTAAGGTGGCTAGCTAGCTACAGCACCAATAGGTAGAAACATAATTTGTAAATTATCACAAAACAAAATAAAACAAAAACGAGTAATGCTACACTAACCATCTATTTGTACTATCTCTCTAATAGGTGTAGGGCTCGCCAACGCATGTAGATCTTACTATTAGGAAGATGATACAAATGTATGGTAAGAGTATCATTTTTGAACAAAAACATCAAATTGATTATATCAACAAATGTTACGATTTTGCTCCAAAAGAAAAGGAAAAAAAAAAAAAACGAGTGTTACGAAAAGGACCTGGCTTCTTTGCCCTCTCAGTTCCCATACACTCTCATCCCCTTCTATTTTGTACGGTCACGGTTAAGTCACGTCAACATTTTATATTTATTTATTTTTTTATAGAGATAATAAGACAAAAAACAATAGTGATATAAAATGTTGACGTGGCTTAACCATGACCGTACAAATAGGAGGGGATGCGAGTGTATGGGAACTGAGAGGGCAGAGAAGCCGGGCCCTTACGAAAATTCTATTATGATGTATTTATCACTTGTCATAATGACTACATTATCTTAACGCCGGACTAGAATGTCAATTATGATATACGATATCTACATGAATCGAAGGGCAAAACCAGGAATCGTCGGTAGCAGCACTAAAAAAAACCCCTTTTTCAGATAAATTAATTTTGTCAGGCCAAATACGTTTTCGTTGCTTGTAATTTTGTCCAACAACATTCCGTCGGGCAAAGTTCGTTGTGTAAAACCAATCACAAATCCTACAAATTCTTCTACAAATATCAAAATCAGAAACAAGAGAGAGAGGATTTACTGTTGCCAGAGAAAGGACGGAAGGAGAGAGAGATGTGCACGTTCGTCGTGGTGGAGAAAGGACGGTGGAGGTCCGAGGTGGATGATGGCAAAGAGAGAGAGAGAGTGAGAGAGACAGAGAGAGAGAGAAAGCAAAGAGAAAGAGTTTAGCACGGTGTGAGGAGGAAGAAGAAGAAGAAGAGCTCGGTGTTCACATATCAGACTTTTGCCCGATTGAATGGTTTGTCAGCCAAAGGTTTAAAAAAATATGACACGTGTTCAAAAATCAAATATTTCGCCAGGCAAACTTGGAGCTTTTGTCGGACAAAAATCAGTTAAAAATGTTAACCTAGTTTAGCTTTTTTTTAAATTAATTAATTAATTATTTTTTTTATGAAAAAATTCGGGGGAAATAAAGTTTTCCAAACGAGATGTTAGAAATGTTAGAGCATTTCGTCGGTTAAAACCTTTTAAGTGTGGGGAAACTTTTGATTTTTTTGGGAATTTGTACGTTTGCCCTACAAAATAATACTGTGACCCGAAGCATATATGTACCTTTGCTCGACGACCTGCACTTATTCGTCAGGCAAACCTCAAAATTTTATTTTTTTCTTATTTTTTTTGGTAAATTTCAGTTTACTATCCTTATGTTTTGTGGTTTTCAACATTTAGTACATCAAGTTTTTTTCGTCCCAAAGTCATACCTAAAGTATTAATTTTGGAACAGTCTCATACATCCGTTAGTCAAACTATTAAGTCTGCCGTTAATTGATGATGTGGCACTTACGTGAACAATGACTGGGTGCCACGTGTCATTAAGGGGTCCACGTAGATTTTTTTTTCTTTTTTCAGAAGGGGTTAAAAAAAAACAAAACAAAACCGTCTTCTCCCTCCCTCATCCCCCGCACCCTCTCCCTCCCTTATTTCTTCTGCAACCTGCACCACCCTCTCTTCTCTCCTCCTTCCTCCCTTATCCCTCAATTCTCTCATCTGCACCAGCCCACCATGTTGCGGTTCTCGATCTCACCAAGTTTCCATCTTTCAATTCTCTTCAAGCTAAAGTTTAACCATTTTTTGCACACCACCAAGAAAAAAAAATTCACCAACAAATTTATCCCACCAAACAAATCAAACCCAACAAGAAACAAATCCAAAAAACCAAAAAGTAATTGAAGAAAAAGTAAAATAAAGTGAAAATGCCAAGCTTCTTAGAGCTCCTGAAGCTTAAATCTCGAGATGCTAACACGCTCAAAAGCAAACCTAGATCGGAGAAACGCGAAGAACAATACATGATCGAGCTTCCTCAACAGATGCATTGGGGCAAGATTTGGCGAGTAAAGTACCACTTTGAGAAATGGCACGCTACAAACCCTAGAAACCCTTTGGAGTAAAGTACCACGTTGGGTTGGATCTGGACTCCATGGTGTCAACACATGTCAGCGATCTGGATGCCGTCGACATCGATCTCAAGAGCAGCAATCAGGTGAATTTGTGGATCGAGTATGACGGGTCGAGTCAGGTCATCAACGTCTCGGTTTCGTACTCGAATCTGAAACCCAAAGACCCAGGTTGCAAAAGAGAGAAGGGAGGGAGAGGGAGGAAAAAAAATCCACGTGGACCCTTTAATGACACGTGGTGCCCAGTTATTGTTCACATAAGCGTCATGTCATCAGTTAACGGCAGATTTAACAGTTTTACCAACGGATGTATGAGACTGTCCAAAAATTAACACTTTAGGTATGATTCTGGAACAAAAAAAACTTGATGTACTAAATATTGAAAACCACTAAACATGAGGGTAGTAAACTGAGATTTACCCTATTTTTTTATAAAATTGCAAATAGTCAAAAGATCATCAAATTTGATGATCAGATCCCTTCAATATGTGATTTTACTCTAGATTAGCGTCATTTAAAAAGATATCAAAATTGGAGGTAAAATCATTGTTAATTAATCGTGACTTTTTTTTTCGAATTGTCCTATGATTTCGGCCCGTTACCAATCTCCTAAAATTTGTTTTTGGTGATTTTTGGCGTATGCGATCTCAAATTATATACAAACAAGTTTTACGGTTGGATAGTTGAAATTAGTTTCCTAGACTGCGTATCCTATCAAAACAATAGATTCAACAAACACTTAGAGTTTATTCTATACTTCCATTAGGTATAACATAAGATTTTGTGGTAACCAGTAGTACAAATATTTTAAATTTATGGTCAAGTTTGTTCTTTGTATTCTTCTAGGGTCGAGGACTGTAGTTGTAGGTGCTAGGCAGCTGGCCACCACCCCGATTAATCCTTAGGCGTTTGAAAATTAAGAAAGTGTGCCTAGACCCGCCTAGGTCGTGACTCTCACTTAAACAGAAAATCGTTAACTTTCATTTTGCATTTTATTTTTTTTCAATAAAATGTAAGGTTGAATACTTGGATGAACACTCATTATATGCTTGTTCCCTATATTTTCAATATGTTGTAATACTTTATAATCTACATGTCAATTTTTTTTTTTTGCAATTTATGTATCCCATTATAATTATGTGTTTTTTTTAAGTATAAGTAGACATTTATTTATACAATATATAATAATTTTGCTTAAATCCGCTTAGTCCGCCTAGTGTTTTTTAGAACCTTGGTTGTAGGAAATCATCAAAATCAAAGCTGAAATCACTATTAGATCATGACTTTCTATTTCTAATTGTCAAAAGATTTCGTTCCGTTACCTAATCTCCGAATTTTTTTTATGATTTTTGGCGTATGCGATATCTAAGTATGTATAAACATGTTTGACGGTTGGAGTGTTGAAATTAATTTTGTAGACTACGAAAATCATCAAAGGAATTGAATATGCCAAAATGTCTCTCACCTTTGCCCGACAAAATAATATATTTTGTCTTATGAAATTTAAACTCTAAACCCTAAATCCTAAATCATAAATTATACTTTTACACAATGATACCTGAATGATTCGTTGTGCAAGGGATGTCATATTACGCGCCAACTATTTTCCTTCGCGTTTAAAACTTTACATGACGAAAGCCCTTTGCCTGTCAAACTGCATTTGTCGGGCAAAAGCCTCTAAAGAAACCAAAACATTGACCCTTTTTTGCTGACAAATGTTTGTATCCCAGTATAATTAAGTGTTTTTTTAAGTATAAGTATACATTTATTTATACAATATATAATAATTTTGCTTAAATCCGCTTAGCCCACCTAGGTCTCCGACTAGCGCCTAGTGTTTTTTAGAACCTTGGTTATAGGAAATCATCAAAATCAGAGCTGAAATCACTATTAGGTCGTGACTTTCTATTTCTAATCGTCAAAAGATTTTGTTCTGTTACCTAATCTACGAAAGTTTGTTTTTATTTTTATTTTTTATTTTATGATTTTTGAAAGTTTGTTTTTTTAATGATTTTTGGCCTATGCGATATCTAAGTACATATAAACATGTTTGACGATTGGAGTGTTGAAATTAATTTTGTAGACTGCGAAAATCATTGATGGAATTGAATATGCAAAAATGTCTCTCACCTTTGCCCAACGAAATAATATATTTTGTCTTACTCTAAATTCTAAATCTTAAATCATAAAATATACTTTTTACGCAACAATACCGGAATGATTTTTTGCGCAAAGGATGCGATATTATGTGCCAAATATTTTCCTTCGTGCTAAAACTTTACACGATAAAAAACCTTTTGCCTGTCAAAATGCGTTTGTCCAGCAAAAGCCTCTGAAGAAACCAAAAGATTAACCGTTTTTGCTCGACGAATGTTTATTTTCCGTCAGATAAAGTATATTTGCCCGACGAATTGTCATTCGTCAAACAACATTTCATCGGATAAATGGTAATTTTTGATAGTGCAACGGCCATATAAAAGGCATAAAAAATTTCTGCCCAAACAAGAGAAAATTATTATTCTCAAACCATATCACATAAGTTAGATAATTCAAGGTTTAAATCATATACCTAATTAAAGATATATGACTAGAAAAATCAAAACTAGATAATTGAAGAATGTAACACAGATAAATAATGTCACAAAATTTTCCTCTAGATTAAATATATTGTAATTGAAATTTGCAAGTTCATATTTTATGTCAGATAAGCATATTGGTAACAAATTACATATTCGAGCATATATAACAATTATTAAATTTATGGGAATCAAAATTCTTTTAAACTTGCCATGTATACTACCATTTAGTGGTATTACTCTTCACTTGTAAGTCAGAACTCTTAGGTCGATTCTCGTCAAAAATGAATTCAAACCTAATTATATAACGTAAATAATATCGTATTTATGTATTAAAAAAAACTTCTAAATTTTTTATTACTAATCCATGTAAGTATTTGAGTTAACTATATAAATTTTATTTATATATGTGCACATAATATATGTAAATAATATGCGTATATACATATATGATAAAATTGAAGCAATATTTTCATATTGGTAATTAGAAACCGAAGTGGGCAGAGGGGTGATAAGAACCTATAACAATTATAACTTAATTTGGAGGGGCCCCGTGGCAGGATTTGGTTGCACGCTCACATACCCTGTACTCTATCACATGCATCAAACCGACAGATTTGGATCCCATCCAGATCTAAATTGTGCGGATCCTAGGATCCTCACATCTTAATCATTCATCGTGCATTGTATGGTCATAAATTATTTAATTTTTTTTATTTAAAATTACATAAATACAATGAACGGCTAGGATGTGGGAATCCCAAGGATCCCCACAAAGTAGATCCGGAGAGGATCCTCTTCCTAAACTGACGTAGTTCTCTTGCCTACACTTTGCTAGAATTGAACTCATAGGGAGAGATCTGTGTGAAGGGTGTGAGGGAGAAATTTCACAAAGAAACTTCGAGTAGAAGGCTCGGAATTGGCCGCCTCTAACCCTCACCTCATGACCTCTATTTATAGTGGTCATAATAGGCTTAAGGGGTAGAAGAATTGGCTTGTAGAGCAAGTCAAAATCCCTCCATCCTTGGTTTATTTCAAGGAAGAATATCTCTTTTATGATGATCAAAGTGTTGTAGTCCTATTAGATTAGAAATGTGATTGTGTAAATCCTAATATATATTGGAATATCTCTTATATTCCTATTAGGAGTAGATTGCCTATTAAATGTTGTAATCCTAAAGGGAAAGGTTTTTACCTATCCTACTACTATAGATAAAGGCACAATGGGGTGGAATAGAACACACTCACAATTACACATCTCTCTCATTCTCTCTACCTATTGCCGCACCCCTCTCTCTAAGGCCTCTATAATTGTTCAGTAAATTATGCCTACAACACGTTCTCAACACGCTCTTGACGCTGCGCTAAAGAGAGTTTGATTTTCAATCGGGGGAGTATTACGTTTTAATCATCCTTTTTTATGATTAATTTATTATTTTATTGAATTGATCTACATGCTATTGATTCAATTTAATTTTTCTGTGTTGAACGTGATACAACGCATTGGAGATGCAATTTCGGCTTTATGAGAATGATCTTTTACAAATTCAAAGGCTCTTGTTGTTTTCTGCCAATCAGGTGCGCTTAAAATAAAGTAAGATATTTGAAACGACCATGAAGCATGAAAACATTCCCCATGATGCATAAACCCCCTATGTTTACATTTTCCTTCCGATATATATATACATATATATATATATATATATATATTGTAAATGTTCATATATTTGTCAATATATATATTTGTTTCATGCATCGCACAATTAAATTGTTATGTGGAATATGTGAGTCAATGCATAAAATTAAATTAGAAGCATATTTAGGGTTTCCTAAACCTTAAGGGATTTTTGAAAAAAAAAAAGGAATGGGATATGGTACGGCACACCACCGCACCATCACTATGGACATAGCAACCAGGCTACGGCCTGGATTTCACCTAGGCAGGGCCTGAAGCCCTAAGCCCATGCATGCTAACCTTGGCCCGCATCCATCTAACCAACCCAGTTGGATGGGCTTTCCTTCCCGACACACGCTGCAACCCTTATGGTTGCTGGGCTTGTGCAGTAGCCACGGGCTTGCAACCTTGGCATTTGGTCTACTGCCAGCAAGCCTATCTTGCTAGGCCCCGTGTCACGACCCATTGTCTGCCATGCATGATGTTAGCCCAATGTGGCTGGGGTGTCCCTTACTACTCCCAAGCTTTTTGAGCTTGCTCCCGTGCTATCCCCTCGGTCCAAAATTGAAACCCAACTGCGACTGGGGTTTTTCCTTCACCCCGTGCCCCGAAGTTCACACCCGAGGCTTTTTTGGGCCATGCCTTTTACTCAAGGCACCCAACCCGTGCCCAAAATTTTTTTGGGACTATATTTTTTGACCCTATGCTATTATTTAGCATTTTAAATAATTTTAACCCGTATTTTACTTCTACAATCGACCATGTATGGCCTGATTTATTGAATTAATTGACAGTGACCTACAGTCCATTAATCTGATAATGAATCCAAAATTATTGACATGAAGATCACTTTTGGACATTAACGATTCAATAATTTATTTCTTCTCTTTAAACCGTTGACTTACTTTCGTAGTCCCGAAGCACTCACACTTGAGTTCCTGAAGCAACCCAAACCCACTACACTTAGTTGTATATTGCATTCTGTGTTCTTGCAGGAATCTCTATTTTATGAACTAAACGTTCATAAACTAATTGAACCTATAATTTCAAATTTAGTGCCTTTGAAACCCGAAGTTTTCATAAAACAATACACCCATGAAAACCCGACGTGTTTCATGAAAACCTTGTCTTAGAACTCGAATGTTCTAACTTTGATACTTATGGATGATTCATTCTCATAGCACCAATCACAATCTTGTTCCCTCCAATTCAGTGGATTGTCGAACCGTCACAAGTTCGATTTTCCTGATTTAGACATTTCTAATAGAAACCACTTTATGTGGGGTACAAGATGTGAATCTCCACTTGACTATCAAGAAGCTGAGAAACCATTGAAGCCAACAATGGCATGGAAAAGCTGAATAAGCCTCCATCATGATCTTCATTTGAAGACTTATGCTCAAAGCATTACAAATGGAAATATCTTCCGATCAAGATTCCATGGTTCTTTAGCTCGCTCATACAGACTGTCTAATCATGAAAGACATTGCCTAAAGCACACCATGATTACGTCTATGAATGAGTACAATTCTGAAGTTTATAAATCCGATCCAATTTTAACTGGAGAATACTTTTCTCACCCTTCCTTGTTTCTAACTCACCCCTGAAGTAGCAGTGTAGATAATGGAAGTTTACCAAATTCTCGAATCTGATTACTACCACAAATGTGAGAGAAAGGTATGGACCCAGTTCGGTTGGAGTCTACCGAATAGCTCGACCCAGTTCGGTCAAAGCCTACCAAATGGTGATGCACTGCTTCGATTGGGATACATCAAATGACATATTCTCTCACAATCTAATTTCGAGTTTGTTTTTACAACATATAGTAGAATCATGGCCTGCTAAGAATAAGGGAAAATATTCCTGAACCTTAACCCTGCAAAATCTATTTCTGTCTCGATGGAATATACCATTGGTTATGCACCTGTTCGTGCCCTTACCAATGTTGTTAAGGAGTAGCATTCTAGTAGTCAATACATGAGACTAACTTTGCTTCACCAAACACTGTTTGAAGAGCAGAATGTTGACATGGATGGCCTTGTTGGCCGAATCCCCTTAGTAAACCATTTACTTTGTGAACATTTTTCTATGTTCTTGGATTCAAGTTTGGTGTATGTTTTACGTATGGATAATCTTATTGATATACTTATGGATAATCTTATTGATATTGTCCTCGAATATGAGTTAATTGAATCAAGTTTCTCAATACATGTGACTGATTCAATTAAACACGTGATTAGGTAAGAATATGGGAAAGTTAGTTGTCTGGATGAATGCGTACTACGCACACTAACTTTACACCTAAATCACATCTCTAACAACGACTTCAGGTCTATCTAACCTGATTAAGAGCATTGACACGCTCCTCGTTGTATGAATGGTACTGAATCACCATTTAAGGGACATTAAATTCTCAATTCGTTAAGTTTTTAAGGATATTCGAGATGGCAATGATCATAAATGAACCACTAAAGAAAATATAATGGAATATCTTTGCACCACCTCCAAAAATGAGCCTGAAGCTTTGATTTGGGGCCAATGGGTTGTCTCCCAATTGAAAAAACACCACATGTGGCCAGCCTAGAGCTAGGTGATTGAGCAGTTTACTTGTTTTGGCACAACCATTTAGGACATTTAGGTCGAACAATGATGCTACGACGCATCTCCTTACTCGAAGTAAGGATCTTGTGCCTACAAACACACTTTGCCAAGCCTGCTCATTAAGGAAATTGATTTTATATATCATCCCTCACAAAAATACGAAATCACCCTTTTTTCACAATGGATTCAAGGGAATATATATGGACTAATCTAACCAAAATGAAGACCATATAAATACTTATGGTTTTGGTTGATGAATTGACAAATTGGTCAGATGGTTGTCCACAAACATTGCTACTAAACCTCCTTGCCGATTAAGGGTTCACCACCTACTTATCTCTTAAAGGTCCAGGAGACTGGATAATGCCGGAGAGTTTACATCGACAATTTTCGATAAAGTATTGCATGGGTTTATAATTGAACATTGAATTCCTATGTTCACCCCAAATAGCTTTGCCTGGTGATCATAAAGCACAATTCAAATGATCACCCGAATTTTGGTAAACATACCAAGTTTTCGGTTTTTACCTAGGGCTATGCAATCTTGTACGCAACTATGTTAGTCCGCATTGTGGCCCATTGCCACCCAACCTATATGACGTTACAGTTGGTTACTAGATACGAACCTGATGATTTTTGTATTTACGTATTTGGGTGTGCATTCCATGTGCTAAGTTGTGCTGCCGTAACGTACCACCATGGGTCCTCAAAGAAGGATGTGTATCTTTTGTTGATCATGATTCTCCTTCACCTTCACTTTCTTAGAGCTTTTGCATGCGATCTTTTTACCGCTCATTTGCGGGTTGTCACTTTAATGAGACAGTCTTCCCGCCTTTAGGGGGAGATAAGAACGTCAACGTTCCTGGAGAACGACACGAATTTACGTGGACACTGCCCACTATGTCTCATCTTGATCCCTATACCATATAAGTGCAATGCATTCTAGTTTTCAGAATGTTGCTCCAGACGTATTCCTCTGATCTAGCTAAAGTGATGAGATCATATACCAACCGTAAACATGCCTGGAATGATAGTCGAGTCAACATCCCTAGAGGGTGTGCCACCTCTGTTGGACGGTTTGGTACACCGGCGAATAACCAATCAATCTGTCTTGGCTTGGAGCACGACAGATCATTCGGTTTGTAGGATTCACTTCCCTAGAAGAGGAAGATACGGCACAACAATGAATCTAAACTTGATCGCTGTCTCAAATCATTTCCATCTCATGAGATTAATCTGAATTTCTCCTGAGACTTAAAGTTCTTGGTCCAGTATACTAGTTGAATGAGCTAAATGGAATTGAAATGAGATTATCATCGATGATGTTTTCACTTATATGGTAGCTACCGACATAAATGAAAAGCGACGATATCGAACCGTGTTCCGTTGATTAAGTGGCAATGTAGAACTGATTGGACAACTAAAGTTACAATCCAGGTCAAATTCCTTACCAAAGTGTGTATTGGACCTGTCGTTCCTACACTGCCCAAGGTAACCCTATTGTGTTATAAATGGGAAAGGAAACGTTATGAGATGAATGAAATAGTGCGATATGATGCACGCCTTACGACGCAAGGTTTCTCTCAAAACGTCATGTGATTGATAGCAGCATTATGTAATGTGGTTAGTGTTTTCTCCATGGGGATATTGATACGAAGATTTACATGTAAGTTCTCGAAGAATTACATGGACTGTTTCAAATAGTTCCAAACCCACAGAACACCCTCTTAACTTGTTTGAGGCATTCACTTACAATCTGACAGATGTGGTATACCAAAATGCTTATGTCGTTAACACGAATCTCACTAAGACTCCAGAAAAGCTTGAGAAAACTGATTCGCACTTGAAGATGGAATTTGAGATGAAGAATCTTGGGAAAACTCGTTTATGCGTTAACCTGAAGTTTAAGCGTTGTTCTGACGGTATTTTGGTCTACCAGTCGAACTACACCTTGAATGTGTTACCTTTAAGTATAAATATGATCATCCATACGTTATATTCAAATGAGACCCTTGAAAAGGTTATGGAATCTGAAAATCCATATCTAAATTCAACTTTGCGCTTCGTTGTACTTAGGTCATTGTATTTAGACAGGACATCTCTTTTGCTGTTGATCTTGGTAAAGATGCAGCACCGTGCCTACACACATCCACTGAATTGGTATTAAAGACGTACCCTAAAGGTACTACATGGGCAAATCCCAACGCATCTCGAGCGGATCCAACCCCCTTGATCCTCGAAATGATGTTTTCCTTGTAGTTATGTTGACGCAGGTTACTTATCAAACCCGCACAAGGCAAAATCCCCAAATGGTTATGTCTTTACCGTTAGGGATATCGCAATATCTTGAAGGTCCACGATATGACCTTAGTTGCAAAATCTTCGAAACGTTCCAAGAATCACCTCACTTCACTATGCCATAAGTGAGACATGGTTAGGAGTTCTTGTTGAGCATATTCGAAGTACTTGTTGTGTTTTCATCCATCGTTGAGTCCCAACGACGATCCATAAAGATTATGCCGCATGTATCAACTCGACCAAGCCATGATGCATCAACAAAGTCAACACCAAGACATATTACATCCACATCTACATTAGCAAAGCATCAGGAGATCAAAATCATGCAAGCCGACCCCAGACAACCTTGCCGACCTCTACACGACGTCACTGCCGAAGTCAACCTTCCAAAAGCTTGTCCGAGGAATTGGTATGCCTAACTATTCATATGCAATGCTTGTAGTTCTCATTTGGAAGTTATGTCAAACTCAGGGGGAGTATCCAGAAGTATACTCACTACGATTAGGAACATTTTTCCCACTGGGTTTTTGCTACCTAGAGGTACCCATCCTGGGCTGATCATACCCTTGTGAGCTCTACTACTTGCGTCCAAAAGATGTACATTTTTGACTTAATGCAACTTCTCACATTTCTCCTTAGACTATGGATTTTTCCCGACCTTGGGTTTTACCATAGCGAGGTTTTGTGAGTTTTATTTTTTATGCATTCTTCCATTGATATGAGACTCGCATTCACTCATTGTGCTGACAACTTCATCAATTGTACTTGCTTCATCACTGAAGACTTGATGCGCCATTTACTTGAGTATTTACACACTTAAGGGGGAGTGTTGCAGTCCTATTAGATTAGGAATGTGATTGTGTAAATCCTAGTATATATTGGAATATCTCTTATATTCCTATTAATAGTAGATTGCCTATTAAATGTTGTAGTCCTAAAGGGAAAGTTTTTTACCTATCCTATTACTATAAATAAAGACACAATGAGGTGGAATATAACACACTCACAATTACACATCTCTCACATTCTCTCTACCTATTGCCGCACCCTTCTCTCTAAGGCCTCCATAACTGTTCAGTAAATTATGCCTACAACACAAAGATATATTTAAGCGATTATTCAAAATCCACTCCCTCTTTCGAGGATAATAATTATTTAATTAATTCTTTTGATTAAAATTAAGAGTGTGTAAAAGGATAAATAATATCATTTTAAAAATCTAATAAGAGCATATAGAAATTAAAATATTCATTAAAGGCTCAACTTTACTTTTTATAAAAGTAGCTGTTAAAAGCAACCTACATGCTACTTTTAAAAACTGTTGTCTAGGTTATTACCTTTAAAATAAGCAGGATATTTTAGTTTTTCCAAACACTTTTTATTGCTTAAATTTAAGTGAAACAATTTTTTTGTGGAAAAGTAATAATAGACGAGGCCTAGGAGCGAGAGATTTCTGGTGAGTCATATATAAGCCAGCTATAATAAAATGGTACCCAATTTTTTATGTAGGAAATTTTGAATCTAAGACCTTCAACTCACAAATAAAGAGAAATATAACTGAACTGTAGTACTAATTGAAAGTTCAACAAAACCTTTATTATCTCCAAATTTCATATGCCCCCAAATTCTTAGAAATGGACCTACATCTATGTTCCTCTTTATAAGCTTTTCAAGTTATTTCACACGAAGATGCAAGATTTGAGAGATTCCCGCCAAGAAAAGGGGACTAATTAGCTTGATAATGGACATATATATTAATTTCCTACTAAGATTTTCTTGAGAATTGATATATAGATTGATTTCAACTAACTTTAATGACATGAATATTTTGTGACGATCATAAGTGGAGATATGACAAATCAGTTTCTTTACTGCCGGCCGAAGAGGCAACATAAAAGAAACCAGTCATATTCTAGCAGCATGAAATACTAGTCACATGAACTTGTTAATTACCAATAAATAATTAGAAATTAATGTAAATTACAAATTAAATTAAGCCAAGATCACCGAATTTATGATTTTCACATATTAGCTGCGGAAATACAATAAACAACTAAGCATACTTTGATCTATGATAGTGAACACTTTAAGATTCCAATCTGTTTCAGTCGACGGTGGAGGAAATAGTTTATCTCCCTTGCCTTAGTTTGCACGTAAAAACCGTAATCGTGTTTTTTGTAAAAAAATGCACATTAGATGGGTATGTGCACTATATATACATGTATAAGGTAGAGAGAGGACTCATTTCCCTAGGAAGCCCATAATCAATTAACACCATGGTAATAAGATAGGAAACAATATCTCATAATTTGACCAATAGAATTGTTTGTAAATAATAATATCTGTTGAACTCTACATATCACATAAACCGTGTCATGTGAACCACCTTAGAATATTAAAATATTTTTACCATTAAAACCATGGGATTATTTACCCAATTAGTAATATAGAAATGCCAACTTTTGTTTTTGTTGAAATATTAATGCCGCTTGTGTTTTGGATAATGCAATTGGATTAAACTAACAAAAAAAAGAAGAAGACGGTATTAGTGGCTTTGTCATAACCCTAAAACCATGCAAAAATACTTGTTTTTCTTTTCTTTTCTTTTCTTTTCTTTTTATTTATATAAAATATATAAATGTGTAGAGGGTATGGAACTTGACCACTAATATCATCATTCATGAAAATATTCTGACTAATATCAAACGGCTTCTCAAACCATTCTATTTATTAAATTTTTGTATACAAAGTAAAACCGAGCTAATTAAGCGATATCCACGTCGTTGCCTTGCCTCCCGCTTCATGAAGCACAAGCATTGGGTACCTGGGTGAAGAGTTAGCAACAAGTTAACATCATCAATAATTACTCTTCGCATAGGTGAAGTATCCTTCACAATCACCCAATCAAAACCCAATTTTAGAGCGAACTCCTAACCTTCACATAAACAATTCTTAGGGGGCTACTGCATGATCAAACTCCAAAAATTGTCACGTTGTTCATTCACCTGAGAAAGTATTAAGTTGATCGAATAAAGGATCAATTATTGGGACGGACCTACTGTGATCCCGAAATTGCATTTCTACTGGAACTGGATTTTTAGCAGAATATATGCAATGCAAAGCAGCCACACAAAATATTAAAATCACGTACAAAAGGAAGACAGAAAACTGCAGCCCTAGTGGTACAAATTAATTATGTAAGAGAGGATTCTCCCCGCTTCTATTTGTGAGGATATGAAGATATTCTAATCACATTCGTTTATCGTATATCGTGCAACCAGTTTTCATCAGGTACTGTTTATATTCAATTTTAAATAAAAAAATTTACAATGATTTCTGACTGTACGATATACGATGAACATATGTAATTGAAGAATCCGATAAAGATCCTCCTGGTAATTATGTGAGTATGTCATATGATGTCAGGCACATTTGTAGACCTTGTGACAGTTTGTACTATCTTTTTACTTTTTCACCTCATGATTTGCGAACCACGTTCCAACTGCCCAACGATATTGTTTTTTTCCTTTCTTTTCTTTCTTCCTATTATTTGTTTTTTGTTCCTCTTATCTTATAACTTTACAAAGAGTGCAGTTCCGCATTGCTATACTTGGGCGAGAGATTTATAGGTTTCAAGATATTAAGGTCAAGTTAGCATGGAATTGATCATAAAATCAGAATTACAAAAACATGCGAGAGAAATGATCAAAACTCTACTTGAAAGATGTCATTTGTAAAAAGAGAATTTCTAATATTGCTAGAGGCTTGTTTTCTTTTTTACTTTTGCCCTGTGACTGCATTCAAACAGTGCATCTTTTATTAAAAAAGTGATGACACAATTTTATTTCTTAATTTTCACTCGTGGATTTCAAATTGAAAGTTTTTGGGCTATATAAGATTTATGGTATATTGAATAAAACACCTTATCAAAAGAAAAAGCTTATCGTTTCGTTTGTATGGACAAGAAACCTAGTTAGCCAAAGTCACCAACCCTTTGGGAGAGTACGTGGTTTTGTGGATTCACATAGAATAACAAAGAACCCTAATTTAGTGAATTGAAGTAGAATCTTAGCGCTTAGATATATGTTATTAAGTGTACTTCTTCCATTATATCAAACCCAACATCCATATTGTGCAGCTTTTTGTATAAAAAAACAAATAGATAAGGCAAATCATCACTAGCTAATTATACTCCATGAAGGAATATATGTATCCACTTGCACAGTGGTAAAAAAGCAGCCAGCTACATTGCCATCATTTTGTACACCAAAATATAAATACCGTACACCGACAAGAAAGCAGACGTTCTGGTTACATATGGTGCACCTTGAGTTCAGCCACCGAGGTAACACTGCGCGCAACACTTTTTCATTGGTAGACCCATACTACCATGCACCAAATATGGCAGAGCAGAATACGACTTATCACGAGTCATGACTCATGACTCGATGGTGGTGCTAGTCCTTTCTTTCACCAGCACTGGAAGCCCACCGCTTAAGGTCGCAGTGAGTCCGGGAGAGAACCGAGGCACACTACTTGATTCGTGTGCTGCATGTTCGATGTTAAATCGTCTGAGCAGCGAAAGCACAACGGTTTTCATCTCCATCACAGCCATCTCTTTCCCCAGACAAACCCTATGTCCCGGTTGAAAAACTGGGTACTGGAAGGGGTTTTCCTTGAAGAAAACGCCATCCTTCAACCATCTGTCGGGCTTAAATTCCATGCAGTCAGAGCCCCAAATCTCCTGGATCCGACCCATTGCGTACGGATGGTAAGTAACCCTAGTCCCTTTCCTCACAAATGTGCCATCGGGTAAAACATCATCTTGTTCACAAAACTTTGAGTCAAACTGTACAGGAGGGTAGAGCCTCATGCTCTCATAAATTGCGGATTGTAAATAGTGAAGCTCTTGCATTTGATCAAAGCTCTTGAGGCCCTGATTGAGTCCAAGCACTCTATCAGCTTCCAACCGAATCGCTGACGCAACGTTCGGGTGGGTCCCAATGAGCCAAAAGAAACTTGTCAAAGCAGACGCAACAGTGTCACGCCCAGCCAATAAAAAACTTACAACAATGTCTCTCAAGTAGGATTCATCTTCTACACTTCTCATGAATCTTGACAAGAGATCTTTTTGGGTTGAAAATCCCACTTCGCGCTTTCTGGCGATCACCTCTTTGGCTAAACCGTCGATGATGTTTATGGATTCTTTTAGTTGCTTCTCGCTCCCCAAATTTAAAATTCTCTTGATCTTCCAAATTATGGGAGATGGCGTCATGGCTCTCTCGGCGGACAACTTCGAGGCCATGTCGAAGGCGATGGTGAATTTGGACAAGGGCAGTGACAACTCTAGGCACATAGGGTCCAACCCGAAAGAGAACTTGCATATGCTGTCGAACGAGAATCTCTTGAACACGTCTTGCAAATCGAGGAATACTCCGTTACCATCATCCGAATTAGAACAAACGGATGATAAAAGAGGGATGAGACGGTGTTCGATTTCGTGATTGACAATCTCGTAAGCATACGATCGTACCGAGTGTCTGTCGAGCTCGAGGCTTGCCATCTTCCTCTGGAACCTCCATGAGTGGCCATCCACGTTGAATATGCCTTGACCTAGAAAGTCACCAAGGATTGTAGAGAAGGGTTTGCCTTTCGGGTAGTTTTCAAATCGAGTTTTGAGCATGTACTCGACGTTTTCAGGGTTGGCTGTGATGGTGTTTTTTAGAACATGTATGTGGATGGTTTTGCTTGGAGAATCTCTAAGAAGATGTGCATACCAATCACAAAGATTTATGAATTTTAAAGACCAGCTTGAGGTGATATAGGTCTGGCAAATTTCACAACTGCACCATCGGTTTGATCTCAATAGGAACAGGCTGAAGATGGAGAATAGAAGAAAGCAAACGAAGGTGTAAAAGAATTGCAAGAGCTCAGAAACTTGAAGTTCCATTGGAAATATAATCAAGGAATGGGACATGGAAGAGACTGGAGTGGTGATGAGAGAGATCACAAGATAGCATGTATATTTTATATGGGATTCGACGGTTTTTCAGATAATTAAATAATTCCGCACAGTCTCACCCATTTGCTCGTGCTGCACAACTCTTTTTCTTTCTGGTTTTAAACGTAAATATAAACAAATAAGGTACAGAAATGAACAGAGATGTATAGAATATGGAAAGTAATTTTTAGTTCAGTGTTTTTTTTTTCTTTTCTGTTTGCGTACAGACCCACTTGCAAAGAGGAATTATTTAATATGGAAAGTGAGAGAGAATATTTAATTAGCATGAAGAACCCGTGTGAGATTAGAGCAAAATGTGATGATTTGAATGAACAACTTAACAAAAACGAAAATATCTACTTAGTACTATTATTTAATAATATTTCTTTTTATTTGTAAGTGAGAAGTTTATGTTTGATTTTCTTCAAAAACGAATTTATACCATATTATTACTAGTACATTTTGATATTAAGTCCACATCTCTTTTAATAAAGATATATCGTCTGTTCAAAATAAAAAATAAAAACGAAAAATGTTAGTAAAATACATTCACCCACGTGGATTTATTCGTATATGTACGAACTGGTCTAACCTTTATATGTTTATGAGAAGCAAACTAACAATAGTATTGGGTGGATTGGACCACGTTCGTGGTCAGAAAACAGCCACAACACAGCTAGTTAAATCGGGGAAAAATTAGTGTGTTTTGGTATGGGTACGAATCTGCTATATATATATATATATATATAAATGCTAAATTATAGATACCCTTTCTGGATATTTTGATAATCTAAAGCATATGTAATACAAATATGGACAAATAACGAGTGTTGTAAATTGACAAACTATACATTTGCGACAATTAGAACTAAGATGGGTGAGCATCTATCACATAGAAATAATTCATTTGATATTTTAAAGGACACTTTTTTTATGTCTTAAAGAAATTAATGAACACATGGAATTGACAGGGAAAAAAATAAACTTTAGCCGCCAACACATGTATTTATGGCTGGTTTGGAATTAAGGTGTTTATAAAAAAAATTATAAAAAAAAAAAAAAACAGTTTATTAAAAAAATTAGAACAAGTATGTTTGGTAAAATAAAAAAAATGCTTTAAAAAAAATTATTGTCAATAACAGTAGAAAAGCATAAAAAAGCAAAAACAGAGTCTACAATGCTTCAAATTTTTTTTTTCAAAGCATATTAATCAATGCCCATTTAATTAAATTCACATATTTTACAAAATTACAATCATTGCCCCTATATTATTCTCTTTGACAATTATTATATCACATAAATACATATCCTTTTTAGTCATTTAACATATTCATAGTAATTTATATAAAAGTTTACCAAACACTTGGACACTATTTTTTTTTATTAAAAGCACTTTTACCACACAGTACATAAAAGCTGTTTTTTTTTTAGAGTAAACTGTCGGTTTACCCCCTGAACTTTCACCTCACTTTCGATTTCCCCCCTGAACTTTTCCATTGGAAAATTAAGGACTCAAACTAATTTTTTTAGCCAATTTGCCCCCTACCGTTAGTTTTTCATATATTCCATCCATATTTCCGTTAAGTGAGACCATGTGCACAACATGTGAGGATAGTTAAGTTATTTCACTCTTAAAAATGATTAAAAAACTGAAAATAATAAAAAAAAAGCAAAACTTTCCCTCTATTTTTTCCCGCTAATTCCTATCCTCGATTTTTTTTCCCTCTCATTCCTATGCATGAGAAATGACATATGGTGTTATTGTCTACCATTTTTATTTCTCTAACAAATTAATAATTTGACAAATGCTAATGGTGCTATTGTCTCCAAAGCAGTGCATTAATATAAGAAACCCTAGTCTTTTTTATGGACATGTTTCTTATATTAATGCACTGCTTTGGAGACAATAACACCATTAGCATTTGTCAAATTATTAATTTGTTAGAGAAAATAAAAATGGTAGTACATGCTTCAAAAAAAAGATTAACTTAGCTACTTATGAAGACAATAACACCATATGTTATTTCTCATGCATAGGAATAAGAGGGAAAATTAAAATTGAGGATAGGAATTAGCGGGAAAAAATAGAGGGAAAATTATTATTATTATTTATTTTCAGTTTTTAATCATTTTTAAATTGAAATGACTTAACTATCCTCACATGTTATGCACATGGTCTCACTTAACGGAAATATGGATGGAATATATGAAAAACTAACGGTAGGGGGCAAATTGGCTAAAAAAATTAGTTTGAGTCCTTAATTTTCCAATAGAAAAGTTCAGGGGGGAAATCGAAAGTGAGGTGAAAGTTCAGGGGGTAAACCGACAGTTTACCCTTTTTTTTAAGCACAACAATACCAAACTAGCCCTTAGTTTTGGGGTTGGTGACAATTTTTTTATTTTTATTTTTATTTATTCTCTCTTTTCTTTTATGTTTTTAATAGTGGTTGCTCTCATTATGTTGAGATATTTTTTTGCTTGTGGTCACTTTTATCGCTTTGTCTAAAAGAGTTTGTAGTAGTTGTGACTTACTGGTCAATCTAGTCTTAGAGCGACGATTTTTTTATTATTATTATTAAGGGGAGGTTCGAAACTATTACATTAATTTAGGGGAGGGGAAATTTCGAATCAGGGAAGCATGGGTGGAAATCTAACATTCTAACCCCTAGGATATTGGACCCAGATATGATGTAGTGGTTTTATGGTTTGTGCACTTGCCAAAAGTCTTTGAGAATGAAGATCAACATTTATTTGACGTAAACAGTAAATCATAGTATAGTTTTGTTGCCAACAATTGCAAAATGATTATAGGATGGTGAGCAAGGGCGGAGCCAAAAAATTTACGGCCGGTGGGCTAGCTAAGAAGTATAAAAAAAGTTTGTTTAAAAAAAAATGACTATACGTTAATCTTATAAGTAAGCTTGTCCAATTATTCCATGTTCATCAACCTTTAATATGGCAAATATATACATAAATAAACAAAAAAAGGTTAACACAATGTAAAACTTTTTTAAACAGATAAAAGTCATGCATAAAATAATTCAAAAACTGAAACATGCAATGAGTTGCTTTTGAAAAGAATTAAAAGTACTATTAGAGTAATTAATTATGCTCACAATTAACCATAAATGGATAGTATATGCAGTGTAAAATAGATTTTGTTAGGAAATAAATAGTATTGGTTAATGAAGTAAATAAGTAAAAAAAAAAATACATGGGCTAATAGTGAATAATTGGTTTGTACCCACAAATGCTACCTAGGCTATAGCCTAGGGTAGCCTTGTACTTGACTCCGCCCTTGATGGTGAGGTATGTATTTGCCTCGTGGTGATTTTATGGCAATTCTCCGACTTAAAAGGGTGTATGTGTGCTAAATTTTGGTATTGGTTGTATTTGGTTCTTTTGTATTTTAGAGAAGATAAATTTTATTTAAACTCATGTAACCTCTTTCTATACTCAACTTAAATCTTAAATTTAATTGTCTTTTTTATCCTCTTGCATAATTACCATCAAGTACGAGATGAGATTAATATTAAAACTAAAATTAATCAAAAAACCCACTCATTATAATTAAACCTTACTATCACTTTTTGTTTATTCTACCTTCATTCCTACTAAAACCCTAATAGCTCATATAGAAAAAACAAGTTTTTGTAATCGATGACTAAAACCCTAATTGCAGCAAGGATGGAGGAGCTTGATGAAACAACATCTCACACTCAAAACGTTCCAATTAGATAAACAACATAAAGTTCAAGCAAAAGCCTTGAAGATGTACCTAAGTTACAGGCCACATCTTTATGTCAATGGCTCAGCAACCTTTTATGTCAATGGCTTAGCAACCTTCTATAATTGAGGTCAGGTGATGTACTCTGGAATCAAATCTCCAAGGAGTCCCCCCAAAATAAAAGGACATGAATGAAAACTAGGAGAGAATTTATAGTCAACATGTATCGAAGCTCAGCACTGTGTCTGACACTGTTGACCATGAACATTCTATAGCTTCGTGAGTTTTTTCCCCATCTTTCTTGCCTCAGCTAACTCTGCCTGTGTAAGTTTATCTTACATTGCGCGATTCCAAGCCCGGATAAAGGAGGAGGGGGAGGGCGTCAGGTAGTCGACAGCCGGCACTCCTAGGTTACGTCGAATCCTTATGAAAATGAATCCAGAACAAAATCACGCTAAAGCTAGGGCGTCACCCGTAAGTGGCGCGCCGTGTGGCCCGAGCATAGTGATAAGTGAGCAAGGGTCGCTGTATCTCCATCGGCACCCGGATGCAGTGTTAAATGAGCAAGGGGGTTATAGAAACTTCTTTTTGAATGACTCCACTCAAAGTTGTTTGGGAGCATATGCTCCTATCAACTTTACACAGGACACACAAAAGAAGTACTTTGATCCTATTATACGGGGGAAGGTAAAGAAGCTAGGACAGAATGGTAGAGTTCAAGAGAGTAGAATGCGTTTAGGAACGTGGAATATAGGAACCTTAACGGGAAAATCTATGGAAGTAGTGGAAGTTATGGTGAGGAGAAGGATAAATATTATGTGCCTACAAGAAACTAAGTGGGTTGGTCTTAAGGCAAAGGATCTAGAAAACTCAGGTTTTAAACTTTGGTATTCGGGCACAAATAGAACGAGAAACGGTGTTGGCATCATCTTGGACAAGACCTTGACACAAGATGTTGTAAATGTCAAGAGGGTAGGAGATAGAATCATGGCAATCAAGATTGTAATAGGACAAGAACTCATCAATGTGATTAGTGCGTACGCACCTCAAGTAGGGTTGGATACGAGTTTGAAGGAGAAATTTTGGGAAGACCTTGGAGACTTGGTGCAAGGAATTGCTCAGATGGAGAAGTTATTTATAGGAGGAGATTTAAATGGACATGTGGGCAAAGAGATAGGCAACTATGGAGGTTTTCATGGTGGCCATGGTTTTGGGCAGAGAAACGAGGATGGGGAAGCTATCTTGGATTTTGCAATGGCATATGATCTCTTATTAGCCAATACCTTCTTTAAGAAGAGAGAAGAACATGTGATCACCTACAAGAGTGGGTCGTAAAAAACACAAATAGATTTTCTTCTAATGAGGAAAGGGGTCGTATAACTTGTAAGGATTGCAAAGTTATACAGGGAGAGAGCTTGGCTAATCAACATCGCTTGTTGGTGATGGATGTACATATCAAAAGAGAGAGAAAAAAAACAAGACTTGGAAGTGCCCAAGGACTAGATGGTAGAATCTAAAAGGAGAAAAACAAGCCATTTTCAAAGAGAAAGTAATCACCCAGTACGTGTGGGATAGAGAGGGGGAAGCTAGCCAAAGGTGGGATTCCATGGCTCTTTGTATCCGAAAAGTAGCAAAAGAGGTATTAGGAGAGTCTAAGGGCTTTGCTCCACACCAAAAGGAATCTTGGTGGTGGAATGAGGAGATACAAACAAAGGTGAAGGCTAAGAAGGAATGTTGTAAAGCCTTATACAAGGATAAAACCGATGAAAATGGTGAAAGGTATAGAAGAGTGAAGCAAGAGGCGAAGAAAGCTGTGAAAGAAGCTAAGTTAGCGGCTTATGACGATATGTATAAGCGACTAGATACCAAAGAGAGAGTTGGATATCTATAAACTAGCTAGAGTAAGGGAAAAGAAGACAAATGACCTAAACCAAGTAAGGTGCATCAAGGATGAGGATGGAAAAGTTCTTGCTACAGAGAACGCGGTCAAAGACAGATGAAGAGGTTATTTTCATAATCTTTTCAATGAAGGACATGAAAGGAGTACTTCTTTAGGAGAGTTGAGTAACTCAGAAGAGCGTAGAAACTAGTCTTTTTACCGTCGAATCAGGAAGGAATAAGTGGTTGTAGCTTTGAAAAAATGAAGCATAGAAAAGCAGTGGGCCCAGATGATATACCGATCGAAGTGTGGAAAGTTTTGGGAGAGACATGTATAGCATGGCTCACTGACCTTTTCAATAGGATTTTGAAAACGAAGAAGATGCCAAATGAGTGGCGAAAGAGCACTTTGGTGCCTATCTACAAGAATAAGGGCGACGTACAAAATTGCATGAACTATAGGGGTATTAAGCTAATGAGTCATACACTGAAGCCATGGGAAAGAGTCATTGAGCATAGATTGAGGCAAGAGACACAGGTTTCGGACAACCAATTCGGGTTCATGCCAGGGCGCTCAACCATGGAGGCAATCTATCTCTTACGAAGATTGATGGAAAGATATAGAGATGGGAAAAAAGATTTACACATGTCTTTATAGATTTGGAAAAAGCATATGATAGGGTTCCAAGAGACATTCTTTTGAGGATTTTAGAGAAGAAAGGAGTATGAGTAGCATATATCCAAGCTATAACGGATATGAGATATGTATGAATGAGCAAAGACTGCCGTAAGAACTCATGAAAGACAAACCGAAAGTTTCCCCATAACTGTAGGATTACATCAAGGCTCATCCTTAAGTCCTTACCTTTTTGCGTTGGTAATGAATGAGTTAACATGACATATTCAAGATGATATTCTTTGGTGTATACTTTTCGCAGACGATATAGTGTTGATAGATGAAACTCAGGAAGGGGTAAATGCGAAGCTTAACCTTTGGAGAGAAGTGTTGGAATATAAAAGTCTTCGCCTAAGCCGATCAAAGACAGAATATATGGAGTGCAAGTTCAGTGCAAATGGAGGCCAAAATGAGTTAGGGGTGAGGATCGGAGATCAGGAAATAACAAAGAGCGATTGCTTTTGCTACCTAGGATCTATCTTGCAAAAGAATGGAGATTTAGATTGAGATTTCAACCATAGAATACAAGCTGGATGGATGAAGTGAAAGAGTGCATCCGACGTGTTGTATGACCGCCGTATGCCACTAAAGCTCAAGGGAAAATTCTATAGAACGGCAATAAGGCCGGCGATGATGTATGGCACTGAATGTTGGGCGGTGAAGCATCAACACATACATAAAATGGGTGTAGCGGAGATGAGGATGCTTCGTTGGATGTGTGGGCACACGAGAAAGGATAAGATTAGGAATGAGGATATCCGAGGTAAAGTAGGAGTAGCCAAAATTGAAGGAAAGCTGAGAGAAAATTGGTTACGGTGGTTTGGACATGTGCAAAGAAGGCCTACTGACGCTCCAGTTAGAAGATGCGACTACATGACAGAGATTCAGGGCCGAAGGGGTAGAGGAATACCTAGGAAAACTTTGGAAGAGACTCTAAGAATGGATCTAACGGAGGATATGACACAAGACCGAGCGCAATGGCGTTCTAGGATTCATATTACCGACTCCACTTAGTGGGAAAAGGCTTTGTTGTTGTTGTTTCTTGCCTCAGCTACTGCAATTGCATCGGCAAGGGGTACAAATGACCCAGAAGATTTTTGTCTTTCGAGTTTCTTTGAAAACAAAACTATTCAATTTGAGATTTGAGATTTTATTTTATAAATAGGGGTAAAAATAAATTAACATTTTGAATTGGGTATGGGAGGGTCATTTAGGTAATAAATTTGGGTTTAAAGAGTTATTAATTCTTTAATTAAAAATAATATGGGTGTAGAGAGTAAGTTAGGTGTAGAAAAAAGTTACATGAGTTCAAATAAAATTTCTATTTAGAGAATTGTATTATACCTTTGATGAGTTTGTAATTGTAGAGGTAGTGATGTTTCTTTGGGCATGTGTGCTCTCTAAGGAGTCATTACTACGTTTGACAGCTTGTTCCATACAAGTTATTGACCAACTCTTAATAAAAAAAATTTCACCGTAAAAAAATTAATTAGCACAATTTTTTAATCCAATAATAGAGAATTTCATTAGCCATGCATCATTTGTTTAAAAAATAAATAAATATAGCCATGCATCATTTATTTTAAAAGAAAATAAAGTGCACTACTTTTGGCGCATGAGATTTAGTGGTCAATTATTTGAGTGAGTTGGTCCATAAACTATTTAGGCCTTTGTCAAGACCCTTTTTTATAGCGATATATGCTACCAAGGTATGGTACCCATATAATAACTATATAGTTCAATACAACCTTTGAAAATTAAAATATAAAAGCTGTATCAAGTTAATTTAGTAACCAGAAAAAGGTAAGGCTCCTTTATCTGATATGTGTTTGTCGAGCTTATGTTCTTTGAAGTACACATCATTTTTCTTTACCTTATGCGTGTTTGCCATAGACCACAAATTTAGCACACCACAAAAAATATCACCAAATAATTGCCCAAATAATGTGTCAGTGACGTTGATGGTCATATATATCAGTACCCCAGCTGGAATTCGAAGTGGTTGATGGCTTGTCATTTTTGTGTAGTTTATTGCGACAGGTAATGAGGTATTTATAGCAAGAGAGTAGAGATGGTTTCATTTTTCACGTTTTTACAACTTAAATCGATATTTGTTGCTTCATAATTCTTTGCACAGTCGTTTCATGCTTCATTCATATAAACAATAAACCTATACAGTAGGTTTGAGAATGTGAAGGGAAAATGTGTCTCGTATTGGTAAAATGAGAAATCTTGTAAGGATTTATAAGAGGTTGGACTACTTTTCATATTACCAAATTGTTTTATGGTGGAATCTCAACAACCTTCATGGTATCACAGCAGGTTGGTCCAAGTGTAAAATCCAACGGTCACACGTGTTTCACACCACCCAATTCATATTATCCACGTGTTACGTTGGAACCTCAACTTCCTTTAGTAATGATAAGTGACAATCACCCAATAATTCAGTATTCAACATCAATGTCCTAATATAGGGACATCTTTCACAAACCACTGGTTGTATATGTGATATAGTACTTCTATGTTAAATTTATCTTCGGGAAACTTTCGTTCCGGTCTCTAATTAACTAAAAATTTTAGATTGAAATTTTATTAATTTGAATACTTGAATTGAAGGACAAAATGCTAAATTTCAATATTAATTAAGAAATTTAATAAGAAAAAATATATTAAATCCTTCCTAAAATCATGCGAAGATTAACACCAACTATAGATACATTAGGTTCGATTCTCGCCAAATACGAATTTGAACCACATTATTGATAGCTCATTGTGAGGCTAAGCTCATCTCCTCCACCTTAGTGTACATAATATCGTTTGCTAAAATAAAAAAAAGGTTTTTCCTCAAGTTCGGATTGTTTGAAATCTGATCTGACTTTTTTTTTTTTTTTTTTTAAAAAGAAAATATTGGTACATTTTAAATTAAAAAAGGGTACATTTCATTACATAATGGGGGTACATTATAAATAAAAAGGTGAATAGATTTTACATTAAGAAAATTGGTATACTTTTCATACATATACATATAACAAAGTGGTACATTGTTATGAAAAATGGGTACATTATAAATAAATTACGAGTACAAATAAAAGATTAAAAAAATATTCTGGATACAAATAAAGTTTTAAAATATGGGCACAAAAAAAGTATATATATGGGTACAAACTAAAACTATAAAAAAAAATAATACATATTAAAAAAAAAGGTTGCAAATTAAAAAAAAGTATAAATTAAAAATAGAAATATTTGATACAAAAATTAGCCATAAATATAAGTGCGTTCAATGGATCGTTTCTAACATTATATGATCTATGTGGAAATGGTTTTAAATTATTTTTTATTATAATATTTAAATATGTTGGCATGTAAATATTTTATTATTGAAATAATGATGTGGATAATAACCAAATGACGATCAAAATTTGAAAAAATGAATAAGGTTTCAATCAATGAAATACAAAAAATAAGGGATGGGAACTTAATTTCTCGTTTCTCTAAACTAGATGGAGGGGAATTCAAATTTGGGTGAATCACACAACTCTAGCCAACTTAGTAAAGCCATACTTACATGAAATATGTGATAAACTTTATAGACTCAGTCTGGTCCACCACCAACATCACCAATATTATCTCAACTTAACTACCTATTTCTAGATGTTGAATTTTATCTCAAAATGTCTCAGTGATATTAGAGATGAAAACTCTTATTTATTAAGTGTATATTATTTTATTATATGCTCAATGTGGAATCCTATTCTTCCACAATATGTTTCTTTTGATCTATTGTACATACAAAATTAACTTCGGTCTTAATATATACAACTCCTATTCATTACAATTATAATTGTTTCCTTCCTATATATACAAGTTTTCATTGTACAAAACAACTTCATTATACTAAATTAAGGATAGAAAGAAAGAATTGAAGAAACTGATTTGCTAAACATTACCAATTAATATAAAGAAAAGAAAAACCGTACAAATGTTTGAATTGGATGTGTGTTTCCACACTGAAGTTCTACGATACTATCTATATGAAAACTTTTGACCTTTCCATTGGTAGCAGTTGGCACCATGAAATTTTATCATTAACCTCGGGACTAGTTTTTAGATAATGATTTCTACTAATGATATTGATAGAAAAAGAAATACTCCTTCCCGGCGGAGCCCTAGTTGTGGTTTTGGAGGCCGCAAGCGATGAGAATATTTATGATTGTAGATGTTGTCTCGCTATATCGAGGTGAGCTTTTGTAGCGACTACAATTCACTGCTCAACTCGAATCTTTAAGTGGCAGTTGTTGCTCAGAATTGATGTGGTGGTTTTTGTATTTCTTGTGATTTTGTGCGCATAACATAGAATTAGAAGTAGAAAACTCGACATTTGTTAAGGATGACTCATAGAAGTACTTTTTTGGCCACAATTGCAAGTTATCAAACGATCGTGCAGTATTTTCCTTGTGGTGCCTTCATAGTTTTACATCTTACAGTAATTAGTCTTCGTGAGTGTTATCTTTTCTTTTTAGATGGGCGAATTTTGTATTCATGATGTTTTGTAGTTGTCAAGTGTGACATTTCTATTAGTGTATGTCACCTCTTAGTTACATTTACATGCACGCTCTATGTACAATCTTAATTATTGTTAATAAAATCTCATTTGAACTAAAAACAATATTTTATTATCAAATTCTTTGAGAATAAGTCGTCATGCCACTAAACAACATGGCATGGTAAAAGTTCAAGAAAAATGATTATGGTCGGAAGGAAAATTATAAGCAGTTTGGATAATGCTGTCACTCCAACAAGAGCCGTGTTAGAGTTTCTTAAACACCTGCTGATGATTACTGTCTTTAGTAGTGAGTGAACACAAATGGGACCCCTTTGCTCTCCCTAATCCCCTAGACTAGGGAATTTGTATTTTTATAAATCATGCAATTGCGCCATTATCTCTTTGACCCCTTAGTTTCTAGATACCGCCATAACCACAAACCTCCACCAACCAGAAACTTCTTATTAGGTAAAGTTATGGATCGACGGCTTGGAGGATGACGATGAACGAGATTATATATAAAGTGAATTTAATTAAGCACCAAGCCGTCTTTCATTTTGTTTTGCGTACAGCTGCAGCTTTCTATATACTATTATGTTTGTTTTCCAATCACAGTAATATGTGATCCAAATTCAGCAGCTTCCTGTTTCTTTCTGGAAGTAGGTGTGCTGCTGCCTTGTCCTTCCGACCATTTTTTCAAAAAAATGGGGACACGCTCCCACCGTTGGATTTGAATTAAATGAAATCCTGTGGTTGAGATTCTATGGCCTGTGTTTTAATCTCAACCACACAATTTCATTAAAGTCAATCTAACGGTGGGGAGCGTGTCCCCATTTTTTTTGAAAAAATGGGGATCCCTCCCCTTAAGCTTCCTGTATATATATATACAGGGGATTGATATTCACACATCCCATTTTACTTTTCACACACCCTTCTAATTTTTGGCCTTCGAATCGGATGAATTGAAGAAAATCAACGGATAAAAATTAACAAGGAGTGTGTAAGAAGTAAAATGGGGTGTGTGGATAGCACACCCCTATATATATGTGTGTGTGTGTGTGTGTGTGTGAGTGTGTGTATGTGTGTGTGCGTGTGCGTGTGCGTGTGTGTGTGTGTGTGTCCGTTTCTGTATAGAAAAATTAATACCGTGTTAATATATGATTCTGATCTTTCCAGTTTCCAGGATGCAAGCTTGCCACACATATGTTAGTTGATTAAGGTCTAAACTGTATTTTTCTTACTTTAGCAAGTGTAAATAAATCAGTTAGTGATTAAGGGCTGAGATTAGATAATATTGTGCTAGGCTCAGATGTAAGCATGTGTCAAGATCTCATAGGGTCTTGTAATGAATGGTATGATGAGCTCATAGGCTCACGTAGCTTCTCTCTCCCTAGTAGTCAAGTAAATGTTGAGGAAAGAATGAATATATGCAGTAGAGCATTTTTTGGCTCTCACTGAGATATTTTAAGAACTCTCTCTGCCTCTTCACTTTCTCTCTAAACTTCTTCTTCCTATACACATTTCTAAAATACATCACTGCATAACAGGAAAGTCCAACATGGTATCCAGAGCCTAGGTTCGATTTCGGACTGGGTGTTGAATTCTGTGAAATTGTGTGAGAGAATCCAACGTGAAATCTCTCAATTTCATTCCGATTCAAGCTAAATGGCTGGATCTGGAAACGGTGATTTATGAGCTCCCGTTTTTTATGGAACGGAGTTCGAGTTCTGGAAAGTGAGAATGGTCACCATTTTCAAATCGTATGGGATATGGAAATTAGTTGACAAAGGGATTGCTATTCCAGAATCGAAGAAGAAAGGAGAAAAGAAGAAAACAAAGAAGGAGAAAGACGAGGAAGATTCATCCTCATCGGATGATGATGAAGGAGATGATGACGAGTTGGATGCACACATGGAAGATCAGCTCATGAAAGATGATAAGGCACTGGGCATTATTCAGAGTGTTGTCTCGAAGGAGATCTTCCCTCGGATTGTGAATCAAGAGACCTCAAAGGGTGCCTGGGATCTACTCCAGGAGGAGTTTCGTGGCGATGAACAGGCAAGATCTGTTAAACTTCAAAGTTTACATCGTGAATTTGAGTATATGAGAATGAAGGAGAATGAATCTCTATCTGTCTATCTTACTAGACTATTTGAATTAATTAATCAAATGAAATCTTATGGTGAGAACCTCACTCATCAAAGAGAAGTGCAAAAGGTTTTGATTAGTTTGTCCAGTAAATATGATCCAATCTGTGTTGTGATTGAAAGAACTTCTGATTTGAATACTATGACTATGCAAGAAGTGGTAGGATCTCTTAAGAGTTATGAGCTTAGATTGAGTAGACATGTTGATGAAATTACAAGCACGGAGCATGCTTTCTCCACTATGGGTCTTGTACCTAAAGCACAGAATAGGCCACTCACACAGGGAAATCACAGTAAGGGAAAGAAGAATTGGAAGTCTATGTCTAGGAAGTGGGAAAACAACACTCGACAACCTGAGAGACAGGGTGAGATCACTGAGGGTGTTAAACAAAAGTTCAAGATCTGTGATAAGGCTCATCATGGAGAGTGTTGGTTCAAAGGAAAACCTAAGTGTCATAACTGCAACAGATTTGGACATGTAGTGAGAGATTGTCACCAGCCAAAGAACAATTATACTGCAAATTATTTGAATCATGTTCAAGATAATGCAATGATGTTCTATGCCTGTCATAAGGCCTCTGTGCAAGAAAATAGTGGTGTTTGGTATCTGGACAGTGGTTGCAGTAACCACATGACCAGTACTGAATCATTGCTGATCAACATTGACAGAAGTATAAGGTGTAAGGTGAAAATGGGCACAGGGGAATTGGTTGACTCAGTTGGCAAAGGCACACTGATTGTGGAGACCAAAAGAGGCACTCGGTTCATACCAGAAGTAATGATTGTACCTGGTTTGGATGAAAATCTTCTCAGTGTAAGACAAATGGTTGAACATGGCTATTGGTTGTTGTTTGGTGATTTCATGGCCTGCATATTTGGAGATCGTGAACTGCAAGATCATATAGTCACTGTGAATATGAAGGGAAATAGATGCTTTCCACTAATGTTTAATCATGTGGATCATATTGTAGCAAATATTGCTACCACTGAAGGTAACACATGGAAATGGCACAGAAGATTTGGGCACCTAAACTATGACAGCATGAGAATGCTACAAGAAATGAGTATGGTGTATGGTCTGCCATATCTAAAGGAGTACAATCAGGTGTGTGAAGGGTGTGCTACTGGAAAGGCTCACAGAGAGGCTTTTAGCAAAGAACAGAAATGGAGAGCAAAGTTGCCCTTAGAACTTGTACACACAGATGTGTGTGGACCCATGAGTGAGACACTTGGAGGTAGCAGGTATTTTCTTACCTTCATAGATGACAAGTCCAGAATGTGTTGGGTCTATTTTCTGAAGTGCAAATCTGAGGTATTCAGAATTTTTAAAATGTTCAAGGCCATGACTGAATTACAAACTGGTTACAAACTGAAGAAACTCAGAAGTGACAGAGGAGGAAAGTACACATCTCTAGAATTTGAAAAATTTTGTGAAGATGTTGGTATTGAAAAGCAACTCACTGTTGCTTATTCTCCCCAGCAAAATGGTATTGCTGAGAGGAAGAATCGTACCATAGTAGAGATGGCAAGAACCATGCTCTATGAAAAAAAATTACCACTCAAGTTCTGGGGTGAAGCAGTTCACACTGCTGTCTACTTGCTTAACAGGTGTCCTACCAAAGCTCTAGAGAACAAGACTCCTTTTGAAGAATTCTGTGGTAGAAAACCAGGGGTAAAACACTTGAGAATCTTTGGTTCTGTTTGCTACACTCATGTGCCAACCCAGTTAAGACAGAAACTGGATGAAACTGGACAGAAAGGTGTATTTGTTGGATATGGGACAAGAGAAAAGGGTTACAGGGTGTATGATTTGAAACACAACAAGATCATTGTCTCAAGGAGTGTTATTTTTTATGAAGATGCTGCTCTTAATTGGGAGAATATGGAAACTGTGCATTTCTCAGTACCTTTCTCAGAAGCTAATAAGGGTATAAGCATAACTGAGATAGAAAATGGTGTGTGTGAAGAAACTAATATTAGTTCCTCTGATTTATCTTGCCCAAATACAAGAAGTGAGTATGTTTCCAGTGTACACAATGATGCTCCTAACACTGTGAATATGGAGAGTGAAATTCCACTCACAGAAACTTATGACAACACACCAAAGAAGTGGAAAGATCTGAATGAAGTGTTTGCTCAGTGTAGACTCAGTGTCATTGAACCTGAGAACTACATTGAAGCTTCTCAAGATGAAGCTTGGAAGAAAGCAATGGATGAGGAGATTACTATGATTGAGAAGAATGACACTTGGAGATTGGTTGATAGGCCAAGTGACAAACCAATTGTTGGGGTAAAATGGATCTTCAAAACCAAATTGAATTTGGATGGCACTGTACAAAAACACAAGGCAAGATTAGTTGCCAAATGGTACACTCAAAAGCCCGGAATTGATTTTAATGAGACGTTTGCACCTGTGGCTAGATTGGACACTATAAGAACACTCATTGCTTTGGCAGCATAGAAAGGGTGGAAACTGTACCAGTTAGATGTAAAGTCTGCTTTCCTGAATGAGATCCTTGAAGAGGAAGTGTATACAGATCAGCCAGATGGGTATATTGTCAAGGGAGAAGAACACAAAGTATATAAGTTAAAAAAGGCCTTGTACGGTCTAAAACAAGCTCCCAGAGCTTGGTACAGCAATATTGATACTCATTTGCTGCAGAGTGGATTTAAAAAAAGTCCAAGTGAGGCCACCTTATATGTGAAACATGTGGATGGATAGGGAACTCTGATTGTCTCTATATATGTGGATGACATAGTTTATACTGGAAGCTGTTTAGAAATGATTGAAGATTTCAAATGTGATATGATGAACAAGTATGAGATGTCCGACTTAGGCTTGTTGCATCATTTTCTTGGAATTGGAGTAATCCAACAATAAGGGAGTATCTTTATTCACCAGAAAAAGTATGCACTGAGTTTACTGGACAAGTTTGGTTTGAAGAGCTGTAAATCTGTCTCAATACCCTTACCTCCCACGGATAAGCTAAGGAAAGGTGATGGGAGTGAAGCTGCAGATGAAGAATTGTATAGGAAAATTGTCGGCAGCCTTCTATACTTAACTGCAACAAGGCCTGATATCTTGTACTCAGCGTGTGTACTTGCCAGGTACATGCACTGTCCTTCCATCAAACATCTTGGCACTGCAAGGAGGATCCTCATATATGTGCAAGGAACTGTTGACTATGGAATTAAGTATGAAAAGGGAAATGCAGCTCTACTCATAGGATTTTGTGACAGTGATTGGAGTGGAGATGAAGATGACATGAAGTCCACATCAGGGTATGCTTTCAGCTTTGGCAGTGGTGCATTTTCTTGGGCTTCTGTAAAGCAACAGAGTGTTGCATTCTCAACTGCTGAAGCCGAGTATATGAGTGCCTCAGAAGCCACCACTCAAGCTACATGGCTGAGATTTGTGCTGCATGATTTTGGTGAAGAATTGATCGAACCAACTCCTTTGATGTGTGATAACACATCAGCAATTGCAATGTCAAAGAATCCGGTATTCCATCAGAGGTCTAAACATATCAAGAGGAAGTTTCATTTCATCAGAGATGCAATTCAGGAAGGAACAATTGACCTGCAATACTGCAAAAGTGAGGAGCAACTAGATGACATTTTCACCAAAGCGCTTGCTAAAGACAGATTCTGTGCTTTGAGGGATAAGCTTGGGGTAATCTCAGTTAAGACCTTAGAAGGGAGTGTTAGTTGATTAAGGTCTAAACTGTATTTTCCTTACTTTAGCAAGTGTAAATAAATCAGTTAGTGATCAAGGGCTGAGATTAGATAATATTGTGCTAGGCTCAGATGTAAGCATGTGTCAAGATCTCATAGGGTCTTGTAATGAATGGTATGATGAGCTCATAGGCTCACGTAGCTTCTCTCTCCCTAGTAGTCATGTAAATGTTGAGGAAAGAATGAATATATGCAGTAGAGCATTTTTTGGCTCTCACTGAGATATTTTGAGAACTCTCTCTGCCTCTTCACTTTCTCTCTAAACTTCTTCTTCCTATACACATTTCTAAAATACATCACTGCATAACAGGAAAGTCCAACAACATAGACGTTAATATAGCAATCTAGAATCCATCGGGAAGTTAACCACGAGAAAAACCTCAAGTTTTATTGACTGATAGGATAATTAACAACAGGCAATGCTAAATTTGATTTGCATACTACCTCAAATCCTAGCTAGTTAGGAACCCTAAATGGGATTGCTAATGCGAATAATAACTTTTCAAAATACTCTCAAAACTTGAAATGCTACTTCTGACCTGACAAACAACAGAATTTGGTCAAAATTTGATTTCAAGCAGTAGATAGTTAAGTCATCTCCAGTCATATGGCTAAATATATACCGGGGCCATCGCCAGTCATATGGCTAGATAGTTAGGACATCTCCAGTCATATGTCAAATATTTTGTTATTATGAACATTGGAGCCGAATAAGGAACAAGTGTAACAAACAAATCCTACTAAAGACAGAACATGTAGAGACCGCAAACGAACCACGTACGGCAACACAAAATCTCACCAAATAAGAAGCACCCCAAAACCCCAAAGATTTGAGGTTTTGGGAAAGGGGATTGAAACGAAAGATGAGAAATAGAGAATACGGTGAAAGAGGAGGAAAAGATGAATGTACGAATGGTGAGATTAGGTTCAGACTTAGGTGGTATGTAGGATGAATCGGAGGTGAATCAAGAAAATAAAAACCTTAAAAATTGAAAATAATAGGCATGGAGACCCAAAACCCTATAGAGCAAAAGCTCAAGGATAACAAAGCCACTAAGTCTCAAAACTCTAGAGCCGTGACAACTCAAAACCCTTAAGTTGGTGGTTTCCATTTTAGCCACCTATGCTTGTTTCCCTTGACAATTTATCACCAATCTTTAATTAGCCTATACAACAAAAGGAATTGTTCAGTAAAATATTCTCGTGTTAAAAAAATTTCATAAGATACTAGACTAGATTAATCTAGATCGTTAGTTTTCATTAGTTTTTATTTATATCCTTTGTTTAAAAAAAAAAAAGTATTCATATATGCTACTTATGTACGAAGATCAGATGATTAATCCATAATAGCTTCCGAATTAGGTAAATAATCATTCTTCAGATGATAAGTAATATAACAACAAAAAATAGAAGACAAAGATGCAAGTAGATTAATCGAATAATAGAAGATAATCATTCTTCAGATGACAAGTAATATAACAACAAAAAATAGAAGACAAAGATGCAAGTAGATAATCATTCTTCATATAATCATTCTTCCCATTACCACTAAATCAAATGAGAAGTGCACCCACGTGTTAATTAATCATAACTTAGGGCACCTTTAAACATGCATTTGAATGTGGTCTTCCTCAACACCCTATATACTGTTTTTCGTTGAACTGAAACGTGGAAGCGTATATAACACCTTGAATCAAAATATGAGATCATTGCTTTGGAGACCAAGGATGACCTCACAAAAACGAAATTGGTCCAAGATTTTTTGCTAAATATAGAAGGTTCGGAAGACGAAGACAAAGTTTATTCTGTGTATATACAGAGCAAGGTATAAGTGGAGATGGTCATTTAACAGAGCCTTCCAATTACTTTTTCTTTTTTCCTAATGGGCTGCTGGCTAATAAAAATCTTGGCAGAACTTGCTTCTAGTACAATTCTGATGTAGGACAAGCCAAGGGTTCTCAGGGAGACAGGGGAAGATAACCTGGAATTCGCTCAACCAGGGGCAACGGAGCTCGCTCACGTCGCTAATCATGGATTCGCTCACACGATCAAGCCAAATACTTGATTTTAGAAGGAGAAATCACTCTCTTCGATTGCACTAAGGAAATACTATTTTAATTCATTCAAGTCTGCCATTCAAAGCTTTCTAGTACAATATTTATAAGCGTTTACAAATTAATAGACCTCAAGTTTCCATGACACCCTTACAACTCCCAAAATAACTTAACAAATTCCTAAGTAATTAAAATACAAAACCTTTGTTATTCCAAAGCATATTAATGGTTTCAAATTGTTTTCTCCAAGTCTACCTCCCACATCATTCTCCTCTTCTCGAAGAAAATTCGTCCTCAAATTTCATTTGGTCTTCCTCAATCTTTCGGATGCCCAACCAATGTTTCCCATAGTAGAGCTTTTAGTAAGATAATCACAATTCGTACAACATTGCAAAGAGCACAAAATTCATAATATATTTTCTATTTCCATCGTGTATAGACTGATCCCCTTTTTCTTCCAAAAGAATTGTGATGCATATAGGCTTCCAAACTTATTGCTTCTGGGAGATTGTAAATACTCATGAATGAGAAAAGAAAACTCCAATAATGAGCAAAAGGTAGTTCCGTATCCAAGTATTTTCTCTTAACCAAAGCACGATCAATGAATTCATCCCAAATATAAGCATGAAAACAGAATGCAAAAGGCTTCACATTCTTTATAAGTTGTCCACATCGTTGAACTCTTACCTGCGTCTACATGGTAGTAAAAAAAAATTGGGACATAGTCCCAATATGGAGAACAAGTGACCTCAAGCTGCCTACAACACTCTTGATTAGCCACTAAAATCAAATACTTGTAATAATCAATTTTCTCGTCAAAGATTGGTGTAGAACTTCAATCAACAAACTTCTCATTGACTTCTTCGTCGTCATCAACATACTTGTCATAAATTGGCGGCGAATTCCAATCGATCAAGCTAGTCTTTTCAACCAATTGATTTTCAAATGGATGGAAAATCTCAGCCATGATCTTCATACGCAACGGAAAACCTACTCTGATGCCACTTGATGCAGGACAAGCCAAAGGTTCTCGGGAAGATGGGGGAAGATAACCTGGGATTCGCTCAACCAGGGGCAACGGAGCTCGCTCACGTCGCTAATCGTGGATTCGCTCACATAACCAAGCCAAATGCTTGATTAATATTAATGGTTCCAAAGCATATTAATGGTTTCAAATTGTTTATTTTGTGTATATACAAAGCAAGGTATTGATAGGAACATATTTATGCGACTTAGTTAGCTTGTTCTTGTGCATTTGTGTTGTTATTTCTTAGTTAATTATGTATTTTAAGCTATTTTCGTGTGTTTGTAGGTCATAATAACAAAGTTGGCAAGAAAGTGCATTTTGGAGCATTTTTTAGCATTTTTGAGCCAAGATTGGATAGTGCAAGCATGGAGACATGAGGATGGACGTTTTTGAAGATTTGAAGCCTAGAAATCAACATGTGTGTGTGCAAGTGTGTTGACCTACAACTCCAAACATCCATCCACTACACCCATTACATCCACTCATTACCAAACATCCACCCACTACACCCATTACATCCACTCATTACAACTCCATACACTCATATCCCTAGCCTATAAATACATCCACCATTCACCATAATTTGGGGGCCATCATCCAAAGACACCACATCATCTACACAACTCTCCACCCTTCACCATAACTCACCTATATCCATCCACCACCACAAGAGACCATCCATTCACCACTCACACCTTGGTGCCGCATATTTGCAAGGAATGAGGATTGCTTGGAGTTATGCTAGTCATTCAATTTGGATTGCTAGAGCATTCTAGGTGTATTCTACTTTGGTTTTCAATGTTTAATTTCAATTGTTTCTGTTTAATTGCAAGTATGAGGAACTAAACCTCTTTTGGCTAGAGGAGAATTCGAAACCATGAATATATTTGCAATATGAATTGATTTCTTCCAATTGTGATTTGATAAGTTGTGATTGCAATTCAATTATCTATTTTATTCATAACGAATTTGTGTATGTTTATTAAGGATGCATACTTAGTTTTCATGCATGAATTTGATGCTAGGATATAAATAAGTTTCACCTAATCGTTACAAGTTTATATTCATGAGTAGTGAAGGTTGCTTGTCACAATCGCGTTAATTGAATTCTTGGCAAACGTATCATGCATTCATAGTTACAATTGCCTCGTCAACGCTTATGATTTTCATGGAACTTAATGATCTTTAATTGTATCTCTATTATGCATTCATATAGGGGACTTTTAGAGAATGATTTGGGTTGTCGCATGCATTCATCCAATTCAATGAGTAAAGGAAAATATGAGGGTTAATTTGTGCATCACGGTTAATCTGGGGTGTTGAGCATCATAGTTTATTGAAAAGCAATTGGAGATTGATTTGTATGCAAGTGTGTCATGTGTGGAGAAAGACCTTCTAGCTAGCCCATCATCCATCCAAAACAACCAATTTCGTGCAAATCTGTTTAGTTCTAGTTTCTGTTTTGTTTTACTTTATTTTCGTCCAAAACCCAATCCCCCTTTACTTTAGTGTGTCTAATTAGTTAGAATCTGTTTTAGTTTGTGTTTTAAGTGTTTTAAGTCTATAGAGTCTAGTTAAGTGTTTTTAAGTTTCTTTTTGTAAGTCAGTTTAGTTTAGATTAGCAATCTCTCCTAATCCCCGGTCCAGAACGATCCCTACTTATACATATACTACAATTGTCAAAAGAGGGTTTAATTTGAGTGCTTAACTTTCATTGCATCAGGTATAAGTGGAGATGGTCGTATAACAGAGCCTTCCAATTACTTTTTCTTTTTTCCTAATGGGCTGCTGGCTAATAGAAATCTTGGTAGAACTTGCTTCTAGTACAATTCTATCAAACATCGTCTTCACATTTCTATAAAACAAAGTTTTAATAGAGAAATTTAATTTGCAACCCACGCCATATACTGTCTTTCTATACTCTTCCTTACATTTCTATCAATATCTTCCTTAGAGTGGTTATGTAGTTGCTTTGTTTCTAAGCTATGTAGCAAGTATATAAGACTAGATTCATCCAGCTTATAGTTTACGCATCATTTTGTAAACCGATACAATATTACAGAAAAACAGATCCAAGCTTTTCTTCAATATTTCTTCTTCTCCAAGCTTCTTATCTAATCTTCCTCTATGGTTATGATGGTATTAGAGTAGGTTGTCTGTTGGACTTATCGATCACGTGCTTCCACGTCACTTGATTTGTGTTATATACGTGTTTGCCTTGAAAATTCGTCACAGGTGACATGTTGAGAGTATGAAGAAAGGATTTTGAGTAGTTGGACTTAGACAACTCCTCATCTTGCTAATTGATTTTATGGTGGAATCTCAATTTTGTATGATATCAGAGTCAGATTGGCTCACATGTGAAGCCAAACGACCATTATAGAAAATAGTATAAATATTAAGGTGCGCATAGTTGGAAGGGATTCAATTTTAATTCTTAAACTACTCTCTCTCTTACTATAATAGTATTTTTATATTTTAATTTTGTTGTGGCCTATATTTACTGAGGGGTGCAGTATAGAGAGAAAGAGAGAGTGGAGAATAGGCTTGAGGAATTGTGTATTAATTCTCCTGTCCTTGTGCCTTTATTTATAACAATAAAGTGGAGAGAACCTATTCTCCAAGTAATACAAAGTATATTAGGAAACATCTTCTAGATCCTAAAGGATTCCTATTTTATCTCTATTTAGGATTTACACAATCACATATTGATAAGAACATATGTCACAACACTCCCCTTTGAGTGTGCAAATACTCAAGTAGATGGTGCATCAAATCTTCAGGCAAATGTAGAAGTAGCTGATGAAGTCCTCTCGTCTAGTCGGCACAAGTAGCGAATGTGAGTCTCAAAACAAACGAAAGAATGCATGGGTAGTAAAACTCACAAAACCTCACTATGATAAAACCCAAGGTGGGACAAAAGCTCATAGGCTAAGGAGAAGAGTGAGAAGTTGCATTAAATCAAAATTATACGCCTTCTGGACGCAAGTAGAAGAGCTCACAAGGGTATGACTAACCCAGGATGGGTGCCTCGTCAAAACCTAGTTAGGTAGCAAAAACCGAGTGGGAAAAATGCTCCTAATCTTAGGAAAAAGAGTACATTAAAGTCAAGTGAGTATACTTCTGGATACTCCCCCAGAGTTTAACAAAACTTCCAAATGAAACTACAAGCATCGCAAATGAGAAAGTTATGCATACAAATTCCTTGGACAAGCTTCTGGAAGGTAGACTTCGGCAATGACGTCGTGTAGAGGTCGGCAAGGTTGTTTGGGATTGGACTGCTTGACTTCAATCTTCTAATGCTCATACTGATGTAGACACAATATGCTTGGTGTTAACTTGTTGGATGTATCATGATATGGTCAATACATACGGTGTTGTCTTCATAAATCGTTGTTGGGACTCAACGATGGATGAAAAATGTAGGGATTTTGAATATGCTTAACAAGAGTTCTCAACTATATCTCTCACGTGATGAGATACAGTAAGTCTTGTAACGATTCAAAGGTTTCGCAACAAAATGTCTGTCTGGTTGACCTCCAAGATATTGCGGTATTCCTTAATGGTAAAGACATAACCATGTTGGAACATACCTTATGCGGTCAAATAGATGGTCTAATTTAGCAAATTCCACAAGGTAGGCATCATTCCAAAGATCAAGGGAATGTGATCTATTCTGAGATGCATAGGGATAGATAAGCCCAAATTCATAGTAACGAAAAAACGTCTTTAACACCAAATTGGGTGGTGGCGTGTTAGACGCAGTGCTGCTTTATGCCAAAATATTATCAGCACATAAGATGTCTGATCTAGTACATTTGAGCTAAGTATAACAAAAGCCCATGGTACTTAGATATAGCTGCCTCATGTTCTAATATGGAACCTTATGCTTCATACCCTCTGTAAAGGTCTCATTTGCATCTAGCATACAGACGATCAGGGTATACTTAGACGTAACACCTTCTAGGTCTAGTTCGAGTGGTGGACCAGAATACCATCAAAACTAGCTTGAAACTTCAGGTCGAGGTAATGTCGAGTTTTCCCAAGATCATTCATCTTAAAGTCTGACTTTAGGTGCGAGTTAGTATTCTCAACTCTAGCAATTTCGGATTTTGTACACGTAAGGGCATATATCCCCAATTGATCAAATATTCACTTAGACGGGTATACCATATCCACCCGGATAGTTCTGCATCAGTAAAGTAAAGGTCTTCTCAGAACTGAGAAGGTGTTCTTATGGTCTATAACTATGTGAATCAGTAAATGCAAGTCTTTTGGAAACTCCATGTAGGGTTCGTATCAGGATCCTAGAGATACTACAACCACGTTTACAATGATGCAATCAATCACATGGCGTATGGGAGAAACCTTGCGCCATAAGGCGTCATATCGCACTATTTCATTCATCTCATTTGTCATAGATTGATTCTTTTAATTGAACAATCAGTTCTACGTTGACACTAATCAATGGAATGTGGTTCGTTGTCGTCGCTTTTCATTTATGTCAGTAGTTACCATATAAATGAAACATCATCTATGATAATCTCATTCCAATTCCATATCTCATACAAACTAGTATATAGGACTAAGAACTTCATGTCTCGGGAGTAATCTGGATTTAATCTTATGAGATGAAAAGGATTAAAACAGCGATCGAGGGGCGGATTCGTTCATGCCACATTCCTCCACTTTTGGGGAAATGAATCCTCGAACCAAGTGATCTACCATGCTTCTGGCATAGGATAGATTGATTAAATAGCCGCCAATGTATGAGGGTCGACCACAGTAGTGGCATTCCTACTTTCGGGATGAAGGTCCGTCGTACATTTGGTACACATCTTTGCATTCACATTTCCAGCTAGTATATATGATCTCGTCACTTTGCTAGATCAGAGAAAGTGTCTGGTTATACTTTGACGACCTAGATTGGGATCGAGATGAGACATAGTGGGACATCTAGAAACGTTGACGTTCTTATCTCCCTCTAATGACCGAAAGATTGTCTCATAAAAGTAACAATCCGTAAAATGAGCGGTAAAGAGATCACCTGGCAAAGGTTCTTAGTAAAGAATATTAGAAGGAGAATCTAACTGACATATATTTCCATCCTTCCCTGAGAACCCCTTTTGTTTTTTTGTACGTAAGGGCTGCGCAAAATGGCACATAGACCGTACAACCAAAGACGCACAAATGCAATATGTTGGGTTCTTATATGGTAACCAACTGACACGCGCTTTATAAGGTTAGGTCGTGACGAGCCTCAAGCGAACCAATCATGGTTGCTTGAAATATTGCATGGCCCCAAGCAGAGATCGAGAACTTTGGTACGTATGACTAATCGATCGTGCAATCATTTGAAGGTGTTTAAATGAATGCTTCTACTAGGTCATTCTGGGTATGAGCATAGGGTACTTGATGTTCAACTTCAAAACCCAACCTACATGCAAATATCCATAAAAAAATTTCGATGTAAATTCTCCAACTTATCTAATCAAATAGAGTTGATCAGATAATCAACGTGGTGAGCCCTGAGCTTGTTAATTTGAGCCATCAATTTGGAGAATGCAACTTGTGGACAACAGCCACACGTGTGACAAACGTGTAGAAGCATCAACCAATAGTATAAAGTATCTAAATAGTCCACAGAGTGGTTGAATTAGTCCATAAATATCCCCATTGAATCCGTTGTAGAAAAGATTAAGGGTGCTAAGGTATAGTACGCGTCTAGGTATGATGACTTTACTTCTAGCAAAAAGATGCCCAAAACGGCGCGTCACGGATCATCCTAGATATCCCAAACGTTCATCCATAGCGAAAATTCCTTTGGAATTGCGAGCTTCTAGCCAGCCACATAATGGGCCTGAATGGGTGTAATCCACTCGTTAAGCGTTCCATCTTCTCTAGAATATGCATTTGGTTATATTTGTAGGAAGTGCAATATGGTAATATGCCAAGGAATTTTACTTCATTTTTCTACATTGGTTTCAATATGGTAATAATACTCTCGAATATCCTTAAAGCTCAAAAAGGGCTTTCTTCCGGAATGAATGAGTATAAAGCTTCCCTTTATGGTAAAATTAGTACCATTTGACAATATAGGACAGTGTCATGCCCTACAATCAGATTGGATAAGCCTAAAAGGTTGTCAGGGGATGATTAGGAATGAAGTTAGCATGGAACCAGACTTCTAACTTCCCCACAAAACATACTTAAGCATGAGTTAATTGTAGTCACATATGGTAATTTTCGTTAATTAACTCTTATTCGAGAATAATAGTGACATCCAAACACCAATCTTAAATCTGAGAACAAAATAAATTATTCACAAAGTAAACCAAATAAACAAGGGGGTTCGGCCAATACGGCCTTCCATGTTAAATTTTGATTTTCCAAATGTTTTAGGTGGAACAAAATTAGTCTCACAAATTGACTACAGGAATGGTACTCCTCAACAACATGGGTAAAAGCATGAAAAAATGCATAACCAATGATCTATTCCATCAAAACGGAGTTAGATTCTGTAGGGTTGACGTTCGGGAATATTATCCCTTATTCTTGAAGTTTTAAGGTGCCAAGGATCATGCTTCAGGCATGATACCACATCTTAGTAGTCCTAATTCTACCATATATTGTAAAACAAACTGGAAATTAGATTATATAAGAGAGAGAGAGAGAGAGAGAGAAAGAAAGAAAGACATACCCAGACTTGGGTTCGGTAAGCTCCAGCCGAAACTGGAGAGGTCTATTCGATAGCGTCTGCCGAAGCAGAGCAATACCATTCAGTAAATCTCTGCCGAAGCAGAGCATGCCCTTCAGTGCACCTCTGTCGAAGCAAAACATGCATTTCGGTGTATCCATGTTGAAGCAGGGCACTATCATTCGGTAGACTCCAGCCAAAACTAGGTCTATACCATTCGGTAACTCCTAGCTGAATTGTTGGGGTACCACACAAGTGTGGTAGTAATCAGATCCGAGAATTTAGTAAACTTCTGCTCTCTATACTGCTACTTCATGAGCAATTTAGATATAAAAAGACGAGAAAGATTTTCTTCCAGTCAAAATTCGATCGGATATAAACTTCAGAATTGTACCTATTCATGGACGTAAAGGTTTCAATCATGTTTTGTTTCGGGCAAGAATTCATCTTTGCATGATTTGAAACGGTCCAAAGTGAGTCAAAGAGCCATAGAGTCCTTAGCAGTGAGGTACTTCCATTTGATATGCTTCAGGCATAAATCTTCGAATGATTTATTTAGCTCATCCACACCATACTTAGCTACAATGATTTCGCAACTAGTCGTAGTTAAGCGGGGTGTCACGTCTTGTATCCACATACAGTAGTTTCTTATTCGAAACTTCCAAATCAGTGAAATTGAACTTGTTATGGTTCAAAAATATGCTGAATTACGAAAACAAAAGTGTGTTTGGTGTTTTAGGAAATTAAATTTCCATAAACATCAAAGTTAGAACATTCAGGTTCTAAGACATAGTTTGGTTTAAATAGATTTAAGCATGGAGAACTTCGGATCTCAACATGAGTGTTGTGCGTTAAGAAACTTCAGGTTTCTATATCACTTTTCTGAAACTTCGAGTTCGGAAGTATGAACTTCAGGTTCATAGTACTTGCAAACAAACGCAATATATACAAAAATATGCAAATATATGTATAGAATTTATAATTTAATTATTTGGACTTCAGGCCAAAATTAAAAGTTGGGCGAAAAAATTTAAAACCCATAAAGCCTAAAAAAAATAGGCAATATAATTGGTAGCCCAAGGCATTGGACCAAAACTCTAATAGGCTATTAAAATTGGTAGCCCAAAATGAACCAAAGCCCACGAGGGTTTTTTGAAAAAATGGAACCTGGGAGCCTAAACCCAACAAAATTAGGCTAGACAAGAGGTGGATCGAGCTATAGGGAAAACAGTAGGCTTTCATGCATTGTTGGGCTATTGCAGGCAGGCCCAAAGTGCGGGTGGGACAAAAGCCCGGGGGTGCAGATCCACTGTGGCGCGTCACATGGGAGCACCACAGCCATGCGGGGCAAGCAAAACAGCTGCATTAGGCCGCTGCAAGCGAGTCCAGGAGGAAAAAACTGGTTTTTTTTTTCTTCAGTTGTTGCGGGCCGAGTTACCAGGGCCTAAATAAGGCTCAGTGGACCAAGAAAGTATCCCAGCCCCTGCTGGGTGTGCTCGTCAGAGGAGAAGGCCGATGTCGTCGCTTCTGGGGACGGTATCTTGGTCGGGAAACCTTGAGAGTGAGTTCCGATGCATGATGGTTCATCGAGGAACCAGTCTCAATGACGGAAGAGGATCCTCGACGTCGGAGAAGGGTAGAATCAAGAGGACCCGATTCGGGAATCTTCGATTTCAATGAATTTCAACGGAAATTCAAAAAACGTCATTGCAGACGACGATGAAAACCCAAACTAATTACGACTGCAAGTCGTGATGTCCAGAAAAAAAATGGCAATGCCATGGTCTCGGCTTCCGGCGAGGGTATGTTTTCTGGGTTGGGGATGACACAAAGGGTGTCGTTTCTTGGGTTCTTAGCAAAACAGATTTGTGCTCCAGTGCATTGCAGCTCCATGTCTTGCAAAGGGGCGCGGTGTGGCTCAAAGCCTACAGCTTGCTGGTTAAGGTCTCAAAACCCTAATTTTTTTCAATTCAATTATTTGCATATATAGTTTAATTTCATGCAATATCAATTCACATAATTCTATAATTATGAATATAATGCATACACAATTTATGTAGAATCTAAAATTTGAAAAATGTAAAGTTGGGTCATGCATTATGGTGAATGTTCATGCTATCAGGATTGTAAAAATATCGAGATAAAAATCGTTGTTTTGGAAGAACTTAGAACCTGATTGCGTGATGATATTGATGAACTGGTTTGATGCAGAAAATTATCTCTTCAATTTCCGCTTTCCATCTCCAAAGCTTGTATCACGTTTAAGAAAAAAAATTAAATTGAATCAATAAAAGTATATGAATTCAATAAAATTAAAATTTAATCAATTAAAAATAATTGAAACGTAAGACTCCCCTGATTGAAGACGAATAAATTCTCTTTAGCACAACGTGAAGAGCGTGCTAATAACGAGTTGTGGCCTATATTTACTGAGGGGTGTGGCATAAAGAGAAAGAGAGAGTGGAGAATAGGCTTGAGGAATTGTGTATTAATTCCCCAGTCCTTGTGCCTTTATTTATAGTGCTAAATAAAGTATATTACTAATTGAAGACGAATGAATTCTCTTTAGCACAACTTGAAAAGCATGCTGATAACGTGTTGTAGTCTATATTTACGAAGGGGTGCGGCATAGAGAGAATGAGAGAGTGAGGAATAGGCTTGAGGAATTGTGTATTAATTCCCCAGTCCTTGTGCCTTTATTTATAGTAATAAGGTGAAGAGAAACTTGCTTTCCAAGTAATACAAAGTATATTAGGAAAGATGTTCTAGATCCCAAAGGATTCCTACTTTATCTCTACTTAAGATTTACACCATTACATATTGATAAGAACATATGTCACAACAAATTTGAATTTGTTAACTATTATTTTTTTTCAATAACCATGATTAAACTATATAACACGTGGCAATCTGTTAAGATGGTGGTAATGCTCACTACCTTGTAAGGATGGTGAGCAAATTCGGACTTGTTAACCAAAATGCCACTCTTCAAGTGGCAAGCCTCCTTCCTATAAATCCTTAATTCACGCCACTATTTTTTAGAACTGATTATGTACTTCTAATGGAAGTCAGGTGCTTGGATCTACTAGATTGTAGTTTCTGAATAATAGTAAACCTGTCCACCAGGTTTAATTCACCTCAGATATAGGTTGTTTAATTTGGGTTATGAACCTTTAACAGAGGTTTCAATTTAGGGTTTTTGACTATCTCCATTTGAGGTTTGATATTTTGGATCTCCAAAGTAACTCGTTAATCGGTTCTAGCCTCTGAATATGAAGAGTAATAAGCTTGTTCGATATGTTAATTTGCGATTTTGGTTGGTTTATACAACGTAGCAAACCTGTTTTGATTTGGAGGGTTGGATTTAGTACACTAATGCGCGTCTCCCGCTTTCTGTCGCATCAACACCTTGAGAACATTGTAAAATTCAGCACAATCGATCATTCTTTGCGGGCTTATTAATCAAAAAGTGTTTAAAGAGGAACTACTTATTTCAACATATAATGACCATTCCTAACAAAGGAATAAGTTACAAAGCCATGTAAGAAGAAAATGCATGTAAAACAAACTGGCTCTAGCTTGGCACAAATTTACAGATGACTGCACAAAGTTAATAGAGTTCTTCAAGTGTGGCTTGCAGAGCTGAATACACAGCGCGCCAACCCTGTTGGGTAGGGTGAGCAGTGTCCCAAAAGAATGCAGATTCAGGATTTTTACAAATGGTGTACTTCTTTGAACCACTTTCATCCATACTCCCACAAGAATATTCACTGCTTATACCAATGCAGCATGGCCTTAATGGGTTCTCAAACTTTATACTTCCTGCTCAAGGACAAGATGATTTCACGTATTAGCATTTCATTCGATCTTTGTGTGCTTTAGTGCTTTAATATGATTTGTTAAAGGTCAGATAAATCCAGTGTTAAACAATATATACTACTTAAGATTTTTTTTTTTTTTTTTTTTTTTTTGCGGTCTTCACCGACTATGCCTCAATGACTCGATGATCTAACAACAGAACTTAGCAAATTTTAATGGGAAAAAGAAAATTTGTTAGTATAAGCTAAAGAGTAAGAGTTATATCGTACTCACCTAGATCTCCTTTGTTCTTGAACACCGACGTGAACGAGGCATAAAGATCAAGAATGATAAAAGAATTCTTGGTTTCGTTGTTCAACTTGGCCACAGCTTGCTGCAACAAAAGGTTGTGGAAACTGACTAGCGCGTTCTCAGTTCCATTGCATTGTTGGAATGAAAATGCTGCCGTGCTCGAGGGGAGACATCCCAAAGGTTGAAGAGCTGTCACAACTATTTTGCTCACTCCCAAGGCATAAATACGTTTCAAGTTCACAGTAACTTGATTCACGACTGATGTGATGAAGGGTTGCCAACCCTATAATGCACATATAATTGAAGAGAAAGAGGAGTTCAACACAAATAAATTGCATGTTGAGTGCATGCACGAAAAAATATTTGTAAATAACGTTTAATTGGCCAAAAAAAAAAATTCATTGTTGAAGTTAGTTAGAATTATAGCACATGTGTGATTGTGATTGTGTAAATCATGAGGAGAGATTATACAGGAATCCTATGAGATGTAGAAGATATGTTCTATTATTGTTTGTATTACTTGGAGAATAATAATTCGTGTAATTTTGTTATAGTGCTGTCACTCTATTGGACAAATACCCTACTATTTTTGGAAACGTAATACGGATACTCTTGATCTTTTTTTCTTTTTTTTTTTTTAATTTTTATTTTTATGAAAAATGTTATGTATGCTAACCTGAACAGAGCCATTTGTGGCGACATAAGTCCCGTAATCGTTACCCGCAACGGTGACGAGGGCGACTGAAGAGTGAAGATCTTTGGGAGTGAAGACATAGTCGTTTTTTATGAGCTTCTGGAAGAAGTCAATCTGGGTTGTCATGTTGGGATCCAAAACCAAGGTATTAAAAACACCTGTGCCTCCATATGCGAAATTCACTCCATACTTCAAATGTTTGGCCCCGACTTTTCTAAATCTGTATGGTATTGGAGACTTCACTCCTATAAACCTAGCTGCAATATCATGTGTGTTAGAATATGTTAGGGAGAAATTAGAATCATATATATGTAGGTCAGACTAATATGCCCTAATTGAATTCGAGAACTTATATATTTTGTGGATACTGCAAATGGTATAATGAATCTACACATGTTATAACATGTAGATTGGATTTTACCGTACTAACATTATAACTTGAAATATAAACTTGTCAGTTAACTCACGTGAATTGTTATATCACGTATATGTGCTCCAATACTATACAATATTTGTTTCAATCCAAAGGCTTTCCTTAAATTATAGCTTTTAATATATTCAGTAATTGATTTTGACTCAAGGGTTACCACATGCACTTGGGTAATTAGGTGGAGAAGAGCTTATAAGAAAGAAGAAAAACTTGTATGAAGTTCATGTGGCAAGGTCGAGTACATGACAAACTATTTCAGTTAAAAGATTGCAAAGCATCAACTTTAGAATTTTTTTAATTATTGAAACGCGCAATATTTTAATTGAGTTGTTCTAGCACTCAACATCTCGATACTAAAGGACAGAAATATTGTTTTACAACAGATAAATCGAGTACAAATCAGATTGATCAATTACTGAGAAAAAGAACAAAATTATAACTGTTGGAGGGAAAATAAAGTAAGTATGAATTGGTGTAGTAAAGGACAATGGGGACAGAGTGGGACAAAGAATGTTCAAGCAAAAAAGTAGAGAATTAGCACAGAAAATCCTGATTAAGAGTCGATAATGTAGATGAAGAGAAATATCAAGACTCGAAAAGGTTGAGCCAGCTCATGTGATAAAGTAAGAAATTACATGATGGTGGCCTGACATGACATAACAAATTACATGACGTGGCCTGACACGACATGTGGATTAAAAGCAAAAATAAAAATAAAAAGCATGCCCAATAATGCAACAACTTTACAGGTAAAAAGAAAACCACCCAATGAGGCCATTATATTAAGAGGAACCCACCAACACCACTCATTTTACAGCAATAATATATTACTAAGATAGCACTAAAGCGTAGGTAAACAAAGTAAACTGAGCTCTGGAAAAAAAAAAAACAAAGTAAACTGAGCAAAGAAAAAGAAAAGCTTGGTACTTTCACACCTTGGAACAAAAAGCAGAGAATTGCACATGAGTAGAGAGAGAATCAGAGAGAAGGGTAGGTACCAAGGAAATCGGTGAGGACCCGGCCATCGGAGAAACGGCCACTGGGTTTTCCCGGGAATGTGATTCCATAGGGTTGTTTCCAAGAACTGGCCACTGATTTCCCGTTGTTTCCTGTGTCAGAATATGAGTCTCCAAAAACAAATAGTTTCGTCGGCCGCCAATCAAATAGGTGGCGCTGTGTGTGGTGGTGGTGGTGAGCTGCTGAAACCAGCACCCCTTTTTGTCCTATAACAAAACGAAACCAAATCAAAACAGAGACAGGTATTGGAAAATTATTATTTTACACCCGTTTTTGTTTCTGCGCAATCTTGTTTATTTCTAATCTTTCGATTGAATAAATCGATGGAGAATATATAGACAGAAATAAACAGAATTTCCAGAAGGACAAAAAAAGTGAGCGTAAACCATTTTGACATAGTATTAACGCATATGCATGCATACCTGAGAGGAGGTAGAAGAGAAAGAGAGTGAGGAGGAGGAAGAGTGTTTGAGGTGGTTTCATGGTAGGCTGTGAAAGAAAGAAGCTTTGATTTGCTTAAAGAGATGTAAGATGGAGTTGGAGATCATGCACTACTTAAATTTAATGAAGATAGAAGGAAAGGAAGAATAACTGAGATTCTCAATGCTTTATATAGTGAAATCAGTGGCTAGTTTTGATCGACTGTGGACCTGTGGTGTGTGGCTGATGATAAAATATGTGAATGTTTAAGGGTGACATTGCAATTTGCGTTCTTTTTTCTTTATTTTCAGTCCAAAAAGTAAAGCCAAACCTCAAAAAAAATAACATGAATAAGTTATATTGTAATTATACAAACAATAAGAAGAACAAGATGAGAACTCTGCCTACTAATATTCGTAGGCACATGAACATATTCTGTTTCTCCGAAGGCTTCTGTCAAACAAGACGGGGGCCGCCCTTGCTAAGGTCTTCTGGTGAATGGACCGCCTGGATTCCTCGTCAAGAAAAGAATGAATAAAATATATCCTTCTAATGTATATGTGAAGAACAATGTGAAGTTTTAAAAGGGTCTAAAGTTTGAACAATGGTATTAGGACTCGTCTGTTTTCTGTGCTCCTGTTCCACAACGTGGGAGTATTGTAAACTATGTCATATAACTTAAGGGGCACAATACTTGGCTCCATACATATAAATAAGGGTATTTCCATATGACGATGTGACATAATTTTGAAACTGCTTAGGCATTCATATGATATATGTTGACAAATTGACATTTATGGTAAGTTATTGCTCATATCAAACCATTAATTAAATAAATATACATCATAGTATACATTTCATAATGGATGTGCTAGTATCGAACGATATTGGAAGTGATGAATTGATGTATGCTTCAATCAGTGTGACTCATTGAATCTTGGTGATCCCTCCACCAAAACGGTCAAGGTAAGTACTCTCCAAGAAGTGTGTCTAGGCAAGTAGTTAAGCCAAGTTGTATTGACATGAGAGCTTAGGGAAGATAGTTCAAGACTACACCATGTCATGTAGTTCATTAACTCCACATAACATCTGTTTGATATTTGTCATCAAACGTAAGAAATGGATTCATAATATTTATGGAACATAACATTACTCATATTGCATAATGAGGGATAAAGAATTGAAGTTGAAGGGGATTCTAAAATTCTCATTGACACTACCAATCTTAAGTCTGCAGTAACTTGGCGAATCAACACTTTAATCAAGCAAAGGCAGCGTGTGGTTTGTTATGTGATCTTTATAACATATTATTCATGAAGTCAACTTTGTGACGAATGCTTTAATTTGCTTCATTGGGTCATAATTTGGATGTAGTCTAAGTTGGTTAAACACCCTACCCCTGATGCGGCGCGGGCTTGCACTTGAGACTCTCTTGCTGTTGGATGTCTTAGAGGTTTTTCATTGTAATTTTTTTCCTATGCTATAAAAAAAGGAGCAACCCAAAACGTACTCATTAATAAATAATTATACATTGGACATACATAGATAACTTGCATGCAGGTGACTGGGATACATGACGTCGTAGGGCTTTTTGCTTCCACTTGAATCCGCGTAGATTTGATTTTTCAGAAACTTAAATAAATCAAGTCAATATTATAAAGTAAAAAACAAGTATTTCTAGTGTAAACCAGCTGTAACAAACGTAAGAACGACTCTAGGATTTATAACCCCAAGAGGTCAATGTTTAATTGTGCCTATTAAGATTCAAAGTGCTACGATCCATGAGAGCCAATGGGAAAACAAGAAAATAAAGGGTTTCTCCTATTAATATTGTGTTGGAAAATAATAATATTTAAGTTTATTTTATTGGTGGGTTTAATTTGGGCCCTTTGAGATTTTGTTTTCTTGCTTATTATTACTTATAGTGAGTTTGTATAAATACGATGTTTTGTTATTCAATTTAAAAGTCAGTGTTTAATTGTGCCTATTAAGATTCAAAGTGCTACTATCCATGAGAGCCAATGGGAAAACAAGAAAATAAAGGGTTTCTCCTATTAATATTGTGTTGGAAAATAATACTATTTAAGTTTATTTTATTGGTGGGTTTAATTTGGGCCCATTGGGATTTTGTTTCCTAGCCTATTAGTACTTATAGTGAGTTTGTATAAATACGATGTTGTTTTATTCAATTTAAAAGTCAGCTGAGATGTAGTCCAGAGGATTATAATAATGACAATATTTTATTTTAGTTAATAAAATTATATTCAGTGTTTGTAGTCGGTTTCTGTAAATTCCGTTTGTTATTCTTCGTTTGTTCATCGCAAACTTTATTGAACTCTTAAATAGGCCTTGATCAAGTGAAAGTAAATATCATGAAATAATTTTTTTGAAAGGTATTATGAAATACGTTGGTAACACTGTTGGGGTATGAAACTAGATGAAACTGTTAACTACATTGTAGTGTTTTGAAATTGAAAAGAAAATCAAGAACAATGGATGAAGAGAAGGATGAATACAGAGATATTAGAGAGAGAGTTTAGAGAGAGAAATAGGATTTGTATTAACTAATCAAATGAAGATTACACATACTGTTTATATAGAAATCCTAACCACTTTAACCAAATACTAACTACCTAACTATATTATTAACTGTATTACATTTTTACCCTTAATACTCCCCCTCAATCTCAACTGGGTTAACCCAGTTTGAGATTGGAAGAACAAAACCAGTAAACAGAACACAGAGTTGAATCATCTGCAACCTTGCAATCCCACTTCATCCACCTCAGATTCATTTCAGGATGCATTCAACCCGTCTCCAATTTCATCAACTCATTCAACTTGAGACGAACAAATAAATCTTCATTGCTTTGTCACTTGCAATTTGGAGCCGTGTATGATAGTGTGAAGGTGTTGATCTTTCTTCATTCGTCAATCGTGACATCTTTCCTCTGCCTTCTAATAGGATCAGATTCATTGTTGTGGTTGAGCTCTATTCAGATTTATAGAATACATAAGCCATTCCCCTGTCCAAACCAATCATGCACATTTCAAGAGTGTACACAGGTTCAAAGTTCTACTGGCTTTTCATCTGCATTACCTACTTCTTCCGATTTAACCCAGGCTCTTATTTCAAACATGCAAAATATGTCTGGAACTTCACAGACCCTTGATATGATTTCTAATTCTCAAAGCCAAATGCAACAGATAGTTCCACAACAGCAGTGGCAGCAGCAAGGATATATCCCAAAACTTGTCCAATCTCCACTAAAATAGCAGCAACAGTAACCAACTCAGTCGCAGTCATCTCAAAAATCTATTAAGCACATATTAAATCTTAACAAACCTTCTATGGTGAAATCACATCCATCTAGTCTTCAACAGAATCAACAATTTCCCATTCATCAGTCAACACAATCTATGCTTCAGCAGCATCCACAGTCATCAAACAACAAGCTTTACAATCACAGAAATCAAGAAACACAACCCTCTTCGGCAATCGGCCTTTAATGAAGAAAGGGAACAAGAACGACAAACAAAAAACTATTCAAGAACGTTACTCCGGCTATCAGCCTTTAAGGAGTAACACACAATATCTGAAACAAAACTTTTCACTCCAGCTATCGGCCTTGTGGAGGAAACAAACAACTTACACACACTTCTGGCTATCGGCCTTTCTGAAGTGGGTCATAAAAGGGAAATGGCTATCGGCCTCTCTATCCCAACAAACACCTCATTTATCTACAATTTTCATGATTTCAACACTTATGGCTATCGGCCTCTAACAATTATGCAATTTGAAGCAAAGAACTTTGACTGCGACATTCCATCAAACACATAGAGTGCAAGATAAAGGAACCTGACATTCTGCAAACCTTGAATCTGTACCCCAACTAGAGAAGATATGAACGAAGATATGCACCTCTGTTTCGATCAGAAATCAAACATTTTATACTCCATATTCTCCATTTTATACTGCTAAGATTGGGTGAAACTATAGAGACATCACCATTAGTCGAATTGCTGATAGACTGACCAAGTAACAGGGGTTCAGAACCATTTGTTGGGTAATATATAGCCAGTACTTTCATCCTCTACACGGGCAACAATATCCTCCACTCACAAAAACCAGAAACAATGCTAACAAACCCATCTTCAAAACCCATCGTACCAAGCCACAAATCACTACAATTCACCTTATTGAATACCCAAAGAAGACTCAAACTGACCACGACAATCAATAGTCTTGAATCCAAATATCCCAAATATTACACTAATATCCTAGAAGAGATTCAAAGATGAACAAAATAGGGAACATTTTCTTACTGAAACATTTAATCATACAGATTATGTGCACTGTGAAAACCCAGAAATCAAGAACCTGATAAGAACTTCAATCTTGACCCAAGAATGCTGAGAGAGAACCGAAACCAGAGCGAGATTCCGGAGGAGGTCTGGCGAAGCATGCTGTCCGTATCGTCGAAGGAGAAGAAGGCGTGTACGGAGGACCAGGAGGAGGACAGCGCGGGATCGTCGGAAGAGATGGAGTCGCCAAGGATTCAGATTTCTCAAGGAGTGCCTTGCAGAGAATGAGAAACATGGAGTCTTCACTATCTAAAGCCAGCCATACATACCCAGATTGCTCTTCCATGTCCACAAAGCTCCGTGCTATGACTCAAAATGCTGAAGAGCAAGTTCAGTCGCAGAAGCACATAGACAAGGAGATCGCCACCAAGATAGATGCTACTGCGACGGCGGGAAGGCCGGGATAACTAACCGGACCAGCCAAGATAAGTTCCCACTTCTAATTTGGCCCAAAGGATCAAGATTCAAGCTTACAGATGAAAAATTTTCCACAATTCCAACAACCAAGATATCATATCACCGATGATCTCTGGTAACAACCCAGAACGAAAATTTACCCAGAAATTACAGAGCGAACTAAATGATTCCGGAAGCACTGAAGAAATTATCGGAATACCTAATGAAGATCGAAGAGAAACTAAACTAGAAAAAAAATGAAAAACTAATGAAAAGTGGAACCACCAGAATCCATGGCGTGAGTCTGGTGGCTCTGATACCATGTTAACTACATTGTAGTGTTTTGAAATTGAAAAGAAAATCAAGAACAATGGATGAAGAGAAGGATGAACACAGAGATATTAGAGAGAGTTTAGAGAGAGAAATAGGATTTGTATTAACTAATCAAATGAAGATTACACATACTGTTTATATAGAAATCCTAACCACTTTAACCAAATACTAACTACCTAACTATATTATTAACTGTATTACATTTTTACCCTTAATAGAAACAACGTTATATATAGGCCGAAGGGATCAATGATACCAACACTAGTTTCTAATAAAAAAGATACTAACACTCTCTCATATCGATATGTTCATATTTTCGTTATAAATTCTACATGTATTTTCAATTTCAAGCACCTAATGATAATGTGAAGCGCAGAGATGGCTTAAAAGCAAGGCGAAACATGTGTATTGGGCCTCACTTTAAATTTGCCTCATATTTTCTTCATACACTTACTATATCTCATAAAATTTTATGTTTCAATTCTTCACTATAAAGAAGGAAAAAAAACTCTTTTTTTTTATAAATCTAATTTGACGTACCTCAAACTCATATTGTTGTGAAAAAACGTATTAAGGTACTGAATTAAGAAGTTCTCATTTCACTTTCGTCTTAGGCCTCAAGTTTGCATTGAGACGGCTCCGGTGAAATGGATGATGTTTACCATGTTTTGTTTAAGGATATAGAAGGGGCAAGAGTCGAACTATTTTCGTAAACACAAAACAAAGTGCTCAACGCTGATTAAGCTTGGAGTATAAAATTGTGGATGCTTTATTTATAAAGCCTTTGTGTCAAACTATATATGGCTGAATGAAGTCTTTTTTTTTATGGTCAAACCATTAAGTGACACATGTGACTACATAATATGTTTGATTTAATGACAGCGGTATCATCTGATCATTGAGTTGTTAGAGTTGGTTAAGCAGTCTGTTACTAGTTAAGTAGTCTCTAAATCTGCATTATGCTATTATATAAATAGCTTATGTAATTTCTCTTGTACGGTATTCAATTCATTCATACAATTACAGAGCGACTATTATATCATTCTTTCTCTAAAATTCTCATTCTCTTTTCGTTTTCTCTACATTTCTTAAATATTTCAATGTAGTTATTGTGTTAACAGGGTCCAGTTACGTACATTCAATGTTGGATCAATTACCACTATTAAGCCGGATCTTGAGATCCAAGATTATGTTAATAAGGGCGCAATGAGCATGGCTCAGCCTTTGAGAGGCCTAAAACTTTCACAAATCAGACTATTTTTTCTTAACAAAAGGGCGGTTTGTGGGCTTTTGAAAATTTAACCTAACCTTCGAGATCAGATCAAGTATCAATTGCCCAATTAATTATAGAAGATACTAAATAGACAAATTGACAATTTAATGAATTTTTATTATAGATTCGAACATAAGACGTCTCATATATAGCTAAAGAGTATTACCACCATACCATAGTATTAAGTGGCAATTTACTATCTAATAGTTATGATGATAACACATTTGTAGATCCAAAATCAACGATACAATGATATATTTACTCTAATTAAGGAGTGGTGGATTTAAGTTAAGCCATCTATATAAGTCGAACTTAAAATCTTTCACTTACACATAAAAATAAATACCACTATACTGAACCGAAGTAATAAGCGGCAAGTTAACCCCATCAATAAACTAAGGCCATTAGCCCTCTCCGTCATGTTGAAAATCAAATATTACATGATTACAATCAAAAGAGGAGAGAAAAGAAACCTAGTAATATTCTACCTTTCTTCAATTGGTGGAGTAATCCTAATGAGCAAGCCAGGGAAAACATCATCAGGGTCATGGATATGTGGATTCTCTTCAACAATGTAGGGGTCTCCACATTTTTCAATAATTGTTTGCAGAGTTTCTCCTTCACGAACCACATAAATTTCATCGCACGGCTTGTTCAAAGCATCCATTTGGAGTTGGACCTTCCTCGCCGTGAATTCGCTTTCGCTCGATTCACAGCAGCTTAGAACCAGAACGAGTGCCAAGAGCAAGGCACAATAACAAGCAATCTTCTCTGCCAAGATTACAGTACTTGATGAACACATAACACACACCATGTTGTTTTTTCTTAGAATCAGTGATTGCGGTACGTGGACGTGTTGGTCTTATATATATTTAAGAGAGAAGTAGTTTTTTTCTTTGGTAGTTGAAGTGGGTGCAATTCTTGGCGGGTGTTCAAACTTCAAACGCTTTCTTTTAATGTGTGATAGGTACAAATGCATGTCAAAACATAATAAAATAAAATAAAAAGAGCAAAAGAGTTAGTTAAACTGCTTTATTAAATGAATTTGGTCCTGGGTTTTGAAACCAACACTTTGTTATGTTCTTTTTATTTTTAAATTTTCTAATTTGTTTTGGTTGTAACAAGAAGCTAGCGGTGGAGAGGGTTATGGTCAAAGATGTTACGGAACCCAATCCCATGTCCAAGAAATTTATGAAATTAAATACTTTTAACCAAAAGCCAAAGAAGTTAAGCTTAACGAAAACTTTAAATAAGTTTATATAGTAAACAATAAAATGAATATATCGAAGGAAATTGAGCAACTGCTTTTGGAAATGATTATTTAATCTTTAGTAGCAGAGTTGTTCAAGTGTATTTTGTAAAGTTGAATACCCAACGCCCAATCCTTAAAAGAGGAAAATTGTCAAGTTTTCGTATGAAGTGAGTTTCCTAAGTTGATAAAACGAAATAATGAGGAAATTTAAAAAAAAAAATTGTTACAAGTTATTTCTTCACTGGAGATTGGTGTAGCGATCGAGAGGAAATGAAATTTCCTTGTTAAACAATTTCTTTGTCCTCGCTAAAAAGAGAAGGAATACAATCGCCCTCCCACCAAATATAGAAAGAATCCAACTTTATCCCTGCAAAATAAATTTCTTACGTGGAAAACGTTTTCATTGCTTTACTTCTCCCGCAAATTTACTTCAATCCCACTCCCACCAACCAAGTTTTTCATGAATGTACGAAACACATTGATGGCACGTTTATTAATTCGTAATCAGATTGAGAGGAATTGAATTGAAAATGAATCAGAATCGTATTATTTTGAAAGTTGTTTACTAAATTGTAATCGAAATCAAACTCTTTATTTTCATTCTGATTATGAGTGCATAAACATGCCATAAGAATAAATATCGTGTTGTCCGATATCCAATTCAATCTGGAGCTATTGTCACAGCTCACTAGCCCACAAAATGTCAGCTTGCCGACATGTTTACTAAATCACCTAGTGAGCCATCCTTTCGTTTCTAAATCACATAGCCAGCCATCATTTCGTTTCTTATTTGGCAAGTTAGACGTTCTTGACATCCACAATTCAATATGAGGGAGAGTGTTAACGGGAAGAAAGGAAGATTTGCTTGATTGTAGTATCATAAAAATGCCCCTAGTTGATTAAACGAAATTTTACGAGGATGTATTTCATTCTCATATATTTTACCGTATTTCTTGACATATCTAGATAGAAGACGATTCCACGAGTGTGTAGGCGAAAATCGTTCGTGAAACGGGGTGATAACAAAGAAGTTATCAACGATTGAAGTAGAGAGCAAAATAGACATTTTTCCATTAATTTTGGAAGGCTCCAAAAAAATCTGGAGCAAGGGGGATGCCACGTGAAAGGCAGTGGAGAGGTGAAGAAGGGTGGAGAAAAAAGGTGTTGGGTGGGGGGAGGGGTGAAGGACTCGCTTCCCTTCCAGGGGAGGACTCCTTCTTCTCTTAATTTTTGGGGGTGGTTGGGGGGGGGGGAGGGATTCCCTGAAGGGGAGGACTCCCTCTTCTCTTGATTTTTTGGGGGTGGTTGGAGAGGACACCCATAGGGAACGATTCCTGCGAGTCTGATCACCAAAACACTACCAGGGAAAAGAGAAAGAACTGGGAGAGGATGTGCAGATGGTCCTGACGAGCAGTCTTACGAGCTTATTGGTTTCTCCCCATTAGTCGATCCAAAAATAATGAGAAGAAAGGACAAATGGAAGGAAAGGATTAGAACTTAATTAGGAGCAGAGAGAAGGGAGTTGAAGATATTCATATCCTTCTCGTTTGGGATGTCAACCTGCAGTATGGGTTCATATTCTCAACTCTCTTTATCCTTTCCGTTTAGCTAATTCTTATTAATATTTCTTTCGGTTAATCTGTCGTGGATTAGCTATTGTTTGCAAAACTAGTATTATACATATGCAAATGCCTGAACCCTAGAATGGTTATAAAAGCCGAAAGGGATGTTTTGTTTAATTGCCCTGTTTCTGAAGACTTGTATTATGCAGAAAGCTATATTGTTGTATTACTACCCTTGGCAAAGTATTTCGTCTAGTCCACTTCAGGAAGCTGGTTGTTTTCCGAATGATTGTATACTAAATACATAATTACATATAAAGAGAAAATATATGCAGGTGGTTTTATCTACATGTGTATCAAAGTACATGCATATCTTCCTCACTCAATTTTTACAATCCAATCGGATTGGTTTTGAAGGAAACAAGCTATTTTATTTGCTACAATTAGTCCAGCTAATTATTATCAAACCATAGTTAGATTATTGCTTTTATATGTATTATTGGCTCTATGTTTTGATATAGAATTTGAAAGGGGTAATGCATGTAGTAATTGATTGTGATTGTATTTAAATTATATTGGTTGGTAAGGTTAGGGCTGGTATAGATATCGATAGTTTGACAAATCTGATTTAGCGTGATTACTATTTTGATTAAGTGCTTCATGTTTATACATCACTTTCTTTGTTTGAATGTTAAAATGGGTGTCTTAATAAGTATACATATCTATATGCATTACTACACTGAAACCAAAACCAATGACGATTCACATTTTGAAGCTATGTGCTTATACGTCTCATAAGGGTTACTATGTTTACTTGTACGTGTAATGACTTGCAATGGTGATAGGAGTTTATTGAAATGGTGAACTACGAAATGCTTGATCCTGCTCAATGGTATGTAGGCAGTCTAACAGGGATTAGATGCAGCCTTAAATAATCGAGAATTATATTTGTTGGGAAGTTGATTTCAGAAAAGTAATTCGATGAACAAGATGAAATTAAGTCTTATGTTTTTGGTAAGTAAATTTTGGTTGTAGATTTTGTGAGTAAGTAGGAACTTAAATAAAGAATAGTGTTTAATGGTAGTAAAATAAACAAGAGTATTGAATTGAGCCTATCATAGAAATTATTTCCCGAATATAAATATTTTGGGGCAGGGCGTTACATCACGTGTTTAATTTAATTTGGTCACATGTATACAAGAAACATGATTCAATTAACTCATATTCGAGGACAAGATCGATAAGATTATCCATAACTAAAACAAACACCAAAAGTGAATCCAAGAACATAGAAAAATGTTCATAAAGTAAATGGTTTACTAAGGGGATTCGGCCAACAAGGTCATCCATGTCAAAATTCTGCTCTTCCAACGATGTTTTGTGCGGTGGAGCAAAATTAGTCTCACATATTGACTACGAGAATGGTACTCCTCAACGACATTGGTAGGGGCACGAACAGGTGCATAACCAATAATCTATTTCATCGAGACGGAAGCACATTCTGCAGGGTTGAGGTTTGGGAACAATATTCCTAATTCTTGAAGTTTTAGGTCTTAGGTGTCAAGCATCAGGCTTCGGGCATGATGCCACACCTTGGCAGGCCCTATATGTTGTAAAAACAAACTCGAAATTGGATTGTTAGAGAGACAGACCAGGACTTGGGTTAGGTAGGCTTCAGTCGAAGCTAGTGAGTCTGTTTGGTAGGCCTATGTCGAAGCAGAGCAATACCATTCGGTGCACCTCTGTCGAAGCATAACATGCCATTCGGTGTATCCCTGCCGATGCAGGGCATCACCATTCGGTAGGCTTTGATCTAACTGGGTTGAGCCATTCGATAGACTTCAGCCGAACTGGGTTTATACCGTTCAGTAAACTTCAACCGAAGCTGGGTCTATACCTTTCTCTCATGTTTGTGGTAGTAATCAAATCTAGGAATTTGGTAAACTTCCACTTTCTACACTGTTTCTTCATGAGCGAGCTAGAAACAAGAAAGAATGAGAAAAGTATTCTCTAGTCAAAATTCAACCAGATTTATAACTTCAAAGTCATACTCATTCATGGACGTAATAATGGTGTGCTTCAGGCAATGTCTTTCATGATTAAACGGTCCGTATAAGCGAGTTAAATAGCAATGGAATCCTCGATCGGGAGGTATTTCCATTTGTAATGCTTCGGGCATAAGTCTTTGAGTGAAGATCATGGCGAAGGCTTATTCAACTCTTCAATACCATTGTTGGCTTCAATGATTACTCAGCTTCTTAATAGTCAAGTGGATATTCACGTCTTTTACCCACATAAAGTGATTTCGATCAAGAAACGTCCAAATCAGTGAAATTGAACTTGTTAGGGTTCGACAATCCACTAAATGAATGGAACAAGATTGTGATTGGTGCTATAAAAAATAAAATATCCATAAACTTTAAAGTTAGAACATTCGGGTTCTAAGACATGGTTTACATGAAAAAATCCGTTTTTCATGGGTGTATTGTTTTATGAAAACTTCGGGTTTCAAATGCACTAAATTCGAAACTACAGGTTCGAGTTTAGTTATGAACTTCCAGTTCATAAAAAGAGGTACATGTAAGAACACATAATACAATATACAACTAAATGTAGTGGATTTGGGTTACTTCAGGAACTCAAGTGTGAGTGCTTCGGGACTACGAAAGGTAGTCAACAATTCAAAGAAAAGAAATAAAATATTGAATCGTTAATTGCCAAAAAGTGGACTTCATGCCAATAATTTTGGATTAATTGTCAGATTAATGGATTGTTGGTCACTTTAATTAATTCAATAGATTGAGACCATTCGAGATCGATCCTAGAAGAAAAATAATACAAAGTTTCAGGCTATATTTTGGGCTAGACGGCTACGAGCCATTCAAAAGAAAAGCCCAAAAAATTGGTTAAGGCTGTGAAATTGGGCACCAAAAATATGGGTGCGGACTGGAAAAAAAAGAAGCCAAATATGGCTTTGGATTAAGAAAAAAAGGCAACCCAGCATTAGATTGCTGGCTGTTGTCCAATCTGTATAGCCCAGCAACTGCAGGCTGCGGGTTGGGTCGTGTGAAGCTACTACACTACAGGCAGCCCACAAACCAGCAAAAGCAAGGTTGCAGGCTTGCTGCACTCACAGGCCGAGGGAAAAAAATTCACAAGCAGCAGGCTTGCTGCTGTAACATAGGCCAAGTTGGGGAAAAAAACAAAAGCCTAGCAGCATGGGTTGCTGGAGGTGGACCATTGCGTGGAGGAAACCAAGCAGCAGTCAAGTTTTTGGGCCAAAGAGCAAAAGCCCAGCAAGGCTGGCTTCTAATGAGGTGGCACGAATTGGGGTTATAGGCCCAATCATGAAGAACCCAAGCATGCAGGCATGGTGATACACACACAGCAAACCCAAAAGGTTGCTACGGTTTTGGTCCATGTTTGGCTCAACGCGGCTTTGAGCAGCGATTTTCCCATATTATTTTTTTTCAAAATCTAGGGTTTGGAAAAATCCTAAATTGCTTCTATTTTCTTTCGATTCTTTGACTCACAAATTCCACATAACATAAATTGCATAATGCATGAACAAATATACGAATCATATACAATATATATATATATATATATATATATCAAAAGGTAAATATAAATGTAGGGGGTTCATGCATCATGGGGAATGTTTTCATGCTTCATGGTTATTTCAAATATTTTCCTTTATTTTAAGCATAGCTGATTGGCAGAAAACAATAAAAGCCCTTGAATTTTGTAGGAGATCCTTCTCGAAAAGTTGGAATTGCATTTCCAATGCGTTGTATCACGTTCAACAAAAAAAAATTAAATTGAATCAATAGCATGTAAAGCAATTCAATAAAATAATAAATTAATCATAAAAAGAATGATTAAAGCATAATATTCCCCTGATTGAAGATCAAACTCTCTTTAGCGCAGCGTCAAGAGCGTGCTAATTACATATTGTAGGCCTAATTTACTTAATCATATAAAGGACAGAGAGATGGGGTGCAGCACATAGAGAGAGAAGAGAAAGATGTGTATTTGTGAGGTGTGTTCTATTACACCCTATTGTGCCTTTATTTATAGTAGTATGGAAGGTTAAATCCTTACCCCTGATAGGATTACAACTCTAATAGGATAATATCTAGTCTAAGAGATATGGTAGAATCCCATAAAGATATCCTAGATATGTTAGGATTTACATAATCACATTCCTAATCTATTAAGATTGCAACAATATTTACTATTATCATCGAGAAATCAAAGGGAAATTTTCTCACAATTTACATATTCTTAAGAAAAAAAATCTTGGATCATTACTAATTGGTCACATTTTTAGACCTAATTATCCCTAAAATTTAGGGCAAAAAAATTATAGCTCAAGTGACTAAAAGAATACTTTCTTGCACCCAAAGTTATGTATCCAATTATTCACCCCCTAAAAGAATACTTTCATGCACCATTTTTTGTTTCTTACATACGCCATCTTTATTTCTGACCATTGGTTGGTTTGAATAAATCAAACAGACTTAACGGCAAAAATTAAACAGGGATAAGTAAGAGAGCAAAACAAAATGTGTGTTTATCATTTCTCTTGTTTGTTGCATATTGTATCATGAAAAGTAAAGATAAAGTGTAAGAAACCCATCAATTAACGAGAGAGAGAGAGAGAGAGAGAGAGAGAGAGAGAGAGAGAGAGAGAGAGAGAGAGAGAGAGGTAAAGATAAAGTGTAAGAAACTCATCAATTAACTAGAGAGAGAGAGAGTTTAAGGGGTAAAGGTACCGATTAAATCAGTGAGGACGCGACCATCGGAGTAACAACCGGTGGGTTTGGCAGGAAAGGAGTTTCCATAAGGATACCAATTATTTATTTTTATTTAAAAAACAATTATGTAGCTTACCAATTATTTATGGCTTATTATATTAACACCTCACAAATTGTTGAATAAACCCCACACACTTAATACACCCCACATTTTCTTTTTCAATTAAAATTTCTCTAAATACACCTCACATACTTCCTCATAATACCCTCACACCCCACATTCTCAAACATACACCTTACATTTTTATATCTCATTTCGTTTTCTTTTTCGGAAAGAAATTTTGCAGAGTTGTTGCTTTCCATGGGGCAGAAAATGAGATTGAATCATATCTCCAAATTTGTGGGTATATTATAAGGTGTCTTGACCTGTAAATATCTTAAAGGCTCTATGTCCAGGAGGGAGGATTACCTTCTATAAAGTGCATCCATTTTCATTTGTCTAAGCTTGTGTGTTATTTTTCTATTAACAAAGATTTCATAATTCTGATTGGAAATCTTTCTTCTTGTACTTTTGTCATCTTTTTTGGGTGTGTTATTGTGTCATTGTGTTCCCAATTTAACTAGTATATATGGCTGGAAAAGACCAGATTCTTGGGTTCTATTTCAATATATAATATCCGTCAATACTTGTCATTTTTTCGGGATGCATCCTCTAAATGATTCTCGCACGCTTTTAGTTTACCTCATGTGAAGCTTCTAAAACATCGATTTCGTGTACCATTCATCAAAAAATAATTTTTCTCAAACAATGTGTTGTAGTTTCATTAGTTAGGATTTTATTCAATAATGGAAGGTGGAAATGAGTTTTGATAGTTGAAGAAGATAAATAATACATTAAGTGATTTGCGGTGTATTTAGAACCTAATTAAGGTCAAAATTGTCATTCCACAATAAGGAACACAAGTCATTTAATATTAAATTTTAATGTGAGGTGCTAATAAATAAATAAAACCTTATTTATTTTTATGGGTAAATTACATAGTAGCCCATCAGGTTTGAGGTTTATTACAACCCCATACAACGTCTTTAAAACATTTCACTTTCATACATCATGTACCATTTTATTTCAAAATAATACCTCTGTTAGATTTTCCGTTCATTGATCCGTTAAGTGCTAATGTGGCGGCCACATGTGTGCCACGTGGCAAAAAATAATAATTTTTTTAAATTTTTTTTTAATCTGAATCTTCTAAATTAAAAAAATAAATAAATAAAAACAGCCTGAAACCCATCCCTCCCCGTAGCCCCCCATCCCCATCCCAACCTACCCATGCCCACCTCCACCTCCCCTACAATCCCCCACCCCTCCCCTCACCTTCTCGAAACCCCCAATTAAAAAAAATAAACAGAAATCCCCAACCCATTTCTCCCTCTTCTTCACTGTCTTCACCTCCCCTTCCTTCTATCTTCCCAGATCAACGCCGCCCTTTCCCCATCACCACTGCAGAGCTCTCTCTCCAATCCATCTGCTCCTCATGGAGGTCTTTCGTCACCACCCGATCTCGTCATTGACCGGGGATTTCTCATCGTCGCCCTGCTGCTCCTGCTCGTTGTCGTATTCGACGACAAAGATGATGCGAAGAAGGATGACGTCCTTGCGGTTCGGGGGGGATATGGGTTTCGCGCCAGGGGGTGGTAATGGGATCTGGGTTGGGGGGTGGTCGTATGGGGTATAGGTTTCGCGGGGGGGGGGGGTATGGGATCTGGGTTGTTCTCTGGTTTTTTTTTTCTTCAAATGTGCAGGTATAGGGTGGGGATGGGGTGATAGGATCCACTGGCGGAGGCACATGAGGACTAGAATAGTCCTATGCCTACCCTGATTTGAAAAAACAAGATTAGTATTACACATATTTCTATTGCTTTGCAACTCTTTTCAACACTTATCTAATTATTTATCTATCTTTTCATCCAAATCCTATCATAGAATTAAGAATAATATTTCAAATGGTCATTTATTACAAATCAATAAAACTTTTAAATTAAAACTCATCATTCACTTTTAACTAATAAAATTGTCTTTCACTCGTGCACTGGCAGAGCTATTCCCCATATTCTTCTTGAATTTCATACATTTAGTCATTCCAAATCCCAAACTTATTGAATAAAGAACAAATAAGGTTTATAAAACTCCATTATTCTCTATAAAATATTTGTTTCTATTCTATCCTACCTTACTTGAGTTTTAGGGTTTGCAAAATTTTTAGTAATTCTCTCCATTGATTTTAATAATTCTTTCAGTAGTATAGATGACATCATGCAATGGTTTTAAAATATGAAATTCGTCGAGAATAATTATGATTACTATAAATAGATAAAATTATGTATTCATATGTTAATTTTGACTACTTAATTATTTGGATATTTTTATGATGTTTTTGCATTCGTAATTTTATAACCACTATTTTTTTTTTCTTTTTCTATACTTGTGTGAGGCCCCTCCTCACAAGAAATCTTGGCTCCGCCACTGATGGGATCTTGGATTTTGGATTTTCTAACTTTTTTTTTAATTTAGAAGATTAAGATTTTAAAAAAATTAATTATTTTTTGTGCCATGTGGCACACATTTAGCAGCCACGTGGCACAAATGTGGCAACCACGTCAGCACTTAACGGATCAATGGACGGAAAATCTAACGGATATATTATTTTAAAATAAAATGGTACATGATGTATGAAAGTGAAATGTTTTAAAGACGTTGTATAGGGTTGTAAGAGTTACTATATAATTTACCCTATTTTTATTTAAAAAACAATTATGTAGCTAACATATGTAAATTTATTAATACATTAATATCATGGGCTTCCATCAAAATTTAAAGACCAAAAAGGGCCAACAAACATAAGTAGCTAGGGCCAGAATTCTACTTTTTCCTATATTTTTCTATTGACCTAAACTAAACTAAAAACATGAACAGTCAAGCATCCAATGAACAGTCCCTTAGATTTCTCAGAGAGAAAAAAAATTCCTTTACAGTATGTGAAAAAAAAATAGACAAGATTGCGATTTTATTCTCTTTTGTAACGTAACCAACCATATAAACTTCCGTTACCTTTTGATTTGGTGGTATTTTTCTTTTCAACGTTAAGGGTATCTCAAACTTAAATGTGTCATCCCTTATTAAATAAATAAATAAATAATCATATAGATGAAACAAAAATGTATCCCAAAGATTTTTTGGTTAAAGTGGGATCCAAAAAGATTGCCAACAAGGAACTTTTATTAAAACAAACACACATGTACAAAACAAATAAAGGCCCACTTTATTCCTAGACAAACAAAGAACGAGCCTAAAAACAAAGAAAACATAGAAAAGAAGCCCAAACACAACAGAACATCCGAGAACCATCCATTGTGCTCTCCACTGCCGATCCAAGAATCAGCCAGCCATCCGATTCTCCATCCACCGCCGATCATCACCTCCATAGACGCCACTTGCGCACAACCATCAACAAAAGATAGTCGGCGAGAGAGAAGCCAACCATCAGAAAGAAGCTCCGGGAAATTCCCGAGCAACACCGTTGAAAACGGTAGACAACAAGAAGAACGTGGTGGTGTAGGAAACACCCGAGCCAGATAAAACACCAGAACTCTTCACACAAACTCAACAGAAAACATGGTTGAAAAGCGAAGCAATGAAGGGCCGTGAAAAGGGATACCCACGGGGGTTGAGGAATTGGTAAGGCCAGAGAGGAAGATTGGAAGACCCATCAGCAGATGGAAGAGGAGAAGAAAGAAAAGACAAAAATAAAAGACCACCCACTGATCTCAACCGCAACTAAGATGGGCGATGGGAGACACCAAACGAAAGCACGATTGGAAAATCACTCACACAAAAGGGTAAGAAGCACCCTCAAGCAGAGGGAAGGACTGTAATGTATCCCAAAGATTGACTTATGGTTAATGTATGTATAAAGAGACAGTATATTTTGGTGTTCAATAAAAAAAAGGTGTCAAGTGAATGAGCTAAAATGGAAGAAAAAAAGAAAGCCATGAAATGGAAAAGAAAGGAAAAAAACAAATACACGACACATTCTCATTGCAAATACATGTGTTCCTTTTGTATTTTTTTACTTTTTGTACAGGCTTATTTCTTCTCACACATTTACATCCAACACAAACTCAACCTCTGAATCTTTTCCAGAAACATGGAGGGTAGCAAGCTTCCCTACTCCGCCATCGTCGGAATCATAGTCCTCTCGTCGGAAAAAGTTGGGTTGTATATAACATTTGTTCTATAAACTGCTTAAACTTACAGTCAAATAAGAAAGAGGAAAAAAAAATCTAGTAATTCTGTATTATTCTACCTTTGTTTAAATGGAGTAATCTTGATAACCAAGCCAGGAAAAACATCATCAGAGTCATCAATATGTGGATTCTCGTCAACGATGTAGGGGTCACCACATTTTTCAGTAATTGTTTGCAGTGTCTCTCCTTCACGAACCACGTAAATTTCATCACACGGCATGTATTCCATATGGTCATCATCAATCTGGAGCTGAACCATCCTTCCCCTATATTCGCTTTCGCCGGATAACGATTCACAGCAGCTCAGAACCAGCATCACCGCCACAAACAAAGCGCAGTACCAGGAAATCTTCGCTGCCATTGTTGTTGGCGAGGACAAAACATACACCATCTTGCTTTAAATTTGTGTCAAGTTGATTTTTCTTTGGATTGAAATTGGATTATGGCTCTTGGAGAGGAATTGTGGTATTATTTAAGAGAAGGGGGGAATGTCTTTGGTTGTTGGATGGGTATAAAATTCTTGGCGGGAGTTGAAACTGCTCTCTCAATGTGGTAGGTAAACGTCGTCACAAATGACTTGAAAAAAGAAAACCCTAAAAAATAATTAAAAAATAAAGGAAGAGGGGAAAATAGTTGGTATATTTTGTAAAGCACATGACGTAGAGGTTACATGTTGGATTTCTTCTTTAAATCACTAGAAAAAGAATATAATCATCAACTACCGCGTCACGTGGTTTACAAAACATAGGACTCATTTGGAAGTGAAAATTGCTAAAAGTGCTTTTGGTGAAAATGTTTTTGGTTTCTAAAGGCACTACAAGTACTTTCTACAAGAAGCACTTCAAGTTTTTTTTTCAAAATTCACTTACATTTTACTAAGAATTGGTTATAAAGCACTCTCATCATAAATGTTTTCAACCATTTTAAAAACACTTTCAAACAGTCCGGACAATTCTCTAACTTTTTTTATATCAACTGCCTTATTAAATGGATTTGGTCTTAGGGGTTTTGAGTCCGACACACCTGCTTCTTTTTGGTATGCCTTTGGCTCTCTTTTTATAGAGGGGTGGATGGTTAAGGCAGTAAAGACTTTTTCAAACAATGGTGGCTGGGTGTGGTGGCTAATAAATTAAGTCAAAAAAATACTAGGAAAATTATAATATTGTGTTCTGCCGCCCTGTTTTGACATATTGAATATAATTAGCTAGATGACGATTGTAGAAAGGTATCAAACACCAAATAAGACGAAGGATTTGCATGTTGCGTCTAAATAAATACCATATATTTACCTCGTTACAAAAACTTGATGATACCTCTTACGTTTGAGAGATTTTTGAGTGGGGTTGTCGTATATGGTGGTTTCTGATTGTCTGAAGAACTAGAGCCGCATCCGTCATCCCTGTACATGAAATTATGGGGTTCCAATTTTATGTGTGTGGTCGCACTGACACGTAATTTGGCTAACAGACACAAAATTCTAAAAATAAATAATAGGCTTCACCTAACCATTAGAGACTGAGCAGACAGACTATTTAAAGAAACTGGTTGGAGGGATGGATAGAGACCTCCAAACCGGGAACTTGGGGCAGTCACAGTTACAAGAATTGAGTTCAAATAGGTTTCTTGTGGATCACTGCTCTACTGCTCAAGTGTCATTTTTATGCAGATTTTCTTGGGACGAAACACAAATTAATTTCTTTTACGTCATGTCATACCGAGTAATTAAACATGTCAAAAATTTAGACGGAAAATTAAACGCGACAATTTTGCACAGAAATTCGAAAGGAATGTACTATTCCTTGTTGGTAACTTCATTAGAGGTGTAACTGGACATTATTCAGAAAATGTTTTACAATTTCAAATAAACACAAGGTTTCATGGAAGGCTCGCTCTCTCTTCATGCCTCCGACTTGGGGCATCTCTGAGAAGGGAAAGGCCATGAAGGAAGGTATTGTCAATGGAAACTAGGGGCAGCAGCAATTATCCTTCTCACTGACATGTAGTGAGCTTTCAAGATTTCATCAACTGATTTCGTATATAATCAAGGACTGCATCCACATTCACCGTCCAAGCAACTTCAACAGGGGAATAACCTGTCCATGGATTGCTTGTATTCCACCTGTAATATAGTATACTCATTAGACTCATAGAGAAGCATTGTGTAAAAACAGAATTCATTGGAGCACGCTAATTTGCACATACTTTTTCAGTCCTTGATCCATCAGTGTATGCCCGACGCAGATACCCTGAGTCTCAACCCTCACAACGCCCTTCTTGTACGTGAAGAGATCAGGACGGACTAGTGCTACAAAACTGACAGGGTCATGAAGGAAAATCCCTGAAACATAAGGCAAAGAATCATTTAGATAGAACGCTATTAACAGATTTTGAGCAGGTTAGTGCACGGCTATAGCTTAAGTTTACCATAAACACCATCAGATTTCACATGCCAGTCTCTGTAGAATTTGCATGAGTCGCATATGAATTGAGTATGCTTTCCTTTAGATTGCCGCAGTTGAAGGAGGTCGTCATCTGAAACCACAATACGATAATCAAGTCAGTTAGGATATCAAAATTCCAGTGGAATAGCTCATGAGAATGTGTCCGGAAAGTTAAGCAAACTGTAAACTGGAAGTTGCACCTGTAAATTTCACTTGGGTCGTAATATTTATTCCAACAACAGTAATCTTCGCCCCAGACGTAAACACAACATCTGCTGCTTCTGGATCTCCATAAATCTGCAAGCCAGACATTGGTTTCTTCATGTACACATTATTGAGACAAAACCGACAAGTAAATGTGAATAATTCTCAACAGTTAATGGCAGTTATGCAAGTATATGAGGGAGAATAAGCTACGAGCCTAAGAGGGATGAAAACCAATCCCCACAATTTTTTTCAGCAAAAAGTTACTTCTAAATAAAGCATGAAATAATTTGGTGAAGTGTTATTTTTACTTGTTGCATGCACGGTGACACTTACATTTGCTTCAGCAGCAGGATTTACATTTCCCAGAGCAAAGAAGGAACCACCAAGTATGACCACCCTTTTCACCTTTTTTGCAAATGAAGAATCCCTTTTGATTGCCTGAGCAAAGAAGCATCGTCATAATAAGGAAAGATATCAAGTCTCATAAGCTCAGGTCAACACCAACATGAAGAAGTAAAAAGGACTCTTCAACTTACCAATGCTAAGTTTGTCAAGGGACCCAGGGCCAGTATAGATACTTCACCAGGATACTCAGAGACCATATCAACTAAAAACTCAGCAGCATTCTTCTCAATTTTCTTTGCTTTTGGAGGAGGTAGATGCAAGTTCCCCATCCCATCAGAACCATGTATAAAGTCTGCCACACGGGGGCTTCCACCCTACTTCCACAAGGAAACATGGTTATGATAAACTAAATAAGCTTACTTATTAGAAACTAAAGGAGGGGGGCATAGGGTAGGGTGTGAACATTATTAAACTATCAACTATCAAATGAAGCAAGTGACAAAAAAATAGCCAATGAACAAATATAAAGGTGTAATGCTCAAGGAATGCCCGAAGGCTAACCTCAATTCTAGCCTTCTAGGCCAGCTAAAGGAATACATATCAAATTATTACCTTTAGAGGCTCAGGACTTCCCTCTGCCACAGGCAAACCTGGATGCCCTGCGATCTCACACTATCCTTTTGCAGATTAAGAACAGTAATTGATCATGAACACACTCAAAAGAAAATTAAAAAAATGAAATTGATAGACAGACCCGAAGTCATTACAAGAAGATGAAAATCAAAAGACATGAGGACGAACCAGAAGCAAGGCATTGCGAGTGGCGTCTTCCGTGGTGACATTACCAAATATTGTTGTGAAGCCTAAGATTTCTAACTCCGGTGATTGAAATGCCATTAAGATGGCCATGGTATCATCTGCGGATTAGCAATAAAGAAAAGTATTACACATGAAAACATGTTGGAGAAAGAACAGTCGATAATGTTGTTTTGGATTCCATAACAAACGATTTTCCATTACATTTAACTACTAAGTAGATGTCATTCAATTCCCATTTCTATGCAAGCATTATAAAGTTTCTAAACCCTCAAGGGCATATTCTCCCACAGACTTTAACTTTACTACTCTATACATTGTGATAAAAAGGCAAGAGGGACAATCCAAAAAACAAGCAGTTCATAATATATGATCCCAATTCTTTACTTTTCCATAATTCACTGATTAACCATGAATAAGTCAATAAAACTCATTAGAATGTGAGCATCCAATCGGCAATAGGAGGAAGAGGCCCAAGAATATGTAAACTATTAAGGTAAAGCTTCCGTTTCCGATGTGGGACAACTCTCAACATAACTAAGCTTTCCCTTCATGCTCCTCAACTCCCAGTTCCAAACTATTATTATCCAAAAAATGGTTATGAAAAAGTCAAAATCACCAAATAAAAAGTGAGGCGTGGACAAAGAAACACTCCACAATACGATCACATTTCGGATACATAATTAATTCAATAACTAAAGATCCTCACGCTAACTCCATCACCATTTGGCATAAAACCAATCAAATATTCAGAATAGAAATCATCAAAATGCAGACGATTCAATGAACGAAAAACGCAAGCTAAGCCTAAAAGTAAGACAATTGAGCCTAACCCAGCAGTTCTTTTTCCTCAATTTTAGCTTAGCTCAAACAAGTTCCCCACTTTCCACAATCCAAACCATCACAAAACTCAAAATTAAAAATTCATCCTAGTTACTGTTCCCACATTTTCTCAGTCACCAAACAGAGCAATAGGAACCATCCCAAAATTCAAAATTTGAGCCAGGTTACTACTCTCTCAGCAACCAAACAGATCAAAAGGAACGATCACAAAGTTGAAAATTTAAAATTCCAGCCTGGTTACTAATCGCAAATTTTCACAGCAACCAAACAGAGCAAAAGGAACCCTCAAAATTCAAATTTTCTAGCAACCAAACACGCAATAGGAACACTAATGCCTAACACTTGGAAAAAAAAAATCAAGCAAATTGAAACTGAAAACTGACCAATTCCAGGGTCGGTATCGATAATGAGCTTCTCGCGCTTCAGATGATTAGCCAGAACGCAGTCTCTTTCGCCATCGACAGCCACGCCGTTAGAATTCGTCATCGCGCTCTCCATGAACAAACGCCTTCTCCGATCTCTCTCAGAACGATAAGAACAATCCCAGAGGAAACAACCGCGAGTATGTATTTATATAATGTGTATGTATATGCGAGAGATATACTATATTATAGTATGTATACACATATACATACACACTTATATATATAATAATCGGAATTGGGGTTTCGTCGGATTGGGAGGGACGACAAGAGCGATGGTGCCTCAAGAGGCATCTCGGCGAGTTTATATAGGTTTTAGGTGCCGGAAGATGAGGAGGAGACGTGTGTGTGTGTTTGGGATCAATCATGTGGACAGGTGGCATGTTTTAAGTGGATCTCGGTCTTGTCCGGTCACTTTGTAACTTTGTTTGGTGAAAATCCCCAGCTCGAGGGAATATTCATGAGGGGACGGAAATGCCGAAATGGAATTACAAAAGGATAATACCTGACCGGATTCAAGTTACTGACTTTTTGATGTAAAGAGATTTTTCAACGTGCTTGAAACTAAAATACGCTAGGCATTAGTCGGACGGTGGGATGAAGTTTAATGCCTAGGTGGCTAGGCAAGGTCTAGGCGGGCGTCTACGAGGATTAGGCGGATTTAAGTAAATCTATTATATTTCGTGTAAATAAGTGTTTATACTTAAAATACATATAATTTCATCATAAACTACAAAATAGAATGACATATGTATTATGAAGTATTGGACATAATGAAAACATGGGAAATAAACATATAATGTGTGTTCATTTAAGTATTCAACAAGTCTTTACAATTTATTGAAAAAATAAAATAAAATGCAAAATGAAAGTTATTTATTTTCTGTCTAAATGAGTCGCAACCTAGTCGGTGTCTAGGCAGGACTGGGCAGGCTAGGTGGCTGCCTAGGCTGTCTAGGCGTCATTTCTTAATTTTTAAACGTCTAGGCATTAATCGGGGAAGTGATCAGCCGCCTAGAGCTTAGGCGGCGGATTTTTGGAACAGTGCTTGAAACACGAGGTGTCATATGTTATATTACAAGTGGAGGGAGAGTTGAAAATTTTAATTTTTCCCTATTTATATAATGACACATAACTTTGGAAATCTGCGAGATTAGAACTCGTGGAAGATCACAGGATTTAAAGTTTGGAGCTGTTTATTCAGAATTGCAAACGACGATGAGAGAGAGAGATAAGGAGATGCATGGGAGGGGAGGCAGTGGCGGAGGCAGTTAAGGACTACAGTAGTCCTAGGCCTACTCTCACTTAAAAAATAAGATTAGTCTACTACACCTATTTCTATTGCTTTGCAGCCCTTCTCAACAAGTAAAACAAATTCATTCATTATCTATTTTTCATCTCATAGATACCATCCCAAAAATAAGTATATATTTTAAATGGTCATTTATCACAAAGAGTAGTGCTATCTGCATACATTTTTTTACCTTTAACACACTCTTGTTAATTTATGTCATTTGATATTCAATTCATTCAATCAGATGATCGCAAATTGAGAGGGTGTATGGAAAGCAAAAAGAGGTGTGTGGATAGCACAACCCTCTCACAAATCAATAACATTAAATTAAAACCCATCATTCACTTTTAATTAAAATAAAATCGCTTTTCACTTATGCACGGGGGAGTTTTCACCTTTTCTTATTGAATTTCATATATTTAGCCATTCTTAATCCCAAATTTATTGAATAAAGAACAAAAAGGTTTGTAATACTCTATTATTCACTATAAAACATTTGTTTCTATTCTATCCCACCTCTTACTTGAGTTTTAGGGTTTGCAAAGATTTTCGTACTTCTCTCTATTCAGTTTAATAATTATTTAAATACTATAGATGACATTATGCAACTGTTTCATTGCAATTCGTCAAGAATAATTTTGATTACTATGGATAGATAAAATTATCTATGCATATGTTAATTTTGACTACTTAATTATTTGGATAAATATTATGATGTTTTGCATTAGTAATTTTATAACCACTATTCGTTTTTTCTCCTTCTATACTTGTTTGAGGCCCCTCCTCACAAGAAATCTTAGCTCCGCCACTGAGGGGAGGTGGTGGAAGGTGTAGGGGTACCGGCTGGCAACGACGACGACAAAGAGGACAGTTTGGTGAAGGTTGGCGAGGGAGAAGAATAACGGTTGGATACTAGAGCGGTGAATGTTTGGTAACCAGTTTTAGTTTAGTGTTTGTGTGTACAAAAAGACACGTGTCGTTATTTGATTGTACCACATAAGATAGTTAGTATGTTGGATACTCCCTCGTGAGTACCGATGAAAAATAGATGGGTTCCAACTTCCAACTTCTTCTCGATTTTTGATAAGCGAGGAGGGGATGTCGAATTTAGGGCCTCGAGTGGAAACTATTTTTAATTACCACAGTTATAAATTTTTATATGATTATATAACATTTTGTTACGTGGTGTATTTTTCACATGTTATAATTTGAGTAGACCACATACATTTTAGGTATTAATTTTTGTTATCAAATTCTTATACGACATAACTTTTTTTATTTTTTGGTCTACTTATATGACATAACTGATGATCGTTTTTCATAAAGAAAAAAAAAATTGAAACATGATATAATTATCATCAAATTTAATCCAATCAATAATTTAAAATGATCAAGGTAAAAGTTTAGGCATACCATAATTTAAAATGATCAAGGTAAAAGTTTAGGCATACTGATCTAGCTAAGTGACTTAACTTGTATTTGTAACAAATTTACTCATAGTAGATAAGCTTAATTACCTTGAGTTACAAATTTCTTAGTTTTTACAGAGTTTTACATTATTTATAATGATTTTTGTGATGCCAATAAAATAAAATAAGGATTTCATTATTGTCATCCCCCTCAAATGTATTATTTGAGATTCCCACACAACACAACCATATGGTTTTGGTCATTTTATAGTGATTCTTATCCTTCTTGGTTATTAAATATTGCAATAATTGAAAGTGGTGGTTAGGCTAATCTATTAATTAGGAATAGTATTTGGTCGCTGAAAGAAGAGCAGCAAGTCTTACTAAAATGAATAAGTGCGCAATTAAAAAATGAACACGTGGTCAAATGATTAAAGATTTGAAAACTTTAACCAACATCACTTTAACAATAGACACGTGTTCATTTTCAATTGATTTTCAGCAGGATTTGATATTCTTCTTTCAGCAGTCAAATATTATTCATTAATTTCGTTATTAAAATAATTCGAACACGAGCTCACTGTCAAAGTATATTTTAAATAAATCCCAGTCCTACCTAGCTGTATTAAAATCAATTGAATAATGTGATGACACGACTATCATAAGCTTTTGAATTTGGATGGTGACTCCAGTCACACCACCATTATATAAAAAGATGACCCCACTTTTACAATTAAATATCCTACCTTTAAAGATAAAAATTAAATATCCTAAAACTTTGAGAAAGAATATCAAATATTTTTTCGCTAAAAACGTTTTTGTTAAAAGCATAATAAAATATTTAAAGAATATCATTTTTTTTTTCACAGAAAGCGCTTTTGTTAAAAACACAATAAAATACTTATTACAAATTCACCTAATTTTTTGAGATGTACTATCCACGTACCATTTTTAACTTCTCAACACTCCTTGTTAATTTCTGTCATTTGATATTCTTCAATTCATCCGATTCAACGGCTGAAAATTAGAAAGGTGTGTGAGAAGTAAAAAGAGATGTGTAAATATCACACCTCAATTTCTTTTGAAATACAAAGATGGGGAATCGAACTTTAGTGCTTAAAAAGAAGCATATTACTCTAACTAATTTGACTAAGCTCAGCACATTGCAAAAACATCTTTAGCCATTGTTAAACAAGCCCTAAAAGGTTGTTGCTCACTTTTCTTCAAATTCAAGAGAGCCGCCTAAAAGCTAAGCACATATTTACTTACCATGAATGAGTACGCACGGTATGAATTATCATTTATTTTCTTGACGTCTCTTGCATCTACCAAACACACAATGAATCAAAAAAAATTGAGTGGGCCTCTAATAAAAATCAGTTTATCTCATACCTGAATAACCCAAGGTCACCAAGAAATAGGTAGTTTATTCCAAACTTGAACAACCAAGTATCAATCCGGTCGATATTTTATTTCATTTCAATCATGTAAGCATACCTGAAATTCAACCTTAAATTGTGGTTTTCAAGTATTCAACTACTTGCACCATGACAGTTGGTATTCCAAACCATATTTTCGGTACACTAAAAAATCTCTCGAGCACGTGACAATGGCATTCAACATGCGACAAAGAAATCCACATGCGTAAGACAATACAGTGGTGCCCCAACCAATTAAAATAATTCACAATATCCTTTTAATGCCAAGACAAAAACATATGGGAACACATGGAAAAGCCACTTTTCTTCCCACATAAGCAAACATAATTTGGTTTTACCAATAATTTAGCGGTCAAAAAATCCGCTTTATGCAAGATATAACGGTTGCAAAGATTTATTAGATTCGCACATGGTACATACAAGATATAATTGTTGAATGTACGTATCATGAAAGAAAAAGTATGAAATATATGCAAAGGAAAGATCAAAACCAAACATCTAATGTGGAATCAGTAGACCAGATGTTAAGCCCACATACGAGCCATTTTAAATATCTTTCTTTGATTCCAATTCCAGAACACAAGATCCGTTTTATTAGTTATATCTTATATATCCAGCAAATCGCTATTTCATATCATGAGGAAAATCTCCATCAAAAAGTTAAAAAAAATGAATTTGGATTTCGTTGGTTTTAATGGAATGAGATTTCGATCTAAATTTTTACCATATCAGTAAAGACGGATGATAAGAAGAATACAAAACTATGAACTTGCCAATATGCACTCCAAGTGACAAATTTGAGTTCTTCCATATACACATCTGGTTTAATGGTGATCCGAAAAGTTCGGGGATCAATCAATTTGTGGAAGTAGAACTTCGTACTTTCAATGTTACCCCAGGGAAGAGTTATGGTTCCTTACCTCCAGGAAGACTTCGGCTGCTAGGATTCTCCTCATTCTACCGTCAGATCAAGAAATTACAGCAAAATTTGGCCCCTGCACCAGGTATGCGATGCCAGATACCTGCTGACATATGGATAGAAGCACAACAATTAGTACTTCACATCGTATGGATAGAACCACACATGCAGTATTTAACAATGGCAGAAGATAAAGGTGATAAACAGAAACAACTGAACATGACAACCGCTCCTCTCACTTGATCATATGGAACTCTGTTAAACCTGAGACCAAAACCCGAAAATTAATTCATGATGCTAATTATAGACCAACAAAATTTGATAAAATTGAGTATATTTATCAAATCCCAATCCAGGAAAGGAGGAACCTTTTTTTTCCTTTTTGGTAAATAATGGAAGAGAGAAGTTATAAGAACTACCGTCTACATCTAGTATTCATTTAATAACCTCACACAAACGAAAGTAAAAACCAATCCGTTGGCTAACCAACCACCAGGGCTAGTTAAGAGCGAGATTAAAGGGTAGACATTATAAACTCGAAACTAAGAGCAACTTTTCTCTAAAGAAATCCTGAACTGTCTACATGCATATACTTGTAGTAAGCGTAATGAGATAATTGAACGCAAATAACAGCAGCAATTAGCTCCAGGACAAGCTCCTGTTTATTGAACACAAATATCAGCATCATATTTGACATACCTTTGTAGTATAAAATCTGCTTGTAACAGTTAATGTCGTTATGTAACTTCACGCATTTTAGAGTTCAGGGAGCTTATGATGTTGGCAGGTGTCTTAACAAGACTACCCTTTGCATTTCCCGCAGCTTGTCCAGTGGGATTCCTAGCATTTGCTGTCTCAGTTGCTACTATGGACTTCTTTATCTGCCAAAGAAAGGAAGGAGAAAATTAAAGCAAATCAAATAGGACAAACCTAAGGATAAGCTTTACATGTTTCATAATCATTCATGATGCATTATTCTAACCACCCAAGTTCAAGTCAAAACACAGCAAAGAAAACGCAGGCCAAACTTACCACAGCAAGACGCTCCTTGTGGATATCATTTGTAAGCTGCAAAACCATCATAAAAAGCAACCAACAATTAATGAAGCATTAAAAGGTTTATTATTTTTGCAACCCCGTAAGTAAACATAGGTTTTTAAGTTTTACGATGCTAAAGTACTAGTAACCAGTCAATCCATGCTTACTGGTTTTCTGAAGCCTTTAATCTCATCACCACCGAACCCAGGCAGAGTTATATTCCAATTCTTTTCTGTAAAAGAAAAATAAATACAGAAGGTTAAGCACTAGTGTACATAATGTGAACAGAAATATCATCTAGCACTTCTCCCACATAACTAACCAATATGTAGAAGTATGTCTTTTGCTTCTAATTGAGTTGATTTTCTATGCTTGGCTAGTGAGCAACTAAATGTTGTAATCTGCAAATGGAAAAAAAGCATATTGTCACAATAAGAATTTTGAACAAAACAGAATAGATATATATAGAAAGCTATAACTGGGGATAATGAAAAGTCAATCATTGTACAGCATACTGAAAGCGGTGAAGCAAAGACCATACAAAACAAATAAGCAATATAAAGCCTTTTCCTATGAAGTTAGTGCTGGCCACACAATGCTTTCTTATCAAGGCAAATTATTCATACCCAAGCACCTATTTCAGCTAGAGAAGATATGGACACAAAGGACATGAGTTTAACAAAAAAAAAAGAAAGATAGCGAGCACTTACAAATTAAGAAATTGTGAAACATATGCAGATCATATTATATGATTAGCAGCGTACAAAAGGGCCCAGAATCACAAAATAAGGCAATTTTAACTTCCCAAAATTTGCTTAGGAATACATGCTTAATAATCAGGGATATCCTTTAAGTGCAAGAAAATACAAAACACAAAATACTAGCTCAATTACTCACAGAATCAACAAATTCATCTGCAATGTCCATGAGAATTTCTTCAACTTCTGGATCCAACTTCTCAGATGGATCAATCTGTCCAAAAGCAGAATACTCAGTAACTGGAAGCAAAAAGAAAGATATTAATTTTAAATATAAACAAAAAAGATATTATCGTCAAGCGGTTGGGTTAGGCAATCCCCTCTTATTAATAAGGAGTATATGTTAGAAAAGGATACAGCAATTTAGAGAGATCAGGGCTGCCAATTAACATGCTAGAGACAATTTTTCTCTCCCAAATATAAATAGGTGAGACTTGTTCCTTTAAGAGCCATTAACAAATTATATGTACATCCACTCTAGTGCAGAAGGAATGCCTCTTACAATTAGCTTTAACAATGAGTACTGATGAAACTTCTGAACAAATGCAAGCATGAGCGGATATCAAAGTACGAAGAAAGAAGGCCAACATGACTCACCTGGTTGACTAGCTCACGGATGCTTCTTTTGCCAAGAATTCTATTACAAGATTCATCTGTTTCTGGACTAAGAGTTTTATTTTGGGCCCCTGATTGGACTGTGTTAGGCTGTGCAGCTACAAGAGCGGAAGACTTAGGATTCACAGGGCCCTGAACCCTTGTGATCTGTTGCTGACGAGGCGTGGTTTGTGGGACCCTTGATTGCTGAACTTGTTGCGCAGATGATGTATGCTGTTGCTGTGAAGCTGAAGGCAGGGGTTGTTGTGGTGAAGCAGAAGGCAGGGAATGGTGCTGCTGCTGTGAAGCAGAAGGCAGTGGATGGTGCTGCTGCTGGGGAGCTGAAGGCATTGGATGGTGCTGCTGCTGTGAAGCTGTAGGATGGGGATGAGACTGTTGCTGTTGCTGCGGAAGATGTGATCTTTGCTGCATGGATGGCGAGTTCATCTGCTGCCTATATGAAGGGGAAGGAATAGGAGGCTTCCCTTGTGGCCCAGATGACAACCATGGCTGAGTATGAGGCAGCAAACCTTGAGATGCATTTGGTGATGAACTAGCAGATCCAACTGATGAAACTCGTAAAAGGCTGTGCCCTTGGAAATTCTGCATAAAGGAAATGGAATAAGCAAGCATACTTGAAGAAAATGAAAAAGAAGGGGGAAAAAACTATTAACACCAGATATCTTTAACAAGGCACAACAACAAGAATTGGTATAGAGAAGATGCACCAACAAAGATAAAGGTCAATAGCAAATGAATGCATGGTCCCATTGGGCCACAAAAGAACAAGCAGGACACATAAGTGGAACCCCAGGGCATACTCGACTTACACAATACTGAAGGAAAAATGACGCCAGGTTCCTGGAGACAAAATTCAAACAATAAAGGTCGTACCCAGTGCACAAGGCTCCCGCTTTACGCAGGGTCTGGGAGAGGTGAATGTCGGCTAGCCTTACCCCCATTTATGGAGAGGCTGCTCCCAAGTCTCGAACCCGAGACCTACCGCTCATGGGCGAAGGCACTTGTCATCGCACCAAGTGCGACCTCTTAGACAAAATTCAAACAATAATATAACATATTTGCTAATCATCATACTCAAATCCTTTGCCCTATTTTGGATAGGGGACTTTCAAAGTCCCAAGGAACTTTAAAGAGACTCAATTGTTTAAATTGCAATAGAAGAGCATGACCAACTACTCAAGGATTACAAAGCTGCTACTACAACGCTACAAATGCACTAAAATAAGGATTTTCAAATGACATAGTTTAATGAGTTATTTGAACGTTCCCTCAGATGTATTGCATTCAAGTCACAATCTAATTTTTGTAAGCATTCCTGACAATTTTGGCCTAGGTTCCATGGAACTTTAAAGTCCCTCGTCCACACTCACCACGAACAATGAACCTACAATACAACTCCAGTCATTTCTTTGCTTACACCATATATCCACATTCCCGTGTGTCCACAAACTATATATTGTACATGGAAATCAAAATAGTAAAATGTGGGTGTGGCAAGTGGATACTGACTTGGGAAGACGGGGACTGATTACTCGCAGTAGATGGTGGTCTAAGAGAGGATTGCACTGGTCTCTGTGGATGGTGTGCCGGAATCCCAGTTGGCCGCATTTGAGAACTAGAACCGAGTGAACCCATCATCCCTATTCCCTGCATTCCTTGCATTGATGGTCTCACCTATATATCCCCGAAAACTACCATTACATATTCCAGCACGTAAACCACACAAACATCCATCAAAGTTCCAAACCAAATAGAAACACAATAAAATTACAAACTTGTAGGCCAAATTGGTCACCCAACATATACCAAAATATCAAAAAATCAGTAAAATTATCTTCTTTTTCTTTAATGGAAGTTACAATGATACAATGTTAAACGGAATTGAAATGTCACCTGGGAAGGACTGGAATTGGATACAGGTTCGGGCACAGAGACGCCGCCACGGCCCATCCCACCAAAATGATGCCCGTAGGAAGACGAATACGGAGTGGGTTGAGGAGTAGAAGGGCCGGTGTGATGCGCAGAAACACCAATGGCAATGCCGCCCCTCGGTGGGGGAGGCTGAGAGGGTGAAGGCGGTGGAGGAGGCCCAGACGAAGCGGAAGAAGAAGGCGAAGGGTACTGGTGGAAGTGGGACTGCTGCTGCCAAGGAGGACGAGTCAATGTGGAGGGAGGCCTGGGCTGCGAAGGGGGTGGAAGGGACTGGGGTGGCGGTTGCGGTTGATGTAGTGGTTGTGGGGGCAATGGGGTTGAGGGTTTAGGGTTAGGGTTTGGGGAAGGGGGGCTTGGGGTGGAGGTTGGAGTGGTTGTTAAGGAGGAGGACGGCGGTGGCTGAGGCTGAGGTGGAGGCTGGGATTGGGCGGTTGGGGGTGGTTCAATGGATGGTTGGGAGGCGGAGGGAGTTGGAGTGGTGGTGGAGTTCTGTTGATCCATGTCAGCTTGTTGGGGGTTTTGGGAAGGAGGGAAATTTTGGATCTTTTTTCGGATTATGGTTTTTGGGTTTTTATAGGGGAGAAGAGTTTGGGCAAAGTATGTTGCTTTATCGCGGACGGCTGGAGTGGTGGAAAATAATCGATAATTTTAACGAAAAATTTTCGGTACTTTTTATTTTAACGAAAGATTAGGACATGTTTGGTACTGTACTTGAATCTAATTTTTTAAACTTAAAAACACTTTTCAAGTTTTAGGCCTTAAAAACTTGTTTGGTAGGATTATTTTCAAAAACTGAACTCAATACTAACTCAAAAATATAGTCTATTATCTAAAAACATAAAAAATGAGTTTTTAGAGTTTCTAAATTTAAACTCCCTCGTTTCTTTTCTCTCCCTCCTCCCCTCTCACTCCAAATCTATCTCTCTTTTCTTCTTTCTCCTTTTTTTTTTACCTTTTTCGTCTCTCCTCCAATTCAATCAAGTTTAAGTCATAAGATTTAAAAATTTTAAATCGCAAACCAATTAAGTTTTTGAGTCTTAAAGAAAATTGTTTTCAAAAAATGTTCTTAAGAAATGTTTTGAGAAATGATAAAAAAATTCAAATAGGATATCAAACATGCTATTATATTTTTACACTAAAAGGTCAATCATGATACTATTCATTTTACCCTATATTTTGTCCTTATTGTTAAAACTTAAAGTTTTCAAGCTTTTTTCATTAGTTTTCCTAAAATAATTATGTTTATGTATTTTGGTACGAGTTCAATCTTTATTGTTTTTTTTATCTTAACTAATAATTTAAGTCATTAACACTATTGTTTGTGGAAAAAAAAATCCGTAACTTTAAGCCTTTGTTTTAGATTTTTTTTTTTTTTTTTTTTGAAACTTTGATGTTTAGGCCTAATGACCGGGGACATATTTGATAAGAAAAAAGATAAAGTTACAATTTTTTTAGACGTTCAATCAAATCAAATGGAAACAGGCTAATAAGATTAAACAAAAGTATGTAGAGAAAAAAAAATAGTGTGACTATTATTTTCTGTTTGAGAAAAAAAAGTTTATGGAGGCTTTGAAGAGTGTGAAAGTTGACTAATAAAATGATGAAGTGAATCGTTAAAGACAATCACGAGTGAACCAAGTTCAGTAAGCATGCCTGATAGAAGACCTTGAGTTCTTAGTAGTATTTAATGGGAGCTCTTTAGATATTAGAAATGTATTCTTAACTCTGCTAACAGCGATGTAAAATGAGCGCTAGGTGTGACATATTCCAAATTTGAATACCCTTTCTCTAATTAAATTCTTTTTTTTTAAATCTTTTTATACCCCTTTTAACTCCATCACATATGTCACGTCTTCGTTTTGCTTTCCTGAAGTTTGTGTATAATTCGCCTATATTTCTTATACGAAAAGGCAAAAGAACTCACAATAATATGCTCTACTTGAAAAATGTCATAAAGTTTTGGGACTATACCGATACATTTGATATATGGGTACAAGATTGGCTATACCGAGGGGCAACCTGAGTGTATATATAAATCTCATACGTATCTCTCTCGCCATATAACACACATCACGTGACGAGAGAGACAAACACGAGAATGAGACATACATTCGGTTGATCTTAAGATTTTGCCTCGACACAATGACATTGGCATCCGTTTTCCAAATATTGGAGCTTGTCAAGGCTGTTGGTAGATATAAAGACTTAAAAGCAAGAACAGAGAGTCTTCTCCCTTGAGTCAGTCCCTACAGAAGATAACATGCATTCATGGCTTCTAGTATTACTTGTCATCACCACTGCTTCTACGCCTCTCGTGCAGTCGGAGACTCGTTTCTGGATGCAGCGGTTTCATCTTCAAGAACGTGGTATTCCAAGCTCCGATTTCCATTCTCAAGTGAAGTTACCGGAGCAGGATCTTTTTCCCTGTAACAGCAAACAATCAAGCAAGCGTCCGAGTAATGATTAATGACGGACTTTCACTATTTGATAAAGCATTTTCAATACAAGGTCAGAACGTACGTTAGTGAATAAATGACGAGCCCGATAACTACAACCGAAAAAGCTACATAGTATAACCAGTCCACCTGCATTTCAAGGCCGATTTGCTATCAGTATACAACAATTTATATGGATATGGAAGAGGTATGAACAAATGAATTCTTTCCAATATATAGGAGTCTGTCACTAGGGTACCTGCTGGCGGTAGAAAAAGATGCGAACGACAACTGCCCACATATCAGATGTGAGAATAGACAGATTCAACAACGTGGCTCCACTCCGCTGTATGCGAAAAAATTGAGTTAGTTCGTGCAGATCCTAATTTGCACGTACAGAACTTCAAAGAATTGGACAGCGGGAGATGAGAAGGACATTGACCTTGAGTACGAATGGAGTAAATGTGTAGAACAATATGCCTGCTAGAGTATAACCAGCCCAGGCTAATATCTGGCGGAAAAGAACGGAAAAGAAAAGAGCATTCAACTGGAGAAGTTGCAAGAGAGCACCGGGAGTATACAGAAAGTATTGGCAAAGCTATTCACATATTATACAAAGCTAAGACTACTTACAATATCTGCAGACCACGCAACGGATTCCAGAGTCCGTAATTCCAGGATAGACCTGCAAGAGGGTTAAGGAATCGAAGAAATATTGTTCTGTTCTCCAATAAAGAATCATGGTACGGATTATTTGAAGCTACCGTCTTGTATGCATTGTTGTGATGAAAAGGATACATCTGACACACACTCACTAGAAATCCATAAGTACCAATCATGCAAATTACTTCAACGCGATCTTTTTTCTTGACACAAAACTCCTGCAGTTAAACAAGGATTGAGATGAGAAGTAACTCAATAGAACTTGTGCAGACAATATTAGCACCAATAGAACTCGTTACAAAATTAACTTCTGTAGACAATATTAGCACCAAGCGGTCGCACTTGGTGCGATGGCAAGTGCCTTCGCCCATGAGCAGTAGGTCTCGGGTTCGAGACTTGGGAGCAGCCTCTCCATAAATGGGGGTAAGGCTAGCCGACATTCACCTCTCCCAGACCCTGCGTAAAGCGGGAGCCTTGTGCACTGGGTACGACCTTTAGACAATATTAGCACCAATAGAATTGGTGTTATGCACAAATAGAACTCGTTACAGAACCCAGTTACAAACTTTAATAAATACTAAAACTTTGCACGCTAAACAGACAATAAGCCGTATATAAAACACAGGTTAACACCCTTTACCCGATGAAAACAGGACCTAATGAAAAATTAGGAAGAAACGAATAATGCAAGATCGCGTTGAAGTAATGTTCATGATATAAAACACAGGTTAACACCCTTTACCCGATGACATAACACCAATTCTATTCAAAATCAACAAAAAATTGAGAGAGAGAGAGAGAGAGAGAGCATGGTTTCCTTAATCTTGGATTATATTAGCACTTCTGCAGACAAAAATGGCATAGGAAGAAAAGTGAAAGTTTCAGGCACCTAGTTTTCTATTGTGAATCTCACTGGGAAAAGCTTTCCCTTCGTTCATACAGCCGGTGCCTTTTACAAAGATAAAAAGGTCGTACCCAGTGCACAAGGCTCCCGCTTTACGCAGGGTCTGGGAGAGGTGAATGTCGGCTAGCCTTACCCCCATTTATGGAGAGGCTACTCCCAAGTCTCGAACCCTAGACCTACCGCTCATGGGCGAAGGCACTTGCCATCGCACCAAGTGCGACCTCTGCCTTTTACAAAGATAAAGTGACAAAATATGAGTTCAAAAGGATTCACCAACCTCTCCAACATTGCTCATAGCGAAGAAAATTGTTCCTGCAATAACGAGTATGTCCCCTAGGAGAGGTTTTGAGCCACCTGAATTATGAACAAAAATGATTAATAGATCACTCAAGAAGTAGAAAAGTTAGTCCAAGAGGCATTAGAGAAGATCACCTCCACCGCCCACCCCTGCATCGGAGAGGAGCACTAAACCAAGTCCCACAACACAGATGGCAGAACCAAACAATTGCCACAGGGAATACCGAGTGCCTAGGAAGATCCAAGTTAAAAGTAAGACCCAAGCTATTGTGAAACAGTCCAACAGCGTCACACTCGTAATTGATGAGAACTGGTATGCTTTGTTAACTGCATCAAAGCAACACAATGTTAATATCTCCCTGCATCGTTCATATAAAAGTTACCTATATGCAATAAAATCCCAAAAATCCTCTGCAGTAAGGCATTTCAGACCAAAACACGTCATGCCTCTTTTGTGGAAAACCTTCCTTCTTCAAAATGGAAACAAATCTCTTCAGATTAGGGATCACAATTCCATCTGTGGCAAAGTAATCCTTCGGCAATGAGGAAACTTTCCTTTCAAGGATTCTAACGTGTATAAGCGCATCGTGTTCTCCTATGTTAACTATGAGCCTATCATTATTAAGGATTGTAACATGTATGCAAACTATAAGCATATTAATCCTAGTCTTGTACAGCCTTCTCTTTAAGCTTCCTTAGAAGGCTACTTAGTGACTCGCTATCTAAAGATCCGTGAAACATGTACAGATATCGGCTCTCTTTTGCAACTGAGACAGCTCAGGCAAAATCTAATTCCTTAAGAATCGGTTCATCCTTAATGTAAAATCACCCAACCAAAACACCAATCAAACAATGTCCAACCGAATGTCGTGATGAAGACATGGATTTGATCCGAACCACTAGCAAACCGATGTTTACAGAAATGATCGATAACAAAAAAACTTAACAATCAATCAACAATCATTAACTAGCACTCACCAAGATAGTTCCCCTGAACATCAACAAATCCCAACAGCACATACCAATACCAAGAAACCTGCAAATCCCAAGTTTTCAACTTCTTCATTCCACATTTCAGAAATTGAACCACAATGGCAAATCAAATGACAGTTAATTAACAATGATCCAACCAATTAATGCTTGAAAACTGCGAAAATACCCGTAATTTCTCACGCCTATACAGCAAAATGCTCCCATAAACCAAAGCCAAACCCAAGTAAGTGGGAATGGTCTGTGTAAGAGGCGCATCCACACCTGCGCACACCCACCAACCACTTAACACCGAGAATATGCACAAATTGAACTCGTTACAAAACCCGGTTACAAACTTGAATAAATACTAAAACTTCGCACGCTAAACAGACAATAAGCCGTATATAAAACACGGGTTAACACCCTTTACCCGATGAAAACAGGACCTAATGAAAAATTAGGAAGAAACGAAGAGGGAAACAAAAAGGCAAGAAATTTGAAAAGGGTTGGCGTGGAAGCTACCGAGAGTGGCTATGAGCGAGGAAGTGAAGCTCATCATTGCCAGAACGAAGGAGACGAGCTGACCCAGCAGCAGCAGGTACAGAGTTCGCAAGGTTCCATGGCTTCTCCACCAGTTGGTGGCGGATGAAAGGCACGAGTTCATAGCTCAAGTGTTCGATTAGTGACGTCGTTTTTTTGAGATTTGGATCCGTTTGACTTATATAGTGAAGAAGATTGAGAGTTTGACGTGACAGATCCACAGCGTGCAATGGTCTTCAGCTACCGGTCTCAGGTTTCTAATATCTCATTGGCGGGGAAGCGGTACTTTTTCTTGGCGAGCACTAACCTCCGATCACGTGATTGTGTTAAGTTTGTTAACTAATCTACGAGAGATTTTTCAGTCCAATTGGTACACGGGATTGATATCACGTGTCATTAAATAAATTGTGGGATATGTATGCTAAAATGTTAATAACTTAAAAATAAAATTTCCCTTCATTCCTATTAAAACATTTGGTGTACCACTTGTGTTCCTGTCACAACTAAAAATTTCTCCTAATCTACCATTTTTCATTGAACAAAAGAAAATTCAAAGAACTTAGCGAAGAAGGCTTTGGTGTATTTAACACAATACGTTGAAATGAAGGAAAACTTATTTATTGATATCCCCGATAAGCTACAAATATGTACATATACATGAGTCAAAATAAACAAACAAGATGGAGCCTTCACAAAGGTTGCTTAGGAGAAGTCTCAGCAGTCGGTAGAGCCCCAGAAAGAGAAGGCATCGGAGGGGGATCATTCGGAGCCTCAGTAGTGGACAGAACCCTAGAAGGAGGAGGCATCAGAGGTTGATCATTTGGAGCTTCATTACGCGGTACAGCCCCAGAAGACGAAGGCAATAAATGCCTTTGGAACAAACCCACAAATCTTTGATGATCAAGTAAAACCTGACCATCAGTTTCCTTCATCTGGTCAAGCTTCCTCTTCATGTTTGTAGCATAGTCATGTGCGAGCCGGTGCAACTGTTTATTCTCATGCTTGAGACCTCTAATCTCCTGTTTGAGACTCATCACTTCGGCCGCCAATGATTCAACTTGGCGGGTTCGAGCAAATAGGCGTTGGGCCATATTAGACATAGAACCTGCACACTGAACACTGAGAGCCAGTGAATCCTTAACAGCTAACTCATCAGACCGTTTGGAAAGTAGTCTGTTATCTTTGGGAGTGAGAAGGTTCCTGGCCACCACCGCAGCGGTCATATCATTCTTCATCACGGAATCCCCAACGGTAAGAGGACCAGTAGGGGAGACGAAGGATGGGCGTCATATGTTGTCTGGAGAAGGCGGGGCTACCTCTTCAACAAGGTTCAAGTCAAAACGACGGTCGGAGGGGCCAGACATTTTCAAAGGTATTGAAGAGAGAAGAGGTCGGACAAATCAAGATCTTAGAAGTGCAAGAATTGAGCTTCTACTGGTGGAGATTCAAGTGTGCTTTGGAACTTAATGCCAGCCCCTATAAAAAGCTGCACTCGACGGAGCTTCAGACATCGAAGAGGCGCCTGCTCAGAAATCGAAGAGGCGTTTGCTTTCTCAAAAGCTGGGCTGCTTAGAGACCACGAGGGTTGATCTCATAAATCGAAGAGGTGTTTGCTTTCTCAAAAGTTGGGCTGCTCAAAGACCACGAAAGCCGATATCAGAAATCGAAGAGGCGCTCGCTTCCTCAAAAGCTGGGCTCCTCAGAGACCACGAGGGCCGATCTCAGAAATTGAAGAGGCACCTACTTTTCCAGCCTTGTCAGCACCTGTCACACGCACACTCAGCTTTGCGGAAATTATGGGTATTCTGTCGAAGACTTCTGGGGAAGTAGAAAACACATGAATCTTACTGTCCAATCACCTACTTCCCACACGCAGCAATAGCTCATGGGTACCACAGATAACTTTGCCAAAGTTCTCTGCCAAAGTTGAGCACGTGAAGCTTGCAGCTCCCACTATATCGCTCTAACCAAGAAGGGTAAAAGAATAGCAAAGAAACAGCACTAACAAAGTTTAGACCCATAAATTTTGAAGGTCTAGCTACCATATTATTACCCACAAGGGTAAAGGAACAGTACCACTGTTGGATAATTGGAAAGTCCCTGTGTGTCAACCTCTGTGCCTCGTGGCAAGGTAGACTAGCAAACATGCCCAACCTTTACTCACATTCGAGAAAACACTCCCAATAAGATTGCTTGCTCCAAAATCGAAGAGGCACCGTCCTCCGAATCTCGAGAGCCAGACTCCCAACATGACTACTTTCTCAAAAATCGAAGAGAGGGTAAAGGAACAGTACCATTGTTGGATAATTGGAAAGTCCCTGTGTGTCAACCTCTGTGCTTCGTGGTAAGGTAGACTAGCAAACATGCCCAACCTTTACTCACATTCGAGAAAACACTCCCAACAAGATTGCTTACTCCAAAATCGAAGAGGCACCGCCCTCCGAATCTCGAGAGCTAGACTCCCAACATGATTACTTTCTCAAAAATCGAAGAGACACTGCTTCCCGAATCTAGAGAGCCAGACCCCCAGCATGATTGCTTTCTCAAAAATCGAAGAGGCATCGTTCTCCGAATCAATCGAAGAGGCGCTCGCTTTCTCAAAAGCTGGGCTGCTCAGAGACCACGAGGGCCGATCTCAGAAATCGAAGAGGCACCTTCTTTTCTAGCCTTGTCAGCACCTGTCACACGCACACTCAGCTTTGCGGAAATTATGGGCATTCTGTCGAAGACTTCTGGTGAAGTAGAAAGCACATGAATCTTACTGTTCAATCACCCACTTCCCACATGCAACAATAGCTCATGGGCACCACAGATAACTTTGTCAAAGTCTCTGCCAAAGTTGAGCACGTGAAGCTGGCAGCTCCCACTACATCGCTCTGACCAAGAAAGGTAAAAGATTAGCAAAGAAACAGCACTAACAAAGTTTAGACACATAAATTTTGAAGGTCTAGCTACCATATTATTACCCACAAGGGTAAAGGAACAGTACCACTGCTGGATAATTGGAAAGTCTCTGTGTGTCAACCTCCGTGCTTCGTGGCAAGGTAGACTCGCAAACATGCCCAACCTTGACTCACATCCGAGAAAACACTCCCAACAAGATTGCTTACTCCAAAATCGAAGAGGCACCGCCTTCCGAATCTCGAGAGCCAGACTCCCAACATGATTACTTTCTCAAAAATCGAAGAGACACTGCTCCCCGAATCTCGAGAGCCAGACCCCCACCATGATTGCTTTCTCAAAAATCAAAGAAGCATCGTTCTCCGAATCTCGAGAGCCAGATACCACATACCACTTTTTCAAAGTGCTCTGACAGAGTTAAAACATATGAAGCTGGCAGCTCCCACTACCGTGCTATGACCAAGCAGGGTAAAGGAATATCATTACTACTTGTTGTTAGGGAGACTCCTATATATGTCGACCTCCATCCCCAACGGACAGGCAGACCTGCAAAAATGCTCAACCCTTCCTCATATCTGAGATGGCACTCCCAACGAAGCCTTTCGAAATATTCAGCTTTCTTTCCCCCCGATAATACCTCTGCAAACAAGCTATACTAGAGCAAGAATATCTCATATCATCAGGGTTAAAAGCAAGAGTATCCCATATCATGCTTTTTCCCTGTCTTTTCCTTTGGCCTTGTTTTTACCTGCAAGACAAGGAGAAAGAGAGCAATCAGTCAGCACTTGAAATCAAGCTCCCAGCCAGGAACTGACAGCCTGGAACCCCTTACCTGATTACTTACCTGGCATTGCTCTCGAGTACTCATCTTCAACATCTTATGTTGCCAGGGAAGATACCGCATCTGCTTGAGGAACAGATAGGGCAAGTGCGAAGGATACAAGGAAGCATGTGGAGACAAGCGTAACAGCACACGTGCCGATCCATTCATTACTCTGTCAAAAGCAAAAGTATCCCATATCAGCAGGGTCGAACGTACTCTAGATTTGATGGACTTGTTTTGACCCTCAAATTCTTCAGTCGGCCTTATACTCTGGAGGAAACCAGAAAACCCTCCAGCTCAGTTCAAGAATAAGCCTGTGGAAAGTTACTTCTTCAAAAGCAAAAGTATCCCATATCATCTCTTCTCATTTTTCTTCTCTTTATCCTTCATGCTGCTGCAAGATAGGGAGAAGGTGAACAATCAGCCGGAGCTCTGATTGCTTACCTTGTCTGTCACCTCTTTCAGCAAATCCCCTAGCTCGGCGACTTGGGGGACTCCTACTACATGGTTTGTATCGCGCTTGACCAAGCCTGAAACTACAAGTAAGCTTCAAGTGAAATTGATACATTACCTTGTGCATCTCCACCAGTTAAAGATACCACCCCTGGATGGAGGAAGAGTACTTCCAGAGAAGCTGCCACATCTACCTATGAGACAGATAAGGCAAGTCAAGATGATACCACACTCCGATACTTAGAAGTTTCGTGATTACGAGATCATTCTCCCTCAATATTTCCTAATGTCATTTGTACTCTAATGTCATTTGTACTAAATCATTCACTTGTACTCACTAAAGGAGAGCTTGAACCTATGTACTTGTGTAAACCCTTCACAATTAATGAGAACTCTTCTATTCCGTGGACGTAGCCAATCTGGGTGAACCACGTACATCTTGTGTTTGCTTTCCTATCTCTATCCATTTATATACTTATCCACACTAATGACCGGAGCAATTTAGCGAAGATCACAAAAAGCGACCGTTTTCGCTACCTAGGATCTATCTTACAAGAGAACGGAGAATTAGATGGAGATCTCAACCATAGAATATGAGCTAGATGGATGAAGTGTAAGAGTGCATCCAGCATGTTGTGTGACCGTCGTAGGCCACTGAAGCTCAAGGGAAAATTTTATAAGACGGCAATAAGGCCAACGATGTTGTATGGCACAGAATGTTGGGCGGTGAAACATCAACACGTACACAAATTGGGTGTAGCAGAGATGAGGATGCTTCGTGGGATGTGTGGGCACACGAGAAAGGATAAGATTGAGAATGAGGATATCCGAGGTAAAGTAGGAGTAGCCGAAATTGAAGGAAAGATGAGAGAAAATCGGTTCCGGTGATTTGGACATGTGCAAAGAAGGCCGACTGACGCTCCGGTTCGAAGATGTGACTACGGGACAGAGGTTCAGGGCCGAAGGGCTAGAGGAAGACCTAGGAAAAATTTGGAAGAGACTCTAAGAAAAGGCTTAGAGTACTTGGATCTAACGGAGGACATGACACAAAACCGAGCGCAATGGCGTTCTAGGATTCATATACCCGACCCCACTTAGTGGGAAAAGGCTTTGTTGTTGTTGTACCATTTTTCATTGAATTAAACGTTTAAAGAGACTAATCTAAGATTTTGTTTGCAATAAATAGAAAGGTTTAAGTACTTTCACACCGTTGAGATTTGGGTTGGATTTTAAAATAAGGTATGAGATTTGGGTTTATTTTTAAACGATAAGATATGAAGTTTTAATATTTTCATATTACACTATGTAGTTTTGAAACTCGACTAATTTACAGTATTTATCCGTTGGTGTGGTGAGGTTGATTGTATAGTCAACAATTAACTAGTGGTGTGGTAATGTCGAATGCATACTTCAAGCAAACTAACAATACCACGAAGAAATCTGCAAGGTCATCTTTTAAATTTCAAGATGTCAAAAAAGTTAGCACTTGTGTTTAAAATATCAATATGCAAATTTGTGAAAATGTCAATGGATATATTATATATTAATATTGGTTGTCTTAGATCGAAATGATGGAAATTTACTCAAAAACGTGAAACTTTAGGAAATGTCAAATACTTGCTTTAAATGAAATATAAAAGTTTCTCTGATATTTAACAGATATATCAGAAATATTGACAAAATCTGTTGATTTTAGTCAAATTTAAGATTTTTTCTGATATAAGATGATGTTTGGACTTCACCCATCTTTTTCATCTCTTTTTTCTAAATATATTAACCGTGTCAAAGAAATTTCAAGCATTGTTGGGCACCTAAATGTTAAAACTTACCATCTTTCCCATCAACAAGCCAGACGCCAACTTACACTATCAGTGGCGAAGCCAGGATTTCCCGGACGGAGGGGCGGACTTAAAAGAGTGCAAGGTTAAAGAAAAATGGAGATAGTGTCTACGAATTCTTTCACGATAATTATGTGGATAATCAAGCATTCGAAGTCTATATGCAGGGTCTGCAGGAAGATTAGCCAATATTTCATCCAACTCAGTGGCATCACTTTGTTGTGATCTACTCGGAATATTCGAAGGAGGACTTCTTGGAATATTTGAAGGAGGAAGAGGACTACTCGGAATATTTGAAGGAGAAGGACTACCCGAAATGTTTGAAGGATGATTTAAGCATTGTTTCTTATAGTATCATTCCATTACGTAACTGTAAAATGGAAAGAAAAAAAAATATCTTAAACTCTTAATCCTAGAGTAAACTATACTATAGTGTGCATAATAACTAATCCAACCTAACAATTCAATTAATAAATACCAATAAACATACAAATTATTTGATAAATAAAAATTCAATTCAACTAATCATATGAATACAACTAATCAATTCAACCAATAATCAAGAATTCAAATTTTTTTTCACCCTAAAAAATATTTTCATATCAATAATCATAGAGTCATATCAATAATCAATAACCAATAACCATATTAGTGCATTATCATATGATTCTATACCAATTAACAAAATTCGTATTAAATAATTAATTAGGGTTAGGGATTATAAATTTAGGAAATAAAAAATTTACCTTTGATTGAAGCTGGAAGTCGCGGCTCAGATGAATGGTGACTAGTGTGATGGCTGCAAAAAGCCAACGGGAATCAAGATCAACCTTCCTAACGTTTCCATTCCGTTGGGCTGGGAGTGGGCGTTGGCTACTGGGAGCAAAGCTGCTCTCTCTCTCTCTCTCTCTCTCTCTCTCTCTCTCTCTCTCTGATTGGTGAATGAGAGAGGTTGAAGGGTTTGAGGGAAGTGGGGACACGGGGACATGCAAGCGGCGTTTATTTTAAAAAATTTAATTTTGTTTTACCAGGACCAAAACTATGTCGTTTTGGCCTGGATGTTTTAAAAAAAATAAAATTTTGTTGCTGCTGCTGCTCGCAGCAGAAACAGAACACCGGAAACAGAGGGCTGCACCAGTCAGTTTGCCGGCGAGGGGAGGGGCTGAACCCAGCTCTCCAGTGGTGTTTTCCGACAAGGGGAGTGGCGGCCGCCACTCCTCGCCCTCACGTGGCTTCGCCACTGTACACTATTTCCTGTGTGCGAGCTCCACCCCAACTTGCAATTCCTAAAAGTGAACCCCAAGACGGTTTTAACTCAAGTTGAGATTCCAATCCCAACAAGGGATTGTGTTGTGTGTTTGTGTTTTGGGCACAAAACTACATTTGGGCTCTTGGGTTACTATAGAGGTCCATTTTTTATTCGTGTAGTTTATGTATTTGGGTCTTTGTTCATGTAATTATGTTGTGTTTTAGTAATAAAGTAGCCCCTTTACCCAAAAAAAAAAAAAAAAAAGAAGGGTTCAAGTTTTGAGCACTAAAATATTTTTCACATCTTGAAAATGGATTTGGTGTGTTATATGTGATATAGTCATGGGTTTAGTAAGTAGGTCCCGCACTTCCATGTCATCAGTTAACAATTCACTAGACAGTTGCGTGTAGCTCAAACGCTTACAAACATTTATTTTTCCATCCGAAGTCCTAGGTTTAATTTTCTCTCCTCCATTATAGCTTGTATTTTAATCTTTGTCTGCTAACAAATTAAACATAATAGAAGCTAAAGCATTTCACATTTGATCTCGATGGATGTACAAATTGCAATGGGGTTGATTCTCTGCTCTCATAATCTCCCTCTCTTTCCTTCCCTTCATATTTGAATGGTTATAGCTAAACCACGTCAACATTTTGTATTGATTTTTTAATAGTCAGAAGCAATGGTGGAGCCATGAATTATTTGGTGGGTGGGCTAAACTAAAATTATTACTACGAAATCAAATGGTTAATTTTTTTTTTTTGTTACTTACATAAAGTTACATAATAATAAGCCTAAAAGCAATAATTTGAAGTAAGAAATTTAACTTTGGATAAATCAAGTTTCAACTAGATTTAACAAAGAAAACATTTAAAGTTGTCACTTATAATAGAAAGAAACATACATCATCAATCTTGTCATAACAACCTAACAAATAATAAAAAATACCTATTCAAGTTGTGCCATTTGATCCTTAATGGAATTGAAATCCTTTATTATTTCATCTGAATAAATATTTTCGGCAAGCTCTTTTTCACTGTAGAAAACCATTGAATCTGCTAAAAATTCACTCTCCATCTTGTTGCGAAGTCTTGTTTTAACAAGATTCATTGCTGAAAAAGCTCGTTCAGTAAATGCAAAAGGTATATCACTCTCTAATTTATCACCATCATCTCGTTTTCTAAAGAATGAATCAATAATTCTTAACCTCTCATCGAACAGACGTTGTGACACACCCTGATTGAAAATCAAGGCGTGATGGCCGTCACGTGAGGGTGACGTAGCCATATGCACAGTGCGGAAGCGATAAGGATAAGAAATATACGAATAAAGAAAAACCGAAAGCTAACTAATGTGCACTAATAAGTAGAAAGTGCTAGGAATGAGATACAAGTGTAAATACACCTAATTAGAGCGTAGAAAATCTAGGTACAGTCCAGTAGGACAAGTACTAGTTATACAGTACCAGAAGATATCATACGAATATTATATTTTGTCAGAACCGCCAAGATCCTCAAATGCCACCAACAACAAGTCTACCTAAAACCTGGAGGGGCGCAAAACAGAAATGTAAGTTGGCAAAAATAAAGCTTTTCAAAATCATTTCATTTACCAAATGCTCTAACCCCTCGCCGTAAAACATGTATAATTTTTCCTAGAAATAGAATATAAATATATACATATATATATATATATATATATATATTCAAATCATGCTTCACATATTCATAATCATAAATATGCCATGCCAAGGTATAAACAAAATAAGTAACTCAGGTGAAAATAAATTCATGGAAAATAACATATTGGCCGGAACCCATGCAGAAGTCTGTACGGTTGAATTCGTAGCTCATTAATCAATCTAGCCGGCGTCACTACAAGTGACCTATACGACACTACACTGCACACGAGTTGGAACCACTGTACGACAAGACTGAGTGTAATATAGTTATGCTCAATGCTACGCACTCATGATAGCTATGCGATAAATCGCTAGTCACCTACGAGTCGGAACCACCTATGATGGTTTGTACGACAAGACTGTGCACCTAAATTGGATCCAATGTGAGCATATGGTGCAGGATGTGACATTATATATAGGCATGTGCCATATCTCTAACTAAATCACTAACACCAGGGTGCAAGTTCATGAGCTTAATGTTTCTCAATTAATCACAATCATTATTCACATTCACAATTTATAAACTCACCTGGGACTTACATGAGCTTCCACAACACCACAATTATACATATATATATATATATATATGCAAACAACATATGCATATTCTAAATGTAAAACATTTGGCATGGCAATTTAAGTCATAACTTAGTTAAATGCATTTTCTAGGAAAATATCAAGTATATAAGTATATACTGAAAACCAAAAGCCAACTCATTGGTATGTCAAAGGGTCGGAGCCCCCGAGTCGCCCTTGACTGCGGTCATTCTCGGGATAGGTCTCACCTATATGCAAAATAACTATAAAAACGTTAATTTAAAACACATAACCAATACTAACTAATAACTTCTCATACATTGCTCAAATGAGGTATATAAATATACCATCATGACCTACACAACTCCACAAACACGCCCAAAATTTTAAAATAATTTTTTGAGCCATCACGCGCCGTCACGCGCCGGCAAGGGCACTGCCCTACGCGCGGCCACGCGCAGGGATCCTAACGGAATCCCCTAACCCCGTTAGGAATATTCCGTTAAAAAGTAACATAAACCATTCAAACTAACCAACGCCTTTAGGAATATTCCGTCATCCCCTACCTTCAAACTCCGATTACCGTTGCCGTTGCCGAAAACTGGAAAATAACTTTAAAACCTTGTATCCCAGTCATTTCTTAACCAAAACTCATGAAATTGGTCTCAATTTAAAGCTTATAACTAGAAGAACACATCCTTACCAATTTCAAGGCTTGAAATCCACGAAAACTCACCAGAGAAAGCTCGATAATCTGGCTAAAACTTAAAACTCGTCGAACTCGATTTCCCGACGTCCAAATTGCTTGGTTTTTCTTCTCTGAGCTTCGTGAGGATGATTCAAAGCTCCCTATGCCCTTAAAAACTCCTTAAAACCTCACATTAATTAGTGCATGAACAGTACCTTAATCGGAGTTCGTGAGAAACTAAGGTTTTTGAAGGTTTTAAGTCCAAATAAAGGTATAAATCGACTTCGAGGCTTGTAAAGAGTTTGAATGTTACCTTTAAAACCTCGATCTGTGCCTGAAATGGAAGGTTTGGAGTTCGTCCGTACAAGGTTGACGGGAACGGAAGAAAATCGAGAGGGAGGAGAGAGAGATCTATGTGTTTGTGTGGTGTGTACGTTCAGCATGTGTGTGTGTGGTCTACATTTCAGCTACACACACACAATCACCAAACATTTCCAAAAATTTTAATTGGTTCCAAAAGCTTAGGAAACCTAGATAGGATAAAAATTTAAGTACATACCACACACAACACAATTCAACGTCAAAGGGCAGAATAGTCATCTCACGTCATCGATAAAATTTTATTCCGGGACGGGGTGTCACACGTTGACCTAACAAATTAAACAACAATAAACAAGTTTATATAATAAATTATATTTCTAAAAAACCTATCAGAAAAAAATGTATTAAATTTGAAACTGAACATTTCAAGTACAAACTCTTAAAATTCAAACAATAAACATATTGTTGTGACATATGTTCTAATACATATTGTGATTGTGTAAATCCTAAGCAGAGATAGATTAGGTAGGAATCCTTTGGGATCTAGAAGATCTATTCTCCACTCTCTTTCTCTCCATGCCGCACCCCATAGTTAAACATAAGCCACAACACAAATAAACTCATCAAAAATTAAGAATAAAGTAGTGAGAAACTTACCTATTGATGAGAAAAATCAATAAACTTTCACAATTGTAGGCTCAGTATTTGTGAATTGTACACGAATGTCACCGAAGCTTTCTAAAAAGTGAAAAAACATGGGCTATTGTTATAGCCAAAAGCCGAAAATACAGCCTTAAGCAACGTGTAAGTACTCATTAAAATGAATAAAATAATAAAAGTGAATAATTACTCCTAAAAACCTAGAACCGTGTGTGACTACTTCCTATGAAACCTAAAATAATAAAATACTAAAACCTAGTTTTTCAAGGAAATAGATCCTTTCCGGATCTCTTCCATCAAAACCCATGATAAAGTGATTCGAACTCTTGAAATTTGATCTAACGGCTAAAATTATTATAATTTTTAAAATATGCCTCTATTTTTAGTTGTTTGATCAAATTTTAAATGTCCATATCACTTGATCCGTGGACTTTCGTAGAAGAGATATGGAGACAACCTCTTTCCTTTTTTTAAACCATGTGACTACTCCGTAGGAAATCTAAAAATAATAAAATATTAAAACCTATAGACTACTCCCCAATAAACCTAGGAGTGTTCATAATTTTCACTAAAATAAACAATTTATTTAATATTTTTTTAACTCTTTCTTTTTATAAAAGTAATCTTAGTGTAAGAACTTTTACTTATTTTTTTGTTTTTGAGTACATCAATATTTTTACATTAAGAGGATATAGAGAGTTCGGCTAAATCACACAAGGGGTAGCCTAATTTGGTATCGAATTCGTCATCCACGAGATTCGAACCTAAGACCTCTCACTTTTAAGTGAAGAGGAATACTACTAGACCATAGTACTGAATGACTGAACTTTTACTTATTGAGTGGGCTATAATAATTAAAAATAATAAAATTGTCTAAATTATTAGTATTTTAAGCCCAAACAACTAAAATTTTCTCTATGCTAGAGCCCACCCTAGCCTTGTTACTGCCTTTGTTATTGGCCAGAAGAAGACAAAAAAACAATTTGTGAAAGAAGAGAAGGAAGGGAATGAGAATATGAGGGAAAATAATCTCACTCCAATAACAATAGATGTAGTTGTGGTAATGGTAGGAGTTCACTTATAGAGTTCGAATTTGTTGGATTTGGATCCCGTTCGGATCTAAATTATGGGAATTCTAGGGTTTCTCACATTTTAGCCATTCATCGTACATTGTACGGTCAGAAATCATTTAATTTTTTATTATTTAAAATTAAACACAAATAGTACCTAACGAAAATTGAACACACGATATACAATGAATGACTAGAATATAAGAATCTCTAGAATCCGCACAAAGAGCATCTGAATAGAATCCTCACCCGAATTTATTCGCCACCATTACTTCGTGGTGCGCGTTATTACGTATTCTTAATGAGCGCCATGTGTCTAGGGAATTAACCACGATTAACTTATTTAATCTCTAAAAGATTGGTGGATTCCAGGAAGGCAGTTGATGAGAACCATAGGTAGCCAGTGACAATTTACACGTGAATCTTGATTTACTTTACGGAAAAGGATCGGATCCTTTGTAGGGATTTAAGGAATCAGTCAACCATATTCGTTTATTATATATCGTGTGATCAGTTTTTTTAGATACTATTTATATTTAATTTTAAAATAATTTATGACCGTATAATGTACGATAAACGGATATAAGTGATTAATCTTCTGAATCCCTACAAATAAAATCCGGAAATGATCATTTTCCTTAATTTACCCCAAGTTTTTCTTTTTCTAAGCCATGGATAATTATCACGATGTAAAGAAGTGGTGGTCAAAGTGGACAACTGCAACAAGACAAGTCACTTCATCGTTGCTTCCTTAAACGCGGTTTCTTCACATTTTGGTAGATTCCACAAACCATATTTACCCAACCCATGCAACTTTTGAATTTTTTTTTTCTAACTTTGATTGTTTAGATGAATTCAGTATAATTATTTTATTATTTATACTAACAAAATAACAAAAAAATTCTCAAAAATTTTAAAAATTCTCCAAAATATGATCGTGCACTCATTCTATTCTTATTTTTAACAATTTTGAACTTAAAATACTCGCATATATCTATACATCACCTAATAAACTAAGGAAATCTAATGAAAAATGCTTGAAAATTTTGAGTTTTATTGATAAGGACAAAATAAAGGGTAAAGTGAATAGTACCAGGATTGACTTTTTAGTGTAAAAATATGGTTTTTCGTTAAAGTGAACAGTACATGGTACTTTTCGTTAAAATTCCCAATAAACAATTGTGTTATTTTGAGAATTATAAGTAAACGCCAAAATTGATGTGCATCAAATCCAAAATTCTTTCAACGTAGTTGATGGTTTTTGGCTTTGAGCTCAATATTGGTTTGAAATTGAAAGCTTTCTCAACTTGCACTCACTCTACCCTTACTTTTTAGAGCATCTTCAATGGAGATGTCAAAAGATAAATGTCAAACGTTAATTTGATAGCTGACGTGACAATGTCAAAATTTCTCATTTTCCAACTGATATGTTTTTTTTGTTATAAATAATATTTGTAGAACCCATTTTAAAAAGAAATCAATTAAAAATAAAATTTTCAAGATCTATAATTAATGTATTAATAAGACTCACACAATAAAATAATTAAAAATTATTTGACATCACATTTTCTCATATGTCAAATTTGACATATGAAAACTCATATGTCAATCCACATAGGATTGACATATTGATTCGAGCTTGCTTCTACTTTCAAATTTGATTACATGACATTCCACTTATGATTTGACATCTCCTTTGAAGATGATCTTACAATTCTCTCATGTGCCGACGAATCCTTACATCACTCAATTCTACACATTTTGCAGGTTTCGATTTTGAGCTCAATTTTTTATATCGTAATCGAAAAAACTCTGAACCAACTGAATGAGCTTCAATTCGCACACATTATACAAAATTTGGGAGAAAAAATGCAAATAAATTTTCTTTTTTTTCTTAAGCAATAAGAAAGCTATATATAGTAGCCAAAATACTCCGTATCTGGCGAACCGAATTCAATGTACCTACCCCCAGGTTTGGTTTCGACTTTGTTGCTCCGAATACGGCTGCGCCAGGGAGGCGGACCAACCTAACCACCTCCCTCCCCTGCAATAGGACCACCCCTTAAAAATAAAATAAAAAACAACAAATTAGAAAGGCAAAAAAAAAAAGGAAAAAGGAAAAGAAAAAGCCACGCGTTGCCAGATGCATGATTTTCCGTAACCTTTATTTATCAATCACAATCATTTCCCAACTTTTATGTGAATTTTCCAGGCTGTCTCCTACCATAATTCCAATTTTTCATAAATTAATTTTTGATTTCTCAATCATGAGCAAACATTTACGTCATTGATATTTTTTTTGAACAAATGATATTATTAATATTAAACATATAGAGAAGTGAACCAATCATCACAATAGGTTAGCAGTAATACGGTTGAAACTCGCATTCCGTGAAAATCAAACCTAAGGTCCCTTAAATAAAAAGAAATACTATTAGATTGTATTACTAAGTGAACTATACCATTGAATATAGCAGTTGATTTAAAATGGGTCATGATATTTCAATTTTTTCATATGTATCTAACATTTAAAGTGTTTTTGTTTTTTAACACAATGTGAAAATATTGAAACTTCATAATCAGTTTTAATACTGATTTCAAACCTCGATAAACATCAAGAACACAAAACGTATAGATTTTAATTGCACATGCTGAAATATTTAGAAATGCTGATGAAACTCTCTTAAAAGTGAGGCTTTCCATATACTATTTACCACCTCATGTTTGTAGTATAACATTTTATAATGTTGACACATAAATTGATGCTAAACTATGAGATGACAGATAGTCCATAAAAAATCTCACTTTGAAAAATGTCTCTATAACATCTCTCATTGATTTAGTTACAATTATATTCAAACGATATTATTTACATTAAGGAGTGAGTGAGTGAGCTAAACCTCATAATAGATTAGCTATAATAATATGGTTCAATTTACCTTTAGCGAGAATCAAATTTAAATCTCAAAAGAATATCATTAGACTAATTTATTATTATGTTTTCCATTTGTTTATATATTGGTTTAAATATATTTTTTTCTAATAGGTAATATGTTAGGTCATAACGACTCGATTTCGGATTGGGTCATATTCGTTTTAACGGTCTTGCACGATACAATCCGTTAAGATATCCGGTATAACACAAAAATAATATGAATCCAAAAAATATAAAAACGACACGAATACGAAAAATACAACACGCATATTAGGTATAGTTATAATTTAAATAGAAGAATAACGCGAAGGTGACGACATTCTTGTGCAACAAATAAAATTGCTAATCAATCATATTAACTTTGGACGACGATAATTCTACTTTTGTCCCGTTTCGCCGCTCCTTCCCTTGTTTAATATGATATAATTAATATTCCTCCCTCTGACCTTCTCGATAAATCTTCCGTCTTAAGATTCTAAACCCCCTCTCTCTCTCCTCCTTCATATTCTTATACCCTCTCCTCGCTTCGCTTCACAAGAAAATCTCTTCATTCCTCCTCACACAGGTACTGAAATCTCTCCCTCCCACCTTTTATATATATATTTTTTTTTTTAAATTTTTTTGGTAATTTTCTGTTTGGTAGCTGAGAAAATTAAGGAGGAAAAATGAAAGAAAACAGATGGGAGAATCCAGAATCCGCTTCGTTTGGTTCCGAAAAATTAGTTTCCAAAAACGCGGATCCTCTGGCCGCTGATGGTTTAAGATTAGCCGCAGGGCTCGCTGTTTTTTGGAGTCTGGGAACCGGAGAGCGGATTTTCTTTTTCCTTCATGTGGTTTCTCAGCAACCAAACAGCACACCTCAGGATTATTAATTATTAATTAATCCTCCGGTTTCTCAAAATAATTTAACGGAAAAGCGTTTGAGATTTCGTCAATTTTTTTTGATTATTTTTTACTCTCGATCGCAGATCAGTTTTCCGAAATCAATTCTCTTCGGCGAAGACGACGACGATCTGATCTAATCGAATCCGATCGGCGAATTTAAGAAAAACAAGATCTTGAGGCGAAATTGTAAGCAGACATGGCGGAAGAGCACAGATGCGAAGCCCCGGAAGGCCACCACCTCTGCGCAAACAACTGCGGATTCTTCGGCAGCCCGGCAACCATGAACCTCTGCTCCAAATGCTACAGAGACTTCTGCCTCAAGGAGCAGCAGCAGGCCTCGATCAAATCCACCGTCGAAGCCTCCCTCTCCGCCTCGGCTGCCGATGCCGCTTCTTCCTCTCTCTCCGCTCCTTCTTCCCCTCCTTCAACATCCTTGCCTGCCTCTCCGGCAGCGATCGAGACTCTCTGCCAACCTCCGCCCCCGGCCTTGACTTTGCCGGAGGTAGCCGGAGATATAATCGGTGAGCCCGCTGAAGTTGTCCGGGCTCCTGAGGTGGCTACGGTGGTGTCGCAGCCGAACCGGTGCACCGTTTGCAGGAAACGGGTCGGGTTGACCGGGTTCAAGTGCAGGTGCGGGACCACGTTCTGCGGGGTTCACAGGTACCCCGAGAAGCACGCGTGCTCGTTCGATTTCAAGACCCTCGGGAGGGAGGAGATCGCCAGGAGCAACCCGTTGGTCATAGCCGAGAAGCTCGAGAAGATTTGATCCGGTCCGTCGGATCTTAACACCTTTGTCAAAATTCAAATCGCTGATCGGCGGGTTTCAATCAATCAGGCTGTCCGCGGAATCGACAATATGATCAGGACCGTTCATCGAGCACGCGTGGGAATTAAGCTGATATAAATATATTTTCTGTTCCCCTAGCTTTTTAATTTAATTTTATATTAGCTTTTACTATAAGTTATTGTGGGATTTGGCTTGTAAGTTAAAAAACCAAAAAAAAAAAAAAAAAAACGAATTTCTTGTTTGGGAGTGAAATTTCGGGTAGAATTTCCGCGTCGATTCGTCTCTCTTTCGATTTAATCTTCCATCATCGTCTCACGGTGCGACTTGCTTTCGATTAATTTTTTTTTCTTCTCAAAATGATAGATTTTGTCAAATTAAGATTAACCACCGACAAAATTTAAATTCACGTCGTCATATAAAGACTAAACTCATTATCACTATTGTGGTAAATGATTCCTTGCGATTGATCGCCGTTGGCAAACCAAGTCGCAACACATAACCTTGTAGGGTATGGTTTGATGTTGGCTTGTTTACATGGAAAATTATCTGCCATGTTGTGTGCTTTTAGAAAATGAAGATGATTGGGGCTACTTGGCCCGAATTTAGGATTTTTTTTCGCTCATACATGTGCCTGTCGCTACCATTCCCTCTAGATTTGACGGATCTCGTCACAACACTAGTTCGCTGCGTTACTTGAGTGTTTGGGTCATGGGTTGGTTAGGGATAAATTATTTTCTTTTAGGTTTTTTTAACTAAAATTATTTCTGAAATGGTATAACTTCTCACTTTTTAGTCCATGAGATTTAAAATCGATAAAATTAGTTCTCGAGTTTGTCTATCATCAATCATTTTGATCATTACGTGAAAACTCTCCGTTAAATAAAAATAAAATGACAAAATACACTCACTTTTTGTCAAATCATTTTATTAACTTGAGATATTTCTATCTTTTTAGTTCCTTTTTAACAGTTTTTTTTTTCTTCACAAAATGATCAAAATGATCAGTGATAAATTCAATGATCATTTCTATCAATTTCAAATCTCAGTGATCAAAAGTGAGGCACTAAATTGTAACTAAGCCCATGTTTGATGAGTCAATAGTGCCACAGACTTCGTTCAGTCTTTGTTGCCGTCCTCTCTTCTTTCTTGGTTATGGCAACAAATTCCAGCGTTCTTCCTCCACTTCGGCGACAATTCCGGCGAGCTAACCTCTTCGTTTGTGCGGCTTTCTCTCATCTCCTTTGTTCTGGTGAATCGGAGATGTGATTTTTCAGGTGTGGGTCGCAAGTCATTGATGGTGGTATCTTTTTATTTTTTTTAATTTAGTTTCCTTAATTTATTTTTCTTATTAATTTATTAAAAGTGTGTCTTATGTTAAAAAACATTGAAAGTTTAATTATTCAAAAAATAATAATAACCATAGCTAGTCCAGTCAAGCTGGCTTAGTGATTACCAAACAACGGAAATAAATCCAGTTAAGTCTCATCCAATTTAGTCCAATACTGCAAGTCATATCCATGACAATTCATGCCAGCCCACCAAACGCGCCCTTTGAGTTTCTTTGGCTTGTTTACAGTACTTGATCTTTCTCGGTATTTGCTTGATTCGGGGTATTTTGTTTTCGACCGAGGACTGAAATTGTTGCGATTGTAATGTGGGAGCTTTCTTTGGATTTGCATGTTTGCCACCTTTCAACCGGCGGTTTGAGTTTTAGCTTTAGCTGGTGTTTTATGAAGAATTTTCGGTGGCGAGTGATCCATCTTTTAGGTTTTTAAGACTTGCCTTTGTGGCCACGTTTGAGAGAAAAACTCTTTTGGAACGGAGTTATAATTTTAGTGATATAATTTGTCCAATAGATATTCGTCACGTGTTCAAAAAACGAATCGCCAGGGTTTGGATGTTCATAATCATCGACACTGAAATGCAAGCACACATCCCACTAGTAATAGTATATGAATATGATCATACTTACTCATCACGTCATGTTTCCTTGGAAAAGGAAAGACTAACAAACAATGAGTTATATGGGCATGACTTTGGTCGTCTTTGTTAAATAAGCCAAGTAGCCAACCACTCAGCCAGCCTGCTTTCTTTGAATTGCAATTTGCAATAGGAATCTAGCCCATTTGTCGTACGTTTGAGTATTTTGTTGACATCACAAATGCTAGCTTCTGAGTTGTCTTATAATTATTTCGCAACAATGCGGTAATTTAAACAATTCTAATTTACATGGAGATAGATGGATTCAAATTTCGACGTAAGGAAACACGTTCCTGTCTCGACCAATTAGCCTTACTCACGTATGTAAATTTGCTTCCTTTGCAAATGTTTTCAGGACCAACAAGATTAATTACAACATTTGATTTTTAGACAGAAAAATCACAATCCAAGACAAAACACAATCTGATGTTTAATTTACACTAACTTGTTTTTTTACAAAGCATCCAATACAGAAACATGATAATAAACTAAGAAATCAAAGGTAATAATCCACACCTTGCACTTAATTAGAAAAGAAGAATTTATAAATATTTGCACTCAGAAACCTTGTGACTTCCAATCTTTGCGAGCTAAAAAACAAGAAGGCTAAGATATTGTAAACTTTGTGTGTAACATGTGAGCCTATAATTCATCGTTAACGGATGATGAACCCACCTTCTGGTTCCCAGGATGCAAGCATGCCTTGGAACTGCTCAAACTTTCTAACCAGAGTTGGTCTTTTACAACGGAGTTTGAGTCGTTGTTTCGATGCCATCCCCAAAATGCGTGTGTTTCGTTTACTATTCTGAGTCTTCCATGTCCAAAACTAGGCTCTCTGTACAAAGACAGGGGGGAAGCCGGATCTTCGAACCTACATTTATAAAGATGGTTAAAAGTTTGGTTATTATGAATAGAAAATTAACACACGCATGCATACATACATACATACATACATATATATATATATATATATATATATAGAGGGAAGTGTTATTGGTACTTCAAAAATCTTATTCTACACTCCTCACAAGTGTATTTTACTTTCCAAATATAGAAAGTTTGGAGTGTAGAATGAGATTTTTGGAGTGCCAATAACAATTATATATATATATAAGGTTATCTTCTAAGATTATGTAGCTATGGTCCGTTAATCTTGGGAGAGATAAATTCAAACTTAGGTGTAAGGAGACGGGATCATTGTACAATCTACATATATTTGAATATGCAGAATGAATGTAAAAGATAGTTTCGTTTTTTTTATTTTTTTTTATTTTTGGAGTGTTTTTTAAATCTCAACAACTAATGTTACCATCAAGGTATCAATAGTCATAATAACATCCTAGCAACACAAAATCTTGACCTAAAATAAAGAGAACTTACATTAACGCTAGTCCTTCGCGGTTTCCACCGTCACCAACGGTCATATACACCGGACCACATGGATCAGCTTCATTGTTGTAAACCCTAGTCTGCAACATTATATGGCTAACAACGTTAGAAACCCCAGTTTTCATAACATCAATCATTAACAAAGTTAATCATAAAATACACTGTTAGCCATTCATTAATGTTAACGAATTTGCACGTAAGGAATCAAATTAATCCAACTTACAAATCGTTCATACGCATGAACATGCCCTGCAAAAACGACATCTACCCTTGCCTTGTACAACAACTCTTCCATTGCTTGCCTCATACTCTCCCCTTCACCTTTATGGGCAGTATTGGTATTATACCAAGGTGCATGCAGAAGCACAACCACCCACGGCGTCACCTTCCTATCAATCTTTGCTAAATCAGCCTGAAGCCACTTGTACTGATCCGACTCAGCATCAAACTCAGCATAGGACCCCAGCATGATGACGTGGGTCCCGACAACTTCAAAAGAGTAGTACAAGTTGGAGGTGGAGCCACTCTCTTGGTACGGCATCTGCCACCTGGCATTGTAGGCCATGACGCCAGGAGGGAAGTTCTCGATTTCATGGTTGCCTTCTGTGACCATCCATGGGCGTTTGCTGGCGTAGGGCTCGACAATGCGGCCAAAGGAGTCCCAAAGGGGTTGGAGTGAGTTGGCGTATGACAAGTCACCGGGGAGGAGAAGCACATCGTAGTCCATTCCTCCGATGTGTTGTAGGGTTGATTTAGTCCATTCAGTCTGACCTAGGTCGCCTGAAACCACCACGTGAATAAATGCAAGCAATGTTATATGCACCAAACTTCAAACTTATAACAAATTAATGTGACAGAAGCAGGGCCGACCCTGATATTGTAGGGTTAAGAGGCAAACCATTAAGTTTAATAATTCGAACCAGAATTAATGTATTTAATATGTATGCATATGAATTTGGGTGATCTTCATTATTTTCTTGGGCTAGAAGTTCAAAGATCTTCATCAGACATTTTTATTCACCAATCAAAGTACATTTTGGATTTGCTTAAAAGATCTAAAATTAACGGAGCCAAGCCCTGAATCTAACTAACTTGGTAAATGTAATGATTTACTATTACATTCATTTACTATTTTATTCTTATAACTTACTGGGCTCCCTTCATGGTTGGCTTTGGACTTATCAACTTATTAGATCGGAAGTGCTCTTATAATGAACCTGAATACGAATTCTCCTTTGCGTAGCTTATCGCTGTTGCCCAAAGGGCAAAAGTTTTCTATTTTCTTCAAGACCAATTGGTCCTTACTACAAAATTATGAGGTCTAAGGTGAATGAGTGGAGATTATTCTCAAAGCCACACACAAATACATACGATCCAAAACATATTAATCCTTTCGACAAACAAAAAAAACATATTAATCCTATTGGTCTCAAATATCTCTGATATATATATATATATATATATATATTATCCTTCTTTTTATTCCAGAGTTGATTAATTGGAAGATAAATAGGTAGGCTGCTGCTGATTCAGGAAGATCCCAATCGTATATAATATTCATCCTTTATACCAAGGCTAATGTTTTCTTTGATAAGATAAAGTTTTACTTACATTTAGATAGCACACAATTTAGGAGAGAGTGGCTGAAATGATGATTTTACAAATCTAAAATGTTAAATTGATGACCACATATTGATTAAATTTTAACAACATTACCGATCAAATATGAACAATATACTGATAAATCTCAAAAATAATTATTTCAACAATTAAAATTTTATTTTCATCAGTTCAACCTGTTTCCCTAATTAAATTAGTGCCCATGAAACAGTTAAATGGTCATTTTAGCCAACCCAAGATTGCAAAATCAAGCAGAGGACCTCTAAAATTAAACTGAAACAGAAATATAAACTTGCAAACACATGCAAGCTGATGTGTTTTTTTGGTCAAAAACGCTGATATGTTGTTTTTGTTGGAGTATGAGTATGAATTAGTTATTAGAGCCGGCTATAGTGATTCAAATTGATATGGAAAAGTCTTGTTTGAAAGCAAGAAGTTTGTCCTGTTTCTTATAATAATTGAACTTTATATATTGGAACTGTAATACACTCATGATATTTATAATATGGATTCTTTGATGCTTTCCTATGATTTTAATATACAGGGGAATCATTACGATTGTTCTGTTATAAATAGTTGACACTCCTGTCACAAAAAATACGTTTATTATTGGACCAAAGGCATATTATTTGGTTGAGCATCGTGTATTTGTCAGAAAAAGAAGCTTACTATTGAAATCGGTTATTCTTTGATTTTTAAAGGTGAGATCATTTCTTACAGTTTTTAATTGGAAACTTTAACGAAAAGCTCATGATATTGTTCATTTTAACGAAAAATCATAATTTTACACTAAAAAGTCAATTCTGATACTATTCACTTTCATTTTTTTTATTTTGTCCTTATCATTAAAATTCAAAGTTATCAAATCTTTTTCATTAATTTTCCTTCTTTAATTAGGTTTTTGCAATGTTTACTTCAATAAGCAAGGTCTGTCCCAGGACAGTACGACTTAAAAACATTCTTTTTGAAGAAGCAGCTAAAAAGTTTGCTAAAATTGAAACTTTTCCTAACTTGTGTTTTACACTAATCTCCAACATTTGTTGTCATTCCGCTTAGACTTAAAGCAACTATATATAGTTAACTAAACAACTTTATCATACTCCAACAAATATAAAACATTAAATTCATTATAATTTCAGAAAGACGTTCATGGATAGTTCATTTCATGTGATAAGGTACTAATTATTGATCGATAAATTTCTTGCGAGAAGGAGAATTTTCTCCTGTTAAATTAAGGTGTGCTTAAATTTTACATTCTAACAACATAACATTATCTTTGAAAGAAAAAACATTACTTAACTTACCGGCCACTGCAAATTCAAGGGGAAGTTTTTGTGGGGGTGTCTTGAAGGAGAACTCGGGGCCTGAACCTCCACACCTATAGAAGTATGTAGTGGCAGGCTCCAAGGGACCAATGGTAACATGGTGGATCTTCCCCGAGTTGTAGGAAAAGTACTTGTATGATGTGTGTTCTCCAGTTGCCTTCCCATCATATATCCCAGATGCCTTCCCATACTCCACAAGTGATTTAACATGCTTGCTTTCCGTAACCCATGAAATTTTCATATGATCTTTTCCCACCAGTGAAATATGCACCTAATACAAAGTTAAGAAAATAATCAACAAGAAATTATAATAGTCGGGTGTTAACTGTTTTTCTGAGCTAAAAACTATAGCATGTTTTGGTCTTCTTCCCCATTACTTAGAAATAGTGAGTCACCGGTTCATGTACAAGATAATATCATTACCGCATGGATAATTAGACATATAAACTGTTAGAATCCCCATAAACTGTACCTGTTGAGGGTCCTCATCGGAACCAGTGTGGTGGGTGAATATTACTCCGCGAGGAGGTTGTCTAACAAAATCATCATCTTGTGATTTTAGATGATGGAAGAGACAGATGATTAGGAGAAGAGAGAATACATGAAGATATAATTTCTCCATTTTTGCTTTGTGAGAGCTATTGGATACGAATATTTCCAGAGCCTTGGAGAGATATATAAGAGGGTTGAGGGGTTTGAAAAAATGGATAGAATAATAAGATTGCAATGGCGTGTAAGTATGGCAATTCTTGCGGCAAAGTCACTGACGTTCTAGGATTCTCAATCTTTATATCTATATGATAGTTCTATCCAGCATAAATTATTAATGCAGATTGGGCTGTGCTTGGCTCTAATCTTAATTAACTTGGTTGATATCATTAGTTTAGTGATCATTTGAAGTAAGGCCGAGTTTAATTGCATGAGCTAGTAACTAAACAAGATATTATACGAAGAGATTGAACCTGGCCGGCCCTAGACTTACAGGGCACTCCCTACACATGACATTTGATAAATGATTATACGCAGTACCATATAATTAAGAACATGTCCTTTGCATGGACTGGACTATAGGGGTTTGTTTTACCCACGCCAAAGGCAAAAAATAGAAAGAGAAAAAAATACGGTGGGCAGGTAAATTTTAGGCTTTAAAAGTCCTCGATTCAAAACTTATGACAAGATGTTGCTAACTTGTTTAGGTGACCTTCTAGCAACAAATTTCCTTCATTGACGTGCAGATACATTTTATTTCCAAGCACTCAATCCATTTTGAAAAGTAGTATTAACAGAAGATATCTCAGTTGAAGATACCTTTGTGCTATAATTATTTATCATAATGTGCGATATTAAGAAACATAAGGCATATTCTTCAGTAGATATATAATATATCAAAATGTCTTTCAATGAGAGCAAGTTTTGTACATTGGACCAGATCACCAAAAGTGAGAAATTTTTTAGTGTACTATGAACACTGTCACATGGTATAATTATTACATTCAAATTATAGAACATGTCTTTTTTATTATATTCTAAATATATGTCAACCATATATTATTCATCCATACCATAAGACGTAGAATGATAACATCACGTAGCAGTATTTTAAGTACACACAAACATAGCTACCTCGAATAACATTCCTTTCTTTGTAAGGTTTGATGTGGAACGTTTTTAAAGCTAACTTTTAATACATGTTGTATGTTTATGTGTTAAATAATGCAGACCATTAATCTGAAATAGTGATCCAATCAATGAAAATTTGAATGAATGGTTTCAAATTCATATGACATTTTAAAATATGAAAAGAACATTGCTCATCGATCAATCAAAATATTTATAGAAGCGGAACTGAGCATAAGTGGAACTGTGAAGAGCTTTTTTTAGAGGTTAAGCTGAGTTTTTTTTTTTTGTTCAATTAGCTTAAGCTGAGTTTGAGCACCTCGCTACTCGGCTTGATTAGGCTTCTTTACACCTATCTTAGGTTTTCTTTTCTTTAGAAAAGTTAGAAAATACTCGTTACCATGAGGTGATCTCAAATAGTATTCTATCATTTGTATCTTTTTTAGAGAAAATACTCATTACCATTTGAAAAATTATTTCCAAAAAATGTTCTTATTTTTGTCATTATACATATTAGACACTATTTTTACTTAAAATTTACAAAACACTAAAAATTGTTGATTGTAGTCACAACAGACTTAAAATTTTGTTTACCAAATGCTAGACTGTTTTTATCACATCTGACATCTCACAGGTACTTTCAAAAGTGATTTTCTCACAGCACAACAATGTCAAACTAAGCTAAAGAATCACTCTATTGGAAAAGAGGGTTAGGCTAACCCATATAATTGGTCATCAACAATTTAGTATTAAACTCATTATTTGCAAAATTAAACTTAAGTCTTCTCACATAGTCACTTACATGTCACTAAAACAGTGGTACCAGCCGCCCATTTTTAGAAGGGAGTAGAATTGTTTTAGAAGGAAATAGTCCGTCCATTTTAGAAGGGAAGTCAATTCAGTATAATTAGAGAGCCTAAGGGGAGGGGTCCCCATTTTTTTAAGTGTGGGGCCCACTTCACATCAAATTTCAACGATCTGAACCGTCTATTTTGTTAGTCTCGATTCATAGATCATCCTTGCAAAAATTCAATTCAATCCGAAACCATTTGCCTATTTAATTATCAATATCAAATTTCATATTTTCTTATATAACAAAGTATTCGTTCATATACTTGAACCCAATTAGATGTCTTAAACATTTCCAATTTAGCTAATATTTTGCAAAGATGATCTATGAATCGAGACTAACAAAATAGACGGTTCGGATCGTTGAAATTAGATGTGAAGTGGGCCCCACACCTAAACCCCATTTTTTTCAAAAAATGAGGATCCCTCCCCTTAAGCTCTCTTTCAGTATAATACCTTATAAAACTCTGACAAAAATCTGAAGTGTGGATTTGCTCATGTATTATTATTATGAACCTTTTTAGCATAATCACAATGAGAGCTGATTTGTTTAGCTTTGTACTTCTTTTTTTTTTTAAATTTTTTGTCATCAGATTGAATAAATTAAATAAAAATACATAACAAAATTGAATAAAAGTGTGTAGAAGGAAAAAATGACGCGTCTTTTGTCATTTTTCAAATGTTTTATGATTATGCAAGTTAATTTCTTCTTCCATTTTTGAATTGAAATACCTTCTAAAGCACCCTATCATCTTTAAGCATTAATGGAACGATTCAAATTTGCTTAGCTCATGTTATGCCTTTTGGACACTTGTCCAACTGGGTGACGTCCCAAGTGTCAATACTAACCGCGATGTGTTGTTCCGATGATAAATTGACAGTATCTGTTCTATTTATTCGAGGAAGAGGAAAGAAGTAGACATTCGCTTTCTAGATCATTTTCTGGTGAAATTAGAATTCGAAGAGTAGTCTTAAACGTTAAACATGGCGGACGTCCAACGCCGGCCGGGACTGGTTCTCGCTGTTTTTACGTTAATGGGGTTGGCTTTCCCGGTGTTGTTTGGTGCATTTGTCCAGGGGTATAATCGTCCACCGCCTCGCAAGAACCTCTACGTCCCTGCGGATGATCCTGGTTCTGCTTCTCCACAACAGGTCCTGTTCATTTATTCTTTTTTTTTCACTTACTGATACAAGTTTTTTTTTTCTTCTCTTCCCATAATTTAATTTAATTTTTTTTAAAAAATGAAAACTTGAAATCAAAATTGTAGGCTTGGACAGTGGTGAATCAGAGGCCAAGATGTATATTACCAGAATGAAGAAATCTGTTTCATTTCTTACTTACCAACCACATAAGAAATGAATTAAGGGTGTTTGAAAGTTTTTTAAAATAATTGAAAATATTTTTAAAGAAAATGTTATTGGGTTTCAAAATCATCTAGAGTGTCTCCTGCAATAACCGTCACTTATGTGTTTTTTGTTGAAAACATTATGAGAGTTTTTGCGAAATTTTTACATATTTATTAAAAATTAATTTCATAAATATTTTTTTACTTCCATGAATATTTTTAACAAAAATGGTTTAGTCAAATGAATGGGGACGGACATCTGTGACACGAGCAACAAATGATGAATATTAATCATAAAAAATAAAATAGAAGATTTAACGGCTCCAGATCAAATGACGAATATTAAATAAATAAAAATTGAAATTTAAAACATCACGCTCTTATTAGATGATCCATATTTAAATTAATCCTAGCTAATATAATTGCTAATTATGTGCACATGAAGGTGCATATTTCAGTAGTAGGCGAGGACAAAATGAGGGTGACATGGATCACAGACATCCCTAGTCCGGCAACAGTGGTATATGGAACATCTCCAGGTGCTTATGAAAGCACTGCAACTGGAAATACAAGTTCCTACACTCATGGAATAATATACACGTCTGGGGATATTCAGGACGTCGTTATCGGTTCGTTGAAACCCAACACGCAGTACTACTGCCGCTGTGGCTCCTCTCATTCGGATCCTGAGTTCAGTTTCAAAACCCCGCCTGCAGCATTCCCTATCACATTTGCAGTCGTAGGTATGTGTAAATATTTAATAACTGAAATACAGGTGTCAGTTACTGAGTGGTTAGAATGTAATAAGAAGAAATATAGAAGATTACAGTATAGACAAATTAGTTAGAGGTGGGGTATTATAAAAGCAGTTGTAAAACGTTTGATATTCATTCAATATAGTTAGTCATCTTCTTTTCCGCTGCTTATCGACTTTCTCTCTTCTCAAGCTTTCTTGAATTCTTTGATCTTCATTTTCTTGAAATCATTTGTTCTTGTTATCATGGTATCAGAGCCATCGATCGTGTGTGGGTCGGTGCTCGTCTGAATCATTGATGGAAGTATGATGATTTGCAGATGTTTTTGGTGAATTTGGGAATTTTTTTTTTGGCGATTTGGAGGATTCGTGTGACGATTTGGGGATTTCTATATGCAATCACGGTGGAATCTACAGAAACTTCAGGTTCTATATTTCCAGTGCTTCAATCTATTACGTTTTCTTGTAATGATTTTTTGGGCAATTTTGGTTTGTTTGTGTTTATGCAAAGATAGTAGTCTGTATATGTGAAGATTCGAAGGTCAATGCCATTATTAAGTAGTTGCTATGCACTGGGTAGTTTGAGAAGGCCAATGCCATTACTCTGTGCTAAGAAGGGATATGAAGGCCAATGCCATTAATTCAAGAAGTTTGATTTAGTTAGAAGTTTGATTCTTGCAAATTGTTGGGTAGTTTCTTGATACGATTTGTTCAAAGATTAATTCTTGTCGATTTGTTAAAAGGTTAATTGTTGGGTAGATATGGCTTCGTCTGTGAAAATTGAAGGATTGTTGGGTATGTTGACGATTCGACTTGGTGAGCACAATTATGCCAAATGGTCTTTTCAATTCAAGGCTGTGTTAAAAGGGTACAAGTTGTTCGATCATTTTGATGGCTCTGCTACTTGTCCATCGAAATTTGTGGTTAGTGCCGAAACTGGGGTTACCAAAGAATTAACTGTTGCTTTTCAAGATTGGGAGACCACAGATTTATCACTGTTAAGTTTGTTAATAGCAACGCTGACTGATGATGTTATCGAGTATCTGTAAGACTGCTGCTGAAGCTTGGACAAATCTTGAAGAAAGGTATGCATCTGTGTCTCGAACGGGTGTCAATCATTTGAAAACAGAATTACATACAGTTCAAAAAGGTGGGGATTCAATGGATAAATATTTGTTAAAGATCAAGTCAATAAGGGATCAGTTGATGGCTGCTGGGGAATATGTCTCAGATAACGATGTGATAATTGCTGCTCTTGCTGGGTTACCTAAAGAATATGCAACTATTCGGACTGTTATACTTGCGAGAGATTCTAATGTTACTATGAAGGAATTTCGGGCGTTATTAATTGGCGCTGAAAGGGAAAATGATGTGGTGATGACTTCATTGACTCAACATATGGCTGCTCTGTATATGCAACACAATGATGGTGGTTCAAGTTCTTCTATGTATAACAATGGTGCATCCAGTTCAAATTCCTCTGCCAATGAGCCATCACGTACAGGAGGTGTCATTACAGCTACTCTTTTACCACCACAAATGTCATTATTTCCACAGTCTCAAATGGGGCAATCTGCTTCTTTTCCAGATCAGAATTCTTATGGCTCAGGTAGTGGTTTTGTTGGTAATCTAGAGCAGCATCCGCAAGATACCTCGAGGCAGTATCAACCTTCAACACAGTTCCATGGCACTCAACAACGGTTTAACAATGGAGGATAATCAAGAGGACATAATAATTACAGATCAAGATTCAGAGGCAAAGGGTCTAATTACAGGAACAGTAATGGTTGGAATGGAAACACTGAATCAAGAACTACTCTACATCCGGAATGTCAAATTTGTCAGAGAAGGGGTCATACTGCTCCTAACTGTTTTTACAGAACTGCTCAGAGTACTTCCCCACATTTTACTACTGAATGTCAGATTTGTGGTAAGAGGGGACATAGTGCACTGGAATGCTATCATCGGGGAAATTACTCCTATCAACCTTCTGGAGCTCCTGCCTCTCTTGCACCTATATTTCCTGGTCAACCTTCTGGGATTTCTCAATCACAGGGTTTTGTTCAACAGCCTCAGAATTTTGCTGCTCATTATTCATATCAGTTGCATCCACCTACACTGCAAGGGATGAATGTTCAACAGAATCCACCAATACCTGATATTTCATATCAAGTACAACCTGCAATGCCAGGGATGAATGCTCAAGGGTCAACATCATATTCCAATGCTGCAAATTGGATTGTGGACACAGGAGCATCACACCACATGACATCTGATCTTGCTAGCCTACATCAAGTTTCTCCTTATGAAGGTTCAGAGAAAATTAAAATTGGCAATGGTCAAGGTTTGCCAATTCAAAATACTGGTTCTACAATCATTAAAACACCCTCTCACTCTATTATATTGAAAAATGTGTTACATGTCCCATCTCTTGCTGTGAATTTAATGTCTGTAAAGCAATTGTGTAAAGATAACCGATGCTGGTTTATTTGTGATGACAAAAAATTTCTTTGTGCAGGACAAAGTGACAAGGGAGATCTTATACAAAGGAAGGAGTAGATCTCAAGAGTTGTTTCAGATTCATGTGTCAACATGGACAGTTCCGAGTGCGTTTATTGGACAGTTGATAAAGTCTTCTCTTTGGCATCAACCGCTAGGTCATCCTACTAATAAAGTCATGGCAGTTATGTTAGCTAAGTCTCGTATTCCAGTTGCTATAGATAATGAGCATAAGCTGTGCACAGATTGTATTCATGGGAAGATTACACGAAAACCTTTTGCTAATAACTCTTCTAGATGTATCTTACCTTTTGATAGAGTCCATTCAGATGCTTGGGGACCCGCTTCAGTCAAGTCTATAGAAGGGTATAGATTCTATGTTGTATTTCTTGATGATTGTACAAGATACATGTGGATTTTCCCACTATATAATAAATCAGAAGTGTTTTCGATATTTGTCAAGTTTTACAAATATATTGAAGTTCAGTTTGGAGCACAAATAAAATGTTAGCAATCAGATGGGGGTGGTGAGTTTGTAAGTAATTGTTTCAAAGAATTTATGCAGTCAAAAGGAATGATTCATAGGATTTCATGTCCATACACTCCTCAACAAAATGGCTTGGTTGAAAGAAGACATAGGCATGTAGTGGAAACAGCACTAACTTTGATGAATGCTGTTGGGTTATCACAGGAGTTTTGGTACTTGTCGTGTGCACATGCTGTGTATCTAATCAACCGAATGGCTTCTAAGTCATTACAAATGAACTCCCCTTATTTCTGTATATATGATAAGCATCCATCATTACAGGATTTGAAAATATATGGCTCAGCTGTGTATCCATATTTGAGACATTATAATGACAGTAAATTCCAAGCTAGATCCTCAATGTGTATATTTTTAGGATATGCTTCAGGATATAAAGGGGCTATTTGTTACAATTTACAATCTCAGAAATTGGTCTTATCTAGGCATGTTATCCATGATGAGTCTGTATTTCCTGCCAAGTGTAAACCCTCAGTGTTGTCCAATAGTGGATGTATACCACGCACGGTTCGTTCTCCTCCAATTATAGTTCACCTAAGAGATCTAAGTGAACATGACAGAAGATACACATATCAAGTTCCATCTATGACTGATACTACCTCATTGCAGCAAGATATTGATGTGCCTGAGTCTACTGATACATCACCGCATCTATCCCAAAGACAGAAATCTGAAACACAGGAATCTGAGTTATTCCGATCATATCAGTCTACTCCCATACAAGATCTCACTCAACCCTTGTTGCCTGTCCTCGATCCAGCACAACTTCAGGTATTACTTCCTATCTCTGAGAGTGATTGGACTCAGATATTGATGTGCCTGAGTCTACTGATACATCACCGCATCTATCCCAAAGACAGGAATCTGAGTCATTCCGATCATATCAGTCTACTCCCATACAAGATCTCACTCAACCCTTATTGCCTGTCCTCGATCCAGCATAACTTCAGGTATTACTTCCTATCTCTGAGAGTGATTGGACTCAATCCTCTAGTTCTATTCCTCCTGCTGATGTTCGAACTCATTCTATGCTCACGAGACTTCAAACTGGAGCAATTGAGCGAAGAAATTATGCTACCTTGTATGCTAGCTTACCTGAAATACAGTCTTTACAAATTGATGCTGATTCTCCGTGTTATACTGGATTTTCTCTTCTGGCTAAAAGTGTTGATTACGAAGAACCAAAGCATTTTAAAGTAGCAGCTACCAATTCAAATTGGCAACAAGCTATGCAGGATGAATTTGATGCTCTTAAAGGGCAAGGAACTTGGATTCTTGTCCCTCCTCCTCATAACCGAACCATTATTGGGAGTAAATGGGTATACAAGTTGAAGAAAAATCCTGATGGTAGTATATCTAGGTACAAGGCATGTTTAGTGGCTCAAGGGTATACACAGGAGCATGGTCTTGATTACTCCGAGACATTTAGTCATGTGGTCCGCCACACTACAGTGAGGTTAATTCTTGCACTTGTTACAAGTTACAAATGGGAACTTCGACAACTCGATATTAAGAATGCATTCCTACATGGTGAATTACAGGAAGAAATATACATGAAGCAGCCACAAGGTTTTGTAGATTCGAGAGCTCCGAACCATGTTTGCAAACTTGTTAAATCGTTGTATGGACTCAAACAGGCTCCACGAGCCTGGAATGCTAAATTCACAGGTGTGTTACCATCTCTGGGGTTCACAGTCTCTCAAGCTGACACAAGTCTTTTTATCAAGATGGATGGCACCGATATTATCATTCTACTCTTATATGTAGATGATATAATCCTAACAGGTTCGAATGTCATCAAAGTCCAGAATGTAATTACTGCTCTCATTGAGATATTTGATTTGAAAGACATGGGCATGCTCACTTACTTCTTAGGGTTGCATATTCAGTACAAAAGCAATGGAGATGTGTTTATTAGCCAAACCAAATATGCAAAAGAACTCCTCAAAAGAGCAGGAATGGAGAATTGTAGACCTGCACCAACACCTGCCAAGCCTCATACTCAGGTACTCATGTCTGAGGGGGAACCTTTGCCTGATCCGAGTGTTTACAGAAGCATTGTTGGAGCCCTTCAATATTTGACTTTCACGAGGCCTGATATAGCTCACTCTGTGCATGTTGTGTGTCAATATATGACACGTCCAACTGATGCACACATGTTCTTGGTCAAACGGATACTACGCTATCTTCAGGGGACTCTACATTATGGACTTACATATCATTCCGATGCTGATATTCACATTTCAGCATATTCAGATGCTGATTGGGCCTCTGATATCAATACACGGAGGTCAGTTAACCGACTATGTAGTCTTTCTTGGTTCTAATCCCATTTTGTGGCAGTCAAAGAAGCAGTCTTCTGTGTCTCGAAGTTCCACAGAGGCTGAATATAAAGCTCTTGCTCATTGCATAGCTGATGTGTGCTGGATACGGACACTCATGAGATATCTCAATCAGTTCCTACATGCTCCTCTTGATTTACACTGTGATAATATCTCTGCACTGTCTCTTAGTACAAATCCTGGCTTCCATTCCAGAATTAAACACCTGGATACTGATTACCATTTCATTCGAGAACGGGTGCAAAAGAAAGATATAGTGGTTCATTATGTCTCCACAGATAATCAGGTTGCCGATATTCTTACTAAAGGGCTTCACAGTCCTGTGTTTGTTAAGCACTGTATCAATCTCAGCCTTGGTGTCCCTAGCTGCGATTGAGGGGGGGTAATAACTGAAATACAGGTGTCAGTTACTGAGTGGTTAGAATGTAATAAGGAGAAATATAGAAGATTACAACATAGACAAATTAGTTAGAGGTGGGGTATTATAAAAGCAGTTGTAAAACGTTTGATATTCATTCAATACAGTTAGTCATCTTCTTTTCCGCTGCTTATCAACTTTCTCTCTTCTCAAGCTTTCTTGAATTCTTTGATCTTCATTTTCTTGAAATCATTTGTTCTTGTTATCAATATTTAGTAGCACATATATGCTTAATTAAACAAAATTAAATGAATGAAATTAACTATCTACCTACATGCCTGGCAGGTGATCTTGGACAAACTGAATGGACCTCCTCAACCCTCCAACACATAGCCAAAACAAACCACGACATGTTGTTACCACCAAGAGACTTATCCTATGCAGACTTGCGCCAAAGTAAATGGAACTCATTTGGCCCTCTGGTGCAGCCACTGGCAAGCCAACGGCCTTGGATGGTCACACAAGGCAATCACGAGGTCGAAAAGATCCCGATCTTCCACCCGCATGCCTTCACCGCATACAATGCGCGGTGGCACATGCCATATTAAGAGAGCGGATCAGACTCAAACCTCGACTACTCATTCAATGTAGCCGGAGTTCATGTGATCACATGTTGGGGTTGTACACTGATTTTGATCTTAGTTCTGCACAGTATCAGTGGGTTGCAAGCGAATTTGGGAAAGGTCGACAAGGGGAGGACGCCGTGGATCGTCGTGCTTATCCATGCTCCTTGGTACAATTCTAATAAAGCTCATCAGGGTGAGTCTGAATCTGTTGACATGAAGGAGGCCATGGAAGATTTGCTCTATCAAGCTAGTGTTGATGTGGTTTATGCAGGGCACGTACATGCCTACGAGCGTTTTGTAAGTTTTTTCCTTCACTTAATGTACGAGTAATGTTAGAGCCTATCACATTTTGCACTATCTAATTAAGTCATTTATTTTATTTTTAAATTTGTTATTATTAAGTGGGGAGAGTTCACAACTATTACAATAGTTTAATTAGGAGAATGAGGGTTTCGAATCCATGGTGCATAGATGAAAACCCAATACCCTCTAGCAATGATCACATGCAAATTAAGTCGTTAATGAACAGAGCATGACACACTAAAAAACATGTACTTAATCATGTCTTTTGCCACATAAGTAACTACATTAGCAAATCCATTGGTTGGTTATACTACGTAGAAAGTTATGTTGATACACTAACTAGTTAACAAGTTAATATTACGATGATCACTCGTTTTGAGCCTACTACTCTTACAAAAATTCACCTATATCTGAAATCAATTCGGATTGCTTTTAATTACTTGATTTGGTCGAATATATTACTAATAATTTTATTTTACTTTGTTGTCTTAGACTCAGCGTTTACAAGGATCAAGCCAATATTTGTGGTCCAGTGCATATTACCATTGGAGATGGTGGCAACCGTGAAGGCCTTGCTAGCAAGTAATTAAGTTGGCTTAATTAGTTGCAGTTCTTTCCATCGGTTCCTTAATTATTTCATACATTTTTTGTTAACTACATTGCAATGGTTGTGGATTGAAGGGAAAAACAAGGAGAAAGGATGAACAAAAAGATGAACAGAGAGATATAAGAGAGAGAGAGTTTAGAGAGAAAAATAGGTTTTGTATTAACTAACACAAATGAAGATTACACATACTATTTATATAGAAATCCTAACTACTTTAACCAAATACTAACTACCTAACTATATTACTAACTGTATTACATTTTTACCCTTAATACTCCCCCTCAATCTCAACTGGGGAAACTCAGTTTGAGATTGGAAGAATTGAGACATGGTAGCACTGAAACTGTAGATTTAGGAAAACCGCCATTGGATTGATACCCAAACATATGTCCACATGTAGCACTTTAACTAGAGTCAACACTTTGGATTAGCCTGCTTGAATCAGAGCTCTCCTCCGCACTCCGCTCATTGAGGTCTAAAGCTGATGATGCTGCAACACAGAAGGGTCATGAAAGCTCATCTGAAGATGTGCAGAAGCTTTCAGATGCTTTAGAGTTTCAGGAAAAATGAGATTATGCACGCCCAGGACAAGTTGCAGTCAACACGTGCAAAGTTGGCTGTTTTGGAAGGAAATATGGCAATGGCAATAATCGAAACGCAAAAGATTGTGAAGGAGAAACAAAAGAGGATTAATGATGCTCGTAGGGCCTTACGACTTCTTCGTACTGCTTGCATAGGTTGGCCAAATTCAGCCTCAGAAGTTCTCATAGCTGGATCATATGATGGTTGGACGACCCAGAGAAAGATGGAGAAGTCGCGTACAGGAATCTTCTCTTTATGCCTTAAATTGTATCCGGGCAGAAACGAGATTAAGTTCATTATCGATGGTAAATGGCGGATTGATCCCCGACGCCCAATTGTTCGCAACAACGGATACGAAAACAACGTTCTGATCATAACATAACACACACAAGTGTACCCCATGACCTTTTTGTAGCTGTTGACCAAAAACCTCTGTCTGTCATTCTTCCACTGCCTTACAAATAAAGACACCATGTATTCCTTTGCCTTTATCAGGAGTTTTACACAAGAACAACCTTCTATAAAGTAGTTGTAGCACACCCTCATGCCGGTATAACAACTTCTTACGGGATTACCCTTCATGGGATTCACTGTCAACAATCTCATTCAACTTGGCTTCGGCCTTTAATATTTACAAAAACAGAAAATTAACAAACTATAGTGTGGCATCGGCCTTAACTATAGCACCACAGGATCGCCCTTTGTGGATTTTACCCAAAACAACTTCTTTGAACAATGGTATCGGCCTTCACAATTTCAACAACTGAAAATCAACATCAATGTAGGATTACCCTTTTGTGGGATTTACCTACTCACATCACGGAATTACCCTTCGTGGGATTTACCGTTTATAACTTCTTCATACGTCATCGTATAACCGGACTTACTGTAGATTCATGCTAACAACTGAGTTGGTTAGACTCTGAAATTATAGGCTGAGATAAGGGAAAATTACTGCACAAACTCCTCAACAGAATTGCAGAAAAATAGTGAAGCAGAGAGATAAGAATTGGATACCATAAAAATTGCATAGTTCATGGTTCAAAAAATCCAGCAAACCAAATGAAGTCCATGACAAACACTGATCTTGAAGCAATGAAGAATCTTGAACCCAAATATCAGAAACAACTTGAAGAACCCAGAAAAGACGCACTAGAAAGATGATTTCATGCTTTTAAATCTTAAACAAATAACACAAACAGCTTCAAGATTGCAGGGAGCTTACCCAACATAGTTCCCGTGGCCTCATCTTCGAGAGCCATATTTCTTCTCTCCGAATATTGTTGCCGATGGAAGGCTGAGCCAAGAAACCAAGAAATCACTATTGACCTTTCGTCGAACACATAATGTGCAAGAATGCACTATATTACTGCTTCCAATTTGTCGCTTCATCTTGAAACCCAGAGCCAGAGGAAAGCCCTAGAAACAATTAAATTCTTGAAGATCCAAATGATTGATCCATGGCGTGAATCAGAACCTGAAGAAACCAAGCGAACCCCATTTTAGAAAAACCTTCCGGAAACGATTGCAGTTGGGTTTTGGCGATTTTGTAGCAAGGTCAGACTTCGAAGTAAGATTTTAGACCCAATCAACCAAATGTCCCTAGTACATAGTGACCAGATGTGATTCATAATACCGCACCATATCTTTTGACCAACACCCCTGTGGATGGCATCAGCATGGAGAACCACATCGCAGACTTCAAAGTAAATATCTCTCATGTTTTCTTCTGCCAATGCACCTTCCTTTGGCCATTGATTCGAAATCAGAAGGGAGAAAGCTCTAATCTTATGATTTTGTCCAGCTGCTGTGAGTCGGCGAAGACTGCTACGTAAGATCCGAACGCGCGTATGAGTACCTAGAAGATGAACGGTGGCGAAGAGCCTCAGTTCTTGGAGGTGGTGACGACGTCGGTGGAGAAATCTCCAAACCAGAACAATCGGGGAAAAATCAACCCAAGCTAGAGGAAGCACCGATTAATGAAAATTTGAAGAAAAACTAAACTAGGAAAAAAAAATGTAAACTACTACAAAGAGAGAAACCACCAGAATCCATGGCGTGAGCCTGGTGGCTCTGATACCATGTTAACTACATTGCAATGGTTGTGGATTGAAGGGAAAAACAAGGAGAAAGGATGAACAGAAAGATGAACAGAGAGATATGAGAGAGAGAAAGTTTAGAGAGAAAAATAGGTTTTGTATTAATTAACACAAATGAAGATTACACATACTGTTTATATAGAAATCCTAATTACTTTAACCAAATACTAACTACCTAACTATATTACTAACTGTATTACATTTTTACCATTAATATTTTTCTTGTCACAAACTAACACATTTTTTATTTTTTTATTTTTTAATATTTCAGGTATTTGAATCCGAAACCCGAAATATTGTGTTTCAGGGAGGCAAGCTTTGGGCACGGGCAATTGGTTGTAATGAATGCAACCCATGCACAGTGGACATGGCATCGGAATGAAGATAGTGAAACAAATGCAAGCGATTCCATTTGGCTCACAAGCCGCTCGTCCGATCCTGCCTGCAACAAGTAAACTTGTAATTAATTAAATAAGATAAAAAGTATATGTGTTTAGGGTTGAATCGTTATATTATTCTTCTCTCTAGGAGGCATATATATAAGTGTACAAGACGTCCTATAAGTTAGGGAACAAGAATCCCAAATATAGAATGAATCAATCATGTAATCCTATTTTGATTACATTCCTAAAACATATGTTGACTCACGCCAACACGGTGCGTAAATATCACCAAAGCCTAACTTGTCGAGTGAGTCTTGAAAAACTGTAAATATCATCTAAGCCTAACTTGTCGAGTGAGTCTTGAAAATTTTTCATTGACAATGCATGAGTTAACACATTTGCTAACTGTTCTTCAGACCTTACATATAGAATGTCAATCAGCTTAACATCCAATTTCTCTTTGATAAAATGTCTTTCCACTTCCACATTACGTACGATCATGTTGGATTGGAATATTGGCTATATCTTTCGCTGCTTGATTATCACATTATAACAACATAAACTCCTGAGGCTTAAATCCTATTTCAGTCAGAAGAATCTGGATCCATAATAATTCAAATCCCATGTGCCATACCTTGATATTCTACCTCGGCTGTGGACCTGGCCACCACATTTTTTTTACTTCTCTAAGTTACGAGATTTCCTGCCACAAATGTAAAGTAGCCTGACATGGAGCGACGATCAGTAATGTTCCCAGCCCAGTCAGCATCAGTATACCCTTTTATCTCTATATGTCTATGTTTCTTGAAAATCAACCCTATCCCAGGTGCACCTTTCAAATAACTCAATATACGCATTATGGCTGCCATATAATCCTCACTAGGGTAATGCATAAACTGATGTACAACACTAACTACATATGCAATATCTGGCCTCGTAAGTGATAAGTAAATTAGCCTTCCTACTAACCTCTGGTACCTCTCTTTATTAGTCGGAATTTGATCCTGGTATATTGCCAGGTGATGATTATGCACGATGAGGATTTATGCTGGTTTACATGCCAACATCCCAGTTTTAGAGAGAAGATCTAGCACATATTTCCGCTGACACAAGTAAATACCATCACGAGAACGAGCAACTTCAATTTTGAGAAAGTATTTCAAGCCTCCTAAATCCTTCATCTCAAATTCCGAGGAAAGATAATTTTGTAGTCTTTTTATCCTTTCTATATCATCTCCAGTGACTACTATATCATCCACATCGATTATGAACAAGGTGACTTTACATCCCATGCGTTTGATACACAGTGTATGGTCTGCATTCCCTTGTTTGTAGCCATAACTCTTCATTGCTTGGGTAAACCTTCCAAACCATGCTCTGGTGATTGTTTGAGTCCATAGAGAGCCTTTTGAAGTCTACACACTTTTCCAGCTCCATTTGGTACTTCGTATCCAGGTGGAAAATTCATGTATACTTATTCTTCCAGATCTCCATGTAAGAAGGTATTTTTCACATCAAATTGTTTCAAGGGCCAATCAAAGTTAGCAACTAAGGACATAAGAACTCGAATAATATTCATTTTTGCAACTAGAGCAAACGTTTCCTAATAATCAACTCCAAATGTCTGTGTGTACCCTTTAGTGATCAATCTTGCTTTATATCTATCTATGGATCCATCTGCTTTGTGCTTTATGGTGAATACCCATTTACATCCCATCGGTCTTTTCCCATGTGGTAGTGGTACCACGTTCTATGTTCCATTTCTTTGTAAGGCCTCCATCTCGACTTCCATGGCTTCTATCCAACAAGGATCTTGTAGGGCTTTTTCCACTTTGGTTGGGATCTTGACTCCAGCCATTTGATTCACAAAAGCTTGATACTTAGGTGATTATCGATGTATTGACACATAATGTGCAATTGTATATTCATTTTTCCATCCAGATAAAATATGTCAAGTGGTTTACCACGGTTTTGCCTAGGAGGTAAGACATAAGAATTTTCAATAATACTCGAATTATGAGAACGTACATCTTGGATATTATAGGGACATGAACGTGTACTGGTAGAGGAGAATGAGGGTTATTATTTGCTGGGTCTGCTGCTTCGGTGCTATCAATTTTCCTACTTACTGACCTAAACAATTCAAACCCATCTATAGGCCGAGTCAAAGACTCCCCTCTCGGTCCACTGCTGCATTCTGCAGCTTGCTCCCCACAGTCACCGTGTGGGTCAGTGTTTAGGCCTTGTACAAGCGGGCTTAGGTTGGTGATCAAGGCAACACGTGGGCTGCTCAAAGGTTTTCTTCTCGGTCCACTATTGCATTCCGTAGCCTGCTGACTAATATTTTCTTGGTTAATTTCAACCCGCCTATTGGACAGTTCCAGTGGCATATCAAACCACTTATATTCGTCGTCTGTACTAACCAACTCCCCCTGACGAGTAGAGTGAGTTTGATTGGTTAGGAAGAACATTTCGATTATGGAGAATGTGACATCCATGGTGACATATAAACACCTAGTAGAGGGATGATAACACTAGTATCCCTTTTGTTGGCTATTAAATTCCAAAAACACACAACGAACCGCACATGGGACCAATTCACTGCATTGACTTTTTTGAAGATGCACATATGCCACACTTCCAAAAATGCGGGGTGATAACTAGAGAAAGGATGGTAGAGAGACATGATCCGTCAGGGCTTCTATAAAGTGCGAAAATTATGAACCCGAGAAGGCATTCGGTTAAGAAGATAAACGAAATAGGTGACAACATCCACCCAATATGTGTTAAGAGCCTGAGCTCTAATAAGAAGTGCCCAAGTGGTTTCCAAGATATGCATGTTCTTGCGCTTCGCCACACCGTTTTGTTGTAGAGTTTGAGGACAAGTGGTCTCATAAAGAATGATGTGCTCCGTGAAAAACTGAACGAGTTCTGAATTATGATATCCACCATTATCTTATCTGAGGACTTTAATAGGGAGCCAAAATTGATTTCCAATCAAGTGGTAAAATTGTTGGAAGATTTGAGCAACATCACTTTTCTGTTTCTTTGTATAAAGCCATGTCATTCGAGTGCAATCATCCACAAAGATAACAAACCAACGAATACCATGTTGTGTAGTTATTGGTGAAGAACCCCATACATCAAAGTGAACTAACTCAAAGGGCACTGTTCTTTTAATGAAACTCAAATGGTACGAAGTACGATAACTTTTTGCAAGAATGCAATCATTACAGCGGAAATCAGACTCTGAAATGCCACTAAATAAATATTGAAGCAATTTTTTCAAATAACCAAATGATGCATGTCCTAGTCGACGATGCCATAACCAAATTGTCTTAGTCTTATTATTGTAACTGTTACGCACTTGATTAACTCGGGGCCTAGTACCACATCTTCCACATAATATAACCCTCTTCTCTTAGTACCACGCCCAATGATCGCGTGTGTCTAGATATCCCGAAGTAAGCAAAAAATTGGAAACATTAATATAACACAATCCAACTGTTCCGTAACCTGACCAACAGAGAGTAAATGATTTGATAATGATGGAACAAGTAGTGTATTGTGCAAAGATAGAGATGGAGTAAGGGCTATTGAACCAGCTCCCATAACAGGAGCAACTTTGCCATTTGCCATGATAATATTCTCTTTTGGTAAGGAAGTCATGTTGTGAAACAATGATTTGTCGTATGTCATGTGATCAGTAGCCCCATAGTCTATTATCCAACCAGAATCTCGTTTAATGGATGCTATGAGTGCAGTATCGATTTTACCTAAATCCTCATTTGAAATTTTCTTAATTAAAGATAGCATTTGGTCGATATCTTCCTTCGCTGCAGGTTGCAATTTTTCCTCCAAGTCGTGGATGATGTGTGTGACCTAGGCTCAGAATATCCTGTTGCAATACAGCTTTCCCAATGTTGCAATTTGACCCTACTTGGCCTGCTGTCATATCAGCCATTCCAACCCTAGACTTAGCCAATTTGGCCTGGCCTGTGCGTTTCCCCTTGGTTTTCAATTGTTTTTTTAATTCCCAATACCACTTTGGATACCTATGTATTTCAAAACATGTATCTTCAGTGTGCCTCTTTCCATTGCAGTGATTGCAATGAAATTTGTCCTTGTTGATGTCTTCTTGGGTACGGTTCAGGCGTGGTGTTCCAGTGGATGGTGGACGCATGGATGGTGATGGGGACTTGGTGATCATTGCCATAGAAGAGCTCGTTATCGCAGCTTTTCCAAAGCATGGTTGTTTTTCTTTAGGCTTCACATCGAACCAAACTGAAACACTCTTCAATCCCAGGAATGGATTTCATTCTTAGGATTTCACTTCAAACTTGGTCGAACCCATTGTCTAATCTTGCGAGAAAATCATACACCCTGTCATTTGAAAGCTCTTCCTTACGGGTTCGAAGATCAGCTGCGCACAACATCTTGATAAGATATCTTTTATCAAGATCTTGCCATACTCCATTCAATTTGTGAAGTATAAATTTACCGGACGACCATCTTGTCTAGTCCGTGTAGCCTTACATCTTAGTTCATAATACTATCGGATCAGTTGTAGAACATCTAGGTTGCACTCTCTCATATATCCTTGGTTGTCGGAAGATCAATAAAGAGACTCAACAAGTGTGGTTCCATGGCTTTCAACAGCCACCCTCACACAATCACATCTTCGGTAACCCACTTTGTGTAGCCCAAAGAGTCTTCTTCCACAACTGGAATCTTCCCAGTCAAATATCCATGCTTTCCGAGGCCTGCAACATAGACTTCCATCATCTTCGACCAAACTTTAAAATTTGTATCATTCAATCGAATTCCAAACGGAACGTTGCTGAAGTTGGTGGACTCGTTCGAACTGAACATAGGTTGGATGGTAACCAACTCTCTAGACTTTCTTTTTTCTGCCATCGCACCAGGTTGGTTGTGATTTTAATAAGATTAAATTTTGATGTAGCTTTGATGATTACAAAGCCACAAAGGTTTTGTATTTCTGGGTTCAAATTTCAAGAACAAGAGAATTGGTTTATGATGCAACCTTTGCTGAAGATTGCACGGCTTGACTTGTTTTAGGGTTTGGTTTGGGAAGAGACAAGTCTAAACCTGCTCTGATGCCAAGATAAAAGTATATGTGTGTAGGGTTGAATTGTTATATCATTCTTCTCTCTAGGAGGCATATATATAATTGTACAAGAGGTCTTATAAGTTAGGGAACAAGAATCCCAAATATACAATGAATCAATCATGTAATGTTATTCTGATTACATTCCTAAAACATATAGTTGACTCACGCCAACAAAATATACATAAGAAAATCCATGTATTGGATGTGTTACTTCCAACCCTATAATCAAATGAGAAAATCGAAATTATTAGTTCAGGTTCTCTACATGACACAGAACCGATCGCAATGACGTTCTAGGATTCATATAACCGACCCCACTTAGTGGGAAAAAGCTTTGTTGTTGTTGTTGTTTTGATATACAAGCGAGAATGAGAATGAAGACTCTAGGTATATTAGTGCGTGCTCGTAATCATTAAAGTTGCAAATTCATTGTTGCTTTTATTTTTAGCTTGCGAAACATGTTTTGCCGCGTTACATAGAGACTAATAAATCACTATGCATATTCAATGTTAATATGTTCAGGTGATATTCATCTCCAAATCCAAAAAGTTACCGGCTAAACATAGATGTCAAACTCAATACTTAATTATGACTCACGTTTTATATGACTTAGGTTCCCACTCTCAAATGTGTATCAAAACAAAAACAAAAACAAAACATGCTTATACGCCAAATAATCATAAGGGCAGTGACAGCTACTTAGCCCAATTACAACAATGTGCTAACCCAATGAAATAACTTGGACTTTCTGATAAAATGAAAGCCCAAAACACATGCTTTCCTTGTGATATCTTTGGGCTACCGTGGACCCAATTAAGTTTTCAGATCGAAAGTTAGATGGCCCATGTTCCACTAACCGGCATAAGATAGCTCCTCTAACATTTTTATATGTCACATCAGTGTCTAACGAGAAAGTATATTGTCTACAACGTGATTGTAAAGCAGATCCGTTTGAGTCCAACATCCCGGAAAAAATTTCAAGAATGACTTGCAACTGGGTGTTTAAGAGCAATTAATGTGGCAATATTGATCATGAGTACAATGTGGAAGAAAGAAGAATCAGCAGTTGGCAATCTTAATACTCTCTTCATCTTATCCCAAGATGGGATTTTCGACTTCCCTATTCGTTCTCTTCGAATCGTTAATTGTTCCCACCAAGCGGATGCATACATGGTTAACTTAATGGCAACAATCTTCACTTTACGATGGTCTGGAACTTCTTTGTAGTCATAGACCCTTTCAATAGTATTCAGCCAGTCGCTGAACTATTCTGGTTTGATCTTTCCTTCGAATTCTAGAATGTCCACCTTCATATTGATGTTGTTGAACCTGTCATTGAGCTGATCACCATGTCTGTTTCTGCCCTCTTCACTCGACTCTTCATCCAGAGCGCGTAAGTGGAAGGGGTTGCCATCTTCATCAGAGGCTTGACCATCATTGTGATGGTTATGGGTTTCGAGACGTTCCAAACGTTCTGTCAACTGCTGCAATTGTCTCCTCAATTCCTCATTCTCAATATCGTGAGGATCACATTGGTGATGACCACATCCACCTCCACATCCACCTCGAACCATCAAGTTACAAAGTGACTAGCGGAAATGAGATCCCAAGGACTCTTGGCTCTGATGCCAATTGATACAGTCCTCTTAGGGCTGTAGAGAATTGGAAAAGGTAGAACAAAATGCAAATTTGGAATAAAGAGAAGCTTGACAGCCAACTCGATAGTAATAATTTCATTCAAATCAGACTTGTCCTCCAACATCCCAAGTACGAGTTATTTATACAATAGAAGGAACATAAACTAGTACATGAAATAAATAGAGAAACCCAATAAACATAGCAGTTTTAACATTATTAGTCTTCTTAATCTTGGAATCTGATGGGTTTTGGAACCACCCTCCTAGGGATGTTCCTTGGCAATAGTGTAACATCCCACATCGCCCAGGGGAGTGGATCTTGTAAGCCTTATATGTATATTTCTATCTCTACCTAGCACGAGGTCTTTTGGGAACTCACTGGCTTCGAGTTCCATCAGAACTTCGAAGTTAAGCGAGTTCGCACGAGAGTAATCCCAGGATGGGTGACCCACTGGGAAGTTCTCGTGTGAGTTCCCAGAAACAAAACAACGAGGGCGTGGTCGAGGCTCAAAACGGACAATATCGTGTTACGGCGGAGTTGAGCCCGGGATGTGGTGGGAGCCCGGGCCGGGATGTGACAATTTGGTATCAAAGCCAATCCCTGGCCAGAAGTGTTCGACGAGGACGTCGAGGTCCTAAGGGGGGGTGGATTGTAACATCCCACATCGTCTAGGGAAGTGGATCCTGTAAGCCTTATCTATTCCTTGTTTTCAGCATTTGCACTCAATAAATGACTTTAGTCACCTTCGGGTGTCAGCCAGCACGTGCCTATCCTGGCATTCGGAGAAATATCAGGATCGGGGCATGTCAAATAGAATACCCATTAGATGATGCCCCTTTTGACTTTAATTATATGTGTGACTCCTTAGATGATCATTCGTCAAACTGGGTATTTAAGAACAATTAATGTGGCAATATTGATCATGAGACAATGTGGAAGAAAGAAGAATCATCAGTTGACATCCCTGACATTAGGGATGGGCAATGGTTATGCGGGCGGGTAACCGCGGTTAATTTACCCATAACCGTTTATGCTCATATCCGCATAACCGTTTACCCGTTGGGTAATTACCTAAACGGTTTTGCCCATACCCATAACTTTTTATAAACGGTTAACCATATCCATAACCGCATACCCATTTAACCGTAACCGTTTAATACCCATTTACCCATTTATCATTTTTAACCCGTTTATCTTTTTTTTTTTTTACCATTACCCTTTTTTCACCCGTCTACATGTTTTTTAACAACTTGAAAATAAAATAAAAATTGTTATAATTTTTTTTTTTGACAATTAAACACCGTTATAGGTACATTTATCATATATTTCCATATTTTAATTTTTTAAGTCCTTATACCATTCCAATAATTGAAATAATAGTTTACGGATAATATTTTTAACTGTTACCAATGAAGGTAAATATAATATTTGCTAAGTATTATTGGGTTACAAAAATTGTTTAGAAGACAATTCAATCAAAGCATTTCTGTCAATTTTACGGTTACCCGCAAGGAATTTAAATTAATTTGGTCAATTCCTTGATGATGAGAATCATCATTCCTGTAGTAGTGTTATTAAGAAAATGACCGATGAATTCCTTGCTAATTTATTAGGTGCTAAGTATTATTGGATCGCGAACATGTTTTGCGTTAGTTTTACATATATAAAATAAATGGGTAAACGGTTACCCGTTTATAACCATGGTTAATACCCATAACCGCCCATTTAAATTTCGTGGGTAAACGGTTATACCCATAACCGTTTATTTATCTAAACGGTTACCCATAACCGTAACCGTTTAATTTAAATGGATGGGTAACCGCGGTTACCCATAACCAATGAGTATTTGCTCATCCCTACCTAACACTGAAGCAACTAAATTTCAACCACATACCATCCCTATCCACAACAAAAAATGATCATCAGCTTCTGAATTGTTAAAAAACTCCAGTTGAAATATTGTTCATGGACTCGTCATGTCCTGTCCTATCGAAATCCTAGTTATCTAGAGAACACTTATATTGTGATGTTTGGTGTATCACACTATTCCCGGCACACTTAAAACTTCTCCTAGTTATCAATGGTTTGCAATAATAATGGTGTGGGTAATCCAAGACTGCCATATTTCTATGCCTCCTGGAATTTGAGCATCATCCCTTTGGATTCATTACGATGTTTCTAAACAAAGTCAAATGTGGTTATAATTTTCTTACTTATGAAAACTGTATCTCTGATGTGAACTTTGCAATTTCCTCCACCAGAGTGAATGATAATTTGTGTTAGGGTTGTACGTAAACCATCATTTTCTGCTGTAGTGTCACACTTATCTTGGGACCCCCTTGGGTTGTGGATAAAGAGGCATACATTTTGGCATTTTAATTTAGTCCAAAGGTGAAGATGATTTTTAGAATGAGGAGAGACAAATTACTAGGCTGATAACTAATTAGCGTCAAAATAACTTGAGTAAGCGTCGTAGTTACATGAAAAGTAATTACTCTTTATAATTTGGACCAACTATTTGTGTCATCAACTGGTGTCTTAATTTTGCATCTAATTCTTGCATTGATGCATATCTTGGCGTCTAAACTAGGTAATTGATGTGTATTGTAGCTTAAGCGACGTTTAGGATTAATACTTTGCACCCCTTTCATTTAGAGTCAGTAACATTCTGATCCATACTTCTTAAAATTAAATGTTTAGGGTTTACCCTTAAGTAACAAATTCAATGTTATTACCCTAGAGGCTTTTCTTTGTACTTATTTATCAATCGACGTATCATTTTGTTGTATGGAATCATATTGATAACAAATAGATTAACATAAGTTATAAACAGAGTTGAGTAACTACTTATATATGTTCTATTTGATGTTCATGTAAGCAAAAAGCATAAAAATTTGTCACTTTACCATTCGTTACATTAACAATTTCGTTTTTTTAAGCCTGGTCATTAACAATTTCGTTGATGTTCCAAAAAGTTAAATTACTGTATTCTTTGTGCTTTTTGCCTTTTTGGCAAAAGGGTACTCCTTAAAATCTAACAACTTTCATCATGAAAATGGAAAGTATGTGAGATCCACCTATCTGAAGTGGGTTCAACATAAGCAAAAACCTACTTTGGTATCCACTGATAAATTAGTGTTTCACCAAGGCTGACCCCATTGTTGTTTGCCTTTTGTGCTTATTATCGTTTTCATTTATTGTTTTGTCTTTGAAAATCTTGGCATAGTGCTCCCCACTTATATTATTTTTATTATTATCAATAAATTAGGTGGAGGAGGGTCGGGCTGGGGGTTTCTAGGAGTACTGGCCCTCACCCCTTTGGAAGAGGTAAATGTCTCGCACGTAACTATTGACGAATAACTAATTTCGTCTAATCTTTCTCCATTAAAAAAAAAAAAGTATATTCAAAGTTACATATAATTTTGATGAGAAATTATCTAACGGGAAATGATTTATTTACAACCTTTTTCACCTTTTTGGCTTTTTGACAACTTTATTTTTTTAATTTTCAATTATTAGATTGAACAAAATAAAATAAAATCAAGAGCCATAATTAAAAGAAAATGTGCATCAATCACTCTCCTATTTTATTTATGCACGTTATAAATTGCATTCCAAAATGAGTTTCTTCCATTCTTCATGATAAGCTTTTGAAGAAGTGTGGGAAACTTGTTTTGAAGTGCAAATGACATTTTCCTCGGTTATTTTTTCTTTGATTTAAACCATTATTGATGAGTTGAATAGGAGTCAGGTTTCCCTTTAGACTGAAAAATATAAAGGCATGCCAAAATCATGTTACTCGACTTTCTTCAAAACTAACATAGCATCGGTTGACACGTGCTACATTATTTGCACAAATTGTATACAACTAGTGCTGCGACGAGAGCACTCTTATGAGATATATAATTAACTTCAAATTTACAATATCAAACTCCTTTTCTAATCAATTAACAAGTTATGCATCAAAGTATCATGTATCCAATTAGAACTGAGAAATCAGTGGGGTGGTACATGATCCAGATTTGAACTAGCTAGCTCGACACCCTCTAGCCCACCTATAAGGCTATAACCGTGTGAACTCCTCGTGGTGTTCAAGTAGTGATCTTTTAGATTTGAGGCCAGAACCCAGAAGAGATAAAAAGGGATTATAATCTTCTCTTACACGTGTGGTCCCAAACAAAATTACCACCCTAAAAAGTTCAAACTATCAAAGCCTTCTTAGCTCTCACGTGTAGGGTTCAATGCACTTACTAACCATAATAATGTAGGATTTTCATCATTAGCCATGCAGGAAATTGGAATTATGTGAAATCATTAAAAACGACCTCAGAAAAAGTTGTTTTTAGTACGTACAGAAGCCACTGGAATCTCACGTTACAACTAGTTCACCAAACATAAACCACGATTTTTTTAGTACGTACAGACATAATCGCAGATTCAGAAAATTTATTGGGGTTTTAGTAAGAATAGCGGGCACAGTATACAAATTTGTTTGGACGTAATAGCATGTAAATTAACATTTTATCGAGCCTTGATAGGCTAAGGTCATTTGCTAAGTCATATTGTAGGCCTAAGGTCATTTGCTAACTCATATTGGAGGTCTGTTGGCAAATGTCAACAACTTTCAAAAGAGCATGTCTACTAATGTCAATAGCTTTTGAGCGAGCATGTCGACTAATGTCAATAGCTTTTGAGCAAGCATACCAACTGATGTCAATAATTTTTGAGCGAGCATGCTAATTGATACTAACATATACCAAATGAGCATATTGGCAAGAGCCCATAACAATGCATACAAATGCATGAGGCTAGCAGCTATCCTGCCCAATGTTTATAGAGGCAATTCGTCGAGCAATCAGAAGGTAGATTTTAAAGGTATATTAGATTTTCAAAAGGACAACAACAAGCTTTTCCACAGAGAACTTCTGAGGTTTTTTTTGGGAACTTTAACGAAAAATTCCTGGTACTGTTTATTTTAACGAAAAACCATATTTTTACACTAAAAAGTCAATCATATTACTATTCACTTTAGCCTTTATTTTGTTTTTATCGTTAAAACTCAAAATTTTCAAGTCATTTTCATTAGTTTTCTTTTTTGGAGGAGGGGGGGGTCAGATGACCCACCTTGTCCCAAGGTGGATCCGCCCTTGTAGAAACACTACTTGTTTTACGCATATTTGAGTGTTAAGTTTAATCCAATGGTTTAAATTTAGTGATTGAAAATTGTTGAATCAAATTCAACGACCAATTATGCGTTAGCTTAACGCACTGAGTGCCTTTAAGTATTCAAAAAAAATTGCAGAAACCAACCCATGATTATAAAGATAAATTGGGATAAATCATGCCATTGCCATCGAATCACATTGCAGGAGTCAGCAATTTAAGTTTCACCAGGGGTGATGCAGTGCAATCATCTTTCATATTTTTTTAGGTGTTGGGTAAAAATTAGGGGGCATTTAACCCTATACGGAGAGGGGACTGTATACATAATGGTAATTATAGGCAATGTGCATGATGATGGGTGTTCATGAATGCCTCTGTGGCCATACAAAATCTCTCGAGCACTGCCATAACGCATTTATGAAAGCAAACAACCCTTAACCCCTTCAAATCATAAAACCCCGTTTTATTTTCTTTTATTTTTTTCCTCCTCTCTGCAATTTTTCTTCTTGCTTTGGTATTGTAGGGTGGCTCAAATTCTGCTGCAGAAAGTAAGAAGGTTATTTAAGAAGGATTTTTTTTTTTAGTACATTGATGTTTTTATATTAACTTCTCCCCCTCTTCATAAATGGGGGTAAGGCTAGCCGACATTCGCCTCTCCCAGACCCTGCGTAAAGCGGGAGCCTTGTGCACTGGGTACGACGATTGATGTTTTTATATTAGGGAGAGGGTGAGTTTGGATAAGTCACACAATAAACCGTCTAATTTGGTATCGAATTCGCCGTTCACGGAATTTAAACCTAAAACCTTTCACTTCTAAATAAAAATAAATATCATCATATCGTAGTACTGAATAATTATTGTTTGAAGGGGAAGGAAGGACGGGGGCGTGGGGAAGAGGAACCATTATTGTTGGAGATAGCCATCATTGGTTGTTCCAGAGACGGATTTATAACGCTTTAGTTTGTCAATTTTCAGTCCACTCTTGCCAGGGATTCTGCAGAGATACCACCCTTTGGCCCCTGTGTTTTTGTTGACTGGGTCATTTGTTTGTTTGAAGAGAAATGTTTGGAGAACTCTTTATAAATTTTCTATCATCTTACAGTTTTAGTCAATTATTATGCTAACATTATAAAATATTGTGTTATAAAACATAAGGCTGTAGAGAATGACCAAATTGATTTGCGATAACCAATTTCAGGGACGACATTGATTGATTTTAAAACTAAAGAATCAAAATGAGAAGTTAAGTCAATTTTAAAGACAATTCATGATAAAAAAATATAATAAAAAAACCCTTTTATTTTTTATTTTTTTGGCGAACAAAAACCCTTTTATTTGTAACTAGGAATTTAGGATACTTATGTTACGACACTAATCTGATTTAATCAATCGTCTTTTACATATGCCTAGTTGTCTGACAAGAAATACTATTATTGTGTATCATGAGACCCTAAATGATTTGTATTCATAATTGTTTGTCCAAACAAGTGGCAGATCTAAGTAGAGGGCTAGACAAGCTATTACCCAACCAAAAAAAAATGTTTTATCTTAGTTTTCTTGACGTATAAAGGTTAATAACATTTAATCTTTAAAATAATATGAAATGAAAATTAAAGTCCAACATTATTTTTTTGTTTTTGAACAAAAAAAAATTAAAATCCAACTATTAAATAGTTTTTCAAAATATTTATTTTATGTTCATCAAGTTTTCTTCTTCTTTTTTTGTAAAATATGAGTCCTTATTCCAATAATATGAAGAAAAAAAAATCCTATCTTATCTTATGGTTCCACATACATAGCATTAGTTTTGTGCATATCAAATAAAGAGTTATGTAACGTACCAAAATTAGTTTTTTTATAACGTACTAAAATACTAATACATACTCAAATTAGAGTACATGACATACTAATAATGTACCAAATTATTAGTAAGTTATGCATATATCGTATCTCATAATTATCTGTTAATAGGATGTTTGCTATGATTTTAGAAATTGTAAATGACTTTTATTTGATATAAAAAGAAGTTTCTTTTGAAAAATTGAAATGAATTATAATAAGATAATACACATGTACTAAATTTTAGGATTTTTATGATATTAATTTACGTAATTATATGTTGCTTGATGTATCACTTCGTATTTTCAACATGTTAAAAAAGTGCTATTGAAATCCAGAATTAGATTGAGGTAAGCACAGCCCCAAATGAGGATTGAAATGAACGAACTCCACGAGGGACACGAAGGCAGTTGGACAATTCTACCCTCAGGTGATAGACCCTTCCAAAACACCACCTGTCAAACCATGATTTTTCACGTTAAGCCACTGATAATCCATGAGGGCTCGAAGCTGGCTGCCCCATAAAACTAACGCACTACACACCATTTTTATAAGGGGTGGTGCTCTACACACACCTTGTGCAACTTTTCTCACAGATTTAATTTTCGATCATCAAATCAAATGAATTAAAAATTATTAAAAGATAAAAATTAATATAAATGTATAAAACGTAAAATAGAGTGTATCGATAGCACCATATTTTCGAGCTCACACCCTTAAATTGGGCAAAAAACAACCTGCTTTTTTTCTTATGATTTTACCTTGGTCTATAATTATGATTGTAATAACGTAAAACAAAACACCATCGATTTGGTGAAAAACCGTTCAAGTTACGTATAAGGGTAAAATGGTCATTTTATTGTGTGCTTAAGGGACCGATAGGCCTACTAAAGGGATACCCTTCTTTGGTACCTTTTTTAAGCAATAGGGATTCGCACTTGGGGTAATGAGTTTGTCACAAAACAATGCTCTAGGCACACTAACACTATTCAATTAAGAAAAATGGTAAACACACAACTTTTAATTTCTCATACATTTGTGTTTAGTTATGAACGTTATCTTCGTTTTATTTATTTAATCCGATAAAAAAGATTGTAAGAGATGCTAAAGGGAGTGTCAAAACTATTTCCCTTCAATTAATACTTTTAAAAAGCAGGTGCAAGTTTGATTAGTTAAGCAAAGTAGTGTGTCAATTTCCTTGTACCTGAATTCAAATCCTCCACATCGTACATTTTTTTTTTTGAACAAATGATATTATTTTTACTAAGAGGAGGGGGTGGGCTAAGTCTTATAATGAGTTAGTAATATTGCAGTTCAAATTCGTCTTTGATGAGAATCAAACCTAAGACCTCTCCCTTACAAGTGAAGAAGAATACCACTAGATCGTAGTACTAAGTGGCTCCACAATGCATATTAAAGTAGGTAAATTAGCACTATCAAATTAATATATTTAAATATAAACAAACGTGAACTAGACTAGACAATTAGCATAATATATCTGTCAATTTGTATTTATGTTTGGATTTTTCTCAATGTGTATATATAATATATGAGTAAATTTTCTTTTGTAATAAGGATAATGGATTAAAAAATCTTTGAAAAGACCTAAAACACACATATTTTTTAGGGGTGTGCTATCCACACACCCCAAATTACTTCTCACACACCCCCTATTAATTTATGTCCGTTGATCTTCTTTAATTGATCTAATCCGACGGCCGAAAATTAAAAGAGTGTGTGAGAAGTAAAATGGGGTGTGTGGATATCACACCCCATTTTTTAACACTCATTTTTAATCATGATTATTATTTTCGTTTATTCATGTAATTCGATAAAGAGGAGCGTTCAACTATTACATTTAAGAAAACATGTGAGGGTTTGATCAGTTAAGCGAAGTCGTGTGTTTGCCTCCATACATCTAAATTCGAATCCTCTACAACGTATATTAAAGTAGGAAAATTAACATTATTAAATTAATACACACACACACACACACATATATATATATATATATATCTAAATATAAACAGACGTGAGTTAGATCATGTAATCATGATAATACGTTTGCCTCTCCATATTCAAGTTCAAATCTTTCTCAATGTATATGCAAGTAAATTTGTTCTTGTAACAAGGATAATGGATTCAAATCTTTGATAGGACTTAAAAGATATGAGATAGATTTTTTCTTGACCAAAATGACAAAATGCATATTGAATTTTTTGATCTTGAAAGGGTGGGAAGGGAAACCAAAAACCATAATGGCTGAAATTGATTATTTCCAACAGTTCCCAACACGAGAATTATGAAATGAAAGGGGAATAAAAAAAAGGGACCAAAATAGTAGTTAGTAGAGAAACAAGAAATAAGAAATAATTGTAAAAAATGGTAGAAATTGTAATTGATGATGGAGGAAATAAGAGAAGGGAGGGGAAGGGAAAAGCCAATCCAAACCATCATTGCGAATCTTGGGACGGCCCTAGCTCCCCCATCATTTTACAAAACCCTAGCTACCCATAATTGTCCCTCTACTCTTCTTCCATATCCACTTTTATGACCAAAATACCCCTACTATGCCCTTTATTTTTTTTTCTTTTTTTCCCAAGTATTTTTTTTATATAAATTTATTTATTTATTTTGCTGCAAAACCCAAAAAACCATCATTCGCATGACGCCATATTCATCATCATCATCATAGAAAACAAAAAACACTAAAATCTTTTAGGCCCCTAACCGGCCGCCTTCCATGCTTACACATGCATGATTGTTGTGTCAGATCGAGACGGGCATGTCCCCTTCCCTTCCTCTCTCTCTCCTCATGAGGAAGGACAACCCTCTCTCTCTCTCTCTCTCTCACATATGGTTGCTTTGTTTTTCTCTCTAGGAGGACTAGTAGTAGTGGCATTGGCTCTATAAATTAAGGCCCTCTTTGTTCCTTTTGTCCCTCACACCGAACTCTTCCTTTTTCTCTCTCACTGCTACTGCTTGTTACAGAACCGGAAGATTTGCTTCTTGGCCCCAAAGCTCTCTTACCAACCCAACCGTCTAGAGGTCACTTCTTTACTCATCTTACTTAAAACAAATATAACACACACACACACACACACACCTCTATCTCTCGATGCTTCTTTTTTCCTGCTTACTATTTTTATGTTCTTCGTAGTTCACATTGTTTTTGGTTTAGTGTTCTTCTTTTCCTGCCTTTAGAAACGTTTAACATCTTGGATTCTCCTACACTTTTTATTTGAAATGGTTTCTCTCTCTCTCTCTCCCCTTCCCCCCCTCCCCCCCCCCCCTCCCCAAAAAAAAAAGAACTAAACAATTTTTGTTCTTATTTTTATAATCTTTTGATCGTTCTTACCAACTTCTTGAATGTGGAAAAGGGTAAGATTTGTATTATTTGTGAATGCTCTTGTGATCAAACCAGGAAGTTGAAGTTTTTGCAGTTTGAATACATAACTTTTGATCCTTTCCTTTCATGTGTGGGAAGCCGAAAGAGCCCATTGTTTTTTTCCTTGAGTGCAGTTTTAGACCACTTATGATTCCATCTCTCTTTTCCTTTACAAGCAAAACAACCCACCAATACACACACACACACACACATACATAATTAATCTGACCAAAGTGCTCCAAATTTTGTTAAGTTGCTCTGCTTTTCCCTGTTTTCATCACCTTCTTTTTGTGCAACTGTCATAAGTGCTTCCAACAAAAGCACTGCACAAACCAAAGTTATTTCCAACAAATTCTAATCTGTTTCTGGGTAACATTTCTTTGATCCAATGTCTCCCATTAATTTCATATTGGATTTTCCTTTTTTTTTAATACCTTCTTTTTTGCATTTTTTTATAGTATAATGTTATTGTCTTCATGTGAAACACATATAAAATGTTTAAGCTACTAAATAACATTATCTGAGATACTTTTTTGGTTCTGATTTCAGGGGTAACACAGGAATTCAAGACAAAATTTCACAGCAATGGACAGATTGAACTCGAAGCTGTACTTGCAGAACTGCTACATAATGAAAGAGAATGAGAGGCTGAGGAAGAAAGCACAGCTGCTGAACCAGGAGAATCAAGCATTGCTTTCCGAGCTTAAGCAGAAGCTGTCCAAAAGTACCTCTTCAAAAGCAAAAGCCAATGCAGCTGCAGCAGCTGGGAATACCATTCCTGACCTCAATCTCTGCTCTTCCTCCAACCCAAATGCTACTGGTTCAACCAGCTAATTATCTGATAAAATTAATTAAAATTAAGTAAAAATGTGATGACCCCGGTAGGAGGAAGAGGAGGATTTAGCCTCTTTTTTGTGTAATATTTTTAGTGAACAGTTGTAGTTCCAGTTTTAGATACAAAATAGGACAAGATGAAGTTGTAGTGTGTATCTTTTGCACTGCCAAAGGATGCTTCTGCTTCTATTTCCCTATCTTTTTTCAGTAGTTCTTTTTTTGGGGGGTTATTAAAAATATCTGCAGTACAAGGATGTATCAAGCTATCTAGCAAGCAATATAAATATTATTTTAGCTTTATTTCTCTCTCTCTCTCTCTCTCTCTCTCTCTCTCTCTAAATATCCAAATTAGAATTAGAACAATTGTCTTGCACCAATGCATACATGCATGTTCATTCAAGAAGATTAACTTACATGAAATGAGATATCACAACGGTACATGAATCCCACTAACCAAAAAAAGTTGAAAATGATGATAAATATCTCTCACCCTTTTAAAGAAGCACTTGAAATGGTAGGCATAGTTGGATTTGGCAAAATAGTAAATTCCACAATAAGTTGTGTGACATAGTAAATCACATGGCAAAGTGATCCAAATGTGTACAAAGCCAAAAGCTTAACTGGCTAACTGGTTTGTACCAGAGACTATAATTTAGACAGCAAAAAAAAAAAAATAGAGAATTCATTGTGTAATCGAAAATACGTTCACTTGTGTTTGCATCATGTAATAATAATATAAGGTGTTAAAAGATGTATTCTGATTAGAGGACATATTCTCTTTAGAGAAAGTAAGCAACATGAAACACACGTAATGGTACAACTTAGATCTCACACCACGTACTTAGGAGCAACTAAAATTGGAGAATAAATTATATAGACGGTGAACATATGGGTAAGGTGATAGTTTTCTAAACCAATTATGTGATGTTATATGTAAAAGTTAAAACATATAGTGGCGCATGATAGGTTTGAAACTTTGCCTTATTTCTGTTACCATTTCATGTATTTCTTTCAATTAAAATATATAAATTATTTTGTCGCATAAATGATTCATATTAAATACGGTTTGAATCCAAGGACACACATTTTGACTAATATTTTTGTGATTCCCATTCTATAATTTTTTTCAAGGATCCAAACCATCTATATTTCAATTCATCATTTATTGATCATCCTTGCGAAAAATTTGGCAAATCCAAAATTACTAAGATATTCATTTGTAGCGAAGAAAATGACGAATACAGTTCTACGAAAAACAATAAATTTAATCCAACAATCATATGGTTCCGGATTTGGGTAATTTGGGGGGGGGTTATTAAAAAATTTATGCCTCTTCCTCTCTCTGGTCTCTCTCTCTCTCTAAATATCCAAATTAGAACTATTGTTCTTGCACCAATTCATACAAGCATGTCTATTCAAGAAGATAAACTTAAATAAAATGTAACTTTACACCGACACATGAATCCCACTATCCAAAAAAGTTAAAGAAAATGTTGATAAATATCTCTCACCCTTTTAAAGAAGCATCTGAAATGGTACATAGTTGGATTTGGCAAATAGTAAATTCCACAGTATGTTGTATGATATAGTAAATCACATGGCAAAGTGATCCAAATGTGTATAAAGCCAAAAGCTTATCTGGTTAACTGGTTTGTACCGGAGACTATAATTTAAACAGCACAAAAAGAAAAAAAAGAGAAAATTCGTTGCGTCATCGGAAATATATTCACTTGTATTTACATCATGTATTGATAATATAAGGTGTAAAGAAATGTATTCTGATTGAAGGACAGATTCTTTCTAAAGAAAGTAAGCAACATGAAACACACAAGTAACGGTACAACTAAATCTCACACCATGTATTGAGAATCAACTAAAATTGGAGAATAACTTACATAGACGCAAACAAATAGGTAATGTGATAATTTTCTAAAACAATCATGTGATTTTATATGTAAAAGTTAAAATATATAGCAATGCATAATAGGTTTAAAACTTTGTCATATTTCCGTTACCATTTCATGTATGTCCTCCATTAAAATAAAATACAGTATTGTTTCGCAAATGATTCATATGAATTTGGAGACACGTTTTTGTGGCTTGCATTTAGTAACTTTTTTCAAGGATCCGAAGCGTTTATTTTTTAATTCATCATTTATAGATCATCCTTGCAAAAAAATTATACAAATCCAAAACTATAAGACATTCATTTGTAGTGCAAAGAAACACTAAATCTAATCCAACAATCATATGGTTTTAGATTTGCATGATTTTTTGTAGACATGATTTTTGAATTAAGACATAAAAGATAGACGGTTGAATCACTGAAATACATTATGGAATGAACATCACAAAAACTTGTGTCAAAATGTATGTGAAAATATGTGTTCCCGAATCTTAATCCTATTAAATAAAGGGATGTAATTTTTTAGTACAATAGAGGAGCTACACTCCAGCATTGAAACTAAACACCAGCACAAACTTAGGTCTAAAGACCCCACAATATCTTCTTAAACAAATCGTCCTTCACTAGCAAGAAGGGGTAATTACTAATTTCTGCACTCCATGTTCACCATCTGCACTCTCTTAATTCTTTTTATAGTCATTGCATAATTTGCATTGGATAAACCAAAGGTTTATCAATAGAAAGAATGGGTGTGATATCCACTCATCCCTTTTTACTTCATACACTTTCTTAATTTTTGGCTGTCAGATTGACTGAATTAAAGACGATTAAATGACATAAATTAATAAAGTATGTGAGAAGTAAAAAAAGATGTGTAGACAACACACTCATGGATAGAATTGACGAAAGAAGTGTAGGATAACAAAATGGAGTACAGAAATTACTTTCCATTAGAAAAAATGCTAATTACATTACACACCCTTTAGGTTGGAAGTAATTTTCAAAATGGGTAATGGGTTCCAGTTTGTTTAGATTGCGCCTTAAGGTTTTGAAATCGTATCAAGTTAAACATCATATCTCTTTGAATGTCTAACCCTCCATCAAAATAATGATTTTTATGTCAATACGGTGCAAATGTAACTTACATGTTAGTCTAGATAAGAGTGTCAAACTCATCACGTATCAATTGAATGAATTATCATACAACCAATCCAATCGAAAGTACAAATTGATAAATTTGAATAGTTTAAGATGTAATATAAAAAAATGATCAAAACTTCGTAGTCTATTTTGAAAATCACTCCAAACTTAAACCGCATAAAATATAATTAGAAATAAAAAATCATAATTTAATCTGAAAAAGAGCCTTTTCATTCAGATTCTATAAGACTGAGAACCGAGTTTGATAGGGGAGTATCTAATCAGAGGACCAACGTCATCAAAAGATTCAGAAAACAGAGTCGATGTGGGTTTATGAAGTTTGAAAAAATAAAAGTGGTAACCCACAAAATATCAAATATGTAAGTCATGGACATGACATTAGTCTCTTGGCATATCGTTTTGGTTTGACCATCACACACATATGAAATGAAATCTATCAGGAAATAAAGAATGTCTAATCAGAACTCGATTGTGTCTAACAAACCCTCTCTCCCTCCTAATCCTGTGGCTACTAATGAATGACACCTTACCACCCCCATCACCAACTCAGCAAAATCAATTTGGAGGTTGAAAATAGCATCAAGGCATCATGACTGAGATTTCGGTAACTTCTATGAAAGGAGTTTAATATCTATCGTGATACTTTAGTTTAATAATGTATTGTCATTTGTAGGTTATTCTCTAAATAATATTATACTATTAGACCAAAACGCTACGTAAAAGTGAACATGTTTCATGGAAGAGGATCCTCTCCTGAGCTCAGGATGGGGATCCTTCTGACCAGCTTATCTGGACCGTTCAAATTTAATCCAACAATTGCAATATTATAGCTTTTAGAAGGTCTCTCTATTTGGAACCGTTGGATTAAATTTGAACGGTCCAGGTGAGCTGATCATGAGAATCCCTATCCTGAGCTCAGGAGCGGATCATCTTCCATGTTTCATATACATTGCTCCTCCTTCCAAAACCAAGAACATGAAGACTTACTTACACTTTAGACTAAGTTGTTAATAAAAAAAATTAGGCTTAGCATAGTCTACCACCAACATCATCAATATTGTCTGAATATAATCAATTATTACTAGGGGTTGAGATTTATCATAAAAGACCTTAGTGATATTAGGGATCGAAAGTCCCATATATTAAGTGAAATTTTTTTTTTGGTCATATGCCTGATATGAGATATTATTCTCAAACAACTGTGTATTTGAAGAACACTGTAGCTCAAAGGTGCTTCTAGTAAAAAGCACTTCTATTAGAAGGAAATCAAAATTTTAATAAAAATACAAGTTCTTCCTATAAAAACACTTAAATTGCTTTTTAAAAGCATGTGCTTCTTCCATAAGAATGTTAAACTTTTTGTGCCAAACATTATCAGAAATGCTTTTAGTGATCTAAAACACTTTTAGTTATTTTGAAAACAATTTCAAACAAGTCAAAAGTTATATATTTTAACTTTTCTATATAACAATGTGTTATTGATATGAGAAATGATCATGTAAACAGGTTTCACTTCCAAGAAAAGGTCCTTGCTAGTAGATAAAATTGAGACCTAAATCCATTAAATATGGAAAATTAAAGTAGAATAGGGATATAGGGTATTTGAATGAACCCTAACGTTTGAATGGGTTTTCTCTTTGCTATGATGCCAAATTTGTCTAGCTATTATTTTCTTTGCATCAGCATTGACCTTCATTTACAGGGTAGTATCCTTAAAGATTTTGGCCATCATAACAATATCTAAGATGTTTGAAATGTTGAAGAGGGTTATGTGGCCCAAACGATTAGACACCTAAAGTACTTTAACAGATTGATTTGATTCAACATTGTTAATTGAACATTCCCTCGATCATCAATCAGCGCCATGTCTAATTTCTTAGCTCGTCAAGGAGAAAACTTGGTTACACCGATTTCATGTACCAGTGTTGTATTCCTCACACGTTCGTCTTACACGTTTACTTGATGCATAGGGCAAAGACAATCAGTGTATAAAACAGGAATGTGAGAATTCCTCTTCATTTAGAGCATTCCCAAGTTCAGATACAAAAGTTGATGTATAAGATAGACACAACCGAGATATAAAGCGAGGATTAGAATTAGAGATTCTATTTTAAACAAATTTAAACGGTAAGGAGGGGCATTTCTATTGAGTGTATAGGAAGGGGCATTTCTAGTTGATGGACCAGTCCAACCCAACTTGTTGAACCTAAGTCGACCCAGAGCCCAATTTCAACCAAACAAGCTGAACAGGTTTTCAAGAGACTACTTATTACTTAATATCTATTCAATGATCTGTTCAAAAAAAAAAAAATCTATTCAAGGATAATATTTTGCATCGAATATGCTAGCGTCAGTCGTGGACGGATGACTAGCACAGTCATTGATGTTTAAAGGACCCAACTGTGGATCCCACACTCAGCGATGGCTGTGATAGCATCAACACCCAAAAGCGACTGGTGTTAGCACAACTCACAGTAAGCTTCATATTCCTCTGAAGTACATTAAAAAGTTCATAATTTTGCTCAAGTAAGCCAAAAAAGGGAGTGTGATTTCAGTTCAAGAGGAGGAAAGAATATACAAATAGAAAACTAAAAATCCTTTGCTACTCTCACATCAGATCATACGAGCAGTTGATGCCAAATAATGCTACAAAAGGAATTAGAATCGACCAAACCTATTTATTCCGAAGATTTCACAGGCTTAGTTTCCGGAACAATATCCTTGCCAGCATCTGCAATTATCTGTTCTGTCATTATACAAATCTGGGTACGTCATTGGAAAAAGTAACCACAGGAAACCCACAATTCCTGCTACAGATGCCACGGCTATTAACCCTGGGAAAATAACGAATATAAAGATGAGATCCCAGAATTTAACTTACACAACATAGTAAAAAACAAATCCCCATAAGGAGACAGCACAGCATTAGAATATTAGAGGCCTTTTCAGTGATACATTTTCACTCTGTACTGAAACACGTTCTGGTTATTCACAAGAAGGAAAATATTTGGCTTAAGTTTGCTACTGTGTCAACAGAACAGACTCTATGTAGCATCCATGCCCGCCTTGTGTGTGATTTCAATGGGGCACCTAGGTTCATGTCATGTTCTACAGTGGTCAGGACTCCATGCCCCAAAATAGAGTTGTAACTTTCCCATTTCTTCTTTTCATCTGAACGGTTTGTTTTATTCTTGTTTCTTACAATTTGTTGGGTTTCTTCCCCATCTCCTTTTACACACATGATTTTCCACGGTGCTAGGTAAAAGATCAAACAATGGAAAGTTTGCTCTTCATTCTTTACGTGCAGTGCAGATACCCAAGTTTCATGAAGTTTCTGAAGTACGATCAACATCTATGAAAAAGATCAAACAATAGTACATATAGAATAACTAACACACTTGCACAAGTTTCTGAAGTACGATCAACATCTATGAAAAAGATAAATCACAAGTAGGTTATTTTCTAAAACTACATTCTATGATTTCTCAGCTATGCAGTTTTTATCTTTTTTGGTTGTTATGTCCTCATTTGGTTGCTAGGAAACTGTACTCGCATACCTTTCCCTCGTGAAACTAGCACAGGCAATCCCATAACGTTGCAAAATGCATGAGCAACTACAGGAGCAAGAAAATTTCCTGCATCAAATAAAATACAACACATTTCAGCGACATAGAAAAGTATCACACAGAAAAAAGAGGAAATGAAAAAGCTCCCCATAGTGCCGTGACACATATCAGCGACAATAACAATAATATCGGAAAACACCAACTATCACCTACCAGTTTGAATGAAGAGAAAAGATGCATATGAGCCAAAGACGACCGTATAGCCCAACTGGAGACCTGTCAAAGCACATTCAAATTAATTGAGCATCATGGTGACAACCGTACAATTTTACAGAAATGCCATAAGTGAAAAATACCAGAGATTGAATGTACTGAAGTAGAAGGGGAAGGGGATTCCATAATGGAACTGCCTAGTGCTACCGATTCTCTAGGCTGAATCTCTGTGCCCTATCCATGCAAGGAGAGAAAGTTGAGCATACCTATAACCATGAAGGCTTTGATCAAGTTATGGTTTTGCTTGCTGTAGACCTCCATTAGATTGTTTAAATGTGCTGCAAAAATTAATCGTACACAGTAAGATCAAATTTTCTCCAAGTTCAGTCAACAAATGGGACAAACAAAAGAAAAACTTTACTATTTTAAATGAAATGTCAGAGCGAGTACTCATGTAGGGCAGACAAAAAAAATTATTGGGCACACAAAGGAACATCTCAAAGGGATTTTTCTGCACTAACAAATTTGGAATTTCAGAGAGAGTAAAAGTAACCAGAAGACAAACTCTTTTGTAGTTTTACGTTGAGGGTCAATAGTGAACCATCAAGGGTTTCTGGAACTAATCCGGAGAATATATAAGTTATGGGTAAACTGTATTTAACACATACACAAGCATGAATTACCAGTAACCACAGATACAAACAGCGAGCATAATATTTTGCTCTTTAACAGAATCGTAAACGTAGAGGTTGTCAGTCACCAAAGCCATAAACTATTAATACACAATCACCAGCTCTTAGTAAATAGCCAGATTAATAACCTGATCAGGATAGACATCTACTATGTCATTTTTTTAACTTACCCAAACTGAAGAAAATGGGGCAGAAAAAGATGACTGTGGATTTTTGGAATCCTCCGCAGAGAAGTAATGGGATCATACATGCTCTGAACACCAACTCTTCAGTAATAGGAGCCTGTTTAAAAATACTGCCAATGAATATGAAAAATACTATTTTTTTTCCGACTGAAGCCAAAGAAAGATACATGTGGATAAAAGTAGCTATAATCTTTATTTTCATCACGTGATAAATCCACTTACGAATCAGGAAATGTTAACATGAAATAGATTCGTTATAGGGTTTATATAACAAATAATCAATTTAATTCAGCACCAAAGATACAAGTAAACTTACCACAATATAATTACGCCAAACCAAAACATTGGAAGCCATTGTACGAGTACAGGCAACAGCCTCTTGTGAGACATTTTTGATATATTCGAACGAAAAGCCTCCACCATAATTCATATCTTCTGTCCATGAACTCACTAGCATTAGTGCCTTAAGGACCAAGGATCCAGCGTACATGAGAGCAGTCAACAACAGAGGAAAGACCACAGCTTGCCACTGTTACACACATAAAATCGCGATTCAGCATGCAAATTTAGCAAGCATTCACACCGTTTCCCAATCTGCATACGATACATAGAGAAAAACGGCTGCTTCTTTTAGGAAATCACTAGGAGGGTTTTACTAAAAACCAAAAGGGAACCCAACAATATAAAGATTGTATCTTAGCATAATAATACTCACAATATGGTCTGTTCGGATTCCGTATACACTTAACAGAGATGATAAGTCCCTGCTTTTCATCTGACATTATTCAACAATGTTAACAAAGTGAGCTAAAAAATAACAAAAATTGCAATTGGTCAACATATAAGTGTACCCAGTAACAGTTCTTCTGTGAACAGTAATGTCATCTATTTTATATCAGTAAAAACGTCAAATTTCGAAAACCCAGTTTCCTAATATGCTAAATTTCCTACTACAAATAGCCTAGCTACAGAGCTGACATTGTTCAAAGCGATCATCTAAGATGCTGAAGATCTGTACTGGGTCAATCGAAACTGGGAAGTTAAAGCGGACTTACAGGGAGGAGGAGGGCGGAGACGATGACAGAGACGACGGATGAAATGGCGGCGCATACGAACCGTCGGATCATGAAGTTCTTGAAGGAAGGAGGAGGAGGAAGACGGAGGATTACAGTCGGGGCGTAGAGAACGGCTACGTAGAATAGCGCCATGGCAGCGCAAGCCACCACCGCCACTGCTTTCGAGACGCCGCCGTCGTCCATTTTTCAGTTGAGAGAGAAGGAGACTCCCGCTCACTGTTGTGGTCGTTGGTATTGAGTTTTTTTTTTTTTTTTTCTGGGTTTTTTTGTCGACTTGGATTTTCGGAAGGACTAATTGGAATTTAACCCCTTCTTGTTTATGCTGCTTTCTCATCAAGCAAAAGCCGAAAAGGACTACTCTACCCCTTTCTTATGATATGAATCTTAATCAAGATTTTGTTACGTAGACGCGAGTTAAGCCAGCTCATTAAATTAATGTGTCTTTTTTTTTAAACCGTTGTTAGACAACAGGTAACAATATTTGATAAAAAAAAAATTGACATTAAAAATGTTTGATCTCGTAATAAAAGTGATTTACTGAAAGTGCTTCTAAGCGATAATACTTCAAAAATAAAATCATTTTCAGACAGAATGGTAGTTTGAAATCTAGTATCACATTAACGACAAAATTTCATATATGTGTTAATTTCTTTCCAAGTCTCAAGCATCGATTGATGCTACATTGTTAATAAGAACCTAGTTAACATAAATAATTAATCACTTTTATTTGTGAATGATACATTCATAAGTTGAGCGTGACGTTAAATTTTGAAAATAATGTTTATGACAAGATTATCTGCACTATGAAAGGAGGACTAGTGTTCTGTTTGCGACTCAAGTGCGGCTAACGCCCTATAGAAAATTGAAGTAATCAGAATTATGACGAAAACGATTCGAACTTGAGTGTAAAGGATAACAATGTTAAAAGAAAACAAGAGGATGTAGTTAAAAATAAAAAATAAAAAAATTTACCTCAAGACTTAAAGAGCAAGGAAGTATCAGACAAATAACAGAAGGGGGCAAAGTTGTAACTTCAAGCCAATACCGCGCGACAAAGATCATCAGCTCAACACCAATTAAGCCGAACTTCACCGATGAAAAGTCAAAAACGCCCTTACTCCCCCTCCCAAATACAACCGCTTGCTACGTTCAACTGATCTCCCCACCTCGCTCGAAAGCTCCACCCCAAATTCTGAAAACCCTAATCGATCTCGCCCCCAAATTCCCCAAATCTTCCACCCGAGCTGTCCGATCTCAAAATGACGAAGGAATTCGCCGTCCCCCCGGTGGTATTCCCCTCCGGCGGCAACCCTAGCGCCGTCGGATCCAACAACATCCAGCAACGCCGCGTCGCCACAGCGCCGTTTCAGCCCCCGCGCTCCTCGACCTCCTCCATCCCTTTCATGTCCTTCGACGTCGGTTCCGCCGCCGCCTCCTCCTCCTCCTCCTCCCTCTTCGGTGGACCGATCGGATCCTCCACCGTCCCCGGCGGCTCCGCCTCCTTCGAGGACGAGGAGCCCCTCCTGGACGAGCTCGGCATCCACCCTGACCAAATCTGGAGTAAAACCAAGTCCATCCTCAACCCGTTCCGGTCCAACCCGGCGGTCCACAAGGACTCGGACCTCTCCGGGCCGATCCTCCTCTACATGTTACTCTGCCTATTCCAACTCCTCGCCGGAAAAATTCAGTTCGGCGTCATACTCGGGTGGATCGTCGTTTCATCAATTTTCCTCTACATCGTCTTTAACATGCTCGCCGGGCGTAACGGCAATCTCGATCTGCACAGATGTACGTCCGTAGTGGGGTATTGTATGCTGCCCGTGGTAATCTTATCAGCTGCCTCGCTCTTCGTCCCCCAAGGCGGCACCTTCAGGATTGCCGTGGCTGCTGTCTTCGTCTTGTGGGCTACTAGGGTTTGCACAGGGCTCATGGTTGCGCTTGCTGATGGCGGCGACGAGCATCGTGGCTTGATAGCGTATGCTTGTTTCTTGATTTACACTCTGTTTTCGCTTCTTGTGATATTTTAGTAGAATTGGCTGTGAAACAATTTGGGTATTGCAAATTTTTGGTGGTTGGTTGATAGTGAATGGGTTAAAACATCTCTGTAGCTGTGGATTTAGGTGAATGTGATGTTGTGAATTCGAAATCTCATGAATGTATGTTGGAATATGTAGAAAATGGAGATATCACGACGAAAGGAATTATCTTTTTTTGTCAGGATTACTTGAAAAAATGTTTTACCTCATGATTATCACTTGTTATAAATGGATTTTTTGTCCTGTATTGTTTCAATTATGTTGCATTGTTGCTATTGTTGTTTTTATTTTATTCTGCTATAAGTTCATGAATTAAGTGATTCCTTTTGCTTATGCACTCCCTGCTTAGTTAAGCTAAATGTATCAGTTGCTCTGTCATCTAGCCTCTTTGAAGCATAGGACGTGCTTGACTATATGTCGAAATATTTAAAGGGTTTGTGGTTGGGTTCCATCTGAAGCGTGACGTGAGTTTGAGACATAGTCAACTCAACAATGTGATGGTTGGCTATTCGCAAACTGGACGCGCACGGCCACCTGCATTAAATGGTAAAAGAAATCGCCGTGTTCTTGGTGTTTGGAAATAGTCATCTAAGGCTCATTTTAACTGGTTAGGTACAAAATCCAAAGCTCCAAATGATTTAAGTTTTTCTGATTTAGGCTAACAAAGATGTAGCCCGTATGTTCTGGGTTCTTGCATGTACAAAACCTTATAGCTGAAACAAGAAAATTTAAACTTTCGATGAATTTGCAAGATGAGAAAAGAGAAAAAATAGTTAATATAGTGGCCATACTTGTAGATGGAAATAGGGCATTGCTTATGCTATTTGAATCCCTTCTATGGTTTTAGCTTAAGATATGAACGTAATGAATTGTATACTTAGTGATGGAAAATGTGGCCTTGGTTTTATATACTCAATGTTTAGGCCTCGTTTGGTGTCTAGGTTTGGACTGGATTGGAATGGACAACCCACTACAGTGAAGGTATGTTGATCATCTCCCTCTACCTTCTATATAACTTGAATTGTTTCTGAATTATCCAATCCATTCCAATTGTAGCCACCAAACGAGCCCTTAGAGTTTAGGCTAATGCTTTAGACAACTTTAGAAGTTATTATACTTATTAGGTGATTGGTATCCAAACTCCCTAGATTGGTCTTGTCACATTGTTAGACTCCTGAGAGCTATTGCTTTTGGTTGTTAACTAAACTTAAAGGATTAAAAGCAGTGTGTCCTAGGTGTGAAATATCTTGTGTTTGGTTGAGGTAGTTAGGTCTACTGCTCAAACTTTGGTGGTTTTGGTAGATATTGAATCAACAGTTCCTTATTGACACTGGATTTTTAGCTTTTCTTGAGATTTTTAGCTTTTCTTGATTCAAATCAGATTCCGTCTTTCTTGACTTGCAATACCATATTGCCTGTGATGAAATTGAACATTTTTTAATCACATGATGTGGCAGGTGATGTGTACATATCTGTTGTGCGTTAGAATTTTGAAAATCATTTGTATTTGATTTGGTGGTGAGCGTCCTTTTCTATTTGTTTTGATTTTGGGAGGAATGTTTTAGGGTGATCTTACTAATTGGAGCTATAATATGAATCTCCGGTACTAATATTTTGAGAATCCACTTGAACTAGGACTAGCCTTGTTTGTATTAACTCTTTGAACTAGTTTTAGGGCGTTTACCTCGTTACCAAAAAAAGAAAAAGAAAAATCATGTACAAGTATTTGAGAGTATATGTCAGGCATACGTGGGATTTTGACTTTGGAAGAAGTAGCTTTCAAAGACCAATCTCCACATTCTTTTAGTGTCGTTGTAAATTTGTTGTAGGGCGTTCTAATTCCCACCCGAACTCCAACCTCACCACCAAACACCAAATATGTGCACATATATAAGTGGAAGAGCATATCTACGAAACTTAAACCACCACAACCATGGCTTATCTCGTCGAAGGTTCCCCTTCCACGCAATGTGCTGGACTGTGTAAAGGCCTAGCGGACATCGAAGACGAAGATGATCTCTTTGAGATCGATCTCGATTTGATTGACAGCGTTCCTCAAACTCAGTACTACTGGAACAGGTATTTCACTGCGACCGGAAATGCACTGCTTGCCAATTGCCTACTGCCGGCCACCGACATCTCCCGTGCCATCCCCGTGGTTTCGAAGGCACTGTCGTCGTCGGAGCGGACTGGTAATGTTGTTATGGTCCCGCAAGCTGTGCCCTTGGGGCAGCTTCTAGGGTTGCCATTCCACGAGGCATTTGGGCTTCTCACCTTAAGTGAAACAAATGTGCAATCCGATTAGGAAAAATGTTCATCATTTGGACGTTGGGTCCGAACCATTAGAAGGGAGTTATCAAATTGTTTGTCGGGGATAAGTGTATTTTTTTTTCTTTTCTTTTTTTTTTTGTTAACATCGGGGATAAGTGTTTGTCTGCCAAAATGTTCACTATAGTTACTTTTTTAATTTCTTTAATTTGTTGCTAACTTTTTAGTTTCTTTAATTCGTTGAATACTTATGCTACAAAAAAATGATTTAGAAATCGATTAACTGTAGCAATCGTCCTTGAATTTTATCCCTTGTCTAATTTTAGTGTGAACTCTCGTATTAGTTTCTTTAGTTCTCGAAATGAATAATGTGTTGTCTCATTGCTCTTTTTCACTAGCGCCGTTTATTTTTTAGGAAAACTAATGAAAAGGGTTTGAAAACTTTGAGTTTTAATGATAAGGACAAAATAAAGGGTAAAGTGAATAGTACCAGAATTGACTTTTTAGTGTAAAAATGTGGTTTTTCGTTAAAGTGAACAGTACCGGGTGCTTTTCGTTAAAGTTCCCTTATTTTTTTTGTTAAATCTAGGGGTATATAAGGAACTTCATCCCACATCATCAAAAATAAATTTTAAAAATGAATTATCAGAAAGAAAAGAAAAAACTAAAAAAAAAAACCAGTTTTTATGTTTGTGAGAAAATTAGATACCCGTAGATTTAAGGTTTTACTAGCCTCTCCGCATGCGCGTGACGCGCTCACACACATGTGAGAGGCATTTTTACATCACAGGCGCTATGCGCCCCAAAGATGTGTTGTTTTATATATTCTTATATTTGTTAAGTGATTATTTTATAAATTGTGGGTGTTTGTCCATCACAACAATTTCTTATTATTTTCAATCATCTAATTTAGTCTTTTTGCACCCCACCCATTTGTACAAAAAAAAAATGAAATTTATGAATTGCACACTAACCATTCCACATTTTTTTCTCTTGCTGATTATTATGGTGTCATTTTTTCTTTGTTTGGCTAATAGAATTTGGTTTCATGAATTGAACTATGCTTGGTCATTATTATCACTTTGGTAATTACTGATTAACAAAAACATTAAGTTAATTAGAGTAGTTAGAATTCTCTTATATCCATCAGTATTGTTTTACCCCAATATATTGTACAGGAAGAAAATCAAGAGTTAGGTTCCTTAAAATCAAGAGTTGGGTTCCTTAGTCAATAAGGGATTAAAAATGGTGGATTTTATTTTCATTTACTATGATAATGGTGTTATCGTTATCTATTCATAAGATTCCAAACAGACGTGTCTCTATTTTTCCTCCTGGTTGGGAGATATCTATCGGAGTAAAAACTACTGATCTAAGCCAACTGATTCTCAAAGAGTAGAAAAAGAAGAAGCATGAGCAGTATGTATTCTAAATTCTTTATTAAATTTGTTACAAGAAATTCTAACATTATATATACCTTCAATATATAGGTGACGCATGAAAAAGGCTGTAGAAGAATTAAAACCTTCAACAACTCCTCACATCATACGTATTTGGAATAAAGTCCAACAAATTAGGTACAACACCATTTCTTACCTATTTATTTTTAATGGCATTCTCTATTTCATTCTACAAATTAATTATCTCAAAATAAAAAATTAAAAAAAATTGTACAAATTAATTATCTCAATTATAAAAAAACAATTTATGGGTGCGGGAAAAAGATTAATAGTGACCAAACAACTTTTCTAAATACGGTGGGCCTTCTCTTATTTTTATACGGAAGTATACTATAAATTCAAATTGCATTCAATTTTCAAATAGAAATAAAATTGTAATTTTTGTCAGTTTTACAAGCATAACACCTGTCTCAAATTACAAAGGTTGAAGTACAAGATTAAGGTAACATTTGTTACTATTTAATTTGGGAATTGTTTTGGCACTCCAAAACTCTCATTGTACACTCCAAACTTTCTACATTTGGAAAGAAAAATACACTTGTGAGGAGTGTAGATTGAAATTTTTGGAGTACCAATAACACTTCCCTTTAATTTTGTAAACATGATTACAATTTGTTACCTCAAACTTGACAAATTATTTATTTTTCAGTATTCTAAAAGTAACTGGAGTAAAAATATCCAACGGAGAGGGGGTGATGTGGCTTATATGTACATGTCCACATTCATATAGCACGAGGCATTTTGGGAGCTCACTGGGGGGGGGTGAGAGCATTCCTAGGATGGGTGATCCCCTGTGAAGTTCTCATGTGAGTTCCCAGAAACAAAACCGTGAAGGCGTGGCCGGGGCCCAAAGCGGACAATATCGTGCTACGGCGAAGTCGAGACTGGGATGTGACAGTATTGCCATGAGAAAATTGTCAAAGTTAAAGGTATTTAGGTTAAATTGCTTACGACCTTTATATTTGGGATTGTGCATTATAGTTAGACTTCTTATTTTATCATCGTTGCTTGCAGATTAACCATCAAAATCTAAAGCATCAAGTGCAAGCAAATGGGTGGCAAGCATGGCTTTTATTTCACACGTAAACGCTATGTTTACATATGTACATGTTGTCCATATTTTGATTTGCTTCATATATTAGGAGTTCATCCCTGCTAGCCTAAAACTTTGACCGAAAACTTATGAATCTGAAAATTTTGATTCAAGGGCATTCAATGTTATCAGCATGTATTCATAAATGAAATTACATGTCATATTTTCAGATTTTTTTTTAATAGTTTACGTTTTCCCATTTTAACTTCGTTGTTGTTTTACATGAAAAATAGTAAAAATTGTATGAGAGATTACTCACATATGTGCAAAGTGGATGGAATATATGCTGCTAAATTCTTCAACGAATGTGGCAATATGACAATATGGCATGTATAACGATAACACCATTATCATAGTAAATGAAAATGAAATCCACCATTTTTAATTCCTTATTGACTAAGGAACCCAACTCTTGATTTTAAGGAACCTAACTCTTGATTTTCTTCCTATACAATATATAGGGGTAAAACGATACTGATGGATATAAGAGAATTCTAACTACACTGATTAACTTAATTTTTTTGTTAATTAGTAATTACCAAAGTGATAATAATGACCAAGCATAGTTCAGTTCGTGAAACCAAATTCTATCAGCCAAAAAACAAATGACACCATAATAATCAGCAAGCAAAAAAAAGTGGAATGGTTAGTGTGCAATTGATAAATTTCATTTTTTCTGTACAATGGGCGAGTGCAAAAAGACTAAGTTAGAATACATACTGCTCATGCTTCTTCTTTTTCCACTCTTTGAGAATCAGTTGGCTTAGATCAATAGTTTTTACTCCGACAGATATCTCCCAACCAGGAGTAAAATAGAGATAGGTTTGTTTGGGATCTTATCAATAGGTAGTTCCTTCTTCATTTTTTGTGGGTATTCTTGTAAATATCCTGAGAATGAAAACAAATAATTTTTTAAATTATCATAGCACACGTATATCACATTAAGATAATCAAAATTGAAACTCATAATTTGACCAAAATTTGAAAAACTCACAATGAAGATTTCAAAGGAAGAAGTTAAAAAAAACCCAAATGAAGCTAAACATGGGAATTCATACAATTACATATTATGCTTACATGGAAATGTGTAAAATGAGTACAACCATGCAGGAAAAAGAAGTGAAACCCCACCGATCTCATACGACTATGCTTCCATCACCATGCTTCTAGTATCTAATTAATGACAGTGCGCATGCTAAAAATGGAAGGAGATGGGGTTGAGCTCATATCATTTACAAACACAAAATAAAAAAGATCGAAGAAATAGAACAACTTAGAGAAGTGAAGAAGGCAGAGCAAAAAATGGGGAGTATAAGATTCGGCCACATAATCGGAGGAGATGGGGAGTACATACAATAATACTGTAGCCAAAATAGAAAAAATGGGAATGTATGGGGAACTGGGAAGTTACTGCTTGGTAGTGGGTGAACTTCACCATTTTTTAAAAACTAACGACAACCTCTACCCTTGTTCTCCCACATTGTTTCTTATTATTATTATTTTTAATATAATTTTTTTAGATATTAATATCTCCTCCTAAAATGGAGGAGATACGTTCATGTTCTTTTCTTTATTTATTTTTCCTTTTTTCCAATAAAACAAATTTTAATTTTCTGTTTAATATATCTCTCATAAAATGGAGAGCAATTACGTTGTTTTTCTTTAATATAAAATTTTTAGATTTTTATATATAATTTTGTTAGATAATTAATATTTTCTCTTAAAATGGAGGAGAAGTTATTATGTTCCTGTTGTTTTATTTGTTTCTTTTTTTTTCTTTTTTTCAATATAACAAATTTTAATTTCCCTGTTTAATATCTATCTCTCCTAAAATGGAGAGCAGTTATTCACCTTGTCGTCTTTTTTTACTTTATTTTTTAATATTTCTCTCCTAAAATAATGTTCAATACAATTATCTTTGACTTTAATATCTCATCCTAAAATGGAGGAGTTATTTCATCACGTCCCTTTACTTTATATCCTGAGAATGAAAACAAATAATTTTTTTAATTACCATAGCACACGTATAGCACATTAAGATAATCAAAATTGAAACTCATAATCTGACAATAATTTAAAAAACGTACAATGAAGATTTCAAAGGAAGAAGTTAATTAAAAAAACCCAAATGAAGCTAAACCTGGGAATTCATACAATTACATAGTATGCTTACATGGAAATGTGTAAAATGAATACAACCATGCAGGAAAAAGAAGTGAAAACCCATCGATCTCATACGACTGTGCTTCCATCACCATGCTTTTAGTATCCAATTAATGACAACGCCCATGCTAAAAATTGAAGGAGATGGGGAGTACATATTATAATACTGTAGCCAAAATGGAAAAAATGGGAATGTACGTGGGAATTGAGAAGTTACTGCTTGGTAGTGGGAGAACTTCACCATTTTAAAAAAACTGACGACAACCTCTACCCTTTTTCTCCCACATTATTTCTTATTATTATTGTTTTTAATATAATTTTGTTAGATATTAATATCTCCTCCTAAAATGGAGGAGATACGTTCATGTTCTTTTCTTTTTCTTTTACCTTTTTTCCAATAAAACAAATTTTAATTTTCAGTTTAATATATCTCTCCTAAAATGGAGAGCAAGTACGTTGTTTTTGTTTAAAATAAATTTCTTAGATTTTTTTTTTAATGTAATTTTGTTAGATATTAATATTTTCTCTTAAAATGGAGGAGAAGTTATTCCGTTCCTGTTGTTTTATTTGTTTCTTTTTTTTTTCCAATATAACAAATTATTTTTTCTATTTAATATCTCTCTCTCCTAAAATGGAGAGCTGTTATTCACCTTGTCGCCTTTTTTTACTTTATTTTTTAGTATTTCTCTCCTAAAATGATGTTCAATACAGTTATCTCTGACTTTAATATCTCATCCTAAAATGGAGGAGTTATTTCATCATGTCCTTTTACTTTTATTTGTTTCTTTTTGTTTAATATAATTTTGTGAGATATTAATATCTCATCCTAAAATGGAGGAGTTATCCACCACATCCCTTTACATTTGTTTGTTTGTTTTTTTTTTTTTTTTAAATATAGTTTTCTGTTAAGCATGGTTGTTTACCAGTTTATTCTCGTTTTCTGTTTTTTTTTTCTTTCTAATTTGGTTTTGAAGGAAACATGAAAACATAAATATTAAAACTTGAAAACAGATCTAAAATATAGCAATAACCGTACTAATCAAAATGGAAGCATAAATATTCTATGTAATATTTGTTAAAATTCATGCATCAATAAGTTAAGGTGAATAAAAGAGAAAAATAACTAAAAAAGAAACCCGGCCAATCGAAATTTTTTTGAGGCGCTTTCCCATCGATATCCATTTAAAAAACCAAACAATAACTGCTCATAACTGCTAACTTTTAATTTGTTTTATTTTTTATTTGTTTTTGTTGCCTTTATCATTTATCTCTCTCTCATCTCCATAACTACTAACTTTTAGTGGATAATTATCATGATTTTTTTAATTTTAATTACCATGTTTTGTTTCCAATACAATTTCTGATAAGTTAAGTTCTTTTTCACATTTTTGTCCTCATTTTTTGGATTTTGATTGTGAAGGAAACATAGGGATATTCTTGGCATTTTGGAATGCTTGACCAAACTGGGGCTCTCACTTTATATATATAAACTTTTATTTTAGGGAATTGTTATTGGCATTTCAAAAATCTTATTCTACACTCCAAACTTTCTATATTTGGAAAGAAAATACACTTGTGAGGAGTGTAGAATGAGATTTTTAGAGTGCTAATAACACTTCTCTTATTTTATTATTATTTTATAAATTTTTACTTTATTTTTAGTATAAAAACCTAATATAAGAGTCCAGATCCTAAAATTGAGTCCATAACATAAAATTAAACTAAGTAAAATTTCAAGACTATTACTACAATTAAGCCTATAAATTAGTACAAACAGTTTAATTCCTCTCATTGATTAATTGCTACAACAAGATGATGTTGTACCAATTGTGATTCACTTTCTCTCAATGAGTCCATTTGGTCAAAGGTATTTCCGATATTTGTAGGGTTTGAAATTTCTTTGATACTATCGATTTTTTGGTGGAAATTTCATAAAAATCAGAGAAAGATGGAAACGAGGACTTTACCTTATATTGGAGCAACTCTTAAACTTCGACTAAAATTGATAGATTTCGTCGATATTATCAGGATCTTGGTTATCCTAAAGTTTTATGTTAAATTCATGTTTTTGAGCAAATTTTTATAATTTTTAGTGAAGGCAACCGATATTTTCACCGACACTGATATTTTAAACATTGGTCAGAATAAATCAAAGATGGAGAGAATTTAAAAATTTACTAAATAATTTTTCCTTAAAAACAAGTTACTAGTCTAACAAATTCCAAATTTGAAATGATGGGAATTTGTTTTGTTGGCTCGTAGCCAGATTTAGCATGAAATGGACAAAAAAAATCTCCAGCCATGTCCGGCTAAAAAGATTCACCCCCTTTGGGCCACACACGGGGCAATCCAGGGAGCCCACGGCTACTTTTTCTATGGGGCCCAGCCAGGTTGCTCCGGACCACGTATGTAAACGAAAAGCAAGGCGCGCTGGCGTCATACCTTTTTTTTGTCAGAAAACCGAATAAAAGGATTTTTTTTAATTTGTTTTTTAAGAAAAAGTCAAAAATTAAAAAACCTAAAACCTAAAAAATAAATAAAAATAATGTCTATGTGAAATGAGGATCATTTTCGAATATGATTTACGATAAACAGATACGATTTAAAGATCCTCTAAATTCTCATAAAGATGATCCTCATTCATCTATGTGTACCACATATTTCTACAAACAAGTCCACACTTATTTCATTCGAAGATTTCCTACAAATTCTCTACTTAATTGTGGTGGTAGTCAGAACGATGGTAGCACAAACATTGTCAGGTTTTTTGTTGTTGTTTTTCAAACTCCTACTCTCATGAAAATTTAGAAATAACAATTATCCAAATTTTTTAAATACGATGACAAATTGACAATTATAAGGCGAGCCAAGCTCATTCATTGAACTTCACCTTGAACAAAGGCCCCTTCATAAAAAGTATGTCCTATAAAATCATGCTATTTATATAGCCAATTAAGGCGCGATCTTTTAAGGCATCTTCACACGGAGTTCTAGCAATCAGAACATCTCCAAGTTGCTATAACATCTCCAAAATGTCCTACATAAATTTTGAGAAATTTAGGATATGTTTGGTACTTTAATTGAATATAACTTTTTAGGTTCGAAAAACACTTATTAAGTTTTACACTTTAAATACTTGTTTGGTAGAACTGTTTTAAAAATTAATATCAAAATTAAAGTGAAAATTAGCATACTTCTACCCAAAAAAAAAAAAACTCCAAATCCACTACTTCGATCTCTCCTCTCTTCTCATCCCCGATTTTTTTCTCTCTTTATCCTGTTGTACTCTCTTATCCTCCAAATATCTCTTTCCTCCCTCCTCCCTTGAATCTCTCTCTCCTTCTCTCCTCCCCTCCTCCCCTCCTCCGAATCTCTCTTCTATTTTTCTCCTCTCACTGCTCTTTCTCCTTCATCTCTCTTTTTTCTCTCCTCCCACTACTGTTTCCCTCTCCTCTTTCTCTCTAATCTCCCTCTCATCCGACTCTCTTTTTGGATATCTCTTTCTGTCAAATTGAATTGTATAATAACTTCCAAATTGATGGGAAATTGTTGTAGCATAGTTTTTCTTTTCTTTCTAATTATTAAAATATGAAAATAATTTTGAATCTCATAACAAATAAGTTTTTGAATCTTAAGAAAAATTATTCTTAAAAATATATTTTTAAGAAATATTTAAGAAATTCTGACATTTTTTTAATACAATAACAAGCCCCTTAGAATGCTACGACAGTTTCGTGATACTTGTTTATATACATTGTACCCAGTGTACAAGGTTCCCGCCGCTTTACGCAGGATCTGAAAGAGGTGAATGTCGGCTAGTCTTACCCCCATTTATGGAGAGGCTGCTCCCAAGGATACTTGTTTATATACATAAGATGATTTTTTATATAGAGAAATTCGCATAACAAATCAAAAGCTGTAAATAAAAGTTTTTCATTTTGGTAAAATTCGATTGTTGAGCTTTCGCAAGATATTTTCCATGCACAGTAAAGTATATCTCATAACTCATTTGCATTGATCTGACCATTTATTAAGTTGCACAGGAACCTTCTATTTGAATTGATCTTAAAACAGAAGGGAAAAAACATTAGGAACTTTAATAAAAAGCTTTCAGTATTGTTTATTTTAACGAAAAATCATATTTTTACATTAAAAAATCAATCTCGGTACTATTCATTTTATTCTTATCATTAAAATTCAAAATTTTCAAGTATTTTTTTAATAATTTTCCAAAAAAAATTATTATAACGGCCTAGAATGTATCTCTAGTTTCTCACCGTAACCTTTCTAGTTTTCCACGCTCTCTTTACTTTTCCTCTTACACTGTAGCTAAGGTTTTGTACGATGTTGATTATTAGGGTGGCAACTTTTCTCCGGATCAATTGAGTTCTTACTTCAAGTATTTCTAAACAGATTCATACATACATACACACATACACACACACACATATATATATATATATATATATATATGCATGTTCAAAACCTTTTCATTTGGTCATTCTCATTCAATTTTTTCATTTCTCTTTTATTGTGCAACGTTGTATAATGATCAAAACCATTTATTTTGGGTAAGAGCTGAAAAGGTAAAACAAGATGATTTGAGAAGATTACTAGCATCCTCATACATTTAAACTACCTATTAACAAAATTTTCTTTATCAATTTAGCATTTTATCACAAAATAAAATCATAGACAATAATATAATTTACCTCAAACCAAATTTGTTGTTTTTTTTCTATTCTTAACCTTCAAAGCATAACCTTCCTCTTCATTTTTTTTTTATTTTTAATTTTTTTATTCACACACACGTGGACTACATTGTAGCCAAAAATTTATCCCTTACATAAATGTACCACTACCCCATAGAAAACTACGTACTTAATTATCTATTCTTTTACAAGATTGGACTGGACGTGGTGTGACTGCACTGGCTGGTGTCAAATCCTACATATTTGTTCTTGAAAATAAACGTGCAAAATATGGCACCCTAACTGGACGAGTAAAAGCCTCAGAGGGCCTTCTACTTTTCCAGTTGAAATGGAAGCCAAAAACCTAAAAAGATAGAATGGGATAATTACTTTGGTTGGTTCCTCCCAAAGCTGTAAATAAAAGTTTTTCATTTTGGTAAAATTCGATTGTTGAGCTTTCGCAAGATATTTTCCATGCACAGTAAAGTATATCTCATAACTCATTTGCATTGATCTGACCATTTATTAAGTTGCACAGGAACCTTCTATTTGAATTGATCTTAAAACAGAAGGAAAAAACATTAGGAACTTTAACAAAAAGCTCTCAGTATTGTTTATTTTAATGAAAAATCATATTTTTACATTAAAAAATCAATCTCGGTACTATTCATTTTATTCTTATCATTAAAATTCAAAATTTTCAAGTATTTTTTTAATAATTTTCCAAAAAAAATTATTATAACGGCCTAGAATGTATCTCTAGTTTCTCACCGTAACCTTTCTAGTTTTCCACGCTCTCTTTACTTTTCCTCTTACACTGTAGCTAAGGTTTTGTACGATGTTGATTATTAGGGTGGCAACTTTTCTCCGGATCAATTGAGTTCTTACTTCAAGTATTTCTAAACAGATTCATACATACATACACACATACACACACACACACACATATATATATATATATATACATGTTCAAAACCTTTTCATTTGGTCATTCTCATTCAATTTTTTCATTTCTCTTTTATTGTGCAACGTTGTATAATGATCAAAACCATTTATTTTGGGTAAGAGCTGAAAAGGTAAAACAAGATGATTTGAGAAGATTACTAGCATCCTCATACATCTAAACTACCTATTAACAAAATTTTCTTTATCAATTTAGCATTTTATCACAAAATAAAATCATAGACAATAATATAATTTACCTCAAACCAAATTTGTTGTTTTTTTTCTATTCTTAACCTTCAAAGCATAACCTTCCTCTTCATTTTTTTTTTATTTTTAATTTTTTTATTCACACACACGTGGACTACATTGTAGCCAAAAATTTATCCCTTACATAAATGTACCACTACCCCATAGAAAACTACGTACTTAATTATCTATTCTTTTACAAGATTGGACTGGACGTGGTGTGACTGCACTGGCTGGTGTCAAATCCTACATATTTGTTCTTGAAAATAAACGTGCAAAATATGGCACCCTAACTGGACGAGTAAAAGCCTCAGAGGGCCTTCTACTTTTCCAGTTGAAATGGAAGCCAAAAACCTAAAAAGATAGAATGGGATAATTACTTTGGTTGGTTCCTCCCCCCCCCCAAAAAAAAGTGGACGAAAAGTCATTTCTCAGAGGGTTCTTAATTATCTTTCCAGTTAAAAAAGATAATTAAGAATCCGACAAAATATGATCAGAAGCAACTTATTGAAACCTTCAGAAAATATTACATAAAATCTGATTGAAGACCTAGAAATTACACACAGCAGGATTACCTGCTCTCTCTCTCTCTCTCTCTCTTAATTAACGTTTGGAGTTTATTCTTGTTACATGTAAATTGTGGCGTAATGGGGAGGACATTAATTAGACACAAATTTATTCAACAGACATTTTAAATGTTGTCCCTAACTATTAATATTATTTGACTAAAATTTTGTTGGTATTTAACTTTTCATCGAAATCCTTGAAATTAATGTAATAATGTATTTCTATGTAGGTTACTATATTTTTTAAATTAAAAATTAAAATTTATAGTTGTTTGTATTAATGAGATTTTAAATACAAAAACCCATAATTTGTGGATTAAAATTATTAAAATATAAATTATACTCTCCAATATGTTGTGTGTGTGTGTGTGTGTATATATAAACATGGGTACATTCATGAAAATTAACAAAAAAATTATTGTACCAAAATATGGTACATTCTTCAAAATCATAAAAAAAAAAAAGATTTTAGGCTTAATAACATTAGTAAATTTCTTCGATTAAACTTGATATGAATACATTTTCAAATCAAGAAAAAGAATGTACCTATATAAGTTAAAAAATAGATTAGAAAAAAAATTGAACAGAGTTTGTATAAAAAAAAGGTACATTTTACATACAACAAATTGGTATATTTAGGAATAAGAGCTATTAATCCTACCCCCAATCCTATTTCCCCACCCCTTTATTAATTTATTTTTAATGACATGTTTACCCCCTATGTCAAATGACGTAAATACCTAAATAATCTAGAACCCTTCTCTCTCCCTCCCTCTTTCAGACCTCTTGCAGTCCAGCTCCACTCTCTAGAACTCGCATCCCACGAATCTTCTTATCCATAATTCTAACCAGTTTCTTCTCTTTGTTTCTGCAAAACCCATAAAGACCCAATTTCTTTGAATTCATTTTGTTGTTAGTTGCTTTGGTATAATTGAAAGAAAAAAAAAGTGAAAAATTGAAAATTTAGAAGAAAAACGGAGAGCCCAACAACCAACTCCCCACATCCATGAACTACCAACCCCATCCAATTTGATGGCAGCCATCCTCCACCGGCTTGACACTTCAACCTAAACTCCTTCCTCCATCTCAATCGAACTCACAAATAATAAAACTCAACTTCAACCGTGGATGTTGTTGTGGATGTCGCTCATCCTCCTCCTCCTAGTCAAAATGGGCCACGTCAAGGCCTTCCCCTCCAAATTTCCAGAAAAAATTGTTTCTGGTGGGAAGGGAGGTTGTTGTCGAATTGCGTTAGATGATGTTAATTGTATCTAGGATATTTCTGGAATAAAAGTGGGTGAAGAAAGAGTATTAAGTATTTTTAACTTTCTACGGTGGGTGAAATTATAAGGTGGATGAGAAAATAGGACAATGAGGTGGGTTTAGTAACACTTTTATGAATTGGTACATTTTAAGATTAAATTTTTTTAAAAATTACATGAATGGGTACGTATAAGATTAAAAAATTGGAAACCCTTTTATAAAAAATAAGGGATACAAACTTATTCTAATTTTTTTTTTACTTTGGAAATGTTTTAAATTGAAAATTGGTTAGGAGTTCAATAAATGTGTGAGATTAAAATCCTAAATTAATTATTATTTTTTATTTTAAAAATTATGTAACTGACATGTAAATTCATTATTGTATTACAACTAAGAACTTTGGTCAAAATCTGAAAACTAATAAAATTTCAATCAATAAACATTAGTAACTAAAAATCGGATACTAATTATTCAATCAACATACATATGGATGGAGGAGTTTTGGGAAGCCATTTAAGAACCCCATGAAATCTGATCAGATGCAACTTTAAACCTTCAGAAAATTTTATATAAATTCTGATTGAACAGCAGGAAAATTACTTAATCAAACACACACAGTAGGAGTACCTTCTCTCTCTCTCTCTCTCTCTCTCTTAATTAACTTGTGAAGTTTATTCTTGTCTTGTTACAGCATCATGAAAGTACGTAATAGTGGCCTAATGGCGAGAATATTAATTAAGCACATTTATTTGATTAACATATATATGGATGTAGGAGTTTTGGTTAGCTACTGGCTAGCGTCTTCTAGCTGCACTTTCTCTCTGCGCATTGAAGTAAACGGCAGCGACAGGAAGACCCAGGTCATTTTCAGCGGCGAAGCTTCGAGTGCTGAAGCAATCCCTTGAGGAAGGTATGTTGATTGATTGTCTTCGTTTCTGCTTGAAGAGAACAAACACAAACCTGTGGATGCCAATGTTGGGCCTTGGCATCTCATAGCTCAGCGCCTCTCTTCCTGTTAATACAATTAATTAAAGTGTTCTTTACACATAAGACCTATGCAATTCCTGTTTCTTAAACAAAAACTCATATAATATTATCAACATCCGAATAAAACACAAATTTAAAATATGTTACCATGTAGATAGATAAGTGACATATTTTTTTAATTTTTTTTTAGCAAACGATATTATTCAAATTAAGGAGAACGATGTGGGCTAAGTTTCATAATAGGTTAACAATGATGTGATTCAAACTAATCTTTGATGAGAATCGTTAAAACCTCTCACTTACAAATAGAGATGAATGATATTAGACTGTAATACTAAGTGGTAAATAAGTGACCTATTATCACAAAATATTTATAATTTATGCCACAACAGTACCAATCGTGTCAATCAAATAACATTCATATATTTTGTAAGTAAATCATTTTGCATGTATTGTTTTATTATTATTATTATTTTAACCTAATTTACCTATATTTATATCCAAAATATAGATGAATGAATTTGAATCAATTAATATTCTTTTATTTTTTAGATAAATTATTTTGCATATATTATTACACATATACAAGACAATTTTATTGTTAATATATATGCTAGTTGAAGCCACACATTGTGTATGTGTAAATATTTTTTTTTAATATATGGAAAATAGAAAGAAATTGTCTTTCCACCTTCTTTTGGTTGACAAAAAGTATTTTGTTAATAAGTTGTTTAGATATGTGTGTAAATAATTTAGCTATATTTTGTAAGTAGATTATTTTGGACATGTATTAGTCAATTGAAAGAAAAGAAAACACTAGCCATTTAGTACTACGGTCAAGTTATATTTTTCTTCACTTGTAAGTGAGATATTTTAGGTTCAATTCTCGCCAAAAGTGAATTTGAACCACATTATTGCTAGCTTATTATGAAGCTAAGCCCACTCCTTGCCCCTTAATGTAGATAATATTGTTTTTTTTAAATAAAAAATAAAAAACACTAAGAATGCTCTTATGTAGGACTTACCAAATGCGGCATCTGTGGTGCCTGGAATGTCTGTCACAATCCTGTTTAGTTCAGATTAGAGAAATTTGTGTTAGTTTTGTACTTGACAACTTTCCCTCTTTATAGCTCTTTTTGTTTCATTTTCTCATATGAAAAAATAAATAAATAAACAAGGACAAAAATACGGTGCATAGGTGGTATAACAGGTACAGATCGCACACTCTAATTTTTGTTAGTTTTGTACTTAACAATTTTTCCTTCTTTATAGCTCTTTACAGTTTGAAGCTTCGGTTGATGCTTAACAAGTACATAAGGACTCTGTAATATTGCCGACAGGTTTTTTCATCATCTTTTTGATGAAAATGCCTACATGTTTTTGGGGCTTTTGGAAATGATGGTACTTCATGAGAACACTGTAATTTTTGTTTGGTAGTTTTGTACTTAACAATTTTCCCTTCTTCATAGCTCTTTACAACATGAAGCTTTGATTGATGCTTAACAAGTACAGAAGGACTCTGTAATATTGCCGACAGGTTTTTTCATCATCTTTTTTATGAAAATGCCTACATGTTTCTAGTGCTTTTGGAAATGGTGGTACTTCATGAGAATATATATATAGGCATTACTGTATCTAGGTTAACCTTCCACTTTAAAGCGAGGTTAAGTAATTTCATAGTGTTTAACCCAAAATAAATAAATAAGGAGAAATCAATTCACAGTGCAGGTGCTCCATTTAGATAAGGATCACTAGGTTCAGCATATATACCAGTGCAGGTGCTCCCTTAGATAAGGGTCACTAGGGCCAGGACAATCTGGGTCTGTCATCACCTGCAAGATTAAGAAAACTATCACAGGACTTCAAAACAATAACATTATCAAATTATATGCCAGTAAGGGAGACTTAGGGTTAGGGAGTAATACAACGATGGTAAAACATAAACAAGAACTAATCAATTCATTAATAACAGATCAATATTTACCAAAGTAAAGAAAGATCTCAACTCCCCTCCTTGAATCTCAACTCTAGGTTTGGCTGTGACAACAGAAGGAAAGAGCTCAAGTCCATTGCAGACTAGCTTGGCGTTGTAAGTAACAGACATGTGTGTTGTTGGAGTGAAGGAATCAAGAACATCTCCTATCACTCTCCCAACAACTAGAGGCTCCGGGACTCTTGCCATTTTAAGAGAAGAGAGTAGTACTTCTTATATTGCTTGGAAGTGGAATCCTTGTATGGTGTATTTATAGTGTTTTCATGTACACAACGAGCTACTTACTTTAGATCTCTAGCTAATATGTGTTTTGAGAGAAGAAGAGAAGAAGAATAGTATAAAGGAATATTATAATATGGATGTCTAAAAGACATTGCTAGCTACTCTCCCCAACTTCCCACCCTTCTTTCTCTACGTCACGTCAAGAGTTTTTAGTGGTTTGCTTTCATTCTTATATGTTTAATGGCTGAATTAAATTGAGTGTATAAATCCCTTTTTGAGAGGACTCACCGTTGTAAAAATTAGAGTATTTAACTCAAATATTAAGTGGTCAATTCTACATTCTAATTATATTTTTCTCCACTTGTAAATGGAATTCTTAAGTTAAACTCTTATATGACAAGTTCGATATCAAATTAGTGCTAACCTATTGTGTGGGCTAGACAAACTTCATCAGACAATATCGTTGTGTGTATAAAAATAAAAAGAAAACTCAAAATTAAGTGCAATGCTTGTATGCAATAATTTATACTGCTTATACACAACGTAATTAAAAATTAATCAGAGAAATGTTATACACATTTTATACACATAATGTATGCAAGAATTTTTTTTTTTTTTTTAACATGTGTGGAGCCAAAAATAATTTTAAAAATCTTGGAGACGACATGTGAATTTTTTCCTGAAGAAGACAATAATGCCCTCATTAAATGGGCAAGGCCCCCAAATATTGCCATGTGCAGTTCAACATCCATAGAGGCTTAAGCAGCTGACTACGACATCACCAAGCTCCTTTGCTTGTGTATGGAGGAAAAGTCAAAGACATTAAAATATGATTAATTTGCTAAAAAAAGGATTAATCACCCAACCCTATCATTAATACGTTCCTGATTGAAGATCAACTCAAACAAGTAAGGAATTAATCCTCATCACAATTAATCAAGGATACTTATCATCCCAATATATTATCTTCTAATTAATATCTTTGGGATTATTATTTCCTCTTCTATCCTACGGATGGCAGTAGCCAGTGGGAAGCTGCCACATGTAGGGAAAAACCCAACCATTTCTGCCACCTCCCTATAAATAGCTCATCTCCACCATTTTCTAGTAAGCTTTTGCCACACATACAAACTCCAAAATTCTCTCTTTTCAGAGAAACTGACTTAGGCATGAGAGATTTATTGGCCATACCCTCCTCCCTCACCTCGTGGGCACGTATGGCTTTGACATTGATCAAATGTGTTTATTTGTCTTGTTGATACAAATTCATCCTGACTGAAGATGATAGATTATGCTACCACAAGATTGATGGATTTTGCTACCACAACATGCATATTATACTTATGTTTTGTGTGATCTGACCCTCTATATTTGTGTGTGTGCCTCCCATATTAATTGGGTCCCTTGGAATTTTTTTTATTTTTTTTGAAACAAACGATATTATCTACACTAAAAGAAGTGAGTGGGTTTAGTCTCACAATTGGCTAGCAATAATGTGGTTCAAATTTTCCTTTTGTGAGAATTGAACCTAAGACCTCTCACTTACAAGTAAAGATGTTTAATGTTACTAAACCGTAGTACTAAGTGATGGATCCTTGGAATTAGTTCTTGATTGGTTGTAAACCTAATTATTGAATATTTTGATCAAAAAATAAGGGGGATGTTTTTCCTTAGTTAGGCCAGAAAATCATTATATAATCCTGCAACGTGGGGGTCCTACTTTGTCATAGCTGTCAAGTCTTACCAATATATTTTATAAAAACAACATAAGGTAATTAAAAACAACAAATTGCCTAGAATTATTCCTGAACAGTCACAATCTAATCAAGGAAAATCTTATCTTTTGCAGTTAGGGTAACGAAAATTTTGAAATGGAAATATACTGTTGAATGGATGCATAATGTACACGGGTTTTTATCATTTTCAGAGATTCTTTCTTTTAAGATATCTCTTTTAACTTTTTAAGAGATGAGTCACAAGAGCATAAAGGAGCTCCACCTGCTCTCTGAGTGCCTCCTGCCAAGCTGCTAGTAGTGCTGAGAGGGCATCTCAATGACTCAAAGAAGCAAAAGCAGAGAATTCAAAGAACTTCCCAGATTGGCAATGAGAGGAGGTAGCGAATTTTCCATAACTAGCCAAATTAGTACTTCTGTTTTGTATTTTTTTTCTGTATATCACACATGTACCTCATCTGGAAATGTTTTTACTTTCCATAACTTGAAGCCAAAGTACTTTTGTTTTTCTTTCTACTGCATGCACCAGCACAGCACCACACCATGTTTTCTTTAATCCCTTTATTTCTTTGGTGGTTTATTTAATTAATTAATTTCCTCTTTTTCTCCTCAGGATCGATTCTTTGCTATATTGTTCCCTGTATTATATAATTACTTAAGTTGGAGGAGACCCTCATATAGTTTGTTTATCACTATCTATACCTTTTTGTATGAATTATATGATGAACGTATGGAACCGCAATCTGTCTTCTCGTCACATTCCAGTCACAATAACGGGATGTAAAAGGAACAGTAAATGGCAAAAGGAGAAATTAGGTTAACATCTTTTTTTTTACTACTCCATTGATTAAAATCCTATTCATTTTCAATTTTTTATCAAGGTCATTGGTATTAATAACATCATTAATTATTTGAATAATAAAATTATTTTATTTTTAAATATATTCCTTTAGTGTTAAAAATGTTACAATTAGTATATTTATATTTATGGCTAAATTTTTATCATATATTTTTATTTTTAGTTTGTACCTATTTTTAATTTTTATCCATATATTAGTTTCTTTTTGTACCCATAATTTTTAAAGTTTTATTTGTGTTTGTACCCATGTGTATTGTAACATCCTACATCGCCCAGGTGTGTGAATCCTGTAAGCCTTATATATATATTCTCATCTCTACCTAGCACGATGCCTTTTGGGAGCTCACTGGCTTCGGGTTCCATCAGAACTTCGAAGTTAAGCGAGAAAGGGGTCAGAGTATTCCCAAGATGGGTGATCCAATGTGAAGTTTTGCTCGCGTTAGTTCCTAGAAACAAAACTGTGAGGACGTGATGTCACATCCCGGCTTGGGTCCCCACCACATCCTGGCCTCAACTTCGCCATAGCACGATATTGTCCGCTTTGGGCCCCGACCACGTCCTCACAGTTTTGTTTCTAGGAATTCACACGAGAACTTCCCAGTGGGTCACCCATCATGGGATTGCTCTCGTGCGAACTCAGCTTAACTTCGGAGTTCCGATGGAACCCGAAGCCATTAAGCTCTCAAAATGCCTCGTGCTAGGTAGAGATGAGAATATACATATAAGGCTTAGAGAATCCACTCCTTTGGGCGATGTGTGATGTTACACTTGGTCGGGGCCCAAAGCGGATAATATCGTGCTACGGCGGAGTCGAGCCCAGGATGTGGTGGAGCCCGGGTCAGGATGTGACAATTAGGTATCAGAGCTAATCCCTGGCCGGGGGTGTGTCGATGAGGACGTCAGGCCCCTAAGAGGGGTGAATTGTAACATCCCACATCGCCCATGCGTGTGGATCATGTAAGCCTTATATGTATATTCCCATCTCTTCCTAGCACGAGGCCTTTTGGGAGCTCATTGACTTTGGGTTCCATCGGAACTTCAAAGTTAAGCGAGAAAGGGGTCAGAGCATTCCCAAGATGGGTAACCCACTGGGAAGTTTTGCTCGCGTGAGTTTCCATAAACAAGAAGGTAATGTCTCTTCAGCCAAGGGCTAGGCCACTTTCAATCTAGATTTGTGCAAAACTCATCTCCAGTTAAAAGGCCAAAAATGTCATGCTCAAGACTTGAGGTCGGTGAAAAAATGAATCCCGCGCCCAGTGCAAGAGTAAAAATGAAAAAAAAAAAATGATATACGGTGTTGAAAATAAATTCCACTCTTATGAAGATAACTCTCATAATTCTTACAAGTGTACAAAAATAATAAAATCCTATCCCGCTCTTTTATAACAATTTCAAACCATCTGCTCTTTGTTCATCTTGTACTGAACCTGCAAGGACTAAAATGTAAAGGGTGAGTGAAATCACAACTCAGTAGGGATATAAGTCTTATCAGTGATAAATGTCAAGGCTAACCAAGTGTGAGGCAACACGCAATTCAATTGGACAATGTTAGGGTAACCAAATTTGCAAACCAAGTTATGTGTCACGAATAAGAGATAAGCATGTTAACCGACACTTAATTAATAATCCAATCATCTACAACCACATCATTTAGTTTGCAAATTTGGTTTTCCTAACATTACCCAATTTAATTATATCATGTTATCAAATATTAACAACATAAATTATATTTTATGAATGCAACTCAATTTCAATTAGCCAACTCGTTAATCTATATAATAAACAAGCTGAGAGCTTTTGCTTGACAAATAATTGAGACACAGAAAAAAAAATTTATATAATAAACAAGCGGACTTACACGTCCTATACCATGCATTTATCACTACATGGATGGTTTGAGTGCTCTATTATACAAATTAACCCCTGTAACACAATCATCTCAGTTCGCTTTTGTTAGTCTTCTTGTTCTTCTTTCGATCACTAGTGTCTACTACTTCATACCATTCATATAATTTCAATTTTGTTGTACTTGATGGTCCCTACAAGAGTTGGACTCCACCACACAAAAGGATATTTTCATATCCCCATATCTCGAATAAACCAATAAAATCCATCAGCTCTAGTATGAAGTGATACATGCATATAATCAACATATCATGGTATCCACATTATTGAATATAACAAATAATATATCAAAGTTTCAATGTAAATAATTAAACCACTTATAAACATACCAAGTATAATGTATACTTAAACAAGACAAATACCCTAATGTTGATAAGTTTTCCAAAAAAAAAAAAAAACTCTTCAAAACTAACGTTGTGCCCAAATGCCAAACTCCAAGACCTTTGAGAAAACTCCTTGATCACTCCTCACGTCATGTATTTCTTCCGCTCTTTCTTCTCATCTTCTCTCTTTCATTCACTTTCCATCTCTACGTAAACCATTGCTTGCTGCTTTATGGTGTAAATACTTTATACTACAAATGAAGACGCCAGCACTAGCCTCTAATTGGTTGGCTTCGGTGGCTACAGATCAAAACGAAATGAACTTTAATGACACTAATCTAAATCCTCCTACAAGCTAATGTGTGGTGATGTAAATCGACATTGGATTGACAAGTGGCACCCCATATATGAAGATATAATACAAGGCACGTCCAAATAGGTAGAGATAGTCATCATCTAAAATCGTTATCGAAGTCTATAATCACTATAATATTGCCACAACCCCTCAACTGACTCATAAGTCTACAGGAATTTCTTAAAGGGATTTAATTGATAAGCTAAAGTAGATAGGCATGCTAACAACTACAAGGTTGTTTCGAACTTTCGATACCACGCTGCCTTTTCCTATAAAATCCAATCAATTCAAGAAAACATATGCATGTATACATACTGTTGAAATCCCACATTGGCTACAGAAGGAAACAAATAAGAATTTAAATATCCTAACTCCATTTTAGCTAACACCAAGGTCTTTGGTGATAAAATCTCACACCTAACGGATTGTGCAGGTGGTAATTACCAAGTTGAGGATAGTATCGACGTTGTTGGAGTTGGGCCCTCGGCCCGTCTCTCTGATAGTTCAACATGGTCTCAGAGCCAGGGAGTGGGCCCGTTCTGTACTACCACGTGATGGGTGGGTCCCCTTGGCACCGCATGTAGGGTGAGTCCCTTTGGCTTCACGTGGTTGCTGATGTGTAGATCTCTCACGTGTGACCCACCAATTAGGTTCCATGTGAGGGGGCATGTTGAACTCCCACATTGGCTAGAGAAAGAAACAAAGAAGAGTTTAAATATCTTAACAAGTTAGGGACATATCGATATTGTTGGAGTTGGACCTTCAACCTGTCTCTCTGATAATTCAACACATACGTGTAGATATATAGAACAACATATATGTATATATATATAAAAATGGAATTTTAACTAAAAGCTTCTGGTACTGTTCATTTTACTGAAATACCACATTTTTACACTAAAATGTCAATCCTGATACAATTCATTTTACTCTTTATTTTGTCCTTATCGTTAAACTCAAAATTTTCAAGTCATTTTTATTAGTTTTCCTAAATAAAAAAAAAACTTAATAATAAACATATATTATTCCAAATACGGGGTCTTATGCAAAATGAAATTATAATAAAAAGAACTAGGGCTAAATTTAGCGAAGGGCTGACTATATACAACAGATCCCTTAGCAGGCCCGAACATACATCCCAAGTCAAGATGGAAAGGTTTAGTGCTGCAAGGCTGGAAATTTAAAAACCTTAAATTGTTTTTTGAAATATTAGTTTTCTAAGAGCTAGAACATATATAGTCAAGTCTACTTTTAACCCACCGTGACTGGAGATGACTTTAAAGTCACAGTACAAGTTTACCATCCAAGGTTACACTATAATGTTAAGATTATAATTAATAACACAGAATGATATTGTTATTTTTTTTTGTGAAGAATGACATTGTTATTTTGATGCAACGTGACCAAGGAAAAAATAAACAAAGTTATTGTTGAAAGAACAAAAGTTATTCTTCAAAAACAAGTTCTGCAGTTCATGAGAAATATGAGAAAGCATGAAAGTTAATTGATAATAATATATGTGAACGAATACAAAATAAAGGCCAAGATTACTTATTATAAAATGTAACTTAACCTAGAATTCGTAAGAACCTAATGGAAAAAAAAAAAAAACCAATAACAAAAAACCAATGCTAATTAAGGAATGAAAATCCTATCTGCTGTAGGACCCTTTTGAGTGTTCTGTATAAAAGCCTTGAAAGTCTTGATGTTTAGTGAAAGAAAATCTGAAGGTTCACACACACATACAGTTGAATATCAGAGTGCGGAACAAATAAGGTTACAAAATAATAGGAATTTTATTGAACAAACTGAGAATGCCAAGACGGCTACAAAAACCCTAGAGACTACATTGTGACTAACTTATTCTCTAACTAAATTACAAGCTCTATTTATAGAGCAATAAACCAAAGAAACCCTAATGCGTATATGCCAAAAATACCCTACTACAAAATCAAAGCAAATCTCTAATTAATTTCCTAAATAAACCTAATAAATTCCAACACCCCCCCGTCAAACTCATGGCGGTACACGACATGAGTTTGCCAACAAGCAAATGTGGATGCAAGCCTCCAAATTCCGATGTCGATGCCGATGCTGATTTCCGATGCCAATTTCAATACGAAATTCCATCGGTGCAAGTGCAAGATTCTAATGCCAGTGCAAGATTTCCATGCCAGTGCAAGATTCCAATACCAGTACCAGTGCAAATGTCGATGCCGATGCCTAACAAACAAACAAAAAATCCAACCAAATATTTTTTTTCTTCCTTCTTTCTTCCTTTTTTTCCTTCTGTGCGATTCCTTCCTTTTTTTTTTTTTTTACCTTCTGTGCGAACCAACGTGCGACCCAACATCACCAACCTTCTTCCTTTTTTTTCTTCTGTGCGAACCAACATCACCAGCCTCCTTTTTTTTTTCTTTTTTCTTTTTTTTTTCCGTGAGGGTACGGTTGTGGACGGATCCAGATGCAGGGTAGGGCTGGGGAATGCAGAAATCCTAGTGCAATGGATTCACCAAATTCCTTTTTTCAAAAAACAGAATTGTTTTTCCCTTTCTTGAAGACTACCAAGGACAAACTGAAAACCAAACCAGAAAACGTAAAAACTCTACGGACAAGACTAACACAATTTGACGGTCAATACCGAAATCCAAAGACAAAGAACATAAACAGAAATCCAAAGACAAAACGAACAAAAATAGAGTGACCAAGAACAAAGGACACATACCAAAGCGGAAGCGAAAGCCTAAACGAGACCCAAACTAAACCAAAAAACAAAAAGCGACAAAACAAATTGATACTAACAAGAACGGATTGAACCATAAGGAGCGAACCCGCTCTGATACCAAGTTGAATATCAGAGTGCGGAACAAACAAGGTTACAAAATAATAGGAATTTTATTGAACAAACTGAAAATGCCAAGACGGCTACAAAAACCCTAGAGACTACATTGTGACTAACTTATTCTCTAACTAAATTACAAGCTCTATTTATAGAGCAATAAACCAAAGAAACCCTAATGCGTATATGCCAAAAATACCCTACTACAAAATCAAATCAAATCTCTAATTAATTTCCTAAATAAACCTAATAAATTCCAACACATACATATATACACGCGCACTTAATTAATGCTAATTATTAAATGATCAAATAAATTCAAATTAAAAATGAATTTTTGTTTGGCAAAACTAATACTCAAAACAATTATCTTTTCGATTATCAGATCAGCTTGCGGGACTGGAAGGCGAACGAAAAGAAGAAGGAGAAGATGAAGGAGAAGGAGAAGATACATCCATGTACTGATAATGTGGGGTTGATCAACCGTGCAATAATGTGACATTGATCAGAACTTAAGAGCAAAAGTCTACCAGTCATCATTATGGACCAAATTATTATCCTAGCTTGGTACCAGTTTGGGGTTGTTGAAATGATTTAAAAATTTCGGTGTATTTCTCGTCAGATCCTTTTCTTGAGGATTCTAGGAATTCCGTGATCGTTCATTGTACATTTTGTGATCAGAAATCATTTTAAAATTTAAAATTTAAAATTAAATATAAATAGTATATAACGAAAACTTACTGCAACATGTATGATGAACGGTCACGAGATGTGTTTGGTAAATGATGAGAATCTGTTTTTTTTTTTTATAATCACTGGTCATTAACAGCAGAAGTCAAGCAACAAGCAGAAGTGGGATAAAAGATGCTTCTGAAATTGGCTTTTTTTTTTTTTCAAAACACGGGGGAACAGTAGTGTTAATGGAAAATTTTAAAATGGCAAAAATACCAAGAATTTTTATTAAAATTACAGCAACAAGCTTCAGTTACCTGAAGAAATCAACAGTAAGCTATAATTCCTTGAACGATGCTTTGCTCGTTTTTTTGCTGAAGTAATACTAGAGAGATCAAATTTGTAGACTAAATTAGCAAATCAAATAAGATGTCATCAATAAAAATGAACACGTTTATCAACGATTAAGTAATAATCTAATTATTAACTTTTATGTAATTTAGTTTACAAAATTTAATCTACAAATTAAGTCTCCATAGCATTACTCTGCTGAGTTTTCTTTAAATTTTGATCTTACAGTGGTCACATGGGAACATAGAGAGAGAGAGAGAGAGATTGAAGGTTTTATAGAAAATGAAGAACAAGGAAAATGAAATTTGAGCATTGTGTGGGAGAGGGAAGGCAAGTGAGACTGCATGCGACGAATCCATTAAGTTTCTGACTTCAAATGGTATCGTTGTGGTCTGATCCGTCGGGGTTATGAAGACCGAACATTGGAGCTTCTAGCTAACAATAATTTGGAGCTGTAGATCCGATGAGAAATTGAAAATATATGGGAATGGCTCTGGGGAAACGGGATGAGAGAGAGAGAGAGAGAGAGAGAGAGATTAAGTGGTTGGGGGTTGTGCCATGGGCAGAAAGGTGGCGGAGGCGGAAGAGGGTGATCTTTTATCAATCCATCTCTGTTGTTTATATTACGTTTGTTCTTTTATTTTTCTTAATAATTTATGTCTTTCTTGTTTGTTATTAACAACATTTTTTGGTTTTGGTATTTTTTGTTTATTAATTTCAATATGACTTAGATTTAAGGTTAGAAAATTTTCTATTAAACTATTTGATGGTCATTACTTTAAGGTAAGTGAAGTTGGAGAAGATAAACTTTGGGAAAAAAAAATGGAGAACATAAGATTATTAAAAAGAAACTAAGATAAATTTTCATTGAACATCATATCTTTTTTGTCACTTAACATAGTCACAGTAGTTTACATAAAATTTATTAAACACTTACACATTGCTTTTATCGTTAAAAAGCACTTTCAGAACTAGAATTTATCAAACACTTAATTGCATTCTTACAACAACAGCAAAAATAGTATTTTTTAAGGCACAACTTTTTTGGAAAGTCTCTTTCAATTTAGGTCTTAAATCATTTTACAAGTGATAGTTTACTTGCTTAATGTGAAAAGCTAAAGGCACTATCGAAGAGAGGCTTTTGGCAGAGATATGGGTGAAACAGATCCTTTAATTTACTATGCTAGGTGGCATAACCAAAGCAATTAAGAAGCCCATAATAAGGTCCTCATAAAGCAAGGTTATGCATGCTTATATAGTCCACTGGAACGAGCTCACAACTCAATGGGATAATTTTTTTATATAGTAATTAGAACTTGACTTGAAGATTTGGGATAGCTAACAAAAGAAAGGACATAGTTACCTGTAACTGGAAGAGGTCGCTCTGCTTTCCAAGGAGGAAACACTCTTATTTTAAGTTCTTTCAAAGATTGTTTCTTCTGGACCTATTCTCTATCCGGCCGTAGTGGAAGTGCTCCCCTTATTCCCTTACTCTTAACAAGTAAGCGAGTAAACTCTTGCTTTCCGATGTGCAACAAGTAAAAATCTTGATCATCTTTAAGGCAATTCACATTGTGTTCGTATATTGACCAAAGCAAATTAAAATTATTCTCCCTGGTCGAACATAGGAAAATTTCGTACTTCCTCCCTTAAACTTATTGACAAAAAAATAAAGACATGATGAATTTTGTTTTTTGTCAGAAAATGAATCTTTTATCGAAAAACAATATATTCTTGTTTTGGTGAAAGCTAACTAAAGAAAGACAACTACATACGATTTAAATCATATAGAAAAAAAAATCTTTTTTGAAAATAAAATATCCATATGTAAAGTTAACTCAAAGAACTTTGTAATAAAAGCACTTTTGTGCAATGTCGAAGCATTATTTGGTTACATGCCAAGTAACACTTTTTTGTTAAAAGTTTTACTACCCAAGTGCTACGGACAAAAAATGTTATTGAGTAAAAAAGCTCATAGAATATATAGCACTTCCAAATGATCTTTTAATTACACCTTAAACAAAGTAATTTATTATCCACCCAATATTAGACACCCACAAGGGTTTAGAAACAGCAAGGGCAACATAGTGTGCTATGATATGCTATCAACCCTCAGTTTTTATCATAACTTCACTTACCCATTTATTTAACAATCTAACCCTAACTTACACACAATCCACTTACATTGTGAATTTGTGATGATAGAGCACAATGAACGAACAAATTAACATATATGACGAAGAAACGACAAGACTTTTGAGTGTTTTACAACTTTTAGTTAGGTTTTTGAGTTTGAAAAAAATAGTATGTGTTAACCAAAGCCGCAAAAACCTTGCATTTAGTTGTCAAAGGAGATCACACGCTGCCAGGAGGTTCGAGGGAGAGGCGAGATAAAAGATCTAGGTTTATCGCGAAAGAAGTGAGAGAGCTTGAGGGAAAGATGTGTTACTACATGCGGATGAGATGGGGTTTAATTTTTAGGAAAATGCTAGAGCGAGCACACATGATGTGACTGCTTACATGTATTGCCACCACTATCATCTCCCAAAAAAAACCATTAAATTGAGTAGTCGATTCAATCTCTAAGAAACCCAAATCACCTCCAAACCGAAGAAACCTAAGTCAATCCGAAACTGAAATGTTAGTATGAAACCGAAGCATTCCCAAGACCGAATTGATACCATCGGTATATTCGGTACAAACTCTCGAATCATACCATATTGATACAAAATTTCGGTTTCGGTTTCTATTAGGGACGAAGCTAGAGGGGGCATCCTCAAACAACAAATTTACAAATTAAAATGCTCAAGAATTTACTTAACAAAACACTTATATATTAATTCATAAAACTAAAAACTAGAGGTCTCGTGTTCGAAACCCATTGCTGGTGTGGAAGTCAGACTTGTGTTCAGGGAGAGGTTGAAATGCCTATGCGAGTCTTCCCAGCCCTCTGAATGGGTGGATAACCGTGGCTTACCACCAGTTGTCCATTTAATAAAAAAAAAAACCATAAGATTTTTCATACAATATATTATAATATTTCTCGACGCATTTTTATGTTTTAACAACGTTGCATGAAAATTTCATTACCAATACCATAAAATATCTCTCTTTTTGAAAATAATCATGTAATCATTCATCCATTGATCTTCCATCCGATATTCTTTAGAAATTTCATAACTGAAAATGTTCTATCGTATGAAATTATTGGATGCAATATGTACAATTTTTTCACCAAAAAATTTAATGGGGGCATCCGCCCATAGCCAAGTTGGCTCTGTCCATGGTTCCGTACAACTCCCATCTCGAATTAAATCGTACCATGCCCAGGCCTACCCAACCCTAGCACTTTGTTTTATCAATCAATGAAAATTTCAGTCCCTACCATGTTTAACAAAGAGTGGTCACCAAAAAACAACTTTGGGGTCCATGATGCTCGGAATTGGAAAAGGATACTCTCCAAATACTTTTGTGGGGATTCAGGAAATCAATCAATCATATTCGTTTATTGTACATCGTGTGGTCAGAAATCATTTAAAATTTAAAATTAAATATAAATAGTATCTAATGAAAATTAACTACACGATATACGATAAACGGATATGATTGATTGATCGTTCGGATCTCTATAAAAAGGATCCGGAGAGAATCCTTTTCCCTCGTAATTAACCTTTTCCTCTTTTCATACTGATTGTTGAACAGGCACTTCATCATGTGGTGGGAAATATCACATGATCTAATTTTTAAGTGCCCAAGTAAATGTGTTGATCAAATTAAAGTGAGGGGTATATTTGTACATATGGTAATTAGTTATATGTGTCCGGATGAAAAATGTCCCAGCCCAGAAGCTGATTTCTCAACTCTAATGAGAACGTTTGGATCAAAATCCTAATGGCTACTCCAAAGCATTTGGCAACCAACAGGAAGTTGACATCTGAGAAGACTTGCAAGCGAGAAAATCCTTTTTATGAATATCACCAACACACGTCACGCAGTATATCAGTTTACGTATTAAAATAAGAGTGAATAATTTGTTTAATAACTTGATATATCCCACTTTAAGTGTTGACTTGTAAAAACAAATTCGCATGCTAGAGTAAAATAATAATGGACATGATCGTGTTCTTGTACACTGAAATAATTGCTCCATACAAAGAGGAATTCCAAAATTTATTCGCATACGTTTAAACTTGCCCATATTTGTCACAATTAACCTACAAATTGAATTTCTGACACACCCCGACCCGAAATATCCACTAGGATTCCGAATCGAGTTGTGCTGGCCGACACCTTGAAGGTGATGAAGCCATAAAGTATAGTGATGTGGAAAATGTGAATAAATTTAAACCTAAAAATGCCTAAATACCAGAGTGCGTTGTGTGCAGGAATGAACTCATCTCACACGCGACGTCAGAGCATAAGTAAAGTACAGTAGTGTGGGTAAGGATCATACCCTCAGAGATAGCCACCTATACTGAGATTCGCCAAGAATCCTCGTCGATACGAACTTTTAGCAGTTAAAACTTGGAGGGGCAAAAAACAAAAAACGTGAGTAGGCAAAAACAAAGCTTTTGTAAAAACATTTTTCTTTCCAAAAATAATAACCCCTCACCGTAAAACTCGTATAATTTCCCAGAAAATAATAATACATACGTATATAGAAATCAGGCTTGAGAGCAATGAAAACCAAAGTGAGTGCCATGTTAAGTATCTCAGTAATAAAATAAGTAAGCCAGGTGATGCGAATCAATATAATATGATATGTAAGCCGGAGTCACCTAACGTGACCTGTACGGCTGAACTTATAGCTTATAACCAATTCCTGCACACGAATTGGAACCACCAATGTTGTCTGTACGACAAGTTAGGTGTAAATAAATACGCTCAAGTGCTACGATCATGTGAAGACTGTGCGAAGTATCGCAAGTCACCTATGAGTCAGAACCACATAATGTGGTCTGTACGACAGGCTGGCACCTGCCTTGGATCCAAGGTGAGCATGTGGTGTGGGAGGTGATGAAGGCTAGGCCCTGGTCTTAGGCGGAGGACTAACACCGGGGTGCAGGATAATGAACACTAAATGTATCTCAACATAATCATACACACTGCAATCACTATCATCAATATGTACTCACCTTAAGCTTACATGTGCGTCCGCAGCACCATGCAATAATATGCATATCTATACTAATGCATATACCAAAATGTAATGCAATCGACATGACGTTTAAAACATAATTTCATTTAAAACAATTTATGGGAAAATGTAAATAATAAATACGTACGTGTGTGCAGTGGCGGATCCAGGAATCTTACCCCAAGGGGTCGCAGTGTAAAAGTTCAAATAAAAATTTAGGTTGTCTGTTGTGGAGACCCAATCTGAATTGTGTGTTCTGGTCGATCTTGGATAATTCCCTTAGAATTAATGGAATTAAATTGTCCCAATTATGGTGTTTTTGTTTTTTTTTTGGTGTTAGATTTGTTTAATTATTGGGTTTTTGGAATTTTAACTAAACTCACGTTATAGATCATGCCATGATGATAACAAAAGGACTAGTAGATTTGTGTATGCGATGAGTTTTAGTGAAAATTATACCATCGCAGTGAGGAGAAATCTTCTTGGGTGTGGTCTCTCTGTGGCCCCAATGAGTGTCTGCCACCTATTAAATTCATAAAAACAAAATTAAGAAAAGTTAAGATATTTAATAGGTGTCAGACATTCATTGGAGCCACAAAGAGGCCACATCCATTTTGGGTGCAGAAGATTTGATCTCTTGCAGTGAGTGGTTTTTCGGACTTTGGTTTTCGCGCTACAAGGATTAAAAACTACCATGTCCAATTAAATTATGAGTTTAATAAAGGTTAAAGTGAAAGTTTAATTAAAAGAAATTATCCCTTAAAACCCCCCTATTCTCCGCAATTAGTTCTAGATTTTACACATCAATGGCTTTCTTTATCATTTTTTCTTAATGGGTTATCGATTCCTGTTTTCAGCTTTCCCAGCTCGAGTTCTTCTCTCTCAGAACCCAGCTTTCCCAGCTTGCCCGTCTGTTTTGAAAAAAAAGAAGCGCGCGAGCTGCTTCTTCTTCCTCTTCCTGCCGAGTCTTCTTCTTCCTCTTCCTGACGACCCCGACGACCCCAGCTCCAAGAGGTCGCATATGGGAGCTTCAAGGTTGTTTCCATGGTTTCCAAGGGGTCGTTCGACCCCGACGACCCCACTGTGGATCCGCCCCTGCGTGTGTGTGTGTATATATATATATAGAAATATATATATAACCAAAAGCCCACTCACCTGGAGTCTGCTCTACAACTCCCTAGCACAAACATCGAGATTTCACGAATGATCGGCGCCTAGAACAATTATTAAACCACATCTTAGAATCCTTATCAATAGAACACATAACTTACATTAAAACACATCCCTAAGGGTGGTCTAGAATGATTTGAGACCCATTGACCAAAAGTTAACTGTCGGTCAAAGATCGACGGTAGGGTCCACAACCCTACGTAACTCGATCCGGAAGACCCGTATCTCATATTTCCGATTAGTAACTTCCAAAGATCCACATTATGCTTCTAAAACATCATACTAAAATTTCATTACGATCCAACGGTTGGATCTCCGCCAATTGCAAATTCAAATGGCGGTTAACGTTTATTTTACGAACTTGCAATTTCACTTTGGGAAGATCCGTATATCGGATTCCCAATCCGTAAGTTCCTACGATCCTTAAAGTTTGGTTACGATCCAACGGTTGGATCGTCGATTCATATTTTTACCAAGTAACATATCGTAGTGAATTTAGGTTCAAACGATCAACCTACGTCATGCGAATATCAAAACTAAATTCAAGACATCTAATTTATCCTAAAAATAGCATCAATGGTCCTCTGGCCACGCGCCAGCACACGCCTCGCCGTGGATGGCGGTCGGCTACCCCGACTTGCTGGAAAATTTAACTACTTCTAAAAATTACCAAATTTTACAAAAATGAAGATCTCGATGAGTGGAGCAAATTTCACACCTGTGACTAAGGCCAATTTGGCCAGGAAAAGCCTCAATTTCACGAAAACCCGTCGGCATCCTAGAAATTGGTGGTTCTTGATTCGACTCCATACAAGCTCCGACGTCTCCAAGGTTGATTGGGCTTGTTTATGGGTTCATGAAGAGTCTATTGGTGGTGGCATTCTAAAGAAATTGTTTCACAAATGGTGGTTTAAAGCCAAGAACCACCTAGACCTGTCGGTGAGTTTTCTCCAATATTGGGACTAAAACTCGTCGGTTTTGGTTATAATTAGCTGCTAGGATGTTGTGATGAGGTTTGATGGTGATGAAAGGTTGAAGAAAACCAGAAATTTGGATGGAAAACCGTCGGAAAACACTAAGGGAATTGGGTCATCGCACGTGTCAAGGGAAACCCGGCCCTTTCCCCTCATTTTTCTCCTCCCTCATTTCCCTCATTTCCCTATTCTCTGGTTGGTCATTCTCTTCTCTCTCCTCTCCCCATTTGCCTTCACCTCTCCCTCATTCTCTCCTTTATTTCCAACCTCCACCGCCCATCTCTATTTTCCTTCAATCTGGGCCACACACGTGGCACCATCAGATTTTTTTGCTCCAAAATCTGGAGCATTCTAGAATTTATTAATTTACAATTTCACCATCAACTTTAAACGTTAATATCTCATTCGTTATAACTCTAAATAACGTTCCGTTTGAGTCCACGCATCTGTAGTGATGAGTACTACGAGGACATCCCAAGAAAATGAGTCTTACGTGACACAACACAACAATCAACAAAAGTCAAAACTTTGCATCGAAGGGCATTTTTGTAAATTCCCTTATTAAAATTATAAAAATCAAAATTTTTAAGGACGGGCTGTTACAATCTCCGCTCCTTAAGAAAATTTCGTCCCCCAAATTTAAAATAACTGGCTAAATGTAAAATACTCGAAAATAGGGAGGAAATATGTATGTAAATACATATGCAAGGAAGAAATAGAGTTAGAGCGGCTGCATAAAAGAGAATGCAATTCTGTCGCGATCAGATTGCAATTATTCCTCTTTCATGCCTCCAAGCTCATACCTTACTCATTCCTCGATAATATAGTAGTATAATACCCATATAAACCGTAAAGTTGAAAGCACCAATTATAACATAATAACATAAAGAGAAATATACCTATAATAAAATATCAAAAATATAACATATATATATAAAAACGTACGATTCAAATTGTGAACACGAATTTTTCCTGAAACGAAAGAGACAAGAACAACATGCACAAAATAATATTTGTATTTGATGATTTTAGGGTTACAATTTCTCTCAAATTTGATCATCTGATTCGATCTCCGTAAGGTGTTGATTTGTGGATGTGCGATTGATCCAAAGGGTCGTTGGGCTTAATCTAAGGATGAACGTTCTTCAAGGGCCGTGGGCTTGATCTTGAAGGTGGATTTGAGCAGATCTTCAAGGAGCCGTTGGGACTTGATCTTGAGGATGAGCGTTTCTTCAAGGGCTGTTGAGGCTTGATCTTAAATAATGGTGATGAATTGATCTTCAAGGGCTTTTGGGCTTGATCATGAAGAACAGTGATGAACAGATCTTCAAAGGCTTTTGGGCTTGATCTTGAAGAACAATGATTAACGGATCTTCAAGGGGCTTTTGGGCTTGATCTTGAATAACGGTGATGAACGGACCTTTAAGGGCTTTTGGGCTTTGATCTTGAAGGACGGTTGGATGTGTGGATTTGTCGACATTGTTGATACAAAAGGCCGTTGCGGCTTGATCTTAGGATGAACGGATGATGACTGATGAACACTTTCTTCAAGGGCCGTCGGGGCTTGATCTTGGAAGAACGATGAACGAAGAACGAAGATGGCTTTCTTGATTCTTTGGGAACCTGGATGCTTGAGAGCTTCGGAGTTTCAGAGCTTCAGAGCTTCAAGGTTTGGGTGTAATATGAATTGGTCATGAATTGGTTCCCCAAATGAATGCATTGGCTTCCTATTTATAGAATTTTCCAAGGCCTAATTTTGAATATATTATTCAGATGAAATAAATCGTTTCTGCCAGGTGTTGACACGTGTCCTGTTTGATGACTTTTCTGATGATTCTCGATTTTTCGTTAAGTCACCTGCTAGTGTAAAATTTATGTGACATGTGAACGTTGAAATTTTAATTATTGATCAACATTTATTTCACCGAAATTTCGATGTCTACACAAATACTTATATTGAGTTTAAAACCAAGAGTGAAAATAACTCACCTAGAATTTGTAATGGCAGAAATACCCATATAAATAAAATAACGTGGTTGAAGAATGTTTGCACGAAAAATTAAAACTAAAAATGAAAATGGACCTCGCCAAACATTCGTTGTGTCACAAACTTCGAGAATAAGCTTGAACAATAGCTAACTAGTAAGTGTTGCCATCGATGAGTGATGTGAAAAATAAGTTAACACACAAAATTAAACCCTCTTTTTATCAAATGTAGTAAAGTATGTAAGTAGGGATCGTTCTAGGCCGGGGATTGGGAGGGATTGCTAAACACTTGAAAACTGACTTAAAAACATAAAAACAAAATTTAAAACACTAAACTAGACTCAAAGAATGCAAAACTATACTTTAAAATACTTAAACAAACATAAAACTCAAAACAGCAACCTAATGACTCAAAACTGCCTAAAAACCACTTTCTGGGCAGTTTTGAGAACCTAACAAGAACTTGGACGAAGTTGGATGAAAACTTGAATCAAAACACTTAGAAACACAAATCAAAACACTTTCTAACTAATCTAAGACTTCAAAATAAAGGGGGATTTGTTTTGGACGAAAATTGAAAACAAAACAGAAACTTTAAAACAAAACAGATTGTAAAACGTTTTTGGATGAAAAGGATGGATAAAAGGCTAGTTAGGAGGTTCTTCTCCACACATGACACACTTGCAAACAAAATGATTTTCAGTTGTTCTTTCAATAAATTATGAAACTCAACACCCCAAGTTAATTAGATACGCTTAAATTAACCTTCAAGTTCTCCTTAAGTTAATGAATTGGATGGAAAAGCGCATACAACAATTCAAAGCATTCCTCAAAGGTTCCTTACGTGATGAGCACAATAAAGATACAATCAAGAATCATGAAGCACAATGAGAACTATAAGTGTTGACGAGGCATTCGTTACTATGATGAGCATGAAACTAGTGCCAAGAATTCATTCAACGCGATCGTTTTCAAGCGACCTTCACTACTTGTGATTATAAGATTGTAACTATTAGGTGAAACTCCCTCATAATCTAGCATCATATTCATGCATGAAAACTAAGCGTGCACTCTCAATCAACATACACAAATAAGTTATCAATCAAGTAGATGAACGAATTGAATCCGCAACTTATGAAATAACAACTGAATGTAATCAAATCATATTGCAAGCATGTACATGGTTTCGAATCACCCCCCCCCAACTAAGGGGGTTTAGTTCCTCATTCTTGCAATACAAAGATACATAAAATTAGACATTAAAATCAAAGGAAAGAAAACACCTAAAATGCTCCAACTTGGAAAGCAAGTGCATCAATGGATCTCCCTTCCTCCTTGTTGCGGCATGAAGCTTGTGGACAGATTTTTGGGTGGATTTATGGTGTAGAATGGATGGGGAATGATATGGAGGGGTTTAGGGTGAGTGTGGAAGAGTGTTTGATGGTTGGAAGGTGGTGGAGAACTAGGCAAAGAGGGTGGAAGAAGGTGGAGTGGCTGTTATGTTTTCTAGGCACTAGAATGGTGTTTTTGGGGTGTTTTGCTTCCTAGGGTGTGTATGGACGAATTTCTGTTATAAAATGATGAATATGGGGGATTGTCCTTTGGCCAAGGGGTGTAAACATGTATTTATAGGCCCCAAAAACCTTAGAAAATCAGGTTAGGTTAAGGATGAAATGCATGGTAATTTGTGTGTGTGGTGTGCAATGGTCCAAGGGTGAAAATGAAGTGATGATGCAAAGTGTGAAGGGTAAAATGGAGTGGTCTTGAAGCTAGGGAGCATGAATGATTGTGTACATTGCATAGAGATGGAAATGGAGGTGAAAATGTGTCAATAAATGGGTCAAAGGTGCAGCAACATGTGGTACACAAGGCATGGGATTCCAAATGTGAATGATGGAGCATCAATTGGTGCATGTAATGGATGTAAATGTTGTCTAAAATCTAATGAGTGAAGGGAACAAGAGGTATCAAGCAATTGAGTGTAATAATTAAATGAATTGAAGCATGAAATTAGAAATTATGTAGGGGACAAGAATGATCAAGCATGGCATGGAATCCAAAGGGAATTCTATGTGGTTTGCATGGCAAGGAATGCAAGTTGGGGTGACAGATTTTTGGGCTGTTTTCTTCATCTTTTGGACCATAATTCTTCATATTCTTGGCCTCTTTAGTTCTCAAATTCGTCCATCCACTTGGCCCATGCATTTGCTATCCATTCCAAGCCCGAAACATGCTCCAAAGGCCTCCAAAATGCATCTTCTTGCATACTTTGTACTTAGAGTCTGAAAACACACGAAAATGACTTTAAACATTAAAATAACTAAGGAAACACGACATAAATGCACAAGAACAAGCCAACTAAGTCGCATAAATATGCTCATATCAATGAGCCGACTTGCTCACTCGCTTAGTGAACCCAACAATTAAGTCACCGATATTACAGTTTGTAGCCTGTAATGACGATAACTCATCGTTGTCTCAATAAGCTACTGAGAAGTTCCCGAGGATGCCAAAATATCATTTTGCTCCTCATGTGCGAATATGCCTCGATCATCCAATTCATGTCTTGATCGTGATGTTGTACTATCCAGAGCGCACTAATCCAATTGCTAGAAGTGTTTCGACGTCCACATCCCCACAACAATAAGACCCTGGAATGAAGCATTGGAAATATACGTAGAGACGAACGCATATTGCGAAAACCTTCCTTTGTGACTAATCACTAGAGTTGCTCTCCCAATCGAAGGGTATAAGATTTGAAAGCTTAAATTAGAGAAACCATATCTCTGACGACTTTCTTCAAATGACAGTTGCAATTTTGAGCCGCACTTGAAAATTAACGCCACAATCACCAAGCTCAAAACCTACATTCTAACCTTCACCAATACCTTGCAGAAATAGTGTTCAATCCTCAAAGCCGCTTAAATTTCTTCTTGGTAAGTTTGGTAAACTTGCAAGAGGATTATATTCCAATGGTTCCTGCTAGCATTGATATGAAATTGGCGCACACATCCGCCAAGACGACTTATCATGAATTTCTCGTTGATTGAGCGAGAAACCATGTCGAGAAGGCTAAAAGAACATTCAAGAATTTGAGAGTCAAAACAAGTTCATCAAATTTAAAGTTCAAGATATCTAGATTGATTGTCTGCCATCCCACTACAACTTCCGAAATATTCAATCACCAACATTAACGATCCATCCAACGGAGTATTTGACAAGTGATTGAAGAATTAATGATCATAACTAGATTTCAATATCCAAGCAATTCTTCTAAACAATCTACCTATCTCCTAAATAATACGAACCGTAGTAAAGTAGACACGTACCCAAAGTCGACTAGAATGTCTTTCCAGCACAAATGAGTGAATATGGAGTCACAGTAAAAAATGCTGATCGAAATGCTACAAAATTTGATAAATTCAAGAACGGGTAATTTTACCAAGTGGTCTAAAATATAGTCCATTTGGACCAATGAAAAATGGGTTTACTTGTCAAATCGATCTATAAACATTGAAACATCATCATAATCTCCATATGTACAAGATACCTCGTACTAGGAGCTTATGGGGATATTTCCCATTTGCATTTGGGTGCAAAAAATGATTATAATCACTCAAACGATTTCTTGATGGGTTAGAGGTAACGTCATATTGATACTCGTGACTTCAATTGGAATGGGATAAAGAAGACTGAAAATGTTTAGGGGTAGAAACAATTCTTACTACGGTGCTTAATAATTACGTTTGCACAACCGGGATGATCCACGATAGTGCAATCATAGACGTTAATTTAGTTCTTCCAATGCTACTGTCAGAAACTTAGCTCTTTCCAAAAGTAAGTGAAATTGGGAAGTTTTAAGGTTAATAAAGATTTTGGACATATTTCTCCACAGAAGAGTACCAATCGGTTTTCAAATGAAAATGACAACTGTTGACTCTAAGTCATATTTATGATGGCTTATTTTGATTGGTTCTACTGTTGGGAAATGTAAACGATACTCCATTATACTACCTCTACACGGTTAAAATACCCAATGAACATGTCATCATGGATTTCCAAAATGGTCAATGTCATCGAAAAGTGTAAAGCGATGGTGAGGTGAGAACAACAGTTTCGTTGTCAGAAACTTTATCCATAATCAACACCCCAAGCTTAACTAACTTTCCTTGGCTGATAAGGGAGGAAAACATTGTAGCCGAAAATCGCTAATCAATTGTCGATAAACTCGACAAGTTATGAGAAGGTCGTTGATAAAACCATTGTGAATGTGTCAAGTTATGAAAAAAACTCGGGTTACAAAGGTTGGTCAGCTAGATCATCAGTTCAAAGTAAAGGATAATGGTTCTTAATCGTTACCCAAGGAAATACTAAAATTTAGGTATGATCCTAAGGTTCGAAGTTCCCTAGCTAAGGGGCTTGGTTGAATAAATCCCTAATTGGTAAGCTTTAGGGAGGTGTATTCAATTGGGATTTTGAGGGATTTTAATTCTTTTAATGAATCTAATTGTATTCAATTTAGAAATTGATTTTAAAGAATTTGATAAAGTTGAGGAATTAGAAGGAATTGGAGAGATTTTGTAGTGTATTTTAAGCATCTACAAATCTCACATCTCTCTATGAGATTTCGAGAGAATTGAATCAAAATTTTATATGGAATCTCTACAAATCAATTAAACTCCATAAAAATCCATGGATTTATAAATCCATTAAAATCTTTCAAATTCTCAATTGAATACACCCCTATTAGTAACTATTCGAATTTTGTAATTTTATTTAAGGGTTCCAATTATTGATCATGGTTGTTCGTTGTAGCTTGTTCTGGTGTAATGTAGTAACAATTTCTGTTTACTTGATGAGAAAGTGCAGGACCGGAATGCAAGAATTCGGTTTGTTTGAGGCAATTTCATAATTTGGGTTTTAGGAAAGTTTAGAACTTTATTTAAGAAAGCATTATCTGTGATTAGGTTGGCCGAGTTTTTCATTATATTTACAAGACCATTCAGAGGGCTTTTTTTTTTTTTTAATTAGAAAATTTTTAATTTTATTAAAGGAAAACTAATGAAAAGGACTTCAAAACTTTTAATCTTAACAAAAAACCAGGTATTAAATTTATTTAATGGTTAGGACAAAATCCAACATCAAACTAGCCCAAGAAATGAGTTTCCAGTTTTACCCCTAACTGCAAATCTGTTCCCGTTTAATCCTCTCTCCCTTTCTCGATCTCTCCCGACTCCACCTAATCTCTACTTCTCGATCTCCAGGTCTCAACCTCTCCACCTAATCTTGATTTCTGTTTTGCACAGAAACAATTCATCCACTTTTGTAATCGAATTGATCTATGTACCTCTCTTTCGATCTCTCCACCTTATCTCTGTTTTCATTTTCAATTCCATTCGAATTCACCATTTTTCGAATCACCATATTAGGAGTCTTTGAGGATGAAGGAATTTAAGGCTATTGGGTTCTGGGCATCCGCAGCATGAGCATTCGCAGCATTGGTGGTACTGCTAGGTACATACACTTCTCCATGACATTTCTTAACAAATTTCTCCAATATTACAGTTTCCCTTAATTTCTTCATACATTTTTAAGTTCTAATCAATCTTTTTCGACCTTTAACATTCCCTAATACAATTGTTAATAAGTAAGTTCCATGTCTGCAAATAAAAAATAAAAAACACATTTTTTACTTGTTATCTTTATATTTTGAAATTTCTCCAGCAATCCGGCATGATGTACCAAATATATTAGTTATGAGACATGTATATATGCAGGTGTACCCCTTTGTGTTTGTATGCATAAATTTTTTAAAAAATTATTTATATTGCTATGTGGAAATTGCATATTTTTTGTTATTGCTCCGTTGAATTCAAGGTCAATGCTTGGAAATGAAAACGCTAAAGCAAATTAAAGAAGAAACTTAAACAAGATTAATGATTGACAGCTCAATGGAGCATTTTAGGTACTTCATAGTAAAACCTATGTAGGAAATGTGGATAAATCGCCCCGAATTATGGAGGACCCGGAGTTCTCTGCAATTGTTTGGCTTAAAGAGAATTTCATGAATTTGAATATTAAAATAAAAGTTGTTTTCTAGGAATGATGACTTATGGTTTTTAGTTTGGTATTAGCATTTGTTGTTTGGACACAGGTACTGTTTTTGTGCGTTAGGTAGTGTATAATAACTTCAAGAAGGATAAAAATGGCTACTGGAAGTGGTTCGCTGGGAACCTAGCATCAGGCGGTGCTGCTAGTGCTTCATCTCTTCTTTTTGTATATTCTCAGGACTATGCAAGAACACGTTTGGCAAATGATGCCAAGGCTGCCAAGAAGGGTGGTTGAGAGGCATTTTAATGGTTTAGTTGTGTTGGAATTTTCGTGTATCGTGGACTTTACTTTGGAATGTACGATTCTCTAAAACCTGTGGTTTTAACTGGTGGCCTGCATGATAGCTTCTTTGCTAGCTTCTTGTTTTCTTGTTGGGATGGGGAGTTATGATTGGTGCTAGATTAGCTTCTTACCTCATTGATACAGTGCGCCACGGATGATGATGACCTAAGGAGCAGCAGTTAAATATAGTAGCTCTCTGGATGCATTTAAGCAAATTATAAAAAACGAGGGTGCTAAGTCGCTGTTTAAATGGAACACTAGTACTATCACTGTTTCGTAAACTAAACACTGACTATTTATCAAACAAACAATAGTACTATCACTGTTTCGTACACTAAACACTGACTATTTATCAAACGAACACAAGTACTATCACTGTTTCGTAAACTAAACATTGACTATTTCTAAAACAGAACACTAGTACTATCATTGTTTCGTAAACTAAACACTAACTATTTCTTAAACGGAACACTAGTATTATCACTGTTTCGTAAACTAAACACTAACTATTTATCAAACGAACACTAGTACTATCACTGTTTCGTAAATTAAACACTGACTGTTTCTTAAACAGAACACTAGTACTATCACTGTTTCGTAAACTAAGCACTAACTATTTCTTAAACGGAACACTAGTACTATCACTGTTTCGTAAACTAAACATTGACTATTTATCAAACGAACACTAGTACTATCACTGTTTCGTAAACTAAACATTGATTATTTCTCAAACGGAACACTAGAACTATCATTGTTCCGTAAACTAAACACTAACTATTTCTTAAACGGAACACTAGTACTATCACTGTTTCGTAAACTAAACACTAACTATTTATCAAACGAACACTAGTACTATAACTGTTTTGTAAACTAAACACTAACTGTTTCTTAAACGGAACACTAGTACTATCACTATTTCGCAAACTAAACACTAACTATTTCTTAAACAGAACACTAGTACTATCACTGTTTCGTAAACTAAACATTGACTATTTATCAAACGAACACTAGTACTATCACTGTTTCGTAAACTAAACACTGACTATTTCTTAAACGGAACACTAGTACTATCACTGTTTCGTAAACTAAACATTGATTATTTCTCAAACGGAACACTAGAACTATCACTGTTTGGTAAACTAAACACTGACTATTTATCGAACGAACACTAGTACTATTACTGTTTCGTAAACGAAACACTGATTATTTCTCAAACGGAACACTAGTGCTATCACTATTTCTTAACTGAACATTTACAACTTCTTAAAATGAAGACTATTTCTTAAATTAAACACTGACTATATCTTAAACCGAATATTAGTACTATCACTATTTCATAAACTGAACACAAGTCCTGTAACTATTTCGAAAACTAAACATTTGTTAAGAAAAAGTTGACCCAAACCCTTTTCATTAAAACTATCTTTTTCAAGTCTCAAATCACACCACCAAACACTCTTAATCCTGCAAACTAAACGTCCCTCTTCTCTTTCTCTCCGCCACGGTTCACTCAATACCAGCAAAAACATTGCAAATTCTTTCACAAAAAGCTATCACCCATCTAACTGAACTCATACGATTTATTTTTAGAAAAAAGAGATTCATGCTCTTCCTTGAGGTTCTTCTTCACACACTGATTGTAACCACTATGGAGATCCAAATAATTAATGGCAGAAATTGTGGCTTCAGGATCTTGCTCGTCACCACAAGGCACAAACATCACCGATCAAATGGGGAGAGGGACTGTCGGAATTGATGATGATAGGTCGCAATCATCGTCGTCGTCTATAACGGAGGATGACGATCGCAGTCGCTGTAGAAGAAAGGGATTGGTGGGTCGCAGGAAATAGGGATTGGGGTCACCGGAGAAGAGAGGGATTGTGGGTGCGTCGCTAGAAATGAGAGGGGATTCAGGTTCGATGAGGGAGAAGAAGAATGTTTGGTTTGCAGAACAAGGGATGTTTGGTTGTATGGGCAATTTTGGAATATTAATTGTTATGCGGTTTGGGCTTTTTGGCGAGCCCATGTGTTTTAGTTTTTGTAAGGCTTGACATAAAAGTTTTGTGTCCTTATGATTAAAATTTAAGCCTTTTTTATTAAATAATAGTTTAGGGTGGTTTTTCATTAAATAAAAGTTAGTCCAAACCCTTTTCATTAAAGCTCCCTTTTATTTATTGTTGCATCTCGTGACATACCATTGAAAGTTTAATATGTGTCTTCAGGTTGAACTGGGGTTAGAACTAGGATAGGTCATGACTCATGGTTCGATCCAATTCAATCTACCGAAAAGAAGTAATTATTCGAAAAGGAGTGGTCTTGACTTGCATAAACTTCAAATTTACGATTGTGTTAGCAGTGTGATCTTTGAGATTGTATCGTTTGTTGAAAGCAAAATAGTATCCAACGTAAATTAGGAATAGCTGAGATTGAAGATAAGATAAGAGAAAATCAGTTAAAGTGGTTTGGACATGTAAAATGAAGATATACAGATGCGGTGGTTAGAAGATGCAATCACAAGACAAAGGCTCCGGGTCAAAGAGGTAGAGGAGACCTAGGAAGACTTGGAAAGAGACTCTAAGAAAAGACTTGGACTACTTGGATCTAGTGGAAGATATGACACAAAACTGAGCGTCGATGATGTTCTAGGATTTATATAGTCGACCACACTTAGTGGAATAATGCTTTGTTGTTGTTGAATAACTCACTTGTAGATCCTACTCTCAAATATGATGCTCTATATGATTTATGGACATATCAAAATACAAATTGATCAGGGACTAGGATTCTTTATAGTATTTTCACAAGGTCTTGCATGTGACTGCACAATGGATTTCTAAGTAATCATTACAACCATTTTAATTTTCACCATTTATTTATGAGTTGTTTGGTATTCTATTTGAAATCAATTTATAATTTTAAAATATGATGAACGTAGCAATAATATATTGGTTTCAAAAACAATGAGTTGGATACCAAACATCTTCTTAATTTCTTGTAAAATTCCAAGAATTTGGTCTAAATGCATCTTATCGTATTTGTGTATGTCTTTGAAATCAGAACTAATGCTCAAAGCATGAACTTGAAAAATTGGTCCTTTCTTTCTTTGTGCTGAAATCTTCTCCGATCTCTGTATTGTAAATTTGTGATTCATTTAAACCTAAAAAATTTCTGGATTATTGGCGTGGGCATATCAGGCGATCCAACCTCCTCCATCGAAGATATGTGGCTCTCCTGATGGGCCTCCTGTTACAGGATCAAGAATAAAACTTAGGGATGGAAGGCATTTGGCCTACAAAGAGCATGGAGTCCCAAAAGATAATGCACAGCATAAAATAGTTTATGTCCACGGTATTGATAATTGCGGGCATGATGCTGTCGTTGTTGAAGCCATGTCTCCGGTATCTATCTTATGATTTAATTAGTATGTATCTCGTGTTTCCTGTAATAATATTTAACCTATGGTAAATTTACCCAGGAAACTGTGAAAGACTTGGGGATCTATGTTGTCACTTTTGACAGACCTGGTTATGGAGAAAGTGATCCTAATCCAAAGCGAACGGTGAAGAGCATGGCTACAGATATAGAGGAGCTGGCTGACCAATTGGGTTTAGGACACAGATTTTATGTAATTGGTTTCTCCATGGGTGGACAGGTGATTTGGAGCTGCCTCAAATTCATCCCTCACAGGTAGGATTTTTGTACAGGAATGGAAGTGAACAGGTTCTGCATGTGTGTGTGTTTGAAAGGAGATATATATTTACTTACGCTAGGTGTGAATGGTAACAGGATTGCTGGAGCAGCACTATTAGCGCCCGTGGTTTACTATTGGTGGTATTCCTGCAAATCTATCCAGTCAAGCTTACTCCCAACAGCTTCTGCAAGACCAATGGGCAGTTCGTTCGCACTACACCCCTTGGCTTACCTACTTTTGAAACACTCAAAAATGGTTTCCCAGTTCAAGTCTTCTGGCTCACTGTAGAGATTGTCTTTCTGACCAAGACAAAGAACTTATACCTAAGATTCTTAAAGGACGACCAAATGTGGTAAGTACCCCATATTTTGGAAAATTCCGTAGAATTATTATTTTTTGAATATCTGATGAAACCATTTTGTAATGAAATTAGCTAACTTTGATATTTTACAGATACTGAATATGTAAATTTAGTTTGATAATCTATGGTAGGCACAGATACTGAAACCAGCTCTGTTTATAGATTGTTGCATCGCAATGCGGTTGCTTCTTAGGGATTGATTTTTGAAAGTTGGGTTTGACAACTACGGTGTGAAACCAGGATGGTTGTTTGGTACATTTGTATGTGGAGCTTTTCGAACCGGTAGTAAGGAAAATTCTTGCACGTTTACTTACCACAGTTTTTTTGTTTCTTTACGTCAAGTGTCGAGGAGAAAACTTTTAACTAACTAAACTACAAATTTGCACCAGAAATTACATTGAAGTACATACTGATACGAGATATAATAACTTTTGTGTGTTGAGAAAAACATTTATCAATATCACCAAAATAAGTCACGTGGTTTCAAGAGTAGACAATATAATTAATAACTTGATGTATCCCACTTTAAGTGTGCGTATGTAAAAACAAATTCACGTGTTAATGGTAGAACAGTAACGCCGTGTAATCGTATTCTTGTACACCAAAAAAATTGCTCCGTATAAAGGAGAAAGTTCAAAATTTGTTCGTATACGTTTAAACTTGCATGTATATGTCACAATTGGCCTACAAAATGAATTTTCCCAGGAACTACAAGCATCTAAACATTTAAATTGATGGTTTTGCAAACATAGCACTCTAATCACTTTTTTTATGCATACTCCTTTTAATAAAGATGAGTGCGTTTTTAGTGTTGATCCTTGATTTTTCTGCATTGGTGCGATGGCAAGTGCCTTCGCCCATGAGCGGTAGGTCTCGGGTTCGAGACTTGGGAGCAGCCTCTCCATAAATAGGGGTAAGGCTAGCCGACATTCACCTCTCCCAGACCCTGCGTAAAGCAGGAGCCTTGTGCACTGGGTACGACCTTTTTTTTAATTAATATTATATTTTTCAAATAAAGAAATATCGTTTCTTTCACGTCATCATTTACTATCAAATTGACATAAAATTTAACTGAGGTCTAACACTACAACAAAATTCATAAGTTAAAGTTTGATATTGAAATGTTTAAAACATGAAGTATGTAATCATGATTCGATTCATAATTAAGATAGTTTTGTGTATCACAACTCACAACACACACAGTGACAGGCAGAGTCTCGTCACCCGTTACACACTTGTCTCTGTGACTAAACCCTGAGTATCCTATTGACCAAAAAACCCTGAGTATCGAACCTCTGATTGATCTCGTGGGCTGGTGAAAATGGCGGGAGGAGTGAACAGGAAGATATCGGCCGCGTCGGCGAGAGCTCACACCCGAAGAGCCAAGCAAAACAGCTCCTTCCAGCTTCCGGCAGGTGGGTTTTCTTCCTCCTTCGTTTCCCCTTTTTATTTAAGGGTTCCAATGATTGATTACGATTGTAGTTGTAGCTTGTTCTGTTGTAATTTAGTACCAATTTCTGTTTGCTGATGAGAAAATGCAGGACCGGAATGCAAGAATTCGGTTTGTTTCCGGCAATTTCATAATTTGGGTTTTAATAAAGTTTAGAACTTTATTTAAGCAAGCATTATCTGTGATTAGGTTGGCGGAGTATTTTAATAAGAAAAATTTGAAATTTATTAATTGTTGCATCATGTAACATACCGTTGAAAGTTTAATTTGTGCCCTTCAGGTTAAGCTGTGATATGTTGGGTTAGAGCTAGGATAGGTCATGGTTCAATCCACTTCAATGTACCGAAGAGAAGTAATTAGTGGAAAAGGAGTAGTTTTGACTTGTGTTAGCAGTGTGATCTTTGAGATTGTATCGTTTGTCGAAAGCAAAACAGTAAAACTGAAATTGTTTCTTTCTCCTTGTGGTAGTTGGTCTGCGTCCCACAGTGAGATTCAAATAACGACTGCCTGATATAAGATATTTGTATTTAATCTGGATTCTGGATATCAATATAAAACTAACGGCGTTCATGCATTTAAGCAGAAAGCTAACAAGCATCTAAAGGCATTCACTGAGTGCATGCTTTCTTAATTTTTTTCTGTGTTGAATATATCGCTTCTATATCCTACTCTGAAATACGATGACCTATATGATTTATGGACATATCAAAATACAAATTCATGCTGCTTGATTCGAACATTACTTCAATGATCAGTGACTAGGATTCTTTATAGTATCGTCACCATCTTAGTTTTCACCATTTAATTAGGGGTTGTTTGGTATTCTATTTGAAATCAGTTTATAGTTTTAAAAAATGACGAAGTAGCTAAATTACATTTATTTCAAAAACAATGAGTTGAACCCAAGAAGGATACCAAACATTTTCTTAATTTCTTGTAAACTTCCAAGAATTTGTTCTAAATTCATCTTATCGTATTTATGTATGCCTTAGAAATCAGAACTAATGCTCAAAGCATGAAATTGAATAAGTTGGTCCTTTCTTTCTTTGTGCTGAAAGATTTTAGTAGAAATTTACTCCAATCTCTGTATCGTGATTCATTTAAACCTAAAAAATTTCAGGGATTTATAAGACAGCACTTGTAGCGTTGTTTATTGGATTATTGGCATGGGCATACAAGGTGATCCAACCTCCTCCATCGAAGATATGTGGCTCTCCTGATGGGCCTCCGGTTACAGGACCAAGAATAAAACTTAGGGATGGAAGGGAAGGCATTTGGCATACAAAGAGCATGGAGTCCCAAAAGATAATGCACAGCATAAAATAGTTTTTGTCCATGGTGTTGATAGTTGCAGGCATGATGCTGTCGTTGCGGAAACCATGTCTCCGGTATCTATTTTATGATTTGATTAGTATGTTCCTAGTGTTTCCTGTAATAACATTTTAACTTATGGTAAATTCACCCAGGAAACTGTGAAAGACTTGGGGATCTACGTTGTGTCTTTTGACAGACCTGGTTATGGAGAAAGTGATCCTAATCCAAAGCGAACAGTGAAAAGCATGGCTTCAGATATAGAGGAACTGGCTGATCAATTAGGTTTAGGACACAGATTTTATGTAATTGGTTTCTCCATGGGCGGACAGGTGATTTGGAGCTGCCTCAAGTACATCCCTCACAGGTATGATATTTGTACAGGAATGGAAGTGAACAGGTTCTGCATGTGTGTGTTGGAAAGGAGATATATATTAACTTACGCTAGGTGTGAATGGTAACAGGATTGCTGGAGCAGTACTATTAGCGCCCGTGGTTAACTATTGGTGGACTGGTATTCCTGCAAATCTATCCAGTCAAGCTTTACTCCCAACAGCTTCTGCAAGACCAATGGGCAGTTCGTGTGTCGCACTACACCCCTTGGCTTACCTACTTTTGGAACACTCAAAAATGGTTTCCCAGCTCAAGTGTTCTGGCTCAGAGTAGTGATTGTTTTTCTGACCAAGACAAAGAACTTATACCTACGATTCTTAAAGGACGACCACTTGTGGTATGTACCCCATATTTTGGAAAATTCCTAGAATTTTTTTTTAGAATTTTTAATGACTCCATTTCATAATGAAATTAGCTAAATTTGATATTTACAGATACTGAATATGTAAATTTAGTTCGATAATCTGTGGTAGGCACTTATCCTTGCTAGCTGTCTGAAAATTAGGCTAGTTTTTATAATAAAAGATTAGGCTAGTTCTTTCCATCTTGATTTTATGCTGAAATAAGTAAAATTGAATCACTTAATGTGGGGATTATATAATCCCGTTGATGTATAGTGAAGTAAATAATGAGCTATATCCCGGACTTGTTTTCTATGTTTAGTTCAATAGCATGTGTCTAGTTAATTATTCCCCCCCTGTGGTTGAATTCGAGACCTCTCGCATGTGGGCAGAGGTATTACTTGGTTAGCCATACTGTTGATACTGATTGAGTGTTGCTTTTAATAAAGAATAAAGTTTTCGTCATCTTACAAATGAATCTACTGTGAAGCCTACACTACAACAATGGAGATCTTGCAAGCCTGCTGGTTATTTTTAACTGTTGGTTGGTCCTAGCATTTCACTGGAACTGTAGGAATGTATTGCAGGACTCTAGTCTGCCACCTGGTGAAATCTAGATTTTATTTTTCTTTCCCTTCATGGAATAGCGATGAAAGAATTTGAAGCTTTGCATTACTGTTAGATAGAATTTGATCATTTCATTGGAGTTGTGTGAACATAGCAGAGCATCAATCAGACACCTAGTGAACTCTGGATAGGTCTCTTTTTCTTTTTTTTTTCTTCTCTTTTTTTCATCTTTTTTTTCATCTTTTTCTTCACAGAACAGCAATGAGAGAACTTTGAAGCTTTCTCTTCCCTAGAATTGGATCCCTGCCTTATCTGTACAGTTTTCCTTTTCAACTTTTAATCACAGATGAAGCTTTCATGGAAGCTTTTAATCACAGATGAAGTTTTCTTTTTCAACTTTTAAGCTCTCTCTCTCTCTCTCTCTCTCTCTCTCTCTCTCTTAGAGAAGCCCTCAATTCATGACCATACGTGTCATAAAAGAGAGTGAACAGTACATGTAGTTATGCTATTATAATAATAAGTATAATTAACATGTCATTGTTTATCAATGTGGATTCCTCAGGGACAGGTAAGACAGCAAGGAGAGTTTGAGACCGTTTACCGTGACATGAATGTTGGATTTGGGACCTGGGAATTCAGTCCTCTGGCACTGGAAAACCCATTCCCGAACAATGATGCTTCTGTCCACGTGTGGCAAGGAGATGAAGATCGCATGGTACCTGTTTTACTACAACGCTACATTGCTGAACGGCTTCCTTGGATCCGTTATCATGAGATACCAGGTGCTGGACACTTGTTCCCACTTGCTGATGGGATGTGGGAGACCATTGTCAAGGCACTTTTAGCTGACGGATAGTAAACCCTTCCGCTTACGTAATGAGCTACCGCAGGGGTGAACTTTTCTGTGCATTTCTCTGATACGGAGTTACGAATTTCAGTTGATCATTTTGGTATGTATGTGTTTGGATCCAAATTTACACCATCGGCCCGTGTAATCAAGGCCGTTAAGTAAACATAGTTCTCAACCGTCGCACTTGGTGCGATGGCAAGTGCCTTCGCCCATGAGCGGTAGGTCTCGGGTTTGAGACTTGGGAGCAGCCTCTCCATAAATGGGGGTAAGGCTAGCCGACATTCACCTCTCCCAGACCTTGCGTAAAGCGGGAGCCTTGTGCACTGGGTACGACCTTTTTTTAAAGGATAATATTATGATTTTTATCATAATATTTATCGTTTAAAAAATTATCTTGATATTTTCTTGTACAAGATGAGGTGCAAATTATATCTTCAAAGTGAGCAGTACAGTTCAATTTAATTTGGGGTTCTTGGGATTTAAACGTGTGGTAGATTAGAGCATCGGAGTATTTTATTGCTATTATCCATTTAAAAGTGGGTAATAAATGGTGGATAAATGTTGTTGAGCACGTAGCTCGGAATCGATCAAGATGGTTTGTTGAGATGCATGCATGATGCATGGATGAGATGAAATTATGAGATAAAATGAATTTAATATTCATTTAAAGGAAGCCTGGGAACGTAGGTCTTTTTGGTGATGTGATGATAAGGTAGGCTAGGTTTTTAATGCTTATTTCTTTGGTTGGTTCCGTGAAGATGGATGGAGGAAAGCAAGTGGTGAAGCCACGTCACCAAAGATCAAATCCTTTAAAGATCAAGTCACGTCAGATATGGGAATTTGAAATAAGAGTCAGGCGGTGCCAAGCAAGTACATCAGTCCCATAAATACAGATGCAATGGCAACGGAAGAAGGGACCCCCTGCAAAAAACAATACAAAACTGCCCTGCGTAAACTCAACAACTTTGAGATTTTTTCTTTCTTTTTCGCTGACACATCTTCCGTTGGCATCAACAGCACTGTGAAAGCAACCGGTGATATCTTAAGTCGGCATAGATAGCTCTGTCACCGTAGAATCAGCCGGTCTCGCAGCATCTTCCGTTGGCATCAACAACACTGCGGCGAGGACGGTTGATTACCTATCCAAGTCTCGGTCGAGAAGGATTTCTGAATCCTTATTGGTCGAGGTCATCTCATCAGCCTTCTCGGCAAAGTGAGGTGTTACATTTATTACATTCAGCACATTGAAAGCCGAATTTGATATTGAACTTCGTAAGAATAGTAACCTTGTCTTCAGGTTCGAGAGCCCAAGAGGCCGAGACGTGTTCCTTTCTCGGCCGCAATCGCAAGACGCAGAAGTCAGCCGCGCACCCAACGTAACATCAACAAAATTTACTCCTCGACCGAGCTCAGCCGACGAGTTGGCACGCCCCGCATTCACCGAAGGACGTAGTTAGCTTATAGATTACTCGGCCTGCGCGCCACGTAGGCTTGGTAGTTTCTAGGGTCAACATTTTGGCACGCCCAATGGGACCCAGTGCTAATACTACGAAGTTCATATGATATATCAAGATTCCAATCTGGCTCAACGTAGCCGATTGTACGAGCTCCTGGAGGAATTGAAAAAACATAATGAGGAATGTAAAAAATCTTTGGAAGCAGAAAAAGTTCTTCGTGGCCATAGAGAGATGCAAAAGTCATTCGCTTGCATGTTGAAAATAAAAGCTCATGTTACCTTGCAAGGGCAATGGGTAAATGAAGACAGGGCTCGATTTAATGCCTGGCTAGATGAAGAAAATTTTCCTTATGTTTCTGATTACAGATCAATTCCATTTGAAAAATGGTTAGGCCCAAAGGCCGGGGGGCAATTTTTCGCTCCGACCGTAATCAGACATCGGCCTAAGAAAATTGTTAATTTGGCCGAAGAACAAAGGCCACCTATTTTTTCGGTCGAGGCTGAAAATATGGTCGGCCAAGAAGAAAAACCTAGGCCACCTATTTTTTCGGTCGAGACTAAAAGTGTGGTAGGCCTAGAAGAAAAAGTTAAAGTTTCTGAGCCACAAATCGACTCAAAAAATTATTCGCCAGAAAAGTGCTCCAATGACGAACAAGGCCGAGACATAGGCCTAGCCAGAAAAACCACGCCAATCGATATGATTATTAGTGATGAAGCCGATAAGGAGAAATCTCATTCGGCCAAGTTATTTGAATTAAAAGCCGAAATTATGCCTGGGGGGCATAATAATTGTTCAACACATTCGGCGGCCGAAAATAAAAAATATTTCACCAAGTCAGAAATATTTGGAGATTATTTTTTATTTGGCTCAATGCAAAATTTGATTGGCTGTGTTGATATACAAAAATCTCGGCTTGGAATAAAGCATCGTTGGCCTCCTCCTGATTATGATTCGGCCACTTTTCTTTTTGTCTGCTAAATATATATATATATATATATATATAAAATAAATTATTTTCTTAAACATACGGCTATGCAAGCCGATGCATAAGAAAATTAAGGGGGCAACACAGATATAAGAGCATTTCGGCCGTTTAGGCCGAGACCGAATAAGAACATTGGTACTAGGCTTGCGCTCGGTCAACCTTTAGGCCGAAGTCAAAGAGACATTGCATGGAAGACATCATCATTATAGCCAATAGGCCAGGATTTGAGTTTATGGCTTTGGTTATATATATAGGAATTGCTTAAGGGGAGGGATCTCCATTTTTTCAAAAAAATGGGGACACGCTCCCCACCGTTGGATTTGAATTAAATGAAATCCTGTGGTTGAGATTCTATGGCCTGTGTTTTAATCTCAACCACACAATTTCATTAAAGTCAATCTAACGGTGGGGAGCGTGTCCCCATTTTTTTAAAAAAAATGGGGATCCCTCCCCTTAAGCTCCCTGTATATATATATATCTTGCTTCAGGGTGCTGCCACCAAGAATGAGTGAAACCGTGTATATATATATAATATGCCAACTGCATGGCTGGCATATCACAGGTCATCAGGCTACTTTTATGGATATATATATATATATATATATATATATATATATATATATATATATAAAGGGCTGCATTATTAAAGATAGAGACATGCAAGACAGATACAAGACATGGGTTTATATATATATATATGCAGGTTGAATCATTCTCGGCCTCACTTTCCGCTCGACCTCAGTTTTTCGACCGGTTTATGGCTTTGGTGACATATATATTGATAGGAGCATATTTATGCGACTTAGTATGTTTGTTTTCGTGCATTTATGTTCTTAGTTCTTAGTTATGTTAGTAGTTTAAGCCATTTTCGTGTGTTTATAGGTTCTATGGGCCAAGGATGCAAGAAGATGCATTTTGGAGCATTTTGGAGCATTTTTGGGCCAAGATTGGATGGTGCAAACATGGAGACATGAGGATGGACGAATTTGAATATTAGAAGGCTAGGAAATCAGCATTTGTGTGTGCAAGTGTGTTGGCCTACAACTACAAACATCATAGCTGCCATGTGATGGCAGAAAATGTGTTTATTGCTAGCTAAATGGATGAAGAGCATGTATGTGCAAGTATAAACACCACATGGGCAGCAAGAAGGAAAGAAAACAGCAACACACACACCACATGGGCAGCAAGGAATCAGAAATTAAAGCATGGAAGAGTGGGAAGTGATGAGGACAACACACACACACACACACACGGCAATGGAAGATTTCTACAACAAGGGGAGTGAATGGACAGCAGAAAAGCAAGGAAATTGGACCACTATGAAGTGGATTTCTTGTTGGTCTCCCACTTATAGCTTTGGGTGGCTTTGGAATGATTATTTCTAGGTGGAAAGAGCACAAAAACAGCACACACACATGCAAAACAAAGCTGGCAGCATCCTTTCTTCCCTTTGCCGTGAGTTGTCATGTCCATTACCTTGCATTTCTTTTCATTTTCAACCTCTATATAAACACCATTCAGCCTTCAAGGAAGACACACAGAAATTCATACACATTTACATTAGTTCCAAGGCTTGCAAAGAAGGAGGAGTGCTTGGAGTTGTGCTAGCCATTCCATTGGAGTTGTTGGAGCATTCTAGGTGTATTCTACTTTGTTTTTCTATGTTTAATATCAATTGTTTTTGTTTAATTGCAAGTATGAGGAACTAATCCCCTACTTAGCTAGGGGGAAGTTCAAAGCCATGAATATATTTGTAATATGAATTGATTACCTTCAGTTGTGATTTCTGAGTTGTGATTTAATTTGCTTAACTGCTTGATTGATAACTTATTTTTGTATGTCGATTAAGAATGCATACTTAATTTACATGCATGAATTTGATGCTAGAATATAAGTGAATTTCACCTAATCGTTATGAACTTATATTCATAAGTAGTGAAGGTTGTTATCCACAATCATGTTAAGTGAATTCTAGGCTGGATTAACATGCGTATTCCATAGTTATGAATGCCTAGTCAATGTTATGATTTCCGTTGAACTTAATGATCTTTGTTGAATGTTTATATCATGCGTATTCCATTGTTAGGGACTTTGATGAGGAATAATTTGGTTGTAATGCGTATTCCATTCAATCCAATGAATCTAGGGAAATCTAAGAGTTAATTTAAGCGGACCTAATTAACTTGGAACATTGTCATTCATAATTTATTGAAAGAACAACTGAAAATCAATTTAGGTTGCATATGTGTCATGTGTGGAGAAAAACCCTCTAGCTAGTCCGTCATCTATCCTTTCACCTTAATTTCATGCTTTTGTCAATTCTGTAATTTATTTAAGTTTAATTTACTTCTCGTCAAAACCAAACCCCCCCATTATTAAATTATATTATTTAGTTAGTTTTCATTGTTGTTAATCTTTTAATTCAATTTCCGTCCATTTCAGTTCCTAGTGTCCAATTTGATTGTTTTCATTATTTTGAGTCATCCTAAGTGTGTTTCGAGTTATTAGAGTTTTTAGCCTAGTTTTGTGTCCTTGAGTATTGTTTAATATTTTTAAATTAATTTAGAATAGATTAGCAATCCCTCCTAATCCCCGGCCTAGAACGATACCCTACTTACATCTATACTACAATTGTCAAAAAGAGGGTTTAATTTGTGTGTCAAGTAATTCTCACATCAAATTTTGGCGCCGTTGCCGGGGATTAGCAACTTTGCTAATCCCTTTATTTTTGTTTTTGTTTATGTTTATATTGGTGTTTGTGTATTTTACTTTTGATATTTGATTTATTTTTCTTTCTTTGATTTTAGGTACAAATGGAGCAAGACATGGCACTTGCGACCATTCAAGCTCAATTGGCACAGCTCACTGCTCAATTGACTCATAATGCCGAACGGACCACAATGCCAAGTGTCCCTACATTTGATGTGCACCTATGGGTAAGGATATCAACATCCTCAATTCACTGTGAACGAAGATGCTTGGGGTTATCAAGGCTATGATCAACCAAGCAACAACATGTTTTCCAACGCTTACAATTCGGCTTGGAGAGATCATTCAAATTATATGTGGGGGGAACCTCAACAATTCCAACAAGATGGATATTGGCAGCAAGAGGAGGAGTTCTATTCAAAATCTATGCAATATGCTCAATCAAACTCAGGTTCGTCAATAAATTATAATCAAATTCTTAATGAATTAAATTGTTTGGTGCAGGGCTCACAAAATCAAGCCAAGGAGGCTCAACAAGATGCATATTGGCAGCCATATGACGAGTTCTATTCAAGACCTTCTATTCAAGACCTATGCAGCCACCACAGCATCCCCCACAACAATTCCAATCAAATCAAAGTATGCCCGTGAATTATAATGAAATTCTTGAAGGACTAATTTCTTTGGCGCAGGGTTCACAAAAAGAAGAACAATTGCCGCAATCGGAAGAGTTCTATCAGTGGCCATATGAACCGTCACAGCCACCACAACAATCAACCCAATTCAATTCAGGTATGTCCTTCGATAATGATACACTTAATAAGTTACTCACCTCTTTGAATCAGGGAGTAGAAAATCAAAACCAGGAGATGCAAGACTGAGTCAAAAGAGTGGACGAATTGGAGATGCAAGTTAGGCAGATTGTGGAATTCATGGCACAGATTCGAGATCAAAGAGAACTTTCCAACTCAAACATTGCAAATTCAAAGGCAGAAAGTGAAATCGATGAAGCCATCACTTTGGAAGGTGACATGAAGGATGAAGCTGTCCCAGAACCATCCAAACACAGCCCGAACATGGATGAATTGCTGCTGCAAGCAGAAGAGGAGGAGGACGACCTGGGCAGTTTAGAAGAATTCTTGCTGCAAGCTCCTCAAATCCCTATGTCATCCAACTCAGGTGAGGAAGTTCTAAATTCACTTCATTCTAACATTATTCCACCGAATGTCCTTTGTCCTTGCAGGTTTTTGATTCCAAATATCAAAGAGAGTGAAAAAGACATTGTGGAAGCTCTTCCAAAGGTGCAAAGTGATATCCCAATTCTTGGTGCACCAAAACAAGTTCCCGATGGTATTGAAACGTTCAAAGAACCTTGCACACCAAGAAAAGGGATTCAAGAGAATGAAGTGGTTGAAGCATATCAAGAATACATCTAAGAGGTTGTGCATGAGACAATCAAGCCCAAAGCAGTTGAGTTTGATGACACGGGACAAGCCATAACCATCATAGTAAACCTGGCCAAGTTCAAAGTCCTGGAAATGTTCAAAAATATGGTGTTTGTCATTGAGTTTGTGTCGGAAAAAGAAAGTAAGCCATCTTCTCCGATTTTAATTTTAATTTATACTAACATGTTTCTGATTTTGATGATTCAGGCACCCACTCTTGAATTTAAACCATTGCCGAATCATTTCAAGTATCACCTCCCATTAAAAGATAAATTCCATGCTTTGGAGCCGAAGGGGAATTTAAAGGAAAGATTCGTCCCGCTAAAGACGTTAAATCAAGCGCTTCTTGGGAGGCAACCCAAGCATTCAACGAAGGGAGACTTTGGAATCGCTAACCAAATCAGATTTGCATTCTTACACCCTTATCTTTATTGCTTTCATTTTGTTTTGTTCAGTTAGTTGTGTTATTTGGTTGATTTCTGTGAGTTTGTGTTATTTAGTTTAAGTGTGGGGGAAGGTTAAACAAAGTCTTTTTACATTGATTTACATATTTTACATTGATAAAAAAAAATAAAAAAAAACAAAACACACCTAAAAAAAAAAAAAACATAAAAGTAAAAATATTTTACAATGATGTGTAAACTAATAGCATTCATTGGTCAGGTGGTGCTTCAGTAGTCGGCAGGGCCACGGAAGGAGGAGGTATCGGAGGTTGATCAGTTGGAGCTTCACTACGCGGTGCCGCCCCAGAAGACGAAGGCAGATGCGGTTGGAACAAACCCACAAACCTTCGGTGATCAAGTAAAATCTGACCATCATTTTCCTGCAGCTGGTCAATTTTCCTCTTCATGTTTGTGGCATAATTGTGTGCAAGCTTGTGCAATTGTTTATTTTCATGCTTGAGTCCTCTAATCTCCTCTTTGAGACTCTGTATTTCAGCCACCAACGATTCAACGTGACGGGTTCGAGCAAATAGGCGTTGGGCCATGTTGGACACAGAACCCGCACACTGCACGCTAAGAGCCAGAGACTCCTTAACCGCCAATTCATCAGACCGTCTAGCGAGCAGTCTGTTATCTCTGGGGGTGACAAGGTTCCGGGCCACCACCGCAGCGGTAATGTCATTTTTCATCACCGAATCCCCCACGGTAAGGGGACCGGTTGGGGATATGAAGGATGGGCGCCATATGTTGTCTGGTGAAGGCGGAGCTGCCTCTTCACCAATGTTCAAGTCAAAACGACGGTCGGAAGGGCCAGACATTTTTCAGAGGTGTTAAAGAAAGAAAAGATCGGACAGATTAAGATTTTGGAAGTGCAAGAAGGGAGTGTTTACAGGAGAGAGCTCAAGTGTGTTGTGGAACAAAATTAACGCCTCTATAAAAAGAAGAAATCAAAGAGGCGCTCCTCAGAAATCGAAGAAGCGTCCTCTCGCAAATCGAAGAGTCGGGGCTCCTTTCTCAAAAGTCGGATTCTTTTCTCAAAAGAGACGTTTCATTTCTTAAAGGCTGGGCTTGCTCAGAAACCACGAGCCGAACCCCGGATTTCAAAAGATCAAGTTGTCCAGACGTGTCGTCACTCGTCACATGCAACTGGCAGCTTTGCGGAAATTACGGGCATCTTTGTCAGAAAGCGCGTAATTTGTACTATTCATCCATCCACCGGCTGCCGACAATGAGTGAGGGAATAGTTCCGGTTGTGAAGAAAAGTCCTATAAGTATCTACCTTCGCCTTCCACAGCAAAGGCACACCCTCTCAGCACTTCTTCATCTCCGAGAATGTATTTCCAACACACCCTCTCAAGTCACTCTGTATTTTTCATCCCCTGGGATACCCCTGCAAACAACCCATCCAGAGCAAAAGTATTTCATATCATGAAGGTTGAAAGCAAGAGTATCTCATATCATGCTTTCTCCCTGTCCTTTTCCTTGTCTTTGTTTTACGACAAGGAGAAAGAGAGCAATCAGCCAGCATTTGGTATCAATCTTCCGATCTGGAGCCAACTGCCTGGAACCCCTTCCTGATTGCTTACCTAGCCTTGCTCTCGAGTACTCATCTTCATCATTTTGTGCTTTCTCTTCGTCTACCACATCTGCCTGGGGGACAGTAAGGGAAGTGAAAATGATACCTCGAAGCATGTGGAGACAATTCAGCTAGGGACAAGGAGAAAGAAAGCAAGAGGTGGGCACTTGGAAAGATTGAAGAAAGAAACAGACCAACACCTTTACCTCGTGCCCGCCCGTCGTGCAGAAGAAACAAGCAGAGAAGAATGCAGCTTGCACAATCAACCCAGCATAAGGAGTCTGAGTTGAAGAACTAGAGAAGCTGCCACATCTGCTTGGAGAACAAATAAGGAACTGCAACATCACCAAAGAGCAAAGCCTCGCCGTACAATATCATCAAATCATCACCTGCAAGTAAAAAGCTAAGTGTCACCCCGTTCAAGAGGAAAGCTGTGGAAAGTCAACAAGCACGACCAATGATCACTTATTAGTTCTATTCATTGTCTTTTATCGTGATTTTCAATTTTTCGTTTGCAATTTTTTTTACATTTTCTTGCGTTACTTAACTGAATTATTTCTTTTCTTTGTAGGAATTTTTGGTTATTTCCACCCTTGAAGTTGATTGCAGAATTTTAGCTTGGGGGGTCATCGCTTGGTTTTACTGCAAACTAGGGAAGTTTTCAGTCCAATTGCTTTATTTTGTTTTTTATTATTTATTTATTTTATTTTTATTTGCATTATAGTGTTTTCTGACATTGGGGACAATGTTCAGTTTAAGTTTGGGGGTAAAGAGTATAAAAATGACCAAATTGAATTTTTTTTTTTGTACCTTCAACTACGAACGAGTTTCATTTGTTTCCATGTTGTTGCTTTTTGTTTTCTTAATTAGTTTTGTTTTCTTAAAAAAAAATAAAAAATTAAAAAATAAAAAATCTGAAAATTTAAAAATCCAAAAATATTGTCTTGTTTCCCTTATTGTTTTGAATTAGATTTTTGTTAGTTTCCCGACCCAATGATATAATTGGATCAAATTTGAACCATGATCATCAAGAACTTAGTTAACATGTGTTTTGTGAAATTCCTAATTCTCTTGTTAGTTTTGTACATGTTTGATCATCTTTGAAAAACCAAATGCACATAGCCTTGTTGATGTGAAACTAAAGCATGACTTAAAGCTTCATATGTGAATTTAGTGACCATATACATCCTATGTGAGTTTTTGAGACTATTGAAAGTGTGTGCATTTTTCATACTCCTATTTTTTTTTATGTGTGATGAACTTATGTGAGATATATCTCTAGAACTTGCGTAACGATCTTTCGAAATGTTTGTCATTGATTGCATGAACTTGGAAATGATAGAGGCATTAGGTTTACCACTATGGCCCAAATAACCATGTTTCCCAAAGAAAAATGATATCATTAGATTGCCAATTTGAGCCGTGTATGTTGAGCCTTTTATTTCTTATCACCAGATATGTCTACCCGTATACCTGAAACATTTTTCCTTACCCTTTCCAAGCGAGCAATGCGAGATTGTCTTATGAGAAACGTTTATGAAGTACTTTGAAGGTGTTTGGCAAAAGAATAAGTGTGGGGGTATTTCATGTTTATATTTATAAAAAAAAAAAAAAAAGTTGTTCAAGTTTCAGTTTAAGAGTGTGGTTGGAGGTGCTAAAAGAATCGTTGGAAAGATTGAGTTCTTATAAATCTAAAGAAAAGAATTGCTTGCAATGTAGCTTGGAACTTGTGTTTTCCTATTCTTTCATTTCAATAACCCTCTCCCTAAACCTCATTACATCCAATAAAAGTCCTCTTGATTTAAGTTTTGCAATTATGATTGTGGAGATGAGATCTTTATGCAAGCTTATGGTAGAAATTTCACATTTGATTCTTTGAGCGAAACACATTAAAACTAAACACATGTGTGATTGAGTGCATATCCCATGAGAAGGTCGCTAGTTTGCATATGATGATTTTAAAAATAAAAACTTGAAATTACATTAGCATGGCTATCTCACACACTACACTTAAAGGATGATTTAAAGATTACTGCTAATATTTGAATTAGGAAGATGAACTTGGATTAGCTTGTTTGGTGCCAACTATGGTTCTTGTTGATTTGTGTTCTCGAATGAAATTCTATGAGGGTCACATAAGGGGAAGCTAATGTTTTTCTTGTTACTTCTTGTTCTTGTTTTCTTTGTTTTGCTCGAGGACTAGCAAAAGCTAAATGTGGGGGAAATTTGATAGGAGCATATTTATGCGACTTAGTATGTTTGTTTTCGTGCATTTATGTTCTTAGTTCTTAGTTATGTTAGTAGTTTAAGCCATTTTCGTGTGTTTATAGGTTCAATGGGCCAAGGATGCAAGAAGATGCATTTTGGAGCATTTTGGAGCATTTTTGGGCCAAGATTGGATGGTGCAAACATGGAGACATGAGGATGGACGAATTTGAATATTAGAAGGCTAGGAAATCAGCATTTGTGTGTGCAAGTGTGTTGGCCTACAACTACAAACATCATAGCTGCCATGTGATGGCAGAAAATGTGTTTATTGCTAGCTAAATGGATGAAGAGCATGTATGTGCAAGTATAAACACCACATGGGCAGCAAGAAGGAAAGAAAACAGCAACACACACACCACATGGGCAGCAAGGAATCAGAAATTAAAGCATGGAAGAGTGGGAAGTGATGAGGACAACACACACACACACACACACGGCAATGGAAGATTTCTACAACAAGGGGAGTGAATGGACAGCAGAAAAGCAAGGAAATTGGACCACTATGAAGTGGATTTCTTGTTGGTCTCCCACTTATAGCTTTGGGTGGCTTTGGAATGATTATTTCTAGGTGGAAAGAGCACAAAAACAGCACACACACATGCAAAACAAAGCTGGCAGCATCCTTTCTTCCCTTTGCCGTGAGTTGTCATGTCCATTACCTTGCATTTCTTTTCATTTTCAACCTCTATATAAACACCATTCAGCCTTCAAGGAAGACACACAGAAATTCATACACATTTACATTAGTTCCAAGGCTTGCAAAGAAGGAGGAGTGCTTGGAGTTGTGCTAGCCATTCCATTGGAGTTGTTGGAGCATTCTAGGTGTATTCTACTTTGTTTTTCTATGTTTAATATCAATTGTTTTTGTTTAATTGCAAGTATGAGGAACTAATCCCCTACTTAGCTAGGGGGAAGTTCAAAGCCATGAATATATTTGTAATATGAATTGATTACCTTCAGTTGTGATTTCTGAGTTGTGATTTAATTTGCTTAACTGCTTGATTGATAACTTATTTTTGTATGTCGATTAAGAATGCATACTTAATTTACATGCATGAATTTGATGCTAGAATATAAGTGAATTTCACCTAATCGTTATGAACTTATATTCACAAGTAGTGAAGGTTGTTATCCACAATCATGTTAAGTGAATTCTAGGCTGGATTAACATGCGTATTCCATAGTTATGAATGCCTAGTCAATGTTATGATTTCCGTTGAACTTAATGATCTTTGTTGAATGTTTATATCATGCGTATTCCATTGTTAGGGACTTTGATGAGGAATAATTTGGTTGTAATGCGTATTCCATTCAATCCAATGAATCTAGGGAAATCTAAGAGTTAATTTAAGCGGACCTAATTAACTTGGAACATTGTCATTCATAATTTATTGAAAGAACAACTGAAAATCAATTTAGGTTGCATATGTGTCATGTGTGGAGAAAAACCCTCTAGCTAGTCCGTCATCTATCCTTTCACCTTAATTTCATGCTTTTGTCAATTCTGTAATTTATTTAAGTTTAATTTACTTCTCGTCAAAACCAAACCCCCCCATTATTAAATTATATTATTTAGTTAGTTTTCATTGTTGTTAATCTTTTAATTCAATTTCCGTCCATTTCAGTTCCTAGTGTCCAATTTGATTGTTTTCATTATTTTGAGTCATCCTAAGTGTGTTTCGAGTTATTAGAGTTTTTAGCCTAGTTTTGTGTCCTTGAGTATTGTTTAATATTTTTAAATTAATTTAGAATAGATTAGCAATCCCTCCTAATCCCCGGCCTAGAACGATACCCTACTTACATCTATACTACAATTGTCAAAAAGAGGGTTTAATTTATGTGTCAAGTAATTCTCACATCATATATATATATATATATATATATATATGTGTGTGTGTGTGTGTGTGTGTGTGTGTGTAGGAGTGGATGGTTGAATGACAAGCCAAGCTTGGGCCGAGCTCTAGGAACAGTTTTTTCTCGACCTCGGCAGTCGAGAGCTGTGGTAGCTCTCTCATTTTCTGCTCTCTGCAGAGGAAGATCACAACATTGGCAGAACTGAGGTGATTTTGAGGCTGAGGAACATTCCCAAGCTCGGCAAGGTATTATTGCCGAGTGCTGGTCCTTGACCGTGGGGTCATTCGGCCTACCATGTATATATATATTTCTATGGCCATTCGGCCTGGAGTACTGGTGCTCGGCCATGGGGTCATTCGACCTGCCATATATATATATATATATATATAAATACATAAATGTTATTATGAACAAAGTTTCTTTTTCGGCGGTACAACCAGATTTTGTTGGTTACACACAATTAGTTTCCTTAACCATTCGGCTTACGAGCCGAAGCTCAAGAAAACTGGGGGGCAATGTTTGGATCCAAATTTACACCATCGGCCCGTGTAATCAAGGCCGTTAAGTAAACATAGTTCTCAACCGTCGGATGGAAAAGTGGGGATAATTTTTATTGTTAAAGGATAATATTATGATTTTTATCATAATATTTATCGTTTAAAAAATTATCTTGATATTTTCTTGTACAAGATGAGGTGCAAATTATATCTTCAAAGTGAGCAGTACAGTTCAATTTAATTTGGGGTTCTTGGTATTTAAACGTGTGGTAGATTAGAGCATCGGAGTATTTTATTGCTATTATCCATTTAAAAGTGGGTAATAAATGGTGGATAAATGTTGTTGAGCACGTAGCTCGGAATCGATCAAGATGGTTTGTTGAGATGCATGCATGATGCATGGATGGGATGAAATTATGAGATAAAATGAATTTAATATTCATTTAAAGGAAGCCTAGGAACGTAGGTCTTTTTGGTGATGTGATGATAAGGTAGGCTAGGTTTTTAATGCTTATTTCTTTGGTTGGTTCCGTGAAGATGGATGGAGGAAAGCAAGTGGTGAAGCCACGTCACCAAAGATCAAATCCTTTAAAGTTCAAGTCACGTCAGATATGGGAATTTGAAATAAGAGTCAGGCGGTGCCAAGCAAGTACATCAGTCCTATAAATACAGATGCAATGGCAACGGAAGAAGGGACCCCCCTGCAAAAAACAATACAAAACTGCCATGCGCAAACTCATCAACTTTGAGATTTTTTCTTTCTTTTTCGCTGACACATCTTCCGTTGGCATCAACAGCACTGTGAAAGCAACCGGTGATATCTTAAGTCGGCATAGATAGCTCTGTCACCGTAGAATCAGCCGGTCTCGCAGCATCTTCCGTTGGCATCAACAGCACTGCGGCGAGGACGGTTGATTACCTATCCAAGTCTCGGTCGAGAAGGATTTCTGAATCCTTATTGGTCGAGGTCATCTCATCAGCCTTCTCGGCAAAGTGAGGTGTTACAGTTATTACATTCGGCACATTGAAAGCCGAATTTGATATTGAACTTCGTAAGAATAGTAACCTTGTCTTCAGGTTCGAGAGCCCAAGAGGCTGAGACGTGTTCCTTTCTTGGCCGCAATCGCAAGACGCAGAAGTCAGCCGCGCACCCAACGCAACATCAACAAAATTTACTCCTCGGCCGAGCTCAGCCGACGAGTTGGCATGCCCCGCATTCACCGAAGGACGTAGTTAGCTTATAGATTACTTGGCCTGCGCGCCACGTAGGCTTGGTAGTTTCTAGGGTCAACAGTATGATGCTTATAGATTGTTGCATCACAATGCAGTTGCTTCTCAGGGATTGAATTTTGAAAGTTGGATTTGAGAACTGTTGTGTGAAACCAGGATTGTTGTTTGGTACATTTGGATGTGGAGGTATACGAACCGATAGTAATGAAAATTCTTGCACGTTCACCGTGTTTAAATTTCATTTACCACAGAATTTCTTTGTTCTTTTATTGATACAAATGATAGTGGAGAGGGGGAAATCAAACTAGGACTTCAAGTGAAGAGGCGAAAACTTTTAGCTAACTGAACTACAAATTTCTCGCACCGAAAAATTACATTGAAGTACATTATCGATACAAGATGCAATAACGAAAAGTGCTCCTCCGTAGTTATGGGACCAACAAACTTAGAATACAACTCAATCGAACAAAGTTCCCCTTGAATCCGACTTTCTAACTCACCCTTTTTGGATCAAATTTTCTTCTCATCGTTCTAATCTGCTTAGGACTCAATCCAAATGCCTTCTCCAAGAGCTCACTGTTTATCCGCGACCCGAAAATGGCAGAGGGAATCTTTTGATTTCCTGGGTTTTGGCTATTGAAGCTACCAAATATTGTAGCAGGATTCTTGCCAACATTCATCTGGAAGTGCACTAGACCCCTAGGGAACACCATGACCTCCCCTTGCTCAATAACCCTAGCAAAAACCCTATTGGCTGAATCAACAAACCCTGAATAAACACTCCCTTCCACTACGTGGGATATCTCTGTGGCTCTAGGGTGGAAGTGTGGTGGATTGATTCCACCAACTTTGAGGTCAGATCGTATGAATGACATCCCCAGCGTGTTGATCCCCGGGAAGACCGTTGGGTTCACCGAGATGGCTGCGATGCCCATGTCGGTGAAGTTCCCGGCCACCTTCATTCCAGAGAAGATGAAGTCATCAGTGGTGGCCTCGGACGCGTTCTTGCATGGGAGGATGTTGTGAAGAGGTGTTCTCAGGGCACCGAATTTCGGGTTTGGTATGCAGAAGTCTTGAACCGGATCAGGATCGGAAGCCAATGTTATGGCGCATTGGAGGGCAAAAATAACAAGCAAAATTGTGATACTAGAAGACATTTTCTTGGCCATTCAATCGGATTAGAACAATATATACACCCACATACATGTGTGTGCATATATATATATATAGGTGTGTGCATGTGAATTGTAAGCTCCTTTAATGATGAGAGTATATTTAATTAACCTCATCAGCAGGATATAAGGCGGGTCTTATGGACGTGGGATACAATTTACAACACAATAATCTAATTTGGCCCCTACTGATTGGTCCCTACATTATAATTCCAAAGCAATGAGAACATATTTCAATTGGATCATCCTGTGAAGAATAAGATGTGGACGACAACATTATGATGGATGATTACTTTTCTTTGATGTTCTGCGCGTGACACGAGATCCTCGCCTATATTTTGTATATTTGATGATTACATGTGGCCAAAGCAAAATGAATGCATTTGGTAGAGCTAGGTATGATCCAGAAGGTAATTTTCTTGAGTTATTTATTGCTTTTGTGTGTGGATTCTCTGTAGTCTCTATCATTGATTAACACATTTTCATAAATTCAACTTTCCTTAACTTTGTTGTCGTAAACTTAACATGTGTCAATCAATGATAGATGTCATACAAAGACTACACACAAAATAAATGAAGAAGATTTGAGCTTAGTTTTCTTTGCTTGGGAATGAAGGGAAGTTGACTCCTATTTGAATGATGAGTAATTACACGCATTGGTGATGTGATAATTTAAAGCGTACAAAGACAAGAAAGAATTTTGGATGTTTTCCTTCCCACTAGATAAAAGGTTTTATTAGGGTTTAAAGTCAATAGATGGCATCATGTGCCAAAACATTAAGTAACTGTTCACAAGGGTTACTATTCCACCACCTACAACAAGAATATATGGTTAGTTGTTTACAAACCTCGCAACACTACGAGATTAAAATCTTAAATTATCAAATTATATATATATATATATATATATTAGTTATCCAATGATATAATTATATTAAAAGAGTAAGGAAATAAATTTCTTATTCATGAAAGATGTTGAACATTGGCTCAACATTCTTGCGGTAAGCCTCTTGTTTCATAGCAAATATTTTTTCTTTTCCTCGATAGGTTGTGTGATTGGTTGGACTATAGTGGTCCAATTTGAGATAGATACCATCTGCAAGATAGTATATCTCGCTGTGTTCTTTTCCGTTAATATGAAATAGAACCCTTGGAGCAAATCCCTCTAGTATATCATTAAATAACTGTGAAAAGTAATCCCTCTAGTACATCACTAAATAACGGTGAAGAGTAAAGTACATTGATATAGTTATGCAAATCTAGCATTCCAAAGTTAGTATGTCATATCCAAGTATCGATGTAGATTTGATAAAGTTATGTATGAATCATAAGGTAACTTTTTTGAGTTTAAATCTTTTGCATTCATTTTATGTGCTGCCGCTCTGCGATCTATATCATAGATTAACGCATGTTCATCAATTTAACCATCTTTAACTCTATTGTCATAAACTTAACACATATTAATCAATAATAAACATCACACACAAAATAAATATAGAAGATTTGGGAAAAAGGATCCTCGCTGGATCCTTTTCCTGGGGATCCCGGGAATTTCGTGATCGTGATCGTTCATTGTACATCGTGTGGTCAGTTTTCATTGGGTACTATTTATATTTAATTTTAAATTTTAAATTTCAAATAATTTCTGACCATACGATGTATGATGAACAATTACAATTATAAAATCCCCAGGAAAAGGATCCTCCGAAGATTTGAATCCAATTTTCCTTGCTTCAGTGATGGGAAGTTGACTACTATTTGGGTGATGAGTAATTACACGCATTGGTGATGTGATAATTAAAAGTGTGCAAAGACGAGTAAGAATTTGGATGTTTTCTTTCCCACAAGATAGATAGCAGATTTTCTTAGGGCTTAAATTCACTAGATAGCATCATGTGCCAGAATATTTAAGTAACTGCTTCGCTATTCCACCACCTACAACACTATAATATGGTTAAAACCATTCTATTATCATACTTGGTATACTAGACTATTTTTTCAACATATTAGGTATTGACTGTATAATATAATAATCTTATCAAATTGTGTGTGTGTGTATAAAATAGTTATAGAACAATATATTTACCAAGGGAGAGGAAATAAATTGGTTGTGAACTCTCTATTTTCGAGATTCAAACCTAAGACCTCTCAATTACTGTTAAGAGAAATATTATTATATCATAGTACTAAGTCACATAAAATTGAATATATTTAAAATAATTAAATGTCATACATCTAAAATGAATTTGTAACAATACACAAGAAAATCATTTGATCCATTTGTTTTCTTTCTTTTTTATTCAAATCTTTGCATGCATGAATAGTAATCATTTAAACCAAAGGAAAATTCAGATTAAATACCAATTTTAATAAACACTTTGAAAAAAAATAATACTAAAGCTACCAATCTCTTTCCATTTTATTTGGATTAAGCTACAAATTATGGACAGATACACTTATAAGAGCTGGGGTTTCAAAACCCTATTTACAAATGCCAACAAAGACCCAAGAAACAAATAAGCCTCAATTGAATCGTTTGAGGTGCTCTGGTCCAGCCCATACTCGTGCATCAGACCCTTCTTATGCTTCAAAGAGTGTCCTTTAGTCCAACTTTTCATTTAACCACATCAAGCTTGCCACTCTGAGCTCTCACAAACTTGAAGTGACGAAAATCATAAGCTATTTTTCTCAGATTTCATAGCAAGGAAGGAGCATCATCAAAAGTCTTTATATTTTTAGTGACTGTCATCTGCCATGCACTCCAACCTTCTGGTATATTTGCCAACGACCTAATGGCCCCCAGGTTTTACTCTTCACTAAGTTTAATTTTTCTTCAATAATTCAGACTACTCAATAGTACGAGAAATGAAAGGTCAGAAATGAGTTGAGAAAATATTATTTTTACTTACTTGGCGATCTAATGGATCTAAAGCAGACTACTCCAGATTATCGAAGACTTACCCAACTTAAGTCTGTGACCAATCTTCTTCATATCTTTTATCCCTTGTTTCATGGTCTCAAGAGGTTGGATTAGAGTATGTGAGGGATTCATCCGATATAAATTTGTATGCTTATTGGTATTGATTAATTGAATTGTTGGTTGGATTAGTTATTATGCATACTATAGTATAGTCTACTCTAGTATTAAGAGTCTAAGATATTTTTTTTTTCCATTTTACAGTTACATAATGGAATGATACTATAAGAAACAATGCTTAAATCCTCCTTCAAACATTTCGGGTAGTCCTCCTTCAAATATTCCAAGAAGTCCTCATTCGAATATTCCGAGTAGGTCACAACAAAGTGAGGCCACTGAATTTGATGAAATATTAGTTCGCCCCTCCCCCGAGAAATCTTGGCTTCACCACTGCTTGGCATCCATCCGTTTGAGTTATGATTTGTGCCCGCGACATATGGGTCAACCAGAACTTTGCTGAGACAACATTCCATTGTGGCCAGCCTTCTATATAGATGCGCTCTGGTAAATATCACCATATCCATGATCTTTCCCATCATCCCAACCTACCCAACCATCGCTATTGGATCCCGTTCCTTTAGAAGTCGCTTGCTTCCTTGTGTCTTTTTGGTTTCAAGAAATGAAGAAAATTAGAGTTTCATCGTAAAGCTAATCGACGTATTTAACTTCATATTCTCACACACCTCTTCACGTATGACATTTTTTCAAGGTTAAATACGTGGACAATACGAGTTGGGTGACGTGTGGAACATGTGGCCTTTAAGTTTCACACATGAGCTAACCTGCTCTAATACCATAAAAAAGTGAAGTTAAAGTTCCACCATCAGAGTAACTCAACTTATTTATAAGTACATGCAAAGTCATTTATTAATATGAGATTCTTTTCCAACAAAAAGAATGAACAAACAATGAGAACAAGCTCGAACTGATCTAATTCTTAGATTTCAACCATATTGGAATTACAATACCATCTATGCCACAAATGAGCCTGAGAATATAAATTTCAAATCCAGCGTGTCAAATCATACACCAGACCATGGAAATATTAAATCTCTCACATTTGTCAATTCATTTTAGATTTGATTGAATGCCCTAACTCCAACAAATACAACAATTTGCTTGATTACCACTTATAATATTCATAACCAAAATGATTATGCAATAGAAGTAGGGGTGGAATTTTTTCCCGAAAATTCCGAACCCGTCCTGAAATTTGACCGAAAAATGCCCGAACCAAATTTCCAGAAAAATTCAGTACCCGAAATCGAACCGGTCCTGAAAGTTTCGGTTTGGGATTCGGCCACAGCTTTGAAAGCGTTCGGTAACCTGAACCAAACCGAATATTATATATATATATATATTTATTTTTTTATTTTTTAATTTTTAATTAGAAATTACATGAACCGTTGGATTTGTTAAGATCTAATCCAACCGTCTATTGAGTTATGTCATTTGTTAGGTCTCTCAGACTCTCTCTCAGTCGCTCTTGCTCACTCTCTCAGTCTCTCTCAGTCTCACTCACACTCAGACACTCTCACAGTCTCACTCACAATCCCGCCACTCGTGCTCCTGTTGCTCCGCTCCTCCGTCGAATCCACGCCTCTCCTCGTCCTCCATCGACTCACGCCACTCCTCCATCGACTCATGCAGACGCAGAATGGAAGACTTGAATCCGATACCAATCGAGTCCCAAAATCCAGGTAAGGGTTTCTGATTTTCATTGGGGTTTTGTTCTTTAGTGTTTAAGGTCAAATTTCATGTTGATTAACTTGATTTCTGAGTATTTTGTTGAATGTGTGAGGGTTTGAGGATTGTGGGTTTCGAATTAAGGTGGGTAAGTGCAGGACCTGCATGCAGGATATGGTTCTATGTGTTTTGTCATAGTATCTTCTCTCCAAATGTTTTGCAATGGAAAATGTATAAGATATGGTTCTATGTTAATTGCAGGAGCATTCTCACCAATATTCAAATGACTTGAGGAAGATCTGAAACATAAATTTTGTAGAAGGAAGAAGACCACAGTAGAGCTTTCCCGAAGTGACCCGAAAATCTCGAAACACTTTCGGGAATCCCGAATTTCGGGAAATGAATAATTTCGGGATATAAAATTCCATCCCGAAATGTTTTGATTTAGGATTCGAGTTAAGGGTTTTGGTTCGGGATCCTACCCCGAACCAGCCCTAAATAGAAGTCCATTTGTCAAAAAGTAGAGAACCAGCAACGCGGTGACATTCACCCTATTTTTTACATTGTACAATTCTCTTTGTTTTCGTGTGTCAGATTAAATGAATTAACAAATTTAAAAAATGTAAAATAAAAAGAAATGTGTGAATAAAATTATCTAAAACATAAAGACACATTCTGTTATTTTTTAGCAGAAACAGAACACGTGTTGCAACATCAACAAAGACCTTCCTCCATCAGCCACCTAGCTAACAGGTGTCAAGGGGTTCCAAGCATTGTCTAATTTAGGACTGGGGCATGAATTTTTTATAGAAAAAAAAGCAGCGGAGATTGATGGGACTTGTACGCCAGAAAGGTGGCCCCACGCTTCGCCGGAAAGATAGAGGTGTGGTCATGGAATTGCTCGATCGACGATCTCTCCTCCTCAAAGACCCTCCTGTATAAGACTGCACAGCCACCCTTAGCCAGCTAGCTCTCTCTATACCTAATAACCAAAACATAAATATAAAATAATACAATATAAATATAAAATAAATCCCTACCCCCATAAACTTGGTGCTGTTTTAGCTGTGCTGATATCATATATACTAAATTCTTGAAGTAGATCTGTCCACGAGTAAAATTAAACAGTGTCCTGGAGTATTGGGTTTCTAGCATTTTCGAGTTCTTACCCTTCATTCGTCAGCTTCCTACTCAATATTTACATTCAGTCAGGTACTTTTCTTTTAATGGGTTTTAGGGTTTCAGCTTAGTTAGTTTTCTTATGCGCAGTCTGCATGTTTTGTTGGCTACAACAGTGTGGTTTCTCTTATGCACTTAAGTTCGAACTTCTTTTTCGGTAGTTTAGGTGAGTTTAACTGGATATGTTTTTTAAATTTCTTCTTCTTTGATCTGTTTTTGTATGCGTTTGTTGATTTTTATGTGTTTGTTCTGGGATCTGAGACTTCTTGAAGATGAATATACTGTCTTATTAGTTGGTTAAGTAGGGTTTAGTTAGTTAATTAATTTTCACGCAAACTGCTTTTTAGTTTATTGTTATTAAGTGGCTTAATTTTTCTGGCTTTTTTATATTCTGTGTGGTCACTTTTTTGGTGTTTAATAATTGGAAGAGAGAATTGACCACTCTAAAATGAAGCGCAATACCATTAAAAGAAGAAAATTTCTCTTTTACTTTTGCCGTCTACCCCGCCTCCTACATTCTATTCATGTTTCCTATTTTGGAAATGTATGATTTAATTGCATTAGACATATCTTGTCATTATTTTTTTAATATGGACCACCATGTAAATACCTCCAATTGCTCACTAATCCCATTCTTAAATTGAGCAAAACACCAATTAATCCTTGGTTGAATTCGGTTGGTGTTGCCAAACATAGTCCTTAAAATTTGATCATAGAGGCCACAGAGATTCGTTATTTTTCAAATTACAAGCTATATTGGTTAGATAGATTTGAATATGGAAGCTCTCTGAGTGCTGTGTGGGGTAAATGTTCTTAATCGTGGATAGAACCTCTCAAGTGTCGTGTAAGGTAAATGTTCTTAATCATGTGAGTGTGAAAGGTTCGGTGCGGATTAAATGTTCTTAATCACGTAAGCTGAAAACAACGTGAGCGGAAAGTGCGTTGCACATAGTTTTGTTGTTATCGCATGAATGAAATGTGTCATGTAGTTTCTGTACGAACCAATTAAATTTATTCTGAGTACTGTGCTTTGTTGATATGAATTTAAATCAATGTTTTCTTCTGTGTTTCTCTTAGCGAAAAAGGGACATTTTAACTGGATTTATTTATTGAAAGAACCAATTAATTTCACACAGTCGTCTATACTTCACTAGACTCTGCAACACCAACAACTACTGCATAAACTTAACCTCATGTGCTTCAGTTTGATCAGGTTCGTTACAATTTAGAAACCCAACATTTAATCAAGTGTAGATCGCACAAACATGGGTGTTTTGGAGTCGGAAATCAACTCTCATGGAGAGGTGGATTCGCCCTTGTTATCGGACCAACAAGCGAAGAACCACTTATTCTCCTCATTAGGAAGACAATCATCAATCTACTCGCTCACTCTTGATGAGTTTCAGCACACACTCTGCGAGAGCGGCAAGAATTTCGGGTTGATGAATATGGATGAGTTCCTAACCAGCATTTGGACCGCCGAAGAAAACCAAGCCATTAATTCCAATCTCACCAACACTACTACTACTAACATCAACAACAACATGAACAACATTGAGGTGCACATGCCTTTAGCCGAGGCCTCAGCAGAAAAGAGCATTGCGACGCAGCCCAGCTTGCCGCGTCAAGGCTCGCTTACGCTGCCTGAGCCACTGTGTAGGAAAACAGTGGATGAAGTTTGGTCTGAGATAAACAGAGGGCAGCAGGCAAAGCAGCAGAACAATCACAACAGTAGCATCGATGGTGGTGTTCAGAGTTCTGAGTTTGCCCCTCGCCAGCCTACTTTTGGGGAGATGACATTGGAGGATTTTTTGGTTAAAGCAGGGGTAGTTCGGGAACAGGATTCAATGGCGGCCACGGTGGTCCCTCCTCAGCCTCACCAGCAGCAGCGGTATGGGATGTACCAGAACGGCAACCATGCTGTGGGACCCAGTTTTGTTAATAGGCCTGTGATGGGAATGGGGGCTGCTGCCGCAGCAGGTGCTAGTACTAGCACTGCCGCCGGTATTCCTAATTACCAAACTATACCGCAAAGTGGGGCTGCGGTTGTGGGAGAGTCCTCTGCGTATGCTGCGAATGGTAAGAGGAATGGGGCGTACCCGGGCGTGCCGCCTCCACAGTCGGTTTGTTTTGGCGGGAGAGTGGAGAATGGTGGTGGTGGATATGCAGCAGGGCAGACAATTGGGATGGCGGCTCCGGGGAGTCCGGTGTCTTCAGATGGGATGGGTACTAGTCAGGTTGAAAACTCTGCGGGTAGATTTGGTTTGGACATGGGTTTAGATGGACTAAGAGGAAGGAAACGGGGTTTAGATGGACCGGTCGAAAAAGTGGTGGAGAGGAGGCAGAGAAGGATGATTAAGAACAGAGAGTCTGCAGCAAGGTCTAGAGCTCGAAAACAGGTACATTATTTCATCCTTTTCAGACAATTCAGTTCTTACTATTGAATTGTTTGTTCTAAATAATTACTGGTTATGATAATTCAGCTGCCTCGAACGATCGAATTTGAAATATCTTTTTGTGAAGTTATTTTAGCAAGATATACATTATTATTTACTATACTTGTTGATCATCAATAGTTTAGTCATATGGTAGCAAAATGTTCCCTTTTTTTGGTTGTACGATGAATAAATCACCCCCGTTGTTATAGATGGATTGATCAGCAGCTTGAATTTGTTTATTAAACTTTTTCAACGTTGTCGGTTTATACTGCGAGGCTGCCAGGAAATGATCTTCACCAAGCTCTTAATAGAGTAGTCCAGGTAGCTAGTATGAATGTGACTTGCGGAGCTGAATGATGAATATCTAATTCAAGATTAAACAGTTCAGTAGCTGCTAGGCCTAGGCAAGCAGTTGAACTGGTCCTTTTGGAATCTTGAATCATGTAAAATTAGGTGGACACCTTTAGTGAAAGTAATTTTTGATTTTTGTGGAATCTCTCATCACATTTTCTTGAAGGATCATACCAGTAGTTTATATTTGAGCGATATATGCTACTTTTACAGGCATACACAGTTGAATTGGAAGCAGAACTGAACCACTTACGAGAAGAGAACTCACACCTTAAACAGGCGCTGGTAATGACACGAAAAACATTTCAATGTGTTGAAAGCTTTCTGACTCCTTTTGTTTCTTGTGGTGATATTGCTTGTAATTATTGCACTTGCTGATCGAGTTAACATGAACAGGCAGAGCTCGAGAGGAAGCGAAAGCAACAGGTAATTCTTGATTTAACAATGTATGAGTAACAAAAATGAATGCTTTTCAGTGTTACGGGTGATCTTGATTCATCGTCTGTCCAACAAGACAACATGCGAGACTGTCGGAAACCATTTTTCGTATTTGTTGTGTCTGCAACTGCAAGTAAATTCCTGTGTTCTGCCATAAAATTATAATTGATCACGTTACGTATCCTTAACTGAAATATTTTTTTTCAGTATTTCGAGGAAATGAAGATGAGAGTTCAGAACAGGGCCCAGAAAGTGAAGGAGAAGCTAAGGGTGTTGAGGAGGAGTAATAGTTGTGTTTTATAATGTGCAATCTGAGATATGGTAAATGAACGCATAGCTCATGTTTTTAGTTCGTCTTTGTACCTTTCTTTCATTTTCCCGAATATGTTACTTTTGAGTAGCTTCCTATACTTATAAAAGAACTTCCATGTTCGTCATTGAGGACTCGACAGAACTGAAGCCCTCGCCGAGGGAAGTCGAAACTGTGCAAGCTCAGCTCAATGCTGAAACGGCTACAAGGTGAAGCAAGAGTGCTACACTGCAAGATAAGATGATGCCACTATGAGAATAAATGTGAATGATTCCTGTACTAGGCATGATTATATACGTTTGTTGTAGTTTTTGTATATTTCAACTTAGCAGCTTTTGCATTGTGAGCTTTCTAGAATAAGTGCGTTTATTAGCATAAACGAAAATTCTTCAGCAATGTCATTATGCATGCCATCGATGGAAATTTACATGTATCAACGGCTAGTAGTTATTGACTTGGTTACAAAAGTACTTCTCAAGGCTTCTTGTATGAGTTAATCGCTTGACAACGCTGACTCGGCTGTCCATACAAAATTCTTCTTCTCAAAACTCAGTCCTATGAGTTAATTGGTTGATTCATTGGGAAGTATTTTTAAATGGTCTTAGGAACTAATCAAATGCATCAACGAATAGCAGTCATTGTTTTTGAAGCTAAAATATGCGAGAAAAGGATTCTCACTAAACCCTTTTCACAGTTAAACAGTTGGTTTAAAATTTTGGCGTGAACCAACAAATTATTTTGTATATGGTTGGCAATGGACCAATAATAGTAAAACTAAGTATCCAATTTATGTGTTTAATGAACCTGAACTTTATGATGGACCTCTTCTATAGGCAAGGTGGTTTAGCGAACCTATCCATGTGGTTTATAGTGTCAATGAACATGTGTGGTCTTTGCTTCTACAGCTTATTTTAAGGATCAGGATTCCCTAGCTATCGGTTTTCACGATATTGTTGCTATAATTGCTTTTCTGGGGAACATGTGTGGCATTTGCGTTTGCAGCTTATTCTAGAAATTTTTCAGGATTCCCTAGATATCGGTTTTCATAATTTTGTTGCTATAGTTGCTTTTCTGGGGTTTGGTTTTCTCCTTCATTAATGTAATAAACGTAAGAGGATGATCCCCTTTATCAAAAAAAAAAAAAAAAAAGGTGTGGAAGAGTCGTAGGGCGTTCATGTAAGTTTATAATGTGAATGAACCTTTGCACGTGGGTTATAATTTATAATATTGTTGAAGGACCTCTAGGGTTGGTTAAGTGTATTTGATTAATTGGCTGTAAAATTTTGTGCAATTTTGCCAACAACTCGCTCAAGGGAAACACTTGCAGCATCCCCAGAAAAAACCTCTACACGTGCCCACCCAAAACTGATGATTTTGAATTGCGTTTGGTCTCATAGGGCTAAAAAGTGATTCAGAATAGATTTGATCGGGACTTAATTTATGAATTTTGTTGAATTTTTCTTTTCTTTCGGGCTAATTATGTTCTGTAGGTAAGTTGGGCTACTCCTCATATTGCCAATTAGTTTTATAATAAGACCTCAACTTTCTTCACTCCGTGGTCAACTAAATGAAAAATGGAACAATACTTCAACTCGTTGATATCTTAGCAAATCGTACTAAAGTCAATGTTTAGCTAGATGGAAGCTACCGAGAAGTACGCACTTGGGTGATGTTCAATTGCCAAGAGATCTCTCAGAAAACACTCAATATGGATATTGACTTTGAACATATTCCATACATCACCTTATTAATTAGTGAAACTTTTCTTCCTGAAGCCAAAACCCTGATCCCTTATTACATAAACGTCCCATATGCACAGGTAAATCCAACTTTTCAGACACCATTATTAAACTTTTCTCAGTCATGTTTGGGAGGCATGGTAGCTACTGCTGCTGCATATGCCTGTGCTGCATCACCTACTTCTTTATCTTCCTAGCCTTCATCATATTCTGGTTGATCTTCCTTCCCCAAGAACCCAAGTTCGTCATCACCGATGCCTCTCTCACACAATTCAATTTCACCAGCACCAACAACACTCTCAACTACAACCTTACCCTCAACATCAACATCAGAAACCCTAACAAAAAGGTAGGTATAGACTATCGACGCATCCTAGTCATTGCCAACTACAGGAAAAAGAGGTTTGCTTTGGTGAGATTGAATTCGACACCATTTTACCAAGGCCACAAGAACACGACAATTGTGCATGCAGATCTTCAAGGGCAGCAATTGATGAGGTTTGGGGAAAGTGATCTTTCCAAGTTTAATTCGGAGACTGCTACCAGGGTGTACAGCATTGATGTGAAGATTGCTCTTCGGATAGGAATCAGGTTCGGAAAGATGAAGACGGGTTATTTCAAGATTCCACGGAAGAGTGACTGCAAGTTGAAGGTTCCTTTGAGTACTTCAATTAATGGAACAGTTTCGAATGATTTCAAGACTACTGATTGTATGAGTTTTTATATCTTTGGAGACCCTAATGCCGGGTAAATTTCTTCAAAATGAATAAATGTATAAAATTCGAGTATGAATAAGTTAGTATGAATATGTTTTCTACTTCTTTGTCAATTATACATGTTGATGTCCGAAATAATATTAAAATTATGAATACAATCACACTAGAGACGCGGGTTTACGTGTTCTAAAGAGAAACAAATCTTCTTCTGTAAGATTATATTTCATTGACTGAATAAACAATTACATGGATGTACATTTATATAGCCTTTGGCTCTTTACATTTATACCCTTAGCTTCCTTAACTAAACTTGTACAATCCTAACTAACCACAACTAATAACAAAACTAACTACATTTAGTTTTTCCAAACTATTTATCATTAACAGAAATGGATGATGTATCATCTGTCCTAATATGTTCAACTCAATCACACCAACAGTAGTAAACCATAGAACATAATTATCCAGGCTTTTGTTGAAAATACATGTTCGCGAGCTAGCTATTACATGAATTTGATGTCGAATGAAATTTAAAGAACAATTAGAATTAGTAATTCATGAGAAGTTTAAGGCTTGAGATTTTATGTAATTATATAGACCGCAGTCAAAACTAAGATAAGGTGCCAACCTCAGATCTTACTATTTCGAATTGTCATTGACTAAAACAGGAAGACTTATCACAAAATTACACATATTATAGATGTCTTTACTAACTATGCAGAGTTACACCTTTATATACCATTACAATTTCCGAACGATCGACCAGCACCTGTAACCCTACACCCTCTCTTCTTACACCTGGAAGGCCTTAACAATAATCTCGCACCCTTGTTTCGCATTATTCGAAAAATCTCCTTCTCCCCCCCCCCCCCCTCTCTATATCTCTACCAACCATGCTAAAAAAATGTGGCTGCTGTTTCTGCATCATTGTTGTAGCACTCGGTTCCCTCAGCTTAACGGCTTGTTTCGCGGTTCGTCAATTCAGCCCTTCTAAACCGATAATTTACCAGGTCACCGATGCTTCTCTGACGCAATTCAACCTGACGGCAACCAACAACACCATCCTATACAATCTGTCCCTCAACATGACTGTTCAAAACCGTAACAAATGGAATGACTTCCACTATGAACATTTTGAAGCCGTTCCTAGTTATAAGAACCAGGATTTGAGTAAAAGTATTTTGGAACCATTCGGGGTAGCGCACAGGGATACGTACGATTTGAATCCATTGTTCAAGGGACTACGTCCGGTGACGGCTCTTACGAATGAGGAGGCTTCAAATTTTAGGAATAGTACAGTTTTTGATATCACGTTGAAGATCTATTTTAAGTATTGGACCAAAATTGCTGTGTACAAGGATGAGAAGGAGCTCCAGATGGCTTGCTATTTGAAGGTTCCATTGAGTTCTACCGGGAAACTAGCTGAAAATTTTCAGAGCACCAAATGTGATAAGGCCGACCACTAAATTTGTTTCACGTTTAGTTTACATTAGATTATCTTTTTTGTATCGATCGCTTGTTATTTCAAGACAAGGTTGTGAACATGGAAAATTCCTGAAACGAAAGAGACAAGAACAACGTGCACAAACAAATATTTGTATTTGATGATTTTGGGTTACAATCTCTCTCTATTTTGATCCTCTGATTCGATCTCCGTAAGGTGTTGATTTGTGGATGTGCGATTGATCCAAAGGGCCGTTGGGCTTGATCTAAGGATGAACGTTCTTCAAGGGCCGTGGACTTGATCTTGAAGGTGGATTTGAGCGGATCTTCAAAGGGGCTTTTGGGCTTGATCTTTGAAGAACAATGATGAACGGATCTCCAAGGGCTTTTGGGCTTGATCTTGAAGAACAGTGATGAACGGATCTTTAAGGGCTTTTGGGCTTGATCTTGAAGAACGGTTGGATGTGTGGATTTGTTAATGTTTGTTGATCCAAGGGCCGTCGGGGGTTGATCTTGGATGAACGGATGATGAACGATGGTGCTTTCTTCAAGGGCCGTCGGGGCTTGATCTTGAATTGGTGGATGGTTGATCCAAGGGCCGTCGGGGCTTGATCTTGAATTGGTGGATGATTGTTGATCCAAAGGGCCGTTGGGGCTTGATCTGGGAAGAACGATGAACGAAGAACGAAGAAGGCTTTCTTGATTCTTCGGGAACCTAGATGCTTGAGAGCTTCGGAGTTTCAGAGCTTTAGAGCTTCAAGGTGTAATATGAATTGGTCCCTCTCCCCCCTCAAATGAATGAAATGGGTTTGTATTTATAGAATTTTCCAAGGCCTAATTTTGAATATAATATTCCAGATGAAATAAGTCGTTTCTGCCAGGTGTTGACACGTGTCCTAGTTGATGACTTTTCCAACTCATTTCAATTTTCGTTGAGTCACACGCTACGTGTAAAATTTATGTAATACATGAGCGTTGACACTTTGATTTATCGGTCAACATTTATTTACCGAAATTTCGATGTCTACAAAGGTATGTAGGAATTTTTTGTTTCCCAAATTAGGGAAAAAAAATTCTTTATTATATTGGTATGACTACTTTTTTCCTTACTTCTTATTATTTTAAAATTAATAGCAAACCACGACACATGCAAAAAGTTGAGGTTCAACCATAAAATCAATTAACAATTATTTGGAGTAGCTCAACTTATTTACAAGCTCATGCAAAGTCTCTCCTACTATCAATGCAGTGTTGCAGTTGTGCTCTAAAAGCCAATTTTGTAATATTGGATATTATGTAACAACTCCATATTAATCAATTAATTAATAAAAAAGCAAGTATTATTCATTCACGATTATTGGTTTTATATTATAGAGATATTATATGAGGTCGTAAGATTTAAGATATGGAAGCAATGTTCTACAAAAAAAAATTTTAAAAAAAATCCTTAAACAAAGTTCCAGTTGTTTAGAATGTCAAATGAACATTGACTATCCGGTAAGATCAATGTACATCGCATTAAAGTTATCTTGGTCTCGTGCTACGTGTGTTTGACATGTGGTGGATATACAGTGCTTGTCTGTTGAACAAGTTTACTGAACACCGACTGCCTGAGAAGCTTAAACGTGTGGATGTTTATCACATGTCAAACGTTACAAAGCTTTGGATTGTAGCATGCAAGCAATTCTTAGACCTAAGGCATCATTGGATATCGTGTGCTTATAGATATAAACTTTGACTTTATACCAAAGCCCTCACTCCTTTGCATGGCTGACAATGTGTTGCTTGGGTTCATGTAGATGAGTATGGAGATATATGAATGCGTAATAAAGAATCTATCACATTCTAGTAATTGTTCGATAAAATGAGATATCCCTTGAAACCAATTGAAGATTCATCTCAGAAATTAAATACAAAGAATACAATACTCTAACTAACTTGACTAAATCTAAGTCTTCATATAACATTTTATAATTAGTAATTGTTACATTCCTGGCTTGAAATTTTTCATTTTTTTATTTATTATTTTTGCAAAAATTTTAAACCGCATTAATCAAAACTCAGTTGTGTGCGGCTGGCCTCAAAAGTTGGTGTTCTTAAATTTACGAACACTGGATTAACGCGGAGTTTTCGAAAATACAGACAAATATAATACATGTATTTACTAATTTTGCACATTATCCTTGCCTAATCAATAGCCATTATAAAGACACCACACCCGACATTTGTACCCTCTTTTCCTCTGTGGCCTACGTGTGAATTGAACGAGAACTCAGATTCTCGCACTCTAGTTTCCAGCCCTCTTGAAGAACAAATCTTTTGAGGGGGTTGGTGCCGGTGATGCAGATATAGAAAGAATCTTCCACTCTTTCTATAATTAAGCAATACAAATAATATTCCTTCATCAACCATGGCTTGCAATTGGAAAAAATGTTGCTGCTTTTGTTGCATCCTCATGATAGTTTTCATCATTGCCCTCAGCGTCGCTGTTATCGTTGTTCGCGAATACAGCCCTAAACGTGGGATCAAGTACGAGGTGACTGATGCGTCTCTGACCCAATTCAACTTGACGAGCGATAAAATCCTCAAATTCAACTTAGCGGTCACGATAAATGTCGAAAACCCTAACAAAAGGTCGGACTTCCACTACGAGAAATTCGAAGCCGTTGCTTCTTACAAGCACGACAGTTTAATGAGCGTTAGCATCGACCCCTTCGAGGTAGAGCACAAGGATAAGCATCCGGTGAGTGCATTGTTCAAGGGGGAGCAAAAGATGTCTCTTCCGAATGATGAGGTTTCAAAGATGAAGACTAGTACGGTTTATGATATCGTTTTGAAGTTGAAGGTCAAGCATTGGGCAAAGTATGCTACAATCAAGATTCAAGAGAATATGAAGATGGCATGCAACTTGAAGGTCCCTTTGAATTCTAACGGAAAATCTGCTGTAAAATTTGAGGTTGCCAAGTGTGAGAAGGCTTAGATTTTTGTCTTCTAATGTACGTGCATGCATGGTTTGGAGGATTGTGTTTTAGTTTCTCAAATTAATAAGAAAAGGGTTTTTATTTCCCATACACTTCATTCTAGCTAGGAACAACTCTTTTGTGGATTCCATACATCACGTCGATCGCCATGCAGTGTGGTGTAACACACACAATGATATGCTGATAGCTCTCTTAATTAGTAGCATTTTGTTTCACACAGCTATATATGTCTTTTGCCAATATGCATATGTTTAAAAAGGTAATTTTCGGTGTGTTATAACTTAGTTGATTAAGAATATTTATTCTTACACTAGAGGTTCATGTTTGATTTTTCCTTCCTCGCTTTCAATCGTATAAAAAAGAAAATGAAAGTTTCTTAATATTTTTAAAGAACTTGTTACGTATTATTATTTGTCTGTACTATATTATTTAAGAGAAAAGCTTTAACGACTTCAAAAACTACCCTTTCACCATTTTGCGTGATTGTTTGATGAATAACTAAAATACATTCTCACAACTATATATATATATATCGAAAACTACTTGATTCAGCAGTGACACAATTTTGTTGAAATTCCAATAACTTTAAGAACCAGTCCATATATATTAGCATGCGTACATTCATACATGCATGTAAATTGTAATAGATGTAGGCTTGTAGCCTCCTTCAATACATACATACATATATATATATATACATACATATATATATATATATACATACATATATATATATATATCTGTATACAACAATCAGTGGTACAATATTTCAATTTGTTGAAATCTTTAATTCTTTTTGTTATGTGGGGATCGTAGAAATGGTGGAAAATTTCAGAAGTCAGCGACTTGGAAGCTACATGAACTAATTCCTTCAATAATCCTGCAAACTCACGTTTATAGATCGGACAAGGATTGTCTACCCTCCCACTTCCGGTGCCCTCCCATACCCTCCTGTTTTGTGTGGTTACGGTTCAGCCATGTCAACATTTTATATTTTTTTTTTATAGAGATAATAAGACAAAAAAGAATAGTAATATAAAATGTTGACGTGACTTAACTGTGATCACACAAACAAGAGGGTACGCAAGGGCACCGGAAGTGGGAGGGCAGACAATCCTTGTCCATATAGATCACTCACAAAACACGCTTCCACATTGACTTTGAGCTTAACCATTGAATGCTTTGAGCTTCGGGATGCCCTATTTTCTGGGACATGGATCCTCTCCTGAGCTATTGCCAGGGGATCCTAGGGATCAATTGATCCCGGCCCTTCAAATTGATCCTATGGCCAAGAAAGGCCAAGAAGCTTTCAAATTATTTCACGCAACCCAAGGCAATTTTGTTTGCCTTTTACCATTCCTGCTCATAATTCACTTATCTCTTATCTCTCTCTCTCTCTCTCTCTCTCTCTCTCTCTCTCTCTCTCAATCTCCTTGTTTGCGCCCCCTATTCCAGCTCCCCTAATCTCCAGCTTCCTTCCTCCGAAAAAAAAAATCAAATTCCTGCATGCAATCTGGTGGCGGAGGAGGAAGAGGGCCCAGCCAGGGAGCGGCCCCGCCTGGCCGTGCCAGATTGACGCCATCAGTTACTTCGTCGTCTTCATCATCCTCGGTCGTGTCGACGCTGCAACTGGGTTTTGATTCGGTGCTACAGCAACAACATCAGCAGCAGCAGTAATTGGGGTCTAGACATGTAATGATTGATATGTGTGGCTAGAAATTTGGTTTTTTTTGTGAGAACTTAGTTAAATTGGAATGTGGGTTTTGGAATTTGGAATCGGATCCCCTCATGATCTCCAGCTTTATTGAATTTATGGTTAATGAAATCTTGTACCCGATCACCATTTTAATTGATGATTTGATCCTATTCCATTATTTAATTGTAGTTGTTTGTTTTCTCATTACGCTTTCACTTCGGACACATGATCTTATGCTTTGACCTGGCGGATTGGGTTGTAGAGTGTATATAAAATGTCGTGGTAGTAGGTTCACAATTCAAAAGTTTTGTTATCTCTTTTATTTTCTTTCCAGTTCATAAAATGTAATTATTCACAAAATCCACTAGAACTTATATTTTGTTCATGTTATCCCTATGGGAATGCTCTACCTCAATGTATTGGAATGACTTATCTTTATTTCTCTCCATACATCATTTTGAATACAGAGACTTGCTGCCGGAGAGTAGTGTGATGTTGTGTGACCTATTTGTATTTCTCTCTAGGATAAGTCTTGGCGTGTTTGGTACATGGTTGCGAATCAATTATACGAGTTGTGTGACGCTGTTGGTCCATAAGCTACAAGGTAGTCAGTTTATTTTGTGGCTTGGCTTTTATTGTGAATACTATATTACTTGGATTAGGATGTTGTAATTATGTAAATGTGAATCAATTGTCCGATCTCTCTCTCTACCTACTTTCTTGAGTTCTAAATTAATTGATGAGTGTGGTGATGTTGGTATATATTAGGTCGGACCTGGTGCCTGCATATGTTCGGCTTCAATGGGATAATGACTGAAGTACGAATAGCTGTTGCAGGAAAGTATCTAAGTTTTGCCGAATTTTGAATCCAGAACTTGCCATTAAGCAGATCCTTTTGCCCAGAACCTTACACCATGAAGTACTCTGTTTTATTGCTTGTACAGAGTACTCTATTTTTTTTTTTTTTTGGTGTAACTGACTGTGTTAGAGCACATTATTTGAAGAATGAATCAATGAAATTCTTATCAGAATAGACATATCTCTAAGGAAATACGCATGTGATATAGTTTCACTTCAAGAAGTAAAAGATGAACGTTAGGTAAGACATTTACATAATCAACAGAGGTAGACATTTACATAACAAGTTAAGGTTTACAAAAAACTATGAAGACAGAGACAACCCAGAAAAAATGATGTGATGGGAAATGCTCAAAGCACCAGAACGGGAGAGAACTTGAGCATATTATGGTACTTTTCGGAGGAAGGAGAGGAGATGCAGGAATTGGATTTTTTTTTTTTCGGATGAAGGAAGCTGGAGATTAGGGGAGCAATATGGGGCGCAAACAAGCAGATTAAGAGAGAGAGAGAGAGAGAGAGAGAGAGAGAGAGAGAGAGAGGGAGAGAGAGAGAGAGAAGTGGATTATGAGCGGGAATGGTAAAAGACAAACAAAATTGCCTTGGGTTGCATGAAATAATTTGAAAACTTCTTGGCCTTTCTTGGCCATATTATCAATTTGAAGGCTGGGATCAATTGATCCCTATGATCCCCTAGCAATAGCTTAGGAGAGGATCCATGTATGTCTGTTTATTTATTTTTAGGCTAAATCTCAGTTTACTACTCTTAAGTTTTGTGGTTTTTAATATTTGGTACATGAAGTTGTTTTCGTTTCAGAATCATACCTAAAGTCTTAATTTTAGGACAGTCTTATACATCCATTAGTCTGGCTGTTAAGTTTCTCGTTAACTAATGATGTGGTGCCCATGTGAACAATGACTGAACACCACGTGTCATTAAAGGGTCCACGTGGAAATTCAAAATAAAAAAATAATAATAATAAAATTTGGCCGTCTTCTACCTCCCCCGACCTTCCCTTCCTCCCTTATCCCTCCATTCTCTCATCTCCTCTTCGACTCGTCATACATCCACCCTTCCCCTTCCATCTTCGACTCCACCCACCCACCCACCCACCCACCCTAATCACCAAAATCTTTCAATTTTCAAAAAATTGAGCAACGGTTTCCTGAAATACGAACATGTAGAGGCTTCACCACCTCCGCAATAGATCCAACCGTCGGCATATCTGTTTTCTCAGGTTTTTCCATCCCGTTTGGGTACTTAAATTTCCTGCAAATGTCTCAGCCTTTCCCTGCAAATACCTCAAAACCGACGAAGACCACGAAGAGTTCTTACACAAACTCTGGATCTCCTTCAAGAAAATCCAATAATTTGATTACAAAAGCAACACCCAATTGCCGAATCCCAAATTAAAATTACCAAAAGCTAAATCTTCTAGGCCGCACAACTGCCTCCTGCAAATCCTACTTCAAACTAAAAAATTCAAGCAAAACCCAATTACCCAACTGCCATCTACAAATCAAACTAAAAAATTCAAACAAAATTCAATTACCCAACAACTTCTGCAAATCATAAACTCAAAATTGGGCATGTGGGAGGAAAGAAGAACTCGTGAGCTTGTTCACTTTGTGAACCTTCTCGTTGCAAGCCTAGCACAGCGTTGTCCCGTCGGCACAGCAGAGGACAACACCACCTCTCTGAGCACCCCCATTTAGTTTGGAGTTTTGATGCGCCGTCACCAAGCTCGCCCTCAAATGTGTCTACAGATCCATCAGCGTCGACGATGAGGAAATGTGGGTTCGACGATTGGACGCTTGTAGAGATTTGATGAGGGGGAAGGCTAATTGGATGCTCACGGTGGTGATTTGATAAGGAAATGTGGGTTCGGCTAATCTAGAAGAAGAGGTGGTCGGAGGGTGAGGTATGAGAGGAAGGTTGGGTGGGATGCGGATGAGAGAAGAGATGAGGGGATTGGGACGGATGGGCGGATCAAACTTCATCTGAAGGAAGACGAGTAACAAAAGGGATTTTTTTGTGATAAAAAAATGTTTTTTTCTAATTTTAAATGATCACATGGACTCCTTAATGACATGTAGTGCTCAGTTATTGTCCACATGAGTTAATGACCCAGTCATTGTCCACATGGGTGTCACGTCAGTAGTTAACGGGAGACTTAATAGCCAGACTAACAAATGTATGAAACTGTCCCAAAATTAACACTTTAGGTATGACTATAGGACAAAAAAAAATTCAACTACCAAATATTGAAAACCATGAAACTTGAGAGTAGTAAACTGAGATTTACCCTTGTTTTTAATACAACTATAGATTTAGGATATTTTCTTATTAATTTTAGCTTCTTATAAACAACTAGACCAGCTGTCTGATCGACATCGCCACCATACTATTATATCTGGGTTTTTCTCAACCAATTGATCGTAGAATTCGTATAAGTAGATGGTTTTCATGGTTGTATAATAGTACACTTATATACACATTCATGACTTGGCGTACAATTAACATCGTTATCTTTTACAAGAAACCTAAGCTCACAGGACATACAACTAAGCCTAGCCCAATATGTAGAAAAATGAGTTTGGAACGCAAGAGTATAAAACGTTGCTTGGAGAGACCTTTTGTAAGAACATCAACGGGCTGATCAATGGATGGAATAAAATGGACCTTAGGAGTGACACATATGTAGAATTATCAGAGAAACGAGCCATACGACCCACTTCCAACAACACCGATATTGTCCCTAACTTGGTAATTACCACGTGCACAATCCATCAGGTGTGGGGTTTTATTATAAAAGGCATCGGTATTAGTTGAAGTGGGATTAGGGTATTTAAACTCTTCTTTTGTCATTGATACGGTCGATGTGTGACATTTCAACAATATAAGTTAAACATATTATGTGAAAAAGTGATAGTCTAACTCAATATGATTGGTCCAGGCATGAAAAACAGGGTTAGTTGCCATATAAGTAGTGCTCAAATTATAGCAAAGGAGGAAAATCAGTGGTGATGCTAGATGACGAAGCTCATGCAAGAGATAGGAAAGCCAAGTAGACTCGGCACATGCATGAGTTAGAGCACGGTACTCAAACTCCACACTAGAACGGTAGACAGTGGGCTGCTTGGTTGAGCTTCAAGAAATAAGATTAGGTCCATGAAAAGACAAGTACCCGGAAGTGAAACGAGTATTCGGATAGCCAACCTAGTTAGCATCGACTAACCATGAAGAGTGAAAGGCCCAGAAGGGCGTCGAAACATGATACCAAATTCCAGAAAGCCTTTGATGTATCGAATAATACGTTTGGCAGCAATAAAATGAGTGGTTGTAGGCTTTGACATAAACTAAGCAATGTAATTGACTGCAAAGGCAATGTTAGGACGTGTCAAAGTGAGGTATTGGAGTGAACCAAGTAAATGTCAAAATTCATATAGGTTAGAAAGTGGCGTCCCCTATGGATCTGCTCCTTCTGCTTGTTCAACAGCATCTTCTTGGGTTCCCTCCTCTCCCTCCTCATATTCTGGTAGATCTTCCTTCCCAAAGAGCCAAAATTCTTCGTCACTAATGCCACTTGTTTGTACCATATTTAGGGCATCCGTATTTAGAACTCGTATAAATACTCGAGGGACTCAAATGCAATTATGTAATAAATGAATGGGCAAATATATAATAAGAGATGAGCCCTTATTCTATAAAATGACTCATCACTCTCCTCATTAGAGGAGGTCAAGGTTTAGGCCATGGGAAGAGATAAAACATCTCAGAGAGGGCAACAGAAAATAGGCTAGAGAGCACACTGCCTCTAGCTTTCTTGTATATTCAACATTCATAGTGAAACAATATCAACATCAGTGTAGACGTAGCCCAAACATTGGGGTGAACCACGATACATCTTGTGTTCTTTACTTTCTTGCAGATTCACGGTCGGATTTATGTTGTTCCAAGACCCCTCCGGTTTTGTGCATCAACATTTGGCGCCTTCTGTGGGAAATGACACGAAAATCTATGTTAGTTCTCTTTCATTTTTTCATCTCACCACCCTGAGACCTTACCACAATATCCACCGTGAATCTGCAGAAACCCAAGGACCAAACACCTGCACAGTTACTGCAAAACTCATGCCTTCCGCTCCAACTCCCCGTCATGGCAACATCTACGAACAAGCTTCACAATTCTCATATTTCTTTCTTTCTTTCTCTCTCTCTCTCTCATCTCTCAGTTAGTTGCACCCAGAAACCAAAACAAAAAAAATCAAAAAGAAAAACCTCACATTCTCTCTCTCAAATCTGGAGCGCACAGAGACGCGATGTCTCAAAGCGGCCGAGGCCGAGGCCGTCATTCCGAACCCTCGTACGGCTCGGACGCCCCGTCTTTTAATTACGATAGAGGAGACATATGTCGTGGTTGGGTACAAAACACAGGTGCTGCACCATCGTTTCAGTCCGAATTGGGCCCTAGCCATGGTTATCCTAGAGTCGTTGTCATTCCGACTACAGCTCAAACTCCCTCGTCGACACCGTTGGCTCAAACACTGGTTTCTCGCGGACTGGTGCCCACTCAGTCGTCTCCCAACTGGGCGCATACCCTCTCATCTGTGAGTTGGAACAGAAACTGATGCTGACCGCCCCACCACCGTCGTCGTCGAAGCCCGCCGTGTGTCCGATTAGGCCTGGAGCTGTGAATGCTTGTAGAATGAGAGCGATCAAGATGAGAAGGGGACCTTACATGCTTCGAAGACTTAAAGTGACTCAAATGTTTCCTCTTCCCAAGCTACCCTCGTTCCCCCTGCTTCTTCAGCAAGTCCAAGTTCTGCAATTTGTCCCTGCTTCTGCCCAGAAGACCAGCCAGAATGGGCTTGGCATCAGAGCTTTGTCCGACCTCGGAGATGTTCCGTCGAGCGGTCCTCAGGGTTATCCTCAGAGTAAGTCTGTCAAAATCCATGTTGGTAATAAACATATTTTGGTTGAGACATGTCATATTGGGAAACAAGCCAATGCTTCTACACGAACACCGACGAATAAGCAAAAGCCCGTGCAAGAGTCTGGCCCTCGAAAGTTCGGCACCCTATGATGGTGGTCCCCAACGACTGCGTTACCAACCTCAACACCAGCTGCCCTTCCGACCTCAAGGTCACCGGCGCCGACCTTGATGAAGCAGTTGCTTGTAAGAAGTGCGTGCGAGACGTTCGGCAAGCTGCGGTACTGTTATAGCGGCCCCTGCCACTGTTGGTGAGCATAGAAGCCATGATTGCAGATTCGACCCCCTACCACTGTCGACAAGCGTGGAAGCCATGATTGCGGATCCGGACAGAGATCATCCACTACCCCATTGGCGCAATCTAAACATGAAAACCCACTTCATTGTCTAAAAAGATAAGTTTTTATTTCGTCTGCCATCTGACATCTCTCTTTTATGGGGGAGGCTATAGTCCACCACTATCAAGTTTGCCACACTCAATCATCCATTCGCACTCATGGAAAACAACCACAAAGATAAGACTCTTATCTTTACAGCCCATACCCACTATTATTGATGAATATTTTATTAAGTTGTCTTCTGCAAATTGGAGCAATTATTATATAGTTATAATGATGTGTAAAGCTGGGGTATAACACCGACATTTGGCATAGTGCTAATAATGATGACAGCTTACAGGACCTAGGGGCTCACTCAATTCAAAAATATGCATTTGTGGTGGGGGACTACCTCCTTAAGGTCGATCCTTGCTTTAAGCAATCGACTGATCGGCCACAAAGAAATGGATTACTGGAATCTCTTGGGAACCAGTCCACCTTAGCTCTTCGTGTCGACGCTTTGTAAGTGCTAGCAAAGATGGTGATGCACACATATGGGATGTTACGTTGAGGAAATCTGTTATATGTCTTAGTGGCCACACACTTACAGTAACTTGTGTAAAATAGGGTGGAGACGGTGTCATATATAGGCTCACAGGATTGTACTATCAAAGTATGAGAGACCATGCCTGCTGACCAAACCTGCATCCACGTGAAGGTTTCTTCCAACAGCTGGACCGCTGAGGTTGATGTGAAGGAAGAAATCTCGCTGTTGCCAAGTCCCAACAGCTTTTTTGAATGATGTGATTTACTTTTCTTATCTTTTGGAGATATCTATATAACCCCACCAGAGGGTAATCATAAATAAAGAAAGAAGGCAGCATGCCAAAAAAAAAAGGGCAAAATGTCGGCAAGCCCAAAATAGTGGGCTGGAATGTTATGTGGAAGGTTAAGGCCCATATGCCCAAAAGAGCCAGGCCCTATGGCTTCAAACTCCAACCTTTATCCTTCCACTTAAGGTTCACCCTCTATTATCACCAACCAGGTTATTAAAAGTACGTCCAGTACTTCAAAATTATTCGGCAGCCTGCCACTATTATCACCAACTAGGTAATCAAAAGTACGTACAGTACTCCAAAATTATTCAGCAGCTTGCCGTTATTATCACCAACCAGGTGATCAAAAGTACAACTCGTCCTCCAAAAAATCATACATAAGCATCACTCAGGACAATCACCATCATACATGAGCATCACTCATGTCAATCATACATAAACATTTATGAGCATCACTCATGTCAATCATACATAAACATTCATGAGCATCACTCATGTCAATGAACATAAACATTCATGAGCATCATTCATGTCAATCACCTTCGAAAGCTTCATTTACAGAGCTCTAGCTTCGAAAGCTTCATTTACAGAGCTCCAGCTTCGAAAGCTTCATTTATAGAGCTCCCGCTTCGAAAGCTTCATTTACAAGAGTTCCAGCTTCGAAAGCTTCATTTACAAAGCTCCGACTTCAAAGCTTCATTTACAAAAGCTCCAGCTTCAAAGCTTCACTTTCAAAGCCTCACCTATAAAACTTCGCTTTCAAAGCTTCACCTACAAAGCTTCAGTGCATGGTATACAAAGACCGCCTCCAAATAACCACCACTTCAGCCCATACATGGATTGAATTTGAAGTCTCCTGCCAACAGACTCTATTGACTGAAGACTTGGGGGACTACACTATGTACCATATATTGGGCTTTCGCAACTGGGCCTCATGAAAAATACTTGGGGGACTTAGCCCATTATTTATGTACTAAGGAGCGAACCTTTATTCTGTAAAAGGGACTCCCTCACTTTCATTGGAAAGCACCCATTATTCATGTATTGAGAAGCGAACCCTTATTTTATAAAAGGGACTCCCTCACCTTCATTAGAGAGAGACTCTTAGCCCATCACTTATGTATTGAGAAGCGAACCCTTATTCTATAAAAGGGACTCTCACCTTCATTAGAGAGCATCGCCGCCAACTGAGCAACCGCATCGCCGCAAGCATCATTCCTAACTCATCACTTATGTATTGAGGAGTGGGCCCTTATTCTATAAAAGGGACTCCCTCACCATCATTAGAGAGCATCGCCGCCTGCTGAACAACCACCTCGCCGCGAAGCATCAACTCTAACCCATCATTTATGTATTGAGGAGCGAACCCTTATTCTATAAAAGGGACTCCCTCACCTTCAACGCCACAAGCTGAGCCAACCAACGCAACATAAGCCATAAGTCGAGCAGCCTCGCAATATGTGCTACTTCTAGTTGGGCATCATTTCACATTGAGCACTGCCTCATATCGAGTATCAGTTCTAGACGACATCTAGTTACTTCGGCCTACACATGGATTGAATTTCAAGTCTCCAGCCAAAAGACTCTCTTGACTGAAGACTTGGGGGACTACTATTTGTATCATATTTAGGGCCTCCGTATTTAGACATATAAATACTTGGGGGACTCAAATGTAATTATGTAATAAATGAAGGGGCAAATATGTAATAAGTGAGGAACCCTTATTCTATAAAAGGACTCTTCACTCTCCTCATTAGAGGAGGTCAAGGTTTAGGCCATGGGAAGAGAGAAAACATCTCAGAGAGGGCAAACACAGAAAATAGGCTAGAGATCACACTGCCTCTAGCCTTCTTGTATATTCACCATTCAGAGTGAAACAATATCAACATCAGTGTGGACGTAGCCCAAACATTGGGGTGAACCACGATACATCTTGTGTTCTTTACTTTCTTGCAGATTCACGGTCGGATTTATGTTGTTCCAATACCACTCCCACCCAATTCGATTTCAACAACGCCACCTACACTCTCCATTACAACCTCGCGCTCAACATCACCTTCCGAAACCCCAACAGATGGGTTGGCTTTTACTACAACTGCATCGAAGCCATTGCTAACTATAGGTTGAAGAGGTTTACTTTGGTGACATTGACTTCGACTCCATTTTACCAAGGCCACAAGAACACCACCGTCTTAAAAAAAACGTATTTCTTGAAGGGCAGGGGGAGGTGGTGTTTGGGCAAAATGACATCTCCAATTTTAACTCGGAGACTGCTGCCGTTGTATACAACATCGATATTCAGCTTGTTGTAAAAGTAAGTGTTAAGTTTGGCGAGTTGAAGACAAGCTATTACACGCCGTCACGGAAAATCAACTGCAAGCTGAAGGTTCCTTCGAATGTTAATGAAACCTCTGCTGGTGGTTTCAACATTACTAAGTGTGGGAATGTTAAAATCTTTTCTGATCCTGATACTTCAGGCTAAGTTTTTTTAGAATTGTGCTTAAATTATATGAAGCAATTCAACTTATCATAGTGCTCAGCATCTTGCGTTTCCAAGTAGCGTTATTGTCACACACACTGAATAATTTCTCAATGTTATGTTATTCTCAGGGACCAAAAAGTCGTCACAACTAACTCTCGAATCGCAGTCTCGTAAACCTTTTCCCCCAACTCAACCCTTCATTCACGTCTTTGATTGTGCATTCTCTCACAGCTTCCAACATAACTACCAGAAACTACTTCAATCAAGTATCGAAAACCCTCTTCCTCCATGTGCTTCTGCATAGAAAAAATTTAACTAATTATATCAGTAAAACAGAAGGTATTTCGATTCTTTTGGCGATTAGGCGACACCCGGATTGAACAACCTCGGAAGTTCCTCCAGACCAGAAGTACTCTTTGGAAGTTCCTCGAGACATTTCCAACAAAGTCAATTGCTAGATATACATACCTTTCTGTCAATGGCTGGCAGCGGTCAATTAACTAGCTAGTAATTAAGATTTTTCATATGTACAAAGCCGAAATCCACCCTTTTGTGTTATATATACAAGACGATACCTCATATGCAACTCCATCTCATACCACTTTTCTTGTTCTTTCTCTCGTGCAATGACTCCAAAGTGCGGCACACGCTGCCTCTACTTCGTCGGGCAGGCCTTCCTCTGCCTGTGCCTAACCACATTCATATTCTGGTTGATCTTCCTTCCCAAAGAGCCTAAATTCACCGTCTCCAATGCCTCTCTAACCCGATTCAACTTCACCAACACCGACAACACTCTCTACTACAATCTCGCGCTCAACGTCACCATCCGAAACCCCAACAAAAGGGTTGGCATATACTACCGCCGCATCCAAGTCTTTGCCAACTACAGAAAAAAGAGGTTCGCTAATGTGACATTGCCTTTGGAGCCATTTTACCAAGGCCGCAAGAACACGACCACTTTAAACCATGTACTCGTTGAAGGTCAGCAGTGGGTGGCATTTGGGGAACACGACCTTTCTCAGTTTAACTCGGAGACTGCTGCCGGTGTTTACAGTATTGATGTGGAGATTTATCTTCGGGTAAAAGCCAAGTACGGCAAGGTCAAGACATCAGATTATGGTTCTAGCAACATCGACTGCAAGCTGAAGGTTCCTGTGAGTTCTAACAACGCATCCGTGAGTGGTTTCAATCCCACAAAGTGCAGGAATGTCCATGTCCTCCGCGAATCCTAAAGACAAGCCACGGATTTGCGATTTTCGATCCAGAAAATATGACCCTTTTCAACAAACTCATCCCTGATGTATCAAATTGTCGTTGATAAATTCTTGTATGATTAATTGTGATAATTTTTTAACTCAGCAGCTTCCTCTAGAATTGCTTCTGAGTACATTTTCAAGAAGCACTTAATTTTTTAGAAACTTAAAAAGAAATGTGCTTCTAACAAAAGTAACTCCAGCAAAAGTACTTCCGAGCATTACTTCCTACATAAGCACTCTCAAAAGGCCCATGGCTACATTTATGCAATTTTTCAAACTACGGAAAGGGGCTTCGAACTTGATTGGGTAAGAACACCGTTCTAACCGACTTGACTACGCAGATTCGCAACAAATAGAAACAAGTTAAGGGGCTGGAAACTAGTTCCAATCAGTAACTTTGGCAATTCCCCCTAACCCAAAAAGGTTCCTTGGAAGTTCCACTATTTAATCATTTAAATTAGACAAAGCCAAAAACTACCCTTTATTGTGCTGTATACTTTTCCATCTCTCACTGCACTTGCTTCTTTTTCTCTCAGCCATGTCTGGAGGAGGTTGTGCCTACTCTGCAGCACCTTTCTCTGCCTAACCCATTATCTGCTACATCTTAACTTCCGACGAGCCCAAAGTCACCATCGCCACCGCCTCTGACCCAATTCAGCTCCACCGACACCGACACCGACACCAGAAACACTACTCTCAACTACAACCTTGCACTCAAGTCATTGCTAACTATAGAAAAGAACAGGTTTGCTATCGTGAATTTGACTTTGGCACCATTTTACCAAGGCCACCAAGAACACGAGCATTTTGTATGCAGTTCTTGAAGGGCAGCGGTTGGTGGTGTTTGAGGAAAATGACTTTTCCCAGTTTAATTTGGAAACTGCTACAGGCGTTTACAGTATCGGTGTGCATCTTGCTCTTCGGGAAAGAGCTGGGTAAATGAATTCCAAGAGCTGGGTAAATGAATTCCAAGACAACCGGGTTCCCATCTAGCACAATAGACTGCAAGCTGCAGGTTCCTTTAAGTCCTAATGAAACATCCGCTTGTGGTTTCGAGGCCACAATGTGCAGGAATGTTCATATCTTGACAGATCCTGTAGACTACACAGAACCCTGAGATGTACGGTACAGTGCAAAAAATCATAATAACAGGACGCGTTTTAACGTAGTCATACAGAGAAGTAAAAGAAACATGTAAAGATCTGAGTGCAGAGAGGAATATGTAATGGCCGTGAAGCCTCACTAGGGCTCTAAGTGCAGAGAGGAACACTCAGTTGCTGCAGGTGGGAGAAGCCGCCACAGGCTCTTTTAACCTAAATACTGATGGCCGGTCGACGAAAGTTGGGGCTACAGTTCGAAATGAATATAACATATTTGGCTACTGTACTATGGGGAGGTCAAGCAGTGTTTAATTTTTTGGTGACGGTTTTCACTATCTCGTGGTGGAATTGGATTCTATAGCAGCAGCTATACTCTTGAGCAATAATGTGTGCAGTGAGGGGCTGCGAAAGGTAAACCAGTCGAAGATGTCATGAGCTTGATCCTTGCTCAAGCTAATGTGAGGAATAAATTAAGGATGTAATTCCAACGTTTTATTGTAACAAATGGTTATTCTCATCTAGCAAGGAGTAGATGTACAAAATCAATCCACAAAGCATAAAAAATCTCTAATCTAATCTCGACTAAATGGGTAATGAAGTAAACTTTTCATACACAATCTTCCACGTTGATTACAACTCAACCCAACATTTGTTTTGGAGAACGTAAAAATGCCTCAACATGTTGATGGTCATCCCTAGAATTTAGGGAACTTTAACGAAAAGCACCTCGTACTGTTCACTTTAACGAAAAATCACATTTTTACATTAAAAAGTCAATCCTGGTACTATTCACTTTACCCTTTATTTTGTCCTTATCATTAAAACTCAAAGTTTTTAAGCCCTTTTTATTAGTTTTCCTTAGAATTTAAGCATACACTAATTCGGTCATCTTACAATCAGTTAAAAATTAAAATAATGCCATAATCCATTGAGTTGTGGAAGTAGAGGAGCTCACCTGTTCAAGCAAGGGGGCGATAAATGATACCAAACCCACGCACCATATTCAGTTTGGTAGTCATATAGAAGTACCATAAGCGGCTTCAATCCAAAATTATTCAAAAATTAACCGCGCTACAAAAACAAAGACATGGTGAAATACAATGGAATTATCAAGGACAGTACCTAACAAATTGAAAACATAGCACATAAGCTAAAACGAAATAATCTTCAGTATATGAAATTTTCCCTTTAACTCCGCCTATGTAATTTTACATTGCCGGTCCCAAGCCCGAATAAAGGAGGAGGGGGAGGGCGTCAGGTAGTCGACAGCCGGCACTCCATGATCACGTCGAATCCTTATGAAAATGAATCCAGAACAAAATCGCGCTAAAGCTAGGGCGTCACCCGTAAGTGGCGCGCTGTGTGGCCCGAGCACAGTGATAAGTGAGCAAGGGTCGCTGTATCTCCATCGGCACCCGGATGCAGTGTTAAATGAGCAAGGGGGCCGTAGAAACTTCTTTTCGAACGACTCCACTCAAAGTTGTTTGGGAGCATATGCTCCTATCAACTTTACACGGGACACACAAAAGAAGTACTTTGATCCTATTAGACGGGGGAGGGTGAAGAAGCTAGGACAGAAGGGTAGAGTTCAAGAGAGCAAAATGCGTTTAGGAACGTGGAATATAGGAACCTTAACGGGAAAATCTATGGAAGTAGTGGAAGTTATGGTGAGAAGAAGGATAAATATTATGTGCCTACAAGAAACTAAGTGGGTTGGTAGTAAGGCAAATGATCTAGAAAACTCAGGGTTTAAACTTTGGTATTCGGGCACAAATAGAACGAGAAACGGTGTTGGCATCATCGTGGACAAGACCTTGACACAAGATGTTGTAGATGTCAAGAGGGTAGGAGATAGAATCATGGCAATCAAGATTGTAATAGGACAAGAACTTATCAATGTGATTAGTGCGTACGCACCTCAAGTAGGGTTGGATACGAGTTCGAAGGAGAAATTTTGGGAAGACCTTGGAGACTTGGTGCAAGGAATTGCTCAGACGGAGAAGTTATTTATAGGAGGAGATCTAAATGGACACGTGGGCAGGGAGACAGGCAACTATGGAGGTTTTCATGGTGGCCATGGTTTTGGGGAGAGAAACGAGGATGGGGAAGCTATCTTGGATTTTGCAATGGCATATGATCTCTTCTTAGCCAACACCTTCTTTAAGAAGAGAGAAGAACATGTGATCACCTACAAGAGTGGGTCGTCAAAAACACAAATAGATTTTCTTCTAATGAGGAAAGGGGATCGTATAACTTGTAAGGATTGCAAAGTTATACCAGGAGAGAGCGTGGCTAATCAACATCGCTTGTTGGTGATGGATGTACATATCAAAAGAGGGAGACAAAAGAACAAGACTTGGAAGTGCCCAAGGACTAGATGGTGGAATCTAAAAGAAGAAAAACAAGCCATTTTCAAAGAGAATGTAATCACCCAATGTGTGTGGGATAGAGAGGGGGAAGCTAGCCAAATGTGGGATTCCATGGCTAGTTGTATCCGAAAAGTAGCAAAAGAGGTATTAGGAGAGTCCAAGGGCTTTGCCCCACACCAAAAGGAATCTTGGTGGTGGAATGAGGAGGTACAAACAAAGGTGAAGGCTAAGAAGGAATGTTGTAAAGCCTTATACAAGGAGAGGACCGATGAAAATGGTGAAAGGTATAGAAAAGCGAAGCAAGAGGCGAAGAAAGCGGTCAGAGAAGCTAAGTTAGCGGCTTACGACGATATGTATAAACGACTAGATACCAAAGAAGGAGAGTTGGATATCTATAAACTAGCTAGAGCAAGGGAAAAGAAGACAAGGGACCTAAACCAAGTGAGGTGCATCAAGGATGAGGATGGAAAGGTTCTTGCTACAGAGAACGCGGTTAAAGACAGATGGAGAGGTTATTTTCATAATCTTTTCAATGAAGGACATGAAATGAGTGCTTCTTTAGGGGAGTTGAGTAACTCAGAAGAGTGTAGAAACTACTCTTTTTATCGTCGAATCCGGAAGGAAGAAGTGGTTGTAGCTTTGAAGAAGATGAAGCATAGAAAAGCAATAGGCCCAGACGATATACCAATCGAAGTGTGGAAAGTTTTGGGAGAGACAGGTATAACATGGCTCACTGACCTTTTCAATGGATTTTGAAAACGAAGAAGATGCCAAATGAGTGGCGAACGAGCACTTTGGTGCCTATCTACAAGAATAAGGGCGACGTACAAAATTGCATGAACTATAGGGGTATTAAGTTAATGAGTCATACAATGAAGCTCTGGGAGAGAGTCATTGAGCATAGATTGAGGCAAGAGACACGGGTTTCGGACAACCAATTCGGGTTCATGCCAGGGCGCTCAACCATGGAGGCAATCTATCTCTTACGAAGATTGATGGAAAGATATAGAGATGGGAAAAAGGATTTACACATGGTCTTTATAGATTTGGAAAAAGCGTATGATAGGGTCCCAAGAGACATTCTTTGGAGGATCTTAGAGAAGAAAGGAGTACGAGTAGCATATATCCAAGCTATAAAGGATATGTATGAAGGAGCAAAGACTGCCGTAAGAACTCATGAAGGACAAACCGAAAGCTTTCCCATAACTGTAGGATTACATCAAGGCTCATCCTTAAGTCCTTACCTTTTTGCGTTGGTAATGGATGAGTTAACAGGACATATTCAAGATGATATTCCTTGGTGTATGCTTTTCGCAGACGATATAGTGTTGATAGATGAAACTCAGGAAGGGGTAAATGCAAAGCTTAACCTTTGGAGAGAAGTGTTGGAATCTAAAGGTCTTCGCCTAAGCCGATCAAAGACAGAATATATGGAGTGCAAGTTCAGTGCAGATGGAGGCCAAAACGAGTTAGGGGTGAGGATCGGAGATCAAGAAATACCAAAGAGCGACCGTTTTCGTTACCTAGGATCTATCTTGCAAAAGAACGGAGAATTAGATGGAGATCTCAACCATAGAATACAAGCTGGATGGATGAAGTGGAAGAGTGCATCTGGCGTGTTGTGTGACCGCCGTATGCCACTGAAGCTCAAGGGAAAATTTTATAGGATGGCAATAAGGCCGGCGATGCTGTATGGCACAGAATGTTGGGCGGTGAAGCATCAACACGTACACAAAATGGGTGTAGCGGAGATGAGGATGCTTCGTTGGATGTGTGGGCACACGAGAAAGGATAAGATTAGGAATGAGGATATCCGGGGTAAAGTAGGAGTAGCCGAAATTGAAGGAAAGATGAGAGAAAATCGGTTACGATGGTTTGGACATGTGCAAAGAAGGCCTACTGACGCTCCGATTAGAAGATGCGACTATGAGACAGAGGTTCAGGGCCGAAGGGGTAGAGGAAGACCTAGGAAAACTTTGGAAGAGACTCTAAAAAAAGACTTAGAGTACTTGGATCTAACGAAGGACATGACACAGGACCGAGCACAATGGCGTTCTAAGATTCATATAGCCGATCCCACTCAGTGACTTGGATTTTCCAAGTCTCCAACCGAGAAGTTTTCCTCACTCGAAAAATTAAGGGAACACTACCCCAACCTACATGCTCCACTCAGAAAGCTTCAACATACAAGCTTTAACAAAAGAAAATTCAAAGAACTTAGCGAAGAAGGCTTTGGTGTATTTAACACAATACGTTGAAATGAAGGAAAACTTATTTATTGATATCCCCGATAAGCTACAAATATGTACATATACATGAGTCAAAATAAACAAACAAGATGGAGCCTTCACAAAGGTTGCTTAGGAGAAGTCTCAGCAGTCGGTAGAGCCTCAGAAAGAGAAGGCATCGGAGGGGGATCATTCGGAGCCTCAGTACTGGACAGAACCTTAGAAGGAGGAGGCATCAGAGGTTGATCATTTGGAGCTTCATTACGCGGTACAACCCCAGAAGACGAAGGCAATAAATGCCTTTGGAACAAACCCACAAATCTCTGATGATCAAGTAAAACCTGACCATCAGTTTCCTTCATCTGGTCAAGCTTCCTCTTCATGTTTGTAGCATAGTCATGTGCGAGCCGGTGCAACTGTTTATTCTCATGCTTGAGCCCTCTAATCTCCTGTTTGAGACTCATCACTTCGGCCGCCAATGATTCAACTTGGCGGGTTCGAGCAAATAGGCGTTGGGCCATATTAGACACAGAACCTGCACACTGAACACTGAGAGCCAGTGAATCCTTAACAGCTAACTCATCAGACCGTTTGGAAAGTAGTCTGTTATCTTTGGGAGTGAGAAGGTTCCTGGCCACCACCGCAGTGGTCATATCATTCTTCATCACGGAATCCCCAACGGTAAGAGGACCAGTAGGGGAGACGAAGGATGGGCGCCATATGTTGTCTGGAGAAGGCGGGGCTGCCTCTTCAACAAGGTTCAAGTCAAAACGACGGTCGGAGGGGCCAGACATTTTCAAAGGTATTGAAGAGAGAAGAGGTCGGACAAATCAAGATCTTAGAAGTGCAAGAATGGAGCTTCTACTGGTGGAGATTCAAGTGTGCTTTGGAACTTAATGCCAGCCCTATAAAAAGCTGCACTCGACGGAGCTTCAGACATCGAAGAGGCGCCTGCTCAGAAATCGAAGAGGCGTTTGCTTTCTCAAAAGCCGGGCTGCTTAGAGACCACGAGGGTTGATCTCATAAATCGAAGAGGTGTTTGCTTTCTCAAAAGTTGGGCTGCTCAAAGACCACGAAAGCCGATCTCAGAAATCGAAGAGGCGCTCGCTTCCTCAAAAGCTGGGCTCCTCAGAGACCACGAGGGCCGATCTCAGAAATCGAAGAGGCACCTACTTTTCCAGCCTTGTCAGCACCTGTCACACGCACACTCTGCTTTGCGGAAATTATGGGTATTCTGTCGAAGACTTCTGGGGAAGTAGAAAACACATGAATCTTACTGTCCAATCACCCACTTCCCACACGCAGCAATAGCTCATGGGTACCACAGATAACTTTGCCAAAGTTCTCTGCCAAAGTTGAGCACGTGAAGCTTGCAGCTCCCACTACATCGCTCTGACCAAGAAGGGTAAAAGAATAGCAAAGAAACAGCACTAACAAAGTTTAGACCCATAAATTTTGAAGGTCTAGCTACCATATTATTACCCACAAGGGTAAAGGAACAGTACCACTGTTGGATAATTGGAAAGTCCCTGTGTGTCAACCTATGTGCCTCGTGGCAAGGTAGACTAGCAAACATGCCCAACCTTTACTCACATTCGAGAAAACACTCCCAATAAGATTGCTTGCTCCAAAATCGAAGAGGCACCGTCCTCCGAATCTTGAGAGTCAGACTCCCAACATGACTACTTTCTCAAAAATCGAAGAGAGGGTAAAGGAACAGTACCATTGCTGGATAATTGGAAAGTCCCTGTGTGTCAACCTCTGTGCTTCGTGGCAAGGTAGACTAGCAAACATGCCCAACCTTTACTCACATTCGAGAAAACACTCCCAACAAGATTGCTTGCTCCAAAATCGAAGAGGCACCGCCCTCCGAATCTCGAGAGCCACTCCCAACATGATTACTTTCTCAAAAATCGAAGAGACACTGCTCCCCGAATCTCGAGAGCCAGACCCCCAGCATGATTGCTTTCTCAAAAATCGAAGAGGCATCGTTCTCCGAATCAATCGAAGAGGCGCTCGCTTTCTCAAAAGCTGGGCTGCTCAGAGACCACGAGGGCCGATCTCAGAAATCGAAGAGGCACCTTCTTTTCTAGCCTTGTCAGCACCTGTCACACGCACACTCAGCTTTGCGGAAATTATGGGCATTCTGTCGAAGACTTCTGGTGAAGTAGAAAGCACATGAATCTTACTGTTCAATCACCCACTTCCCACACGCAACAATAGCTCATGGGTACCACAGATAACTTTGTCAAAGTCTCTGCCAAAGTTGAGCACGTGAAGCTTGCAGCTCCCACTACATCGCTCTGACCAAGAAGGGTAAAAGAATAGCAAAGAAACAGCACTAACAAAGTTTAGACACATAAATTTTGAAGGTCTAGCTACCATATTATTACCCACAAGGGTAAAGGAACAGTACCACTGCTGGATAATTGGAAAGTCCCTGTGTGTCAACCTCCGTGCTTCGTGGCAAGGTAGACTAGCAAACATGCCCAACCTTTACTCACATCCGAGAAAACACTCCCAACAAGATTGCTTACTCCAAAATCGAAGAGGCACCGCCTTCCGAATCTCGAGAGCCAGACTCCCAACATGATTACTTTCTCAAAAATCGAAGAGACACTGCTCCCCAAATCTCGAGAGCCAGACCCCCACCATGATTGCTTTCTCAAAAATCGAAGAAGCATCGTTCTCCGAATCTCGAGAGCCAGATACCACATACCACTTTTTCAAAGTGCTCTGACAGAGTTAAAACATGTGAAGCTGGCAGCTCCCACTACCGTGCTATGACCAAGCAGGGTAAAGGAATAGCATTACTACTTGTTGTTTGGGAGACTCCTATATATGTCGACCTCCATCCCCAACGGACAGGCAGACCTGCAAAAATGCTCAACCCTTCCTCATATCTGAGAGGGCACTCCCAACGAAGCCTTTCGAAATATTCAGCTTTCTTTCCCCCCGATAATACCTCTGCAAACAAGCTATACTAGAGCAAGAATATCTCATATCATCAGGGTTAAAAGCAAGAGTATCCCATATCATGCTTTTTCCCTGTCTTTTCCTTTGGCCTTGTTTTTACCTGCAAGACAAGGAGAAAGAGAGCAATCAGTCAGCACTTGAAATCAAGCTCCCAGCCAGGAACTGACAGCCTGGAACCCCTTACCTGATTACTTACCTGGCATTGCTCTCAAGTACTCATCTTCAACATCTTATGTTGCCAGGGAAGATACCGCATCTGCTTGAGGAACAGATAGGGCAAGTGCGAAGGATACAAGGAAGCATGTGGAGACAAGCGTAACAGCACACGTGCCGATCCATCCATTACTTTGTCAAAAGAAAAAGTATCCCATATCAGCAGGGTCGAACGTACTCTAGATTTGATGGACTTGTTTTGACCCTCAAATTCTTCAGTCGGCCTTATACTCTGGAGGAAACCAGAAAACCCTCCAGCTCAGTTCAAGAATAAGCCTGTGGAAAGTTACTTCTTCAAAAGCAAAAGTATCCCATATCATCTCTTCTCATTTTTCTTCTCTTTATCCTTCATGCTGCTGCAAGATGGGGAGAAGGTGAACAATCAGCCGGAGCTCTGATTGCTTACCTTGTCTGTCACCTCTTTCAGCAAATCCCCTAGCTCGGCGACTTGGGTGACTCCTACTACATGGTTTGTATCGCGCTTGACCAAGCCTGAAACTACAAGTAAGCTTCAAGTGAAATTGATACATTACCTTGTGCATCTCCACCAGTTAAAGATACCACCCCTGGATGGAGGAAGAGTACTTCCAGAGAAGCTGCCACATCTACCTATGAGACAGATAAGGCAAGTCAAGATGATACCACACTCCGATACTTAGAAGTTTCGTGATTACGAGATCATTCTCCCACAATATTTCCTAATGTCATTTGTACTCTAATGTCATTTGTACTAAATCATTCACTTGTACTCACTAAAGGAGAGCTTGAACCTATGTACTTGTGTAAACCCTTCACAATTAATGAGAACTCTTCTATTCCGTGGACATAGCCAATCTGGGTGAACCACGTACATCTTGTGTTTGCTTTCCTATCTCTATCCATTTATATATTTATCCACACTAATGACCGGAGCAATTTAGCGAAGATCACAAAAAGCGACCGTTTTCGCTACCTAGGATCTATCTTACAAGAGAACGGAGAATTAGATGGAGATCTCAACCATAGAATACGAGCTGGATGGATGAAGTGTAAGAGTGCATCCAGCATGTTGTGTGACCGTCGTAGGCCACTAAAGCTCAAGGGAAAATTTTATAAGACGGCAATAAGGCCAGCGATGTTGTATGGCACAGAATGTTGGGCGGTGAAACATCAACACGTACACAAAATGGGTGTAGCAGAGATGAGGATGCTTCGTGGGATGTGTGGGCACACGAGAAAGGATAAGATTGAGAATGAGGATATCCGAGGTAAAGTAGGAGTAGCCGAAATTGAAGGAAAGATGAGAGAAAATCGGTTCCGGTGATTTGGACATGTGCAAAGAAGGCCGACTGACGCTCCGGTTCGAAGATGTGACTACGGGACAGAGGTTCAGGGCCGAAGGGGTAGAGGAAGACCTAGGAAAACTTTGGAAGAGACTCTAAGAAAAGGCTTAGAGTACTTGGATCTAACGGAGGACATGACACAAAACCGAGCGCAATGGCGTTCTAGGATTCATATAGCCGACCCCACTTAGTGGGAAAAGGCTTTGTTGTTGTTGTTGTTGTTGTATATGAAATTTTCCCTTTGAATATTATGAAACAAACACAAGCCTGAAATAAACAGACAAAATTGATTTTCAAAACAATCTGTAAATTTACATTTGCTCAGCACGCATAATCTTGTACGGAAAATAAGGGGCTTCCTTTTTCATATTTTTATGAGGATGATAGGAATAATGAAGTTCTGCCATGTACCTTATTGTACAATCACGCTCAACAAATATTTCAACAGGCACCAATTCAGTCAGCAGGACTTCTAGTCTTCTATTCATAATCGAATTGTACCTCTACATGCAGATATTTTCTCATCAGCCGGACAATGGAAGAGGTGAAGCTTGCTAAAACTCGGCACTCTTCATGGGATTTGGCTTCTGAAACTACCCCATAAATGACTAACTTCTTCAAATTAGGGCATCTTTCTAGAAATCCAGCCACCCAGTCTGAGAAGAGCTCACTGATTATAGTCCATCCAAGTTCTAGCACAACCACGTTCTCCAAATGCGATGACCCCTGCAAGCCACAAACATCTTTTAAGTCATAACTTAATGATAAGTGGCTTAACTGAGGGAAGCAAGAAGAAACAGTCTCCAAATCCACAACCCCATCCTCATCATCAAATACAACACCCCAGAGCCGAAGCCTCTTTAAATTTGACGATTTTGAGATCATGTTATAGAACTTTGGCCACATGATAGTGAAGCTGCTAACATCCACAATCTGAAGATTCTCTGTGTTATCACCAATATCAAGATGGAGGACACTAACATCATCGATCTGCAAAACTCTCAGTGACCCCTTACCAATAAGCTCAAAAAGCTCGAGGGTACAATCTTTCAGGTGCAGATTCTCAATGCTATCAGCCTCTAGTATGAACTTATCCAAACTGACAGCTTCCACATAGATATCTTTTAGAGAAGGACTATTAAGTTCCATGGTTGTCTGTGCATCCGACATGGCAATATCAGGATTAATAAGAGCCAAATTCTGAAGTTTTGGACATGCGGTAAGCAAAAGGCTCAAATCCCATGCTGAGATACTGACATAACTTAGCGAAAGTGACTTCAAGCATGGAAATTTCTCATAACTGGGTTCAACACCTGTTACAGAATTATAAGCCAATGCCAAGACTTCAAGCTTCTGCCGACTGCATTTCTCAATGATATTCACAATCGGAGTAGTCCTCACATTATAATGCAGTTGCCGCAAAGTGTCCCGGGTATACATGAGCCAAGCAATCACTGGGGCAGCTGAAAATTCATCAACTTCATCCATTAAAATGGATAAACACTGCAATGATGTAGTTTGGAAAATTGTTTGAGTTATAAGAATTTCCAATCTACTTGTTGTCAGATCATGATAGACGGACCAATCATTGGAATTAAAAGAAAGAGTGTGGAGGTGGTTGCGCCAAGCCTCTCTCCATTTCTTACAAGTCGCAGATGCAATCACCACATCTCGGGCAGCTTTAAGCCGGGATAGTATGTTACCTATGACTTCAACTGGAAGGTGCTCCATATACACAAAAAACTAACAAAAACCGAGGGAAGCTCTTGTTCTCAAAATTCAATGTACCCCATGAAGATTAAAAATCAACACCACACAATTAGCCATCCAGAAATGTCAAACCTTCCATCTGGGTTTTTCACAAAAGGTAAGAAAAACCAAGAACCATCAATGCCAAACACCAATCTCCCATCTTTTCGAGATAATTCACGACGTCATCTATACATGCAAAAATTCAGATCAATATTTTGGACTTCCAATAATCAATCAGTAATTGTCACTACAATTAAGCATGGAAAGCAAAGATTAGCTACTAGAAATTGAAAAAATCCAGTATTTTGGGCATTACAAATAAGTCAACAATTCAAAAGTTGGCAGATTTTGAACTGGATCAATATCTATTCAATAACAAGAATCCAAACAAACTCAATAACATAAACCCAATTCAATCATTCAAACAAATTTCAACAGCTTCGCATCAACATACTAAATCGAGCAAAAACACATAGAACCCATAAACCTATAAAAATTAAATTAAACAAAAATTAACGTAATAAAAAAGATAATCAAATGGATGAAACATTGAGAAAACCAGAGCAGGCTTACCCGTGGAAGCAAATCAAAACCCGAAAGTGCCAAGTGTCATTGGGATTATCATCCCAATCATCACTTGAATGCGGAATTCAATGGTTCTGGACAAACGAATGGAGAGACGAACCAACCAAAACCTGCTTGCTTGGTCTGAAAGACCAGACCTTTGGGGAAGAATAAGAGTCTGACTCTGCAATGAGAACAGGGGAAGGACCGAAGGAAGGTCTTCTCTTCTCTACCACGTGTGGGAAAGTGGAGAGTAATTGCGCACGTGAGAAAATGAAAATTTGATTTCCATTAATAAAATTAATGAAAATTGTTTGTACCATACTTAGGATCTTCGTATTTAGACCTTGTATAAATACTCAGATGATTTAAATGTAATTGTGTAATAAAGGAAGGGGCAAATATGTAATAAGTGAAGAGCCCTTGTTCTATAAAAGGACTTATCACCCTCACAATTAGGGGATGCCATTTCTTAGGCTATAGGAAGAGTTCTCTCACCCTCAAAAGCTCTCTCCCTCACTCCCCTCACTTCTCAGAGAGATACAATAATCAATGTGGACGTAGCCCAAACCTTGGGGTGAACCACGATACATCTTGTGTTATTTACATTTCTTGCATATTCACGGTCGGATTTAAGTTGTTCCAAGACCTCCGGTTTTGTGCATCAACATTTGGCGCCGTCTGTGGGAATCGACACAAAAAGCTATGTCGGTTCTCTTTCATTTTTCCATCTCACCACACTCCACCGTGAATCTGCTCACCTAAAAAACCCCAAAACTGTTTCATCACCAGCCAGAATAAACCATTGGGAAATTTGGGTTGGACCATAGAGAAGTTACTTGGGCCCAGTCAGCCCAGATTTAGTCACCGTGAATCTCTGTTGACTTTTCAGGTGGAATGTGAGGCCAGAAATTGTGACTTTGGCGTTCGCGAGCCTGACATCTCTGCCGTTCTTGTCGTTGCACAAGTCTCCAAGACCCATCCAGATTATGAACGCTGCTGCTTCCTTATCATCCATCGCCACCGTCTGCTTCCCCAATGGCCATCGCTGCTTCCGCTTCTCAAAACTCCTACTTCGATCCCATCACTTCAGATAATGTCCCAATTCTCGTCATCACCATCTCCCTCCGCTGCATTCGCGGCGCCAGTGAGCTCGGACACGGCGCCTGTCGAAGCCAAGAAGCCACCCAAGCAGCCGTGGCTCACCGTCGGACTCGGCCCACAGATGTCGCTCGTCTCAGCCGACGAGATTTTCTCCAACGGTCAAATCAAACCCACCGTCTACTCTCTCTTCAACCAAGACTTATTATTACCTCACAACGATGTCGTATCATCTAAAAATGCTAAGATTAAGTGCCTTGAAGTGTGGCTCGACCATGGCAGCTTCCAAGATGTTAATAGCTTCCTTTACCGCCTTCTGCCCTCTAACTTGCGCTGTCTCTGCCTCCTATCCTGCGCACCTGGCTCCACACGTGCCGGACCTGATCAAGTGGATCCGTAGGGAAGGAGGGTTCGTGCACGAGGCCGTGAAGATGGCTCAAGATATTTCATTTGGTCTTGGATTGATGGCTTTTGAGGAAATCCCAAAGGGTTCCGAACTAATTGTTCTTCCGGAGCACGTACCGTTGAGATTTGGCTTAATTGAATCCAACGACGGAGATGGTGTCAACTCTATTCTCGACAATTTGGCTCGCCTAGTTCCTGGCTGTAGTGAGTTTTGAATATGAGTAAATCGAACAATGTGGAACCATTTGGCAGATGAACAATGGGCAATGAAATTGGGTTTGAAGCTTCTGCAAGAAAGAGCAAAAACTGGATCCTTTTGGGGGCCATACATCAGTAGCCTTTTTGAAACGTTCAATATACCCATCTTTTTCCCTGGCGAGGACATAAAGAATTTGCAATATACTCCACTTCTTTACCAGATTTTGTTTACTTGTGGAGAGCACACGGAAATAGTGAGTCTGAAGGGTTTAGTTGACCACCCACACGGATGGCTTTTGTCGACCACCCACATGCAAAAGCAAAGAAAAGAAAAGGGAGACCATCAGTAAAGCTACAGGAAAATGAGCAATTAATGCATAGCAACCCAGGCTCTTTGTTGATTAAAGGAATCAACTTGGCATGATGACAGCGCAGAAGATGCCCACCAACTTTCATCATGCATGTTCCCATTCTTCACAGACGACACCATGATGTTAAAGAAAAAGAAAAAGGAGGAGGATAAAGAGAAATCATGACCAGGCTGCACGTGTTTGTGGATGAACTTCCTTTTATTTTTTAATGATGTAATTTATTTTCCTTATCTTTCGGAGACATCTGTATAAACCCCATCAAAGGGTAATAGTAAAAAAAAAAGGGCAAAGCCCAAAATAAATGGGTCGGAATGTTGTGTGGAGGGCAAAGGCCCATAAGCCCAAAATAGAAAGTACGCCCAGTACTCCAAAATTATTCGGCAACCTGCCGCTATTACCACCAACCAGGTGATAAAAAGTACACCCAGTACTTCAAAATCATACATAAACATTCATGAGCATCACTTATACATAAACATTCATGAGCATCACTCATGTCAACATTCATGAGCATCACTCATGTCAACATCCATGAGCATCACTCATGACTAACATCCATGAGCATCACTTATGTCAATCAACATAAACATTCATGAGCATCACTCATGTCAATCAACATAAACATTCATGAAAATCACTCATGTCAATCAGCTTCAAAAGCTTCATTTACAAAGCTCTAGCTTCAAAAGCTTCATTTACAGAGCTCTAGCTTCAAAAGCTTCATTTACAAAAGCTCTAGCTTCAAAAGCTTCATTTACAGAGCTTTAGCTTCAAAAGCTTCATTTACAGAGCTCTAGCTTCAAAGCTTCACTTGTAAAGCTTTACCTACAAAGCTTCAGTGCAGGGTATACAAATACTGCCTCCGAACAACCACCACTTCAGCTCATACATGGATTCAATTTGAAGTCTCCAGCCAACAGACTCTATTGACTGAAAACTTGGGGGACTACATTATATACCATATATTAGGCCTCAACCGAGCCTCATGAAAAATACAAAATACTTGGGGGACCTAGCCCATCACTTATGTATTGAGGAGTGAGCCCTTATTCTATAAAAGGGACTCCCTCACCATCATTAGAGAGCATCAACTTTAGCCCATTATTCATGCATTGAGGAGTGAGTCATTATTTTATAAAAGAGACTCCCTCACCATCATTAGAGAGCATCGTCGCCTACTGAGCAACCGCCTCGCTGCGAGCATCAACTCTAGCCCATCATTTATGTATTGAGGAGTGAGCTCTTATTCTATAAAAGAGACTCATTCACCTTCAAATGCCACAAGCCGAGCTAACCAATGCAACATAAGCCACAAGTTGAGCAGCCTCGCAACATGTGCTATAATTAGTTGAGCCTCATTTCACATTGAGCGCCGCCTCATATCGAGTATTCAGCTCTAGACAACATCTAGTTACTTTGGCCCACACATGGACTGAATTTCAAGTCTCCAGCCAAAAGACTATCTTGACCTAAGACTTGGGGGACTACTATTTGTACCATACTTAGGGCTTCCGTATTTAGACCTCGTATAAATACTCAGATGACTTAAATGTAATTATGTAATAAAGGAATTGACAAATATGTAATAAGTGAGGAGCCCTTATTCTATAAAATGACTCATCACCCTCACAATTAGGGGAGGCCATTTCTTAGGCTATGGGAAGAGTTCTCTCACCCTCAGAAGCTCTCTCCCTTACTCCCCTCACTTCTCAGAGAAATACAATAATCAGTGTAGACATAGCCTAAACCTTGGGGTGAACCACGATACATCTTGTGTTATTTACATTTCTTGCAGATTCACGGTCAGATTTACGTTGTTCCAAGACCTCCGGTGTTGTGCATCAACAAAAATGATTTGAAAATTTTGAGTTTTAACGATAAAGACAAAATAAAGAGTAAAATGAATAGTACCATGATTGATTTTTTTAGTGTAAAAATATGGTTTTTTGTTAAAGTGAACAGTACGGGGAGTTTTTTGTTAAAATTCTCATTTCCAATTACCTGGAATTTTTTTGTTTCCCAATGCAATCCTCTTTCAAGATGAGGTGAATCTTATATGGAGAATTTTCAGTATATCCAGAACACAGAGTCGTTCATCACAAGTCTTATGTAATTGGAGGAATTTCTGTTTTTTTCCATGTGTCTATCTAATTGTATAATAACATATGATTTACCGTCTCATGCTATGAGCACACTCAAAAATATCTCTCCTATTTGAGTCCCCTATTACATGAATACTAATTCCTACATCAATTGGAAAAAAAGTTGGATTCCGAAAGGAGATCAACAATATGTGTGGACGAGGGTAGACTACTATAAGTGAGATTGTTTGAGAATCAGAAAAACGAAGTGGCTCAAAAAATCAATTGTAGCTCAAATGTTTAAGAAAATTCACTTTTGTACTCGAGGTTTTGTGTTCAATTTTCCGGTACACAATATGGCTCATATCAATGAAAAACAAAATCCCTCAAGAGTGAAAACTATAACCCCATCTGAAAAACTGGAGTAAGATCCATGACTCATTTTATATAATGATATATTTACACTAAGAGGTAAGAGATCAAACATGTCAGTCATGAAATTCGAACATACGACCTCTCACTTATAAGTGAAAAATCGTCAACGCAATTTCCACAAGTCAGCAGCTTTTACATGTTGACATTACAAAAGTTCATACAATTTCAGGAAGCACAAAATTTTATAGATATACAAAGTGTTCTCCCAAACAAAATTGGAATCATCTTTACAGAAGAATGCCAACTTAAGACCCGAGTTAGCAGAGACTACAATGGTCACGCCGGCGCCAACACAAATAATTAGTCAGTGAAAGTCTTGGTACGTCACTAGCTGGCCATATGATTCTTTAAACCTTCTTGGTAGCTCCGCTACTGCCTGTTGTCATGAACGATTCCCCGCAACCACACTGTCCTTTAGAGTTGGGATTGATAAATACGAACTCAGACCTGCCAAAGTAAATAAATTACGCGTGAGGAAAAGCAGGAAGGCAACGGTGATCAAAGGCATAAGCAAGCAAGTTGTGGAGCCAAGGGCATATCCTGATTGTATCAATGCACCACCAACAAATGAAAAGGAGACATCAGGACCCACAGAAGTTGAATTTAAAAAGTTTTTATCTGATCAACGAGGGACCTAAATACCATGCCATTCAGCTGCTTTTTTGAAACAAAGGTGTCAAGATTCCCATTTTTAAGTACTTGTTCATGGAGTAATAAAGCAAGCAAATATACCCCAAAAAAAAAAAAAAAAACGCAAGCAAAATAAAATTAGCAGACCACCTTTCTTCATGGTTTGGTTTCTGCTCATGTAAAAATGGATACACATGTACCATAATCTCTCCTAACACGCACATGGAAGCCACCCTTTTAGCATGCACATTCAGTTTTCCATTGAATGCGCACAACACGTGCATGCAACAGTAAACAGAGGTTGAAGTACTAATGGCAGCAGTGGAAGTGATGAACCCTAAAATCATGGTCCTCTGTCGGTCTTAATGAAATGGTCATGCGATAGTTGTGAGGACAGGAATGGAAGGCTGACCATCAGCGAAGGTGACATTATGGGCAATTTAATATCTAGTAGGAGGGTGGAGACCTAAAGTCGATGTTGATAATATCAGTGCTAAGCAGAACCAGTCTAGGTATTGTACAAGGTAGCAGAGGCTTCGTTGGGACAATGTTCGAGTTGATAAAATGGCAATATACCCACCATAACTATGAAAATGCCCACCCCCCCCCCCCCCCCAAAAAAAAAGTCAGTTGCAGCACATCAGCTTACTGATTGTCATACGGTTGCAAGAGCTCGTTTGAGATTACAGGCTGGTTTGGTATTGCTGTGCTTTGAAAAAAAAATTGCTTCTACTGTGATGTAAGAATAAGCTCATTTTTGCTGCTTCATGTTTTCAGCTTTTTTTCACCCAAAACTGTGAAAATAAGCTGCTTTTAAGTGTTTACCAAAAACCTTTTTGAGCCCAGCATTTTTTATACCCACTTTTTATAAAAGTACATCAATACCAAACCAATACTAACTTCTCATAAGTAAAAGCACTGAAAGTGCTAGTGCTTCTACAATACAACCAAAAAAACGCTTATAAGTTTTTCTGCCAACCTAATCAAAAGCATTTTTTGTTGCCAGAAAGCAGTTTTAGCTCTTCCCAGAAGCAATCCAAAACAGGCCCCAAGACTCTTGGTTCATTTCAAGGTGAAAACTCATATATTCTCCGGAATTCAACCCGAAATTCGAAGACCTATTATCCTTACGATACACAAGTTTAGCATCCTAACATCAAATTGACACTGGAAACAAATACAAAAAGGCCTATTCCACTTCTAACACAGCAAAAGTTCATTTTCTCTACCAAACAAAAACAAAAAATTTACACATCCCCAATTCAAATCAAAACCAAACAATTTCTCAGAAGCCAAAACATGCTAATAAATTTCCCACAAATCCACCAAAAAAAGAGAAAAATTGGGGGGAAAAAAGAGGAAGAGAAGATTTACCTGAGTTTATCATCTATAAAATCCATCTTCGTTCCTATGACGTGCATCAGAGCCTTCGGATCGATCAAAATCTTCACACCCTTATCCTCCACCAATTCGTCAAACTTCCCCTTATCATCTACAAATGAGCAAATCGGAGCAAATTAATTTACGAAATTCACAATTCAACTCAACAAAATTCAAGAAAAAGAAGAAACTTGACGATCAGGAACGAAACGGCGCCGCACCTGCGTAATTGAGAGTGTAGGACAAGCCGTTGCAGCCGCGAGCCTTGATGCCGAGTTTAAGATACGGCCGGCGGCGCTGCTCTAGGAGCTGCCTTATCCGATTCGACGCCGCGTCCGTCAAGCTCACGGCCTGTCGCCTCGCCGCCGGTCCGATCCTCTCGGCTGCCGCCGCCAGAATTTGCGAAGCCATTGGTGGGATTTTTTATGTCTTCTCTTCTTCCCAGATTTGTCTCTCTGGGATCTAAGGGCAAACCCGTTGGAAACTCGCGCCGGGTAGTTCCGTCATTTCGTTCAGCTCTACGTTGCGTTTTGAACAAGTTTCTGGAAGTTTCCGCGGACGACAGGAACATCATTGCGTGTCGCAATAGATTCTCGCTTGTGACATAATTACCTCCCTGTCCCTGTGATGTTTATATGTGGGTTTTCCTCCAAAATTTTAATTGTGTATTTTAAATTTTTATTTTAAAAAAGCGAAGAGTGTGAAATTAGATTTTTTTGTATGTTAATGATAATTTTATTTTTAAGCGAGATTATTTTGTTTTTTTTTTTTGTTGAGAGTAAGCGAGAATCAAGATTATTGACGTGCTTAGTGACCATTAACAATGATAGTGGTATTTAATTGTAGTTATGTTTGGCCTTTTGCAACGGTTTGTACGGTCTGTATATGTATTAGTATGTTCAGGCACTTTGATTTTGATTCTTATAAATATGAATTTCATTCTATTCATAAGAATTAAATTCAAAATTTTCGATCTACTGTAAAAAGCTTTATGTGATATTATGTGGAGACCTTTGTGTCGAACCTAACAATTATAGTGGTTAACGAGTAACCAGTGTTACTCAAGAAGTTGAACGATCATGACTTGAAATTAAATAGTGAGTTGTCAATGTCAATCAAACTATGTCAAATAACATGATTTTACGTTGTCAATTATTTCTCATGTGACATTTCACGGACAAGCACATCAACATGTATGCCATTGAAAAATCGATAATCAAATACAAATGATATGTTCATAATTGAAACGTATCAACGTTGGATGGTCAGACATATCAGGTGATCAAACGTTGTCCCCTCATTTTCGATGCTCACTTACACTCTACAATTAGGCCCAACTAATGAACACAATAACTTGAAGCAATAAGAAAAACAGCCCAACAGTTAAACCCTTGTCACTGAAAGAAAAGGGTTTTGCGAGACTTTGTGTTTGTTTTCGAAAGAGCCCACACCCACATGCTTTTCACCTGAAAATCCAAACCACCAAATCGCATTTACTTCCCCTTTCAATCAGATTTCTCATTATTCTTAGTAGGTTTGTTGCTTCCTTTTCCACTTCCTACGCTTCTCTATCTTCGATCAACTCGCAATCATCAGTCCAAATCTGGCTCTTTGGGCTCTACACCCCCAAATGCTCCCAGGAGTTCTCTTGTTTCTGCTTCCTAGGTCTCTTCGGGTTTATCAGGTCTGTAACTTTCTCTGAAACCCCAGCTGCCCATTTCTCTGTTTCGTTCTTGTTTTCTGGAAATTGGGTTTCCGTGTGTTCTGTATTTCTCTGGTTTGTTCATTTCTTACTGTTTTCTGCTTGCTTGATGCTGTTTAACTTCATGGTTGCATTGAATTTTACATAATTGTTGTCTTTTGGGCTTTTACATTTCTCTGGTTTGCTTCTTTCTCATTGTTTTCTGCTTGCTTGATTGCTGTTAACTTCATAGTTCTATTGAATTTTGCCTAATTGTTGTTGGGTTTCTCTTTTCCGGTTGTAATTTTTCTCTGGGGACCGTAATGTGCCATATGAAGTTTATGGGGTCTTACTCTTACATTTCTCTGGTTTGTTTTTCTAATTGGTTTCTGCTTGCTTGCTTGCTTGCTTGCTTGCTGTTCGTTTTTCTAATTGTTTTTCTAATTTTTCTCATAGTTACTTTGAGTAGCAGAGTTGCCGTGGGTTTTGCTTTTCGGGTTGTAATTATTTTCTGGGATTGTAATGCGTGCTATGAAGTTTGTGGGGTCTGTGTTTGATTTGGGTTTAGTTGACATGTGACGTTTTACCATTTGCTGGCCTTTGAGTGTTTGTAATTAATCTGCTACGTTTTGTGGTTTCTTACAATTATCTGGTTTTTTGGTAAACAGGTGTTGGGAGAGAGATTTGTGGTGGAACTGAAATTTTAAGTCATTTGGGTTTCTAAATTTCTTGGCATTCATCAGCTTACCTGTCTCTGAGATTTCAAGTCTCAGCTTTTACATGATGGCGACTTATGCGTCGAATTATGTTACCCTTTCTGATACTAGAAACCCGGTGGGGATACTAACAAGACTTGGGGGTCACCTTGGAACGGAGAATCACTTGGGAAGAGTTAGCAGCTTAAAAGTGTCTGAGGAGTACGGTTTTATGGGTGTAACCCTTAAGTCAAGTTTGCCTCAAGTTAAGTGCTCAATCAACTCTAAGAGTGTCGGTTCATATCAGAATAATAGAGACCCTTTTCTGAATCTACACCCTGAAGTTTCATTGCTTAGAGGAGAGGGAAACAATACATTGAGCAACCCTAGAAAAGATATTTCAGGTGAAGGTGTCACTGAGAGTTTAAGTGACAAATCTTCCCCTAGTAATGGTGAAGCAAAAATCAAAGTTATTGGTGTTGGCGGTGGAGGGTCAAATGCAGTTAATCGCATGATAGAGAGTGCAATGAAGGGTGTGGAATTCTGGATTCTTAACACTGATATTCAAGCCATGAAAATGTCTCCTGTCTTTCCCGAGAACCGTATACAAATTGGTCAAGAACTTACCAGGGGTCTTGGAGCTGGTGGAAACCCAGATATTGGTATGAACGCTGCAAAAGAAAGCAAAGAATCAATAGAAGAAGCACTGTATGGATCAGACATGGTCTTCGTTACGGTAGGTTCAAATGCTATTCCTCCGTCGTGACTTCCCAACACTTGCCTATTTTATGCATTTCTGCACTTGACATTAAATGTCTTCATATGCAGGCAGGAATGGGTGGAGGAACTGGAACTGGTGGAGCTCCGATAGTTGCAGGCGTTGCAAAGTCAATGGGTATATTGACTGTTGGTGTCGTTACAACCCCTTTCTCTTTTGAGGGACGAAAAAGGGCAGTGCAAGCCCAGGAAGGAATCGCAGCTCTGAGAGAAAACGTTGACACACTGATAGTCATTCCAAATGACAAGTTATTGACTGCAGTTTCCCAATCTACCCCAGTAACGGAGGCATTTAATCTGGCCGATGATATTCTACGACAAGGTGTTCGTGGCATCTCCGATATAATCACGGTATGGTGATCTTTAAAGATATTGTATATTGAAGTGTAATCTTAACTTCTGACTGTTAAGACCATTCATCTAGTCTATCAAGGGTTTTGATTATTTATTTGAGGATCATTGCATTTCCCTTTTTCGGGCAATAGTTTGTTACTATAATTGATGGTTTATCATCTTGATTGCAGATACCAGGACTGGTAAATGTGGATTTTGCTGACGTACGGGCTATAATGGCCAACGCAGGTTCTTCGTTGATGGGGATAGGAACTGCAACTGGTAATGCTTTAGCTACATACTGCTAGGATGTTTAGAGTGCTTATATCAAATTATTGGCTTCACTTTTAATATCGGACTTGATTATTTTGGTTATTGCCTTCCTGAATGACACCGTTGTGGCTAACTTTCTTGTGAAGTTAATACAGAATAAATGAATAAATGGCATCTAGAACTTCTCAGGTTTTTTTTGTTAGAGCATGAGAAGGAAAGGTCAGAAAGGAGACATAATCTCAAGTTTGTTAGAATTTCAAATAGGTCTTTCGGTCTTAGATTCGAATTATTGATGACCCCAAAACTTCTTTCTTCCTTAATTATGTTAGGATACATCGTCGTCAAGCCTATTTGTTTCAGTATTGATGACCCCAAAACTTCTTTTTTTCTTAGTTTTGTGCTATGATTTTTTTCTGAGCTTTGTATTTTCTTGGAGCAGGGAAGACGAGGGCAAGAGACGCTGCGCTAAATGCCATCCAATCACCTTTACTAGATATTGGTATCGAGAGGGCGACTGGAATTGTCTGGAACATAACTGGGGGAACTGATTTGACCCTTTATGAGGTACTTCATCTTCTCTCTCACTCTTACTCTGCTTTTTGGTTCTATCTATGGAGTCATGGGCTGAAATTGTTTGTTTTCTGTATAAGATCCTTTCCAAATCTTTGTAAAAGAAAATCCGTTCCACGTTGAAGTCTGGTCTGCCTTGTTTCTGTGAGATAAAGCTGTCTTTCAAAATTATTCTTACGGTTTCACCATTGCATCCATTTCACAGTTGATAACTTGATATGGCGTTGTATTTCTCTTCTCTTACCCTCTAATTTCAAATGGGGAAATTCTCATAGGTAAATGCTGCAGCCGAGGTTATATATGATCTTGTCGATCCTACAGCAAATTTAATATTTGGAGCAGTGACAGATCCATCTCTCAGTGGCCAAGTAAGTATTTGTTCTCTCTTTCTCTGAAGAGAACATGGTACCAAAAGAAAATCTCATATGCCTTCTTCCAAAAGCTTCCTGATTTCTGTTGAACATCGTAAATTTGCTGTTCCAATCGTTATGGCATGATCACAAAGGATTGCATATCTGCATCTAAAAGCGTATCATTGGTAACAAATTGGTAAACAAATATACATGCTCGGTTAATCTTTCACCTGTGGTTTGTGGTTTGAATACATCTTAAAATTCCATGTTGCGTGTCTTCACAGGTCAGTATAACTCTTATTGCTACTGGATTCAAACGCCAAGAAGAAAATGAAGGCAGGCCACTCCAGGTATTCCTTAACACATGCACCACCGCCCCCCCTGCGCGCGCTCACGCAACTAACTCTCTCCCTCTCTTAACCAATTTCACAAACTCTACCAAAATGCAGGCGCAAGGAGATGTCACCCTTGGAATCAATCGACGGCCATCCTCTTTCATGGAAGGTAGTTCAGTTGAGATTCCTGATTTCTTGAAGAAAAAGGGGGGCTCCCGTTATCCAAGAGCTTGATCTCATGCCTCCTGACCTCTTCACCTCAGCATCCACATGAGGGATTTAAATATGCCTCTGTAGATACTAGATGATAGATCCTCAATTTGCCATTTGTTAGCAGTTTCTAGCCTTCATATTATATGAATGCATCCACGTCCGAGTGTATGTTTCCCATTTCGAGTCATTTGGATCTTGTTTTTCGTCGGAAGATTTGAATAAACATCATTGGCATGTACAGCATTTTCTCTCTTGAAGGTGAGATATAGAAGCAATTTAAAGGGAAATCATTTTCGCACACCTCTTTTTATTCTTCACATACATATCAGTCAGAGCGTTGCCCACAGAAACCTCCGTTTGAAGTCCTAACTTCAGAACAGTCGAATGAAGACACTTTCCGAACTTACAACCTTCAACGCAGGACAAGCGTTTAATGCAGTACAAAGAACATGTTGATCTATAACAATCCCATCAACAATCATCCTTTTATAAGTTAGTAAAGCTGCCTCAGAATCACCACTCTTTGCATACCCATCAATCAACGAAGTCCATGACACCGCGTCCTTACATGGCAGTTCCTAGAAAAACTTACAAGCATCAACCATCACCCCACACTTCCATTGCATATCGGCCAAATTACTACCCACAAATTACTCACAAGTCAAGCCCAACTTCAAAGCAAGAGAATGCATCTGCTTCCCTATCTCAATCGACCCGAGAAACACACAAGCTCTTATAACACCTGCAAATGCAAACTGGGTTGGGTTCTCTCCGGCAACCCTCATCTGGGAAAACGTTTTTAAAGTCTCCGAGAACCCCAAATTCTGAGAAAACCTAGTTATCATTGCCGTCCAAGAAACCAAGTTTCACTGCGGAATTTTGTCGAACAGTTTGAGTGCATAGTCGATCCCCGCATTTCGAGTACATGATAACAAGATGGTTCGCGAGAAGGATGCATAGTGGATACTCGGTGCGGCTGCTTCGTTCGGGCGTAGGTTTGGATGGTTTGCGCCAAGCCGGTGGAGTCCTTGAGCATGTACCCGCCAAAACGGCACACGGGTTGAAAATTCATCGGGAGGGGGTGTAAATTGAAATTTTGTGGAAATGCTTTGCCAAATGCACAAATAAATGAAATTATGTGCTAGAAAATGAATTAATTACATGATCAAATGAATTGAACATTCTTCTTAGATGCTAGATTGATAACTTTAGTCAAGTTAGTTAGAGTATTGTACTGAATTTGAATTCTGCATTTAGAATAAAAAACAATAATAAAAATGGTAAATAGCATTTAATAATCAATTTAAAAAAAATTTAAAATTGCTGTCAATTTTCACAGCAAAGGTGATGATTGCCAATCTACGTCATACCACATCAGAATTGGTATTCCAGTTAGAAAACATTGTTGTTGTGTTTATTGACCATTAATGTCAATTGTACTCAGGAGATGCTCTTAGATGCTGGATTTGCAAGGATAGTTATCTATTTAACTATGAGAATATGTTTGGATTAGTTAAGTTGATTAGAGTAATGTGCTCTTTATTGCACTCAGTTTGAATTTTATTCTTTGTATTTAGTTGAATTTAATGTAGAATATTACTTGTATCGAAAAAAAATTTGGTGAGACAACATTCTTCAAGAAAAAATAATTGATCAAGTGAGGATATTTGCTTGTAAAAAGAGTGAACTTTGTATCTCTGAGTTGCAATTCAACGATCAAAATTGTTTAGTTTTGAGACAACCTATCTTCTACAATTATGTTCTTTAGCGAGAATATTTTTCCTCGCTAACTTCTTTCTTTTTCTCGCATAATGTTTTGGGCAAGCAATTTCTTTCCTCGCCAGTCCCCGTAGGAGCCCCTTCAAGAAAAGACTGCAGCGAGAACTTTTTTCCTCGCTATTGAGACACTATATCGACATTTAATTCGTCGTTAAAGGCTTGAAGGTATTGCAAGTTAAAAAAAATATAAAGAACACTTACAAAAATTTAGTTTATAATCATTTGACTTTACGTACTAATCCACCGAAAATTTTGACGAAGCTAAGTCATTATTCTTGAATTGCAATAACCTGGCCAACTATAATTCGACCTATTTTAAAAGTTTCACAATGAATAATACGTGCGTCACTTAGTATTACAGTTTAGTAACATTCTTAATGTTTATAAGTAAAAAATATTGAATTCGAATTTCATGACTCACGAGTTTGATACCATTGAATTCCACTTTAGCAGTTTCAAAATGAAGAAAATAAAAATCTGATTGAACTGTCATCAGTTCACAAGTGGCCCAAATTGTCCAATGCCCCATAAAAATGGACAATGAACAGAAAAATGACATGGCCTATGACCTATGACAATGCACTTTATAACTTTGTACTATGCGATATTGAAGGCTAAAATGGACAATTTGTGTAGTTTCTCAAACCGGAAAAATACCAACTCGTCTTTTTCTTTTTTTCTACTAAGGGATAGAAGACAATTTCTGTCAGTCCCTTTATCAAATTCTTGTATTTCATATTCACAAAGTTTTGAGTGGTTTCTGCTATTTTACCATTTTGTATGAATGATTTAAATAAAATGATAACGACACAAATTTTCAACACACTCATGTTTCATCTTGTTCGTTATTTTTTGTTTTATTTCTTAAATTTGGTAATCAAGAGTAAAGAGCACGAATATAAAGAGAAAAAGAGTGGGTATTTTTAGCTAAAATAGTTTGAGATTGGCATAACTCATCACTTTTGGTTCCTGACATTGAAAATCGATAGAAGTGGTCACTAAATTTGTCCGCCGTAAATTAGTGGAATGGTTGGTTTGACAAAAATACTCTTAAAAGGTGATCATGTAATCGTTCACTTGACAATTTAACAAGAACATTAACAAATTTTTCATCGACTGACCATATTGATTTACAATGAACAAACTTAAAGATTTTTTTTGCGATTTTAATTATGAAGTAGAGAGTTATGTGAATCTCATGATCATTTTAACTAAAAAACAACAAAAGTGATTACCAGTTCTCAAGTGGTGTTTTTTTGTTTGGTGGCTACATTTTGCCAATCTTTTTTATATGGTTTACGAGGAGGTTCATCGAACCTAGGACCTATACTACCCCACCCCTTTACCCACACCCACACCCTCATGGCTACATTCTGTCAATCTTTTTCAACATTTCCAGTGGGGCTGTGGTTGCCAAATCATGTGGTTATGGAAATAGATGTTAACTTCTAGTAGTGTGACTAGTTGTCGATTCCCTCGAGACCTATAGCCATCCACATATGCTTGGATTGTGCTCTTGTGATGTTTACAACAAATAACCTCAAATATCAGTACATCGGGTTCGATTTTTCATCAAATAGTGTGTGGATGGACTAAGTATATCATCGTAAATGTGGACGTAACCATATTGATTACAATATATGTACTCCTTCATGTGTGTCGAGTTCGAGTTCGAGTTCGAGTTCGAATTCTCCTTTTTATCCTTAAATATTATGTATGTAAAGGAATCTATTCGATCTTTTTCCTTTTCATCGTTTTCATTTGATGCGTTTGTAAGTTTTATTTGTCAATAAAACTCAAAATGAATGAAACAGATGTCTTATATATACTTCAATTTACCATAAAATTAAACAAAAAATAACATTTACACAACATTCAAAGTTCCATGCAATAGTGGATCCATATAAGGGGAAGTGGATGGTATTGCCTTTACTCGCCCTTTTTGCTACATAAGCCCTCCTTAAGTATTTTTAAGCTCTACTTTAGCTACTTAAACTCTCCTTCAAAATATTGTCAAAAATACTTAACGGGTGGCAATTTCATATATCTCTAAACAGTTACAGTGACAATTGTACAGTATTTTAAAGAAAAAATAAAATAAGATAAATTACATTTTACATCTCGAAATATCTTTGAAGAATTGTAATTTCTTGTAAAACAATAATATATACACGAGGAAGTATTACTTGCCGTCTTCCTTTGCACCATGCATTTTCTGTCAATAGTGCCCCCCCCCCCTCTTAAAGAGGCAAAAACAAGACAGACATGACAACATGGGGGCCTTGGAGAAAAAGATGCCAATGTGCATAATACACAAATAGTGGAATCACCCAATCAGTTTGTTTAAAATCTTTTTAGTTCTCCTAAACCCTACGTAAATATATATATGTAATACTATTTTGTCTCTCTCTCTTTCTACATCGAAATATTAGCGGTATTCGTAATTGTTGTCAAGAGTATCTTACATTGAAGATGAAAGTTTTTCGTTAATTGTCGTTTCTGCTCATTACCAATTGATTTTCAGTTGGACTAGATTCTACCACATGCAATTAAATTTGTTTATGATTCTATCTATTTAACAGTTGGTAAACCAGTGAATGATTTGTGGTATTTCTCAGTGTGTTATCTAATTCTTGTTTTGGGGTTTTGCTCTCTTTTGAAACTCCGAAAGTACTTTTTATGTTTGTGAATATAAGAGATATGCACGTAAATTATTGTGTAAAGAGAGAAGCAAACACATAAAATGTTACATGATCATCTCCTATAAGTTTTCTCCTTTAAATAAAAGAAAATCGAAATCATAAATTTTAATGTAACGATTATCGCTCGTAAGCAATGCTTTATTTTAATTTTTTCCTTTTGGATAAGGTGAGTGCTTAAATTTCAAAGGAGAACCGTAACAAACCAAGGGCTGCTAGCTAGTAGCTAGTATGCATATGCATCAGAAAATATCTACTTGAAAACCCCAAGGTCTCAATCTTGTATTGAATAAGATTGAATAGTATGCAAATTTTCTTAGAATGTAAACAATTTTTCCCCAAATAAAATCCTATATTGCTACAACCATGCCCCAAACCCAATGTCCTATTCTACGATGCTCCAAATCAACATCGACCTGACAATTTTTACAATCACTATTTGACGGTCATATATAATTCATGTAAATATATATGTGTTTAATATAATTACCATCTGACTATCGAGATGGTGTTTATATTAAATATATATAAGTATTGTAGCCAAATTCATATTTGCATTAAAGGTGTAAGATATTGAGACTAAGCCACACAATGAGATCAAACTTTTCATTCTCAAGAGTTGAATATAAGACCCATCACTTATAAATAAAGAGAAATATTACCATACCTAGCATAATAACACTAGTGGATTACATAAGAGATGCACATGTAGTTGAGAGCATGAATCCTGCGTTGAGAAATTAAGAAGCCTTGCATGTGCTTATAAGAAATTAAACTAATATCACAACACTACCACTACTTTTATAAGGTTGAACTCATTTCTTCATTATATCAGAACATGTTATTCATATGTTGAACCAACAGTCCACGTACTCTCACGTCACATAACATGTGACGTACTGAGAATATGAATGCATGAATCTCAAATAAAAAAAATTAAAAACCTTATATGTGCTTATAAGAAGTTGAACTGCCCCAACTTTCTTCTCGGCGGACACAAGTATATTGTACTTTATTACCAGAGTCTCCTTTTCCCTTCCTTTTTGATCATATTCAAACAAGAACTAAGCCACATAAAATGTACTCCAATTTCAGCCAATCCACGTACACATGTCTCTTGCCATACGCCAAAATAAAACCTATTGAGTTGACGTGTAACGCAACTCCCCACCCATTCTAGCCTCCATATATTGTTAGCGCACACACATATCTCCCTAACCTATTTGATTTCAGAGAGTTCGAACTACAAGAACTACCAGAGGAAGAAGAAGAAGAAGCAGCAACAAGTTCTAGCAAGCACAGATTTTTATCACCATTTCTGAATCTGAATGAGAAGAAAACGATCTCAAATGGCTCATCAAATCTCTCTGCAGAAACCCATCATCCAAAACACTCCAGTTCTACCAAAGATGCAAGAATATGGTGAGCAGATCTTAAAGAAAAATGACAGTTTTATGGAGCTGCAAGGAAGCACGTCACGAAAGATGCATGAAAACGAGGAAGTTTCAGTAATGGACGGTCATGATGCAGCTGCAGCAGAAGGTGATGATCATGTTGTTGTTGCGGATCAAGATCCCACGGCGGTGGCGGCGGAAGAGGAAGAGAGTGGACGTGAGAGGTTGAAGAAGCACAGAATGGAGGTGGCCGGACAGGTTTGGATTCCGGATATTTGGGGGCAGGAGGAGTTGCTGCAGGATTGGGTTGACTGTTCAGCTTTTGATGCTTCTTTGTTTCCGGGTGGGATTATGACTGCTCGTTCTGCGTTGGTTGAGGAGGGGAGGAGAGAAAACTCCGGCAGATTAAGAATAGAATACAGGTGTTGAATATTCATTAATGATAATTTAATCTTCTTATTAGTTTTATAAGATCATTAATCTTTGTTTTAATAATTATAATGATCATTACAATGTTTCTTCCCAGTGATTTTTTTTTTAATTTTCTATTATTAAGTGGAGATGAAGATTTGAAACTATTACAATAATTTAAGAAAACGGAAGATTTCAAACCCGGGATGCTTCAAATACATGATAACTGTATGATGTGGGAATGGCTTTTGTTAGTGATAATGATTGCATTTTTGCTAAAAAGTATGCATTTTTCATGTTCATGCGGGATTCTAGTTTAATCTAAACTATACGGCGTGGAATTTGAGTTTATATGTAGAAGAGCTAACCTAGGTTTTGAGTTTATTGTAGAAGAGCTAACTAGGTTAAACCTAGGTTAGCAAAGAATGAATTTTGTAAAAAGTTATGCAACTAGTGCTGCAAACTAGTGTAATAATATGGTGGTAACATATGTTTTTTTTTTTTTAACAAACGATATTATCTGCACTAAATGAGAGCGAGGTAGGCTAAGCCTCACAATGGGCTAGCAACAGGGATGACAATTCTAGCCGTTAAACCCGATAACCGTGGATAACTACCTGAATTGATTGATTTTGGGTATGAAAATTCGGGTATATTTTGGGTATGGGGAAAAACTGAATATTATTCGGTTATGGTTTTGGATATGGTCATAGGGGTCCCCAATCCATATCCGTACCCGAATCTGAACCGAATAATATATAATATAATTATATGTATATATGTGTATATTCATTATTCACCGAATCCTTTACTTTGAGAACACAAAAATTGCATTGCGTGAGTTGCATTTTGTGGCTAAGTTCAAAAGTTTTGATATGAATCAAAATCTATGAGAATTTAATAGTATTTATGCAAGATATCAAAGATCAACCAACATTATCAATGTTTAGCTTAAATTTTTATGTTCCACAAGATCCATTAATTAAATCATTTTATACATCAAATTTAATGACGAAATTAATATTTACTAAATTATCATGGGTCAATTGGACGAATATATTTTTTGTGTTAACGAATATATCCTTAACTGATAAGAAATCCGTTATCCAACGGGTATGGTTATGGATAATACCCGATAGTTAATTTGTGGTTATGGATATGGTTAATTTTCGTGGTTATGGGGATAGATATAATATTTTCGTCCCCAAACCGATCTGTTGCCATCTATAGCTAGTAATAATGTGGTTCAAATTCGCTTTTGACGAGAATCGAACCTAAGATCTCTCACTTATAAGTGAAAAGATATATCATTAGACCGTAGTATAAGTAACGGTAACAACACATTATACGAAAAGAAATCCCGAGTTCGAATTCCCCTTCCCTACTGAACAAACCGTTTCGTTTCTCTGTTTGATCAAAATGATCGTTTAGCCCTCCCATGAGATGATTTGGTTGAAGGCTAGTGAGCAAGCAAATTTAAACCACACTATTTGGAACACAATGTCAGCTTTGATTGTCAAACGGGCAGAGGGTGATGAGGAATCCACCATTGGAGGACCTTCCGTGCAACCGGAATTCCACCGTACAAGTTTCTCAGTTTCTCAAGCCTATCTCACAATGTCATGTAAATTAAAATAGATGACAATTCGTGATTGAGTTGAGATATTGTCAAAGTGGCAAAATACAAGTCGATGTCTTGGACATTCTAAATAATACTGTAAGCCATCTTCCTTCTCATAAAGATTCATTACACGATTACATCTACTTCACAATAAAACAAGCCACATTTCACTAAGTATTCTAAATTTCAAGGTTTTTTTTTTCTCCCAAAAATTGAGACCAGTATAGAAGAAATATTTAACAAATTTGCAATTACACAACACTTAGCAGCAGAGGGTTTCTTTTAGCAGCTATCAGATGTCAGCTCCCATATTTTAATCGTCCCGTCATCGGCTGCAGAAGCAAGAAACTGATCCTCCTAAGAACAAATAACAGCAATGTACGAGGGCAATGTCAGAATATGTGTGAACGTTGGGCCTCGTATATAAAAATATAATTCTCCATATAGCAAAAACCCCTCTCTCTCAATATGCACAAATAGAACCGATTACAAAATTTTACTAGCTAAATGTACTAGTGATATAACAGTGACGCTTGTAATGATAGTCCGGGGTTCGATGATGATTGTGGTAGTAGGTTGTGGTAGTATTCACTATGATAGGGGGTGGTGGTGGTGATACCGTGGGAGTAGTGATGAACACAACAGAAAGTACGGTGGAAGAAGCAAGGATGGGTTGTGATAGCCACTGGAGTTGGGGTGGCATTAATGGTAGTAGATAAGACTTAGAAAACCTTAGTGCCAAGCCAGAAAGCCCTCAATTCACAAGGAAAAGCACTGGACGAGAAATCTTACCCCGGGGCTCCATTGCACCGAATTGATATCCATGTCATGGGCATTTTCCTTCCTCAAAAGCAATTTATATGAAGGCCCATCAACCTGAATGAAATCATACAATTCGGTTACTTAATACTCTCAAAACCAGATAAGCAAATAATGGAGTTGCTCTAATCATCTAGCACTTGATGAGCTTGCTACTGACAGTTGCATCCGAATCAGAAGTAAAGACGAATTTAAAATCGAAAACCTTGCCAGTGATTTAGGAACGGAACTATATGTCTAAAAAGCATTGGATTAATTGATCCACGCCAAGCTCTAGAGATATATTTATTAGCAGTATACCATCAGAACCAATGCAGATATTAAGGCATACAAAACGAATTCTAAAATAATCAATAAGGGTTAAAGATTATGACATACCAAACCATCTTGTTCATCATTCTCCACGAAAAATCTTATTGCATCATCTGCAGCTCCACTGGCTATGATATTGTCCCTGTAATTTTTCAGTCAAATATAAATTAGGGTTCTATTACCTAATAATCTTGAGTTTCTCAACAATTGGGACTATTTCTTTGGTTCTATTACCTTGACCAATGAACTGAAAATATTGTCCGGTCATGATAACCTGAAAGAGTGCAAAGATGTCGCCTGAAAAAACCAAAATAATGCATCATCTTGCAACCCTACCAATCAAATTACTTGTTACCAAATTAACTTCAACTCCTTGATATTATATTTTATCTGAAAATTTAAATGAAACATTCTAATCACCACATAGAGTGAAACCACATTGATTAGTTTCAGATCAGAAGCAGCCAACTCCTATATTGCATATGCAACTGCACTCACTGTAAAACAGCGGCGAATTTGTAATTGTGGCTTTCGGCAATACATGAAAAAAATGACAATCCCGCAACTTTTTCCAGGTATTACCATATTGATTTCTTACACTCCCACAAGAATTAAACTTAACAGATGCGGACTATCAGCAAGAATCAGTATCTAGACCAATAGCTTCTCATTACCCAATTAAATGTGGGCACAGGTAGGGGTTGTCAGCCCCTGGTTTCAAATTTTCATTTCAGTGAAATCACATTATTCTGGAAATGATAGTTATTCATGTAAGAAATATTCACACATCTCGCTTCATACCCACAATGGACTTTTTTGCACAACGACAAATTATTTGGGCAAATCCAGGATGACACATTTTTGTCTAACAATAAAACGCAAATGCATTGTCTTCTTTCTAGAAAATATAAAAAGTTTCAAATTCATGCACAGAGAGAGAGAGAGAGAAACTGAGAGAGTACTTCAAAATTTTTAAATAATTCACATGAGTGAAAAAACCGAATTCATGTATGGGTTCTATAAAATAAAAAAGAAATACTCCTAAAGCTACTCACCAAGGTGCAAAACCATCAGCAGGCATCTTTGTATCGTCTGATCCCCATATCTTTAGAGTGAGATCATCACTGCAAAATCAGTACATTGTCATTTTATTTCTTCAATTTCTATTCATCAGAGATACTCTTATAACTGGTGTTTTGGTATCCAAACCAATCAAACATTAAAGGGAGAGAACACTTTTGCTTACCTGCAGGTAACCATCTTGTCTCCACTGGCATTAAATGATAGAGCCCAGACAGTAGAAGAGTGACCACTAACAAGAAAACCGATTAAGCTGAATTAGAGTAACATACTTTAATAAAAAGTGCTAGCAGTCCTAAGAACTCAACTGATTCACAACCATGTATTACAATCAACAAAAAATCTCCTGCAGCCCTAGATGAAATTATATTCCTTTTGAATTATACATGAACAGCTAAGGTGCATTGCACCCACCGCATTCTAGTCCTCAATGTCTAATCAATTAGAGAGAAGCATGACCTCATTTAAGGAACAAGAGCATAGGATTGAACACGCACACGTTATGGAAAACTTTACTCAAAAAGAAGGGTATAATTCTGAAGAAAGAAAGATGATGCAGAAATTTTGAGATGCAAAGAGGCTAAGGTGTAGTACTTGTTAGTTTCACCTAATGTTTGAACACATGCCCAATCATCATCGTCACCATCATCAGCCCATATCTGCAAGAAACATTGTACTGAATCATAAAAACTCTGAGGAAGTCCAATCTTCTTGATACGTAATGAAAGAAAAAAAAGTAACCATTTGTATAGGACGGTGGTAGGGAAAGTAGTAAGAGCACTTAAACATTCCAAGCTCTTACCTTGACAGTGTTATCATAGCTACAAGAAAATATAAGATTCCTAGTGGGATGCCACTGAACCATCTTCACATCTTGTGTATGGCCTTGCAAAACTGAAACACAGTCGAACTCGTTCCCGGGCAGCACTTCCCATACCCATACACTTTTATCTCGACCGCAAGTCGTAAGCATAGACCCAGATGGATTCCAACACACACTTTTCACTTCGTTTTCATGACCCTAATACACACACCAAAAAAAAAAAAAAAAAAAAAAGTTTCACTTTACGAGCAAAATTCAAAAGAACCCAACTTGCAAAATCGACAATTCTGCAAATCAATAGTCTTTCAATGCCACTAACAACAATATCTTTACTAACAAAAATCATAATAACCCAACTTGTAAGATCGACCAATTTATGTAAAGCAAGAGTCTTTCACTATTTCATACCTCTAGACTGGCAACACATTCATAATCGCCCCCAACATTTTCCCAAATTGCAGTAGTGGCATCGAAGCTTGCAGTGGCCAATAACTTCCCAGATGGGGACCAAGCGCACGATCGGACGGTTCTGGTGTGTGTTTCATCCAGGACTGCCTGCAACCCAGAATTGAGGACTCCATTAAAACCCGACCCATTTAACAAAAAATGGAAAAATCAAATAAAATGATGGGTCACCTTGCAATCCCAAGAAGAAGTTGAGGGGTTTTGTTCCCAAATACGAACGGTCTTATCGCCGCTGCAGGAAGCGAAGGAAAGGGGGATTCCGGCGACACCCGTGGCCGGATTCCAGGCGAGGCTCCATACCCTATCAGTGTGGCCCTGTAGCGTCTGAATCTCTCGGAGCTCCTTCACTAACTCCATGGCCAAATGGGGCTGTGAGCTCTCGGCGAGGAAGAGTATTTGACCGTGTGAATGCTCTGTGTGTTTGACTGTTCTACGAGGACAAAATGAGTCAGGGGCAAAACAGTCCTTTTCGCAAAATAACACGTAGGGTGTATTCAATTGAGAATTTGTAGAGATTTTAATGGATTTATAAATTCATGGATTTTTATAGAGTTTAATTGATTTGTAGAGATTTCATATAAAATTTTGATTCAATTCCCTTGAAAACTTATGGGGAGAGGTGAGATTTGTTTATGCTTAAAATACACTACGAAATCTCTCCAATTCCTTCTAATTTCTCAACTTTCTCAAATTCTTTAAAATCAATATCTAATTGAATACACATTGAATGTTATAAACTTCTTTAAAATCCTAATTGAATACATCCAGATTTCTAAGGATTTTAATAAACTATCTTAAAATTCTAATTGAATACATCTTGAATTTCAGATAATCACTTAAAATCCTGATTGAATACCCCTAAATTCATTAAAAGAATTAAAATCCCTTGTTTATACCATATTTAGGGCCTCGTATTTAGATCTCGTATAAATACTCAGGGGGACTTAAATGTAATTATGTAATAAAGGAATAGGCAAATATGTAATTAGGGAATGAGCCCTTATTCTATAAAAGGGTCTCCTCACCCTCGCAAACCCTAAGTCTCTCCTATCTATAGCAAAGCTCTCACATTCTCTCCTTCACAAATACTCTCAGATAAATACAATTAGTGTGGACGTAGCCCAAACCTTGGGGTGAACCACAATACATCTTGTGTTATTTACATTATATGCAGATTCGCGGTTGAATTTACGTTGTACCAAGACTTCCGGTTTGTGCATCAACATTTGGCGCCGTCTGTCGGAATCGACACAAAAAGTTATGTCGGTTATCTTTCATTTTTTTCACCTCCACCGTGAATCTGCAAAACCCAATTGACTAGCTACTGCTTCCACCATCCCAAGCTCCTAACACCCTTTATTTATTCCGACCTACGGATCTACTATTTCTGAGCAAAATCCAATTGTTGGGTTTCGTTGTGAAGATCAAAGATACCAGATATGGATGCCTTATCTTCCTCCCTTCTATCTACATTTCCCACTCAAAAAATATATATGTCAATTTCTCCTGCCATAACATCCTCCAAGCTCAGCAGCATCTCTGCTGTAAGAATTGAAACCTTCTAGTGAAACCCTCAGTAGACCCCAGGCACGTGCTCTCCTACAACTTTGCTCCGATTGAAGAACTTCTGCCCACGGAGTGCGAGATCATACAGGGGCTCCCTGCCCCCACTCTCTTTCTCCCCTATCTGTTCAGCGAGTTCAGCGAGTTCAGCCTGGACCAACTAACTCAACGAACCTCATCTCTCGACATGACTCGTCCTTTGAGATTGTTAAGCACCTTCAAGCCTTCCCCGCTGTTTTCCGGACCTGAAAATGAACCTTCGCCCTCTTCTGCACTATCGTCTACGTCCTCGGCCTCGTCATCATCGCTCGCTGCCTCTGGCTTCGCCGCCTCACCGCTGCCGCCACAACTACCACACCTCCTCTTCCCCTGCCACTGCCGTCCAAAACCCGACCCATTTACATAAACGGCGAGAGCTAAGCCGGGATGTATATTCCAGCGATCGGTGAGGTCTGCGAGAAACATATTCCCGGGAAGCATATTCGCAGCACCGGCGAGGTCAGAGCTTGAGCTTGGCGCTGAAGAACTCCGATAAAGGCGGACTCTCTCTCGAATAATCGCCGGACTCTCTCTGTAACTTCATCCTACAAGTCTTCCGACGTTTCTGTTAAATTGGGGAGGCTGTCAGTTGGGGCGCGTGAATTTAAACCCAAAAGTTTGGGGTCAGTGAAGGAAATGCTGGAATTATGATGAACCAAATCAGGTTGGTGATTCAGGAATCTGGGTTGGTCGAAAAGATTCAATCTTGCGGCTTTGAAGGATGTTGGGGGGAGTTTATGCAGTAGAGGAGATCGGCGTAGATGAGGGCTAATTAACCCAAAAAGTTTGTTGCCCACAAAAAAAACACCAAGTTCATTTCTGTCTTGCTCTCGCTCTCCTGCTATGGTTGTGTGCTAGTTCACCGAGCTCAGTGAGTCGGAGAGCAAATCAACGCAACAATAGAGTCATCTCTGTGAGTTCGAAGATTGAACGAAGTTCCTTCGGCCACAGACTTCGCATCTCGGATCGAATCCCACCGTTTTCAGCGGCTGCGCCAAAGATTGGAAAGCTTTCTCCAATTAGAATCCATGTAATGGCGGTCTCGATTATTTGCAGGAACGAGTCGGATTGTGTGTTGTGGAAGCTATGTTATCTGATTTAGCGTCTGTATTAAATGGTGATATTAGAAGCCATGAGAGGGTACCGTTGCAATTTTCTGCATTCATTGGTCTATGTAAGAAACACATGCATCATTTGGAGGATGGTTCCGGTGTTGAATCAGATGGGCATGGGCTATTGGAGTCTTCATCTGACAACCTGATCTTGTGAAGAGGATGCTGAACCGACAGAGCATTTTCCAGGAGGGCCAACAAATACATCATTGCTAAAGAGCTTTAAGAGTCACTAGCCTTGCATGAGATGGTTACTTTCAGTAGTGGGAATCCTGGGGAGAGCACCGAGAAGACGCCCACTTTCATCATGAAGGGGAGCGTATGTTCCCACCATGCACCCATGAAACAATTGTGAAGAAGATAAGAATTCTTTTATTCTTTCATTAATATGTCGTCCACTGCGCCTACGCAGAAAAAGAATAAGAAGCGTGGAGATCAAGAAAAGACATCAAGAAAAGCAGAAACAAAAGCAGAAAGCAAAAGCAAGGAATAAACACCCTACCAAAATGATGTAATTTAATTTTCGTATCTTTCGGAGACATCTGTATAAACCTCATCAGAGGGTAATGTGTATAAACCCCATCAGAGGGTAATAATACAAAAAAAAAAAGGCGAAGCCTAAAATAAATAGGCTGGAATGTTGTGTGGAGGGCGAAGGCCCATAAGCCCAAAATTGCACCAACCAAGTGACCAAAAGTACGCCCAGTACTCCAAAATTATTCGGCAACCTGCCACTATTACCACCAATCAGGTGATCAAAAGTACGCCTAGTGCTCCAAAATTATTCAGCAACCTGCCGCTATTACCACCAACCAGATGATCAAAAGTACGCCCAGTGCTCTAAAATTATTCGACAACCTACCGCTATTACCACCAACCAGGTGATGAAATGCACAACCCGCACTCTAATATCATTTGGCAACTAGCCATTTATGCTACCAACCAGGTGATAAAATGTACAACCCGTACTGTAATATTATTTGGCAACTAGCCATTCATGCCACCAACCAGGTGATGAAATGTACAACCCGTACTCTCCTTCATGCCACCAACCAGGTGATTAAAAGTACGCCTAGTACTTCAAAATTATACATGAGCACTACTCATGTCAATCATACATAAACATACATGAGCACTACTCATGTTAATCATACATAAACATTCATAAACATCATCATATCAATCATACATAAACATTCATATGTCAACATTCATGAGCATCACTCATGTCAACATCCATTAGCATCACTCATGTCAATCAACATAAACATTCACGAGCATCACTCATGTCAATCAGCTTCAAAAGCTTCATTTACAAAAGCTCTAGCTTCAAAAGCTTCATTTACATAGCTTCAGCTTCAAAGCTTTACTTGCAAAGCTTCACCTACAAAGCTCAATGCAGGGTATACAAATACCGCATCCGAACAACCGCCACTTCGGCCTATACATGGATTCAATTTGAAGTCTCCAGCCAACAGACTTTATTGACCGAAGACTTGGGGGACTACATTATGTACCATATATTGGGCCTCAACTGGGCCTCATGAAAAATACTTGGGGGACTTAGCCCATTACTTAGATATTAAGGAGTGAGCCCTTATCCTATAAAAGAGACTCACTCACTTTCATTAGAGAGCACCCATTAGTCATGTACTGAGGAGTGAGCCCTTATTTTATAAAAGGGACTCCCTCACCTTCATTAGAGAGCAACGCCGCCAGCTGAGCAACCACATCACCGCGAACATCACTCATAACCCATCACTTATGTATTAAGGAGCGAGCCCTTATTCTATAAAAGGGACTCTCTCGTCACCATTAGAGAGCATCGCTGCGTACTGAGCAATCGCCTCGTCGCGAGCATCAACTCTAGCCCATCATTTATGTATTGAGGAGCGAGCCCTTATTCTATAAAATGGACTCCCTCACCTTCAACGCCACAAGCCGAGCCAACCAAGGCAACATAAGCCACGAGCCGAGCAGTCTCGCAGCGTGTGCTACTTCTAGTGGAGCATCATTTCAGATTAAGCAGTGCCTCATATCGAACATCAGTTCAAAACAGCATCTAGTTACTTCGGCCCACACATGGACTGAATTTCAAGTCTCCAGCCAAAAGACTCTATTGACTGAAAACTTTGAGGACTACTGTTTATACCATATTTAGGGCCTCGTATTTAGACCTCATATAAATACTCAGGGGGACTTAAATGTAATTATGTAATAAAAGAATGGGCAAATATGTAATTAGGGGAGAAGCCTTTATTCTATAAAAGGGTCTCCTCACCCTCACAAACTCTAAGTCTCTCCTATCTAGAGCAAAGCTCTCACATTCTCTCCCTCACAAATACTCTCAAATAAATACAATCAGTGTGGACGTAACCCAAACCTTGGGGTGAACCACGATACATCTTGTGTTATTTACATTATATGCAGATTCGCAGTTGGATTTACGTTGTACCAAGACCTCCGGCTTTGTGCATTAACATCCCTCAAAATCCCAATTGAATACACCCCCCCTTAATCTTCTTTTTAACTTAATTACAAGCGAAATTATTATTATGTGATTTAATAATTAAATTTTCATGATACTTACATGGTAATCAAGTGGTAATAACGTGTACTATATAAATGGGGATTGGCTACGACTACTATACTATAATTAATGAGATTAGGTCAGACTTGCTTGAACAAGACGTTGCTAACACGGTGCTAGCAATTCTATTCTTCAATGTGGGATTGCTAAGAAGCCCTCCAATCTCACCTTCTCCTTCGTGCATTAGCAACCGTTACTCTCCTCCAACTACCAATTTAGTCAATTTCCTCGTTGAATTTTTTATTTATACCAAAATCCCAATTGAGTTTTCAATTCATACTAAATTCTCTTCTTAATTCAAATCCCATAAACATACTCAAAAATTACATAAATCGGCAAAAAATCACACATGCGCCCAAATGAATATGAAGAGATATACTCACAAAAGGAAAACACTAAATACTAAATGCCTTTTGCGTCACAAAGATGGACTTGTTATCTCATGTTTTAGGCAAAGTGGATTGAATAATATGCGGTCACGTGCTAGTATTTGACGACTTCATCAAACTTGACGTTGAGAAGTTAATTGGCTAATTTTAAATAACTCAGAGGTTAATTTACTAAAAATTATTCAAGAGATCAGTTTCAACTAAAATAATGGTTCACTAATTATCCGTGATTTAAAAAGCAGTGCACTGGTATACGCGTTCCAACCAAAGAAAACCCAAATGGAAAGAAATTCTTAAGCCCACTATTGGTGGAACATGGACCAACACTTTCAAAGCCCACAATACACCGGTCCAAACGACCCAGGCCGAACCACTCCAATCCTCTAGCGGACCGTTCCAAACAACCCGGTTCGCAAATCCAAACGCCATATTATAGAACCCAAATCCCGTTCCCATTTCCACGACGCGAGAGTTGTGAACAAAATCTTCCACCTCGCAGCTCAGATCAGATCAGAAGCAGGCGGAAACAGATTCGCGCAGATCGCCATGGATTCAGCGGCTCGTAGGAGCGGCGGAGGCCTCTTCGAAGGTCTATACAGGGTCATCATGCGCCGTAACTCCGTCTACGTCACCTTCGTCATCGCTGGAGCCTTCCTCGGCGAGCGGGTGAGCCTCTCACGAATTTTCAGATTAGGGTTTCCCTCACTGAGCCTCTCGTTTTAGATTTCTTTTTGTTCCCTGTTGTTTTCTGTTTGGTTGCTAGGAAAATCTAAGGAAGTTTAAAGGTGCTTGATTTGCGATTAGGTCAATTTAGTCTAGTAGAAAGCGCAGAAATTTCAATTGGGTTTATCGTATTTTGTTGAATAGGTCTTGTAATTGAACGAGAGCGGCTATTTTTTCTGTTGTGTTGGTGAGAAATGGGGAACTTTGGTATTGTTTATTGCGATTTAGCAATGAATTTAGTAGACCTAATTCTGTTAATTGGTTTCATATATGTTCATATATGCAATGCTCGTAATGACGAAAAGTTGCTAACTTGATCAAGTTGAGGGTCATATATATAGTGGAATACCGAGGTTCAAAATCTTGGCATTTTGTATTTCAAAATCGTGGCACTTGGTTTCTAGTTTTATATCTTTTCATATATCCAATGCTCGTAATGACGTGGAGTTACTAAATGGAGACGTTACTTGATTTGTGTTTCTCGGAACTGTATGTTTCAGGTGTTTTTTCTTCTTCTGAGTTTTGGGGTGTATGCATATTTTTGTTTGAGTTTTTTTCATTCCTTGCTGAATTTGTTTCTTATGATTCCCCTCGAAAGTCATAGTGTTCTTATGTGTTTTATTTGCTGGTTTCAGGCTGTAGATTATGGAGTTCATAAGCTGTGGGAGTACAATAATGTTGGGGTATGTGAACTATTCTGTAATTTTATTTATGCATGGTGGTTTGCATGCACTTTCTCCATGTATATTAGAATGTTGTTATGTATTTCCAGTTTGCCGGAAATATGCAGGCATGATGAACAATGATACGTGTATGATCCCTTGTGTTATTTACTGTATAGTGGAGACAGATGTGTGTAAAACTTGAAAATTTAAATAGCTTTTACTTATTCTCCCTTCTGTAAATACATGCTGTTTTTTTTGGCTTTTTCCCAAAAGACAACTTTTGCCGTGGCCGGATGTCCTGCATACTTTATTTGGTTGTGCACATATGTTTGTTTGGATTCTTCATTGGGTCTGGATGTACATGTTTTGGAGAGAGTTTAGCTGGTGCAGGTTGTAGAGCAACATGTATTCCCTCGTTTGTTTTGCTTGATTGTTTTTTTTTTTTTTTGGGGGGGGGGGGTCACAATGGGTATGGATTTTCACTTTCCACATCCATATAGACATTTATATTGTTCTAACTCATGTCTTCGATGCAGTTGAGATTCTTTCTTCAATAGTAACTCGTCTATGACATTTCATACATATTTAATGTACTTGTAAAATTTCTTTATTTTGAGCGGTGCTACTGGACATTGTCACAAGTTTAACAATGAAACTGGTTATTTCTCTTTTATGCAGAAACGATATGAAGATATTTCAGTTCTGGGGACAAGGCAATCTGAAGAATGAGATTACAGATGCTTCTCTTTGACCGTTCTAAAGTTGTCATAATCGAAAGTTGGAGCATGCAATTATGCTTTAGGTAGGGCTTCCCTTTTTAGTAATAAAAGTTTGGGCAGATTCAGCTTATTATAAACCTTGTTCCATTCAACTAAAGTGTTTTTGAAGTGTCGAATCAGTTGTGTACGGCCACATTGACTTGATTCTGCCAATGGTTATTGTTTGTTTTTGAGATTTTGATTCCCTTGCCTTTGCCTTATCGTTGTGCAGTGGTTTGTGTTGAATCATGTTTACTTTCTCTACCAGAATCACGATAGTTCAGTTTAGAAAAGTTAACCGATTAACTCGACTAATTGTAACAAAGGAATAGTTAAAGACTAGAAAGAGAAAGAAAATGAACAGATGCACGTAATTTGCACCGAATTGTAAACGCACGATGGAAATTAAGGTGGTTCTGTTCACTTTTGTGTTTCTTGGCAGGCACTCTAACGATTGAAATTTTAAGAAAAACATTAAAGTTGTTTGCTAGTTGCCACATTATACTGATCATTAACAATTAATCATTCATCCAGCACGGATACGGTATCTTTGGTTTCCAGGAACATTCTTGCACTCGGTAGGGTTGAAACCACCCGCAGATGTTCCATTAGAACTACTCAGCCGAACCTGGAGCTTGCAACGGATCTGCGGACTGCCCTTGATTTTTCTGAATAACTTGACGCGATCATACCTTACCCGAAGAAAAAACATTACGTCAATACTGTAAACACCAGCCATCTCCCTCGGCTTCCCTTGAAGTTGTAGTAGTGCATGCATAACGGTGGTGCTCTTGCCCTCCTGGTAAAACGGAGCCATACTCACTGCAACAGACTTGTAGTTTTTGTCAGCACCAATGACTTGGATGCTACGGTAGTCTATGCGGACCCCTTTGTTGCGATTTCTGATGGTGAAGTTGAGTGCAAGGTTGTAGTCGAGAGTGTTTTCCGCGTAGGCAGCGGAATCGAGTCGGGTTAGAGAGGCGTTAGTGACGGTGATTTGGGGGCCGTGGGGATAGAAGCTCTTCCAGAGTACGGCGTAGACACTGCCGAATATAGCGAAGAAGCAGACGACGATGCCGATGATACTGCAGACTATGGCAAGGTAGAAATAGCGGTCGTCACGCCTCAATTGAGGCATGAATTGTATGCACTTCATGGAAAAGTTCTAAGCTGTTTCAGAAACTCTAGGGTTTAAGGGTGCGTTTTGGCTTCGTTTACATGAACAAGTGACACAAAGTTAGGGTTTATAGGTTTATATAGCATCAAATCTTAATTCAACTAAGAACACATAAAAGGAAAGTAGAGCCATATTTTCCTATTTTTTGACCTTTCTTATTTATTTTTGTGTCGGTTTCTTTCGATTAGTTCTCCCCATTTTAATTAACCTTTTGATACATCAACACAATATGGGGTAGGAAAAAAAAAACAGTTAAAAATTAGTTGAAATCATATTTCTTATCGGCCAACAAGTCTTAGTGCTCAAGTTTAAGGGCATGTTTACTTACAAGGAATAAAATAGGAATGATTTTGATTTTTGAGGCGTCGTCGTCGATCATGATCTCGCTTGCTTTTAATAAGTTTACAATGAAATTATATTTTTTCACTCAATTTTAACTATTTTATGGATTGTTTAGGATTGGCTAGTTGAGATAAATACAAGGATCAAATTTATCGATAAGGTGAAACACGGGAATCATTTTGACACTTAAACCAAAAAAAAAAATCAATTATTATATCGAATGGATTGAACACAATTTTATGTTTTGTCTTTGGTTCCTCTGCAAAATCCACTATTTTCTTATTCTCCTCCCACCTCATGCTAAGTAAATTAGAGAAATCACCCCGATAAATATAAGTTTTATTGGAAAACATTTAAAAAGTTCATTCAAAGAAAAAGTTCCTTATTTATCCATTTGTCATGTTCTAATTGATCCTTAATTGTGAAATTTTTTAAGTATTACACGTAATTGTTCTCTAAATATTTAAGTAATTTAAAATAATTTTCTCTGAAGTGTAATGTTTTACATGCGAGAACCCCCACCCTCGTCCTAAACAAAGAGAAAGAGGAAAAGTTGCCAGGTAAACCATGTTTGGGAACACATGACTTACATCTCAATAGTAATTGGTCTTATTTGCGCTAAGTAAAAATTTTAACGGATACATTGATGAAATTTGTTCCAATTTCGAAAAGTTAAAAGTGACAAGATTTGAATTCCAACGAGTAAAACGAAATTTAAGTCGAAGTTGAAGGATATGATTGTAAATAACCAAGTAATATGAAAAAAAGAAAGGGGTGTGATATCCACACACCTATTTTTATTTCTCATACCCTTTTAATTTTCGGCCGTCGGATCGGATGAATTGAAGAAGATCAACGAATAATAAAGGGTGTGTGAGAAGTAAAAAGGGATATATAGATAGCCCACCCCAAAAAGAAATAGTTACAAGTATAGGGGCAAATATCAAATTAGACAAATCACGTGCGAGCGGCCCCTTATAAAAGCGTAGCAAGAGCTAGGGTTTTATATAGTCTCTGGAGTCGCTACTTCTCCTTTCACCCTCACTCAGTAGCGGCAGCCCGAAAATCCTGTTCTTTCGTCTTCCTTCTTCAGGTAATCTCCGCCGCCGCTAGGGTTTTCTCATCTCATCCTTCTGTCTCTTCTACATTGCACCCTCACCAAAATTTTCACTTCGTTTTTCTGATTTTGCAGGAAGTTTTTTCGCAGCGAGGACAAAGATCTAACCAACCATGAGGTAATTTCATTGTTTTTTTCTTGTTCTTCGTTCATCTGATTGTAATTAGTTTTGGGTTATTGCTCGAATTGGATTTAATTTGAATTTTGGTGGTTTTAGAATCTAAAATCTCAAATTTTTGGTCGTGCTTCAGTAGGTTGCCTGAATCTCTTTTATTTACGTGATTTAATCTGGTTTTGTCGAGTGATTAGTGGCTAGAAATCGTGGTTAGAGATTTAATTCTCCTTAATCTGTTATTGTATTGGAGGATTATATGATATAGCTTTTGCAGAGAGGCGTGTGTTTTGATTACTAGTTTTTAGGGTTTTTAATTTATGTTTTTTTGAGTGGCGTTGGGCAAAAAAGTCCCTGACAATCGTAAGATGATTTGAAATTGTTGTACATTCATTTCTTTATCATTGATTGTTTTATATATCTAAAGTGGTAAATGTGAAACACATTCCCCATATCTGTAGGACGAGTCTCGAACCTTACAAAGCTCCACTTCGGATTTTTTTTACATTCATTTGTTATATCATTTATAGTGTTATGTATCTGAAGTTCATGTTTTTATTATTTTTGTTAACAGTAAGCTGTCAAGCGATGGGCTGAGGGAAGCCATTTCTCAGATTAAGACGAACTCTGAGACAAAGAAGAGGAAGTTCACTGAGACAGTGGAGCTTCAGATTGGTCTGAAGAACTATGACCCCCAAAAGGACAAGCGTTTCAGTGGTTCTGTCAGGCTTCCACACATTCCTCGCCCTAAGATGAGGGTTTGCATGCTTGGAGACGCCCAGCATGTTGAAGAGGTAAATTTCCTTATTGATCAAACTGTTTATGAATTTGATGATTTGTTATTCTCTGGTGCATTTGGGATAAAGTAAAAAAAAAAAAATTAAACGTGCGTAGTCTACGCGTAGACTTATAACCTATCTTTTATGCTTTACTACAGGCAGAGAAGATGGGTTTGGATTATATGGACGTGGAAAGCTTGAAAAAGCTGAACAAGAACAAGAAACTTGTGAAGAAGCTTGCCAAGAAATACCATGCCTTTTTAGCTTCTGAAGCTGTCATTAAGCAGATTCCTCGTCTTCTTGGCCCTGGTCTTAACAAGGCAGGCAAGTACTCCTGATTAGTATCTGTTCTGCTTTTGCTTCGTTGGACATAGTAATTTATTAAGAAAGCAACTAACGCTAGTTTTGGTTTTGTTGACAAAGCGCAGGTAAGTTTCCAACCTTGGTGAGTCACCAGGAATCTCTGGAGGCAAAACTTAACGAGACCAAAGCTATGGTGAAGTTCCAACTTAAGAAGGTTCTTTGCATGGGTGTTGCTGTCGGAAATCTCGCTATGGAGGAGAAGCAGATTTTCCAGAATGTACAACTCAGTGTCAATTTCTTGGTTTCATTGTTGAAGAAGAACTGGCAAAATGTAAGTTATTTGCTTCGACCTGCTTTCATGGTTTCGTTTTTTATTTATACTTGCTCTGTTCTAACTTCCAAGTTTTAGCTTCCAAATTTATGGATAAACTTTAAATGCTTATTTTCTTTGATCCTTCTGAATTTTGGCTTCTTGTTATTAATGTCATTTGATCGAACATACGAGAATGTGTAAATTATGATTCAGTCTGAAATTAAGATTTGACTTGCATTCGAAGTCTCGAATTTCTACTTGAATATCACTATATAAATGCTTTTATCCTTTTCACCCTTAATGGTACTTATTTTGCCTTTTTGTTTGTACGAAATAGGTGAGGTCCTTGAACTTGAAGAGTACGATGGGGAAAGCTATCCGTATCTACTAAGTTAATCTTTATTGAAAACTTTCCAAGTGAAGGAAGCATCAGCGTAACTTTTTTGAAAGACATTTATACCTTTCGGTGTTCTATTTTGTTTTTGATGACTTTGATTTCGTTGTTAAACCATAATTTAGTACTTGATGTTGCTCTGGATGAATGCTTTTGGAAAATTTTGAAGGAAAGCCTTTTCTTTCTCTCCGGTGTTTGGTGGATGGTGATTGATAGTATCAATTGGGATGAAAGAATTAGGGTTTCCGAAACCCTAATTCTTTCATTGTAATGGACTCAGTTGGAAGCCGTACTTTACCATCGACGTGAAAGGTTTCTTTCGGTTCAATTCCCATCTGTTCAACTGAGTTCTTTTGGTTGGATTCCCATCTGTTAGACTCGATTATGAATGAATACAGATCTCATTTTCTAATGTGCGAAACGCTCTATCGACGATGAACGAATACAGGGATTGTGTGATTCATCTGCTACAATCAACACAAGACTGCTGTATTTTGATCAAACATATGCATTTGAACACTTCTAAAAATTCTCGTCTAGTACTGTTAAGGCGCTAGGCGGTTGGCCATCATTCCGATTAGTGCTTAGGTTTTTGAAAATTAAGAAAGAGCGCATAGAACTGCTGAGGTGCCTGTCCAAACCCGTCTAGGCACCGGTCTGAGTTGCGACTCATTTAGATAGAAAATAGATAATTTTCATTTTGTTTTTATTTTACAATAAATTGTTAGGGACTTGTTGTATACTTAAATGAACACACATTATATGCTTGTACATCATGTTTTCATTATGTTTCAATGCTTCATAATATATATATCATTCTATTTTGTAGTTTATTATAAAATTATATATATTTTAAGTATAAACTGATACTTATATACACAGAATATAATAGATTCATTTAAATTTGTCTAATTAGTCTAGGCGCTCGCCTAACCCCCTCCTAACCGTTTAGACCCTAAGCTCAAAGCTCCAACATGCCGTCTGACTAGCGCCTTGTATCTTTTATAACCTCGGATTTGAATCAATCAAGGCCGCCAGAGGAAATATGGCGTTTTCGTCATAAACCGTGACCAAAAGTCACGTGCTTTTCATTCCCAAGGTTGCAAATAAACAAGTTTGCTTTATGACCCCACGTACCAAACCCTGAAATATCAGCAGTGTCTCCGCGGATGTGCAACAGCCACAAGTCCCTGAAATTCCACAGCAACAGCAACTGCAGCAGAGAATTCTGAGGTAACCTTGATTTACTTATTTCTCAATCATTGACAATTTAATTTGCAGTCCATTACTCAGAATTGTTATCAAATCCATTAGGTAGTGTTTGATTCAATAACTATTCGAATCCGGGTCGGATTTTCATTTTCGGATCAAGCCCATCTACGCATGGACACGGGGTATCCCCCGTATCCCCTTGTCGTGTCGAATTCCTTTGTATTCATACAACAATGCTTTAAATTTTACATATCTCATATCCTCGTGTTCGTGTCCATGCATCGTAGGAATCCATCAGTTTTATATGCAACATATGTCCATTCTATCACATTGTAATCATGTATGTCCACTATTATGTGGTTGAGAAAAGGAAAGTGTTTGATCGTGAAGGGTGTAATCCAAATGAGAGTAGAATGTGAAGAGTGTAGTGGTTTTCACACTCCCGTTTTCTCCTTCTACACTCCTAACCTCGTTTTTGTTCACTGATTCACCTTTGATATCTTCAATCCAAAGGCTCAGATAAAAAATGACGTGCGAAAATCACTTCCTGGAAAGCGATTGGTTTGCTAGCTTCCCATAGTATGTTAGAGACTGGACTAATGGACTCAATTTGCAAGTTCAATTCCAGGGACCATGGTGTTATCTTTGTTGAGTTTTGATTTGATTCAACTTTTTAACAGCTTGTAACGAGTGCTCAGACCGCAAAAGATGGCAAACAGTGAAGAACACAATTTCCAAGTTAGGAAGCTAGAACTCTCAGACAAAGGCAAGGGATTCATAGAACTACTGCAACAGCTGACCGTTTGTGATTCTGTATCCGACAAGGACTTTGAAGATCGATTTAAGGAGCTTAGTGCCCGAGCAGAGGACCATCAGGTCTTTGTAATAGAAGATGATCGCTCCGGGAAGATTGTGGCAACTGGGAGTGTGTTCATTGAAAGGAAGTTTATAAGAAACTGTGGCAAAGTCGGGCACATTGAAGACGTTGTGGTTGATGCCAATGCGCGTGGGATGCAGTTAGGAAAGAAGATGATTGATGCCCTTACGGATTATGCTCACTCGTTGGGGTGTTATAAGGTGATTCTCGATTGCAGTGTTGAGAACAAGGCGTTCTATGAGAAATGTGGGTACAAGCAGAAGGAGATTCAGATGGTGAAGTACTTCATCTGAGAAGCATTCTTAATTTCTTGTAAGTTGGCATGATACTTCCTGTGCTGTATTACTGTCATTGTTCCTGTCATAATTTAATCTTTGCCATGACAATGTCGAAATTTCGATCTTCGTTCCCACCTTTCAGTTCTTAAAGAAAATTGTCCAAAACCATGTGTTTTTCCATGACAATATCATATCCTTTGCATAGCAGAAGAAAATGCTGTCAATTTCCATGGCGCTTGTACGGTGACGAAGATTGAATTGACGTAGACAACTCTGTGTGTAAGGTATGTCGATGAAAGAACTGAAGAAATTGTGTCCAACTTGAAGCCTGAAGGTAGAAGATGGATAACGCATTGAGGGAACTTATCCCTTCGAATCCCATAAAATGGTAGGATTAGAAGGGATAAGTTTCTTTCATGTCTAGTCCAGCCAAAAATGAGAAATCATTCACCTCTACCTTTAATGTACGAGCTTTCTTTAATTGTATGAGTTATCAGCTCTAATCCAATCTTAGTCACCAAACGAGCTCATGTGATATTACTTTCATTTAAAATTTGAAAGCACTCTCCATGCTGCTGTGAAAGTGCAAACAGGCAGGCTGGTATGGCATCAGTCCAGCCACTTGGAAGGAGACAAGATTTAGCGGAACATTGCTTGGCTTCTTATAAACGAGTCATTCCTCCATACATATCGACCACTCATATTAATGCATTAAACTAGAAATGTTTTCTTTACGTGTAAGGAGCTAAATAATCTTGACAAAAGCTAAGGTCAAACTATAAACTATTCCATAATAGATGGACAAACGTGTCCAAACCAATTGTTATGCATGCATCGCTAGCGTTAATCTTCTTCTATATGAATGTGAACAATTGATAATTATTGACGTTTTGATGGACCACCCAGTTAGTGACGCTCAACACCAACTCGTATGTACATTATACTAACTTCATCGAACATCGTTTGGCTTCTCATACCTCATTGTTGTAAATTACAGTTGGACCCATGTACTATAATATCCATAGAGATGTCAAAATCAAATTTTATCTGTAGGAAATCATGACTCCTGCAAAATGTTTTCGGAACTTACTAACCGAAAGAAAAAGAGAATAATATTTTCCAAATTCAAATGCCCAACAATAGACGATGGGCTTGGAACTTCTTTAAAACACATTGACTGAAAAACACTTCTAGTAAAAGCGATTGAGGTTTCATTTGAAATTATTTTTAAAATGATTGAAAATGTTTTTTATGAGAGAGTTTTGGTAACCATTCTTAGTAAAAATACAAGTAAATTCTGAAAAAACACTTGAAGTGCTTCCTGTTCCAGTTCTTTTGAAACCAAAAAACATTTTCACCAACATCACCTTCAGTTGTTTTAAAAGTACTTCCAAACGATTCCTCAGCTCAATTAGAAGCACATTAAAAATCACTTGAAGTGCTTTCTTAAAGAAGAACATCCAAATAACTTTTTAAATCCAAAAACACCTTTTTATTTTTTTTGCTAAACGTAATTAGAAACGTTTTTGTTGATATGAAAACACTTTTAATTATTTTATAAGGACTTCCAAACTGGCTTAATGCCGTGGTGGAAGCTGATTGGTGTGATCAATCATGACACTCTGTTACTGTCCGGAATAATCTCCAGATTCTCTTTATGGGTTTCGGAAGATTATTCAATCGTATCTGTTCATTGTACATTATGTGATAACAAATTATTTTATTTAAAATTAAATATAAATAATATTTAACGAAAACTAACGGTATAATATACGATGAACAGACACGATTGATTGATTTCGTATCCCCACAAATAGGATCCGGAGAGGATCTCGTCCGTACCGTCCATCCTTACGCTCCAAAAATGTTTCTCGTTTCGACATTTTAACGAACAACTTTCGGTTCCGTTTCCGGCATCTCTGTAACCCTAAACCCTAAATTCCCAATTTCTTATTCGACATTTGAAATTAAATTTTTTATTTTTATGTGAATAAATACTGCAACTTTCTATTTGGAGGTGATCGTAAAAAACAAAATAAATAGAAAAAAAAAATGGCGTCGAGCTTGCACCAATGGGAGTCGGACCCTCTGTTCCCCGCAGCCGAAGTCGTCCAAGATTCCGCTGACAGGTTCATTTCTCCTCCCTTTTTTCCCTTCTTTTAATTTTAATATGTATTGGAATTTGGAAGTGTTCTTCTTGCTTTTGGGAGGAAAAAAAGCAAAAATCTTGACTTTATTTTTTGGGTTGGGAAGAAAGTTAATAAAAAAAAAAGTGAAAAGTTATAATTTTTGAAATGTTTGTGTTGGTGAACTTGATTTCTGAGCTATGTTAGAATGTTGGCATCAGAATTTAATTTTTTTGTTGAAGATTTTTGTTTGGTTTGAATAATGTTGTCTTTCACAAATGGGACTTCGTATTCATGAAAACTAATTTTTCTTATGCTTGTCGAGCTCCCCGAAAAGTTCAAGTGTGCAGTATTTACGCGCTTGTCTTTCCCAATGTGGAATATGGTCTCACCTGAGAGAGCGTGTTGGAAATTCAACAGCGGGACTTTAACAAAATAATTTACAACTGATAAGTACGTGGTTTTATTTCTAATTACACCGAGACCTTTTAGGATAACGCCCCACTCTTGTTGGGCTAGCAGGTGGTTAAGTTGGGGACAATGCTGGTGTTAGAACATTTGGCCCGTTTCTCTGAAACTTTGACAATGTAGAACATCAACTTTCGAGAAATGACAGTAACAAATAAACTTTAACCTGCGACTCGCCAACTCTCCTGCTCATTTTTACGATCTTCAATATTTTGCTTTTTCGAAAAATAAAGGAGCTTACAGATTGATAACTCACTGCTGTATAAGCATAAGGAAACTTTTTTTTTGTTGTGGATTGCTATTGGATTTGGTGTTCTGTGTTTTATTATGTTGAATTGCTTATGAACTGTACATTCCCTGAAACCAATGCTGTTTTTGTTTTGGTGTTTTAAATTTTAGGATGGAATCGGTTTTCCGCTCTCTGCTGCATGAGCTCAGTCTTGTTCAAGGTGACTGTCCAGACCCAAAGTTACGTGTGTCAATAGATTATCACAAACGTGATCTTGCTACAACACTTGAAACTGCAAAGTGGCAGGTGGTAATCTTTGTACAACTCAACTCTTTTTTCTTCATTTTTTTTTTATTTTTGGTTTAGTTAGGTTTTAGTGATTCTCTCCTGCCAGTTGGAAGATTTTGAAAGAGCGGTAAGCTTTTCAGCTATGGCAGGAAGGTCTCAAAATCGGGAGGATGTAATTTCAAGACACAAACAGTTTATAGGAGCCATTAGGGAACAAATACTTCATGTGGAGAAGAGCTTGGAGGGTACAGCTATAGGAGATGATGCCATGAGAAATACAGAGTGGGTTAACTTGAATGAACAAGATAGAGATGGTTTGGCATTGTTCCTTTCTGGGGGAAATAATGCCGAGCCCACTGATTGTCAAAAAGTGGAAGACAACAGTATCTTGAGAAGATTTCTTGATCCAACCACACCTAGTGCTAAAGACAGCACTTCTGGTATCTTTGAGCACAAAAACAGAGAAATTGAGGACTTGAATATGAATGGAGTGGCGCATGTGGACCGTGTTGTTGAATCTAGAAAGGAGAACAACTTGAGGAAAGTTGGTTCTTATAACAGATTCGGTGAAGGTGGGAGTTGGGACATTGGCAATACAAGGTTGAAATCTGATTTTACAGATTCTTTTCCAGAGACCTCTTGTAACAGATATGGAGGTGGTGAGAGTCGGGATCTGGAAGCTAACGAAGCCAAACCTGAAAGCGTCAGCAGAACAAACGTATTTGGGTTCTTAAATACGGCATGGAGTGTTTATGGGAGTAGGGTAACTGGGAGCTATACAAAGAGATTTAAAGATGGAGAAGAACAAAGTCATTCCCCATCAAGTGCTGGTGTTTCTCATGGCGCACAGGTAATTACAGTTCTTGTAGTGATGCCAAATGCTTATAATGGTTTTTCTTGCAAATAACTGTTCGTAGAGTTGGTGCAGTAAGGATTAAGGAAGATCTTCTACCGATGTATGATACTTATTGCACTGATAAAACTACCATACAAAGTGTGCAAATACTTAATTACATAAAAAAAGGTGCCTTGGCAATTGGAAATTAGAAAATTTTAACTGTTCACAACTCCTCTATTACTCTCAAATCTGTAATTCAAGCATCAAGTTTTCCTTTCTTGGATAATTAAGTTCTTGAATTTTCCAATTCCGTTAAGTATTGCATGTTCAATAGTTCATATTTCTTCTTTAGTAAATAGCTGATAGCTGTGACTTTAGATCAAAGAAGGATACTTGTAAGTTGTTTTAAATTTTCAGTGTTCCGAAAGGAGATTGTTGTGTGGTTATATCTGATTCCGCTCTGTGTCCTGATTCAGTTCGTCATGGAAAACTTGGTTTGGCTTTCTATGCTTCAGCCTAGATGCTTATTGGTTTGCTTGTCCTTGACAGGGTCAGCATCAGGGAGCGTGGTTGTATAGAAATTTCAAAGAGTTGGGTATGGGGATTCGGACAAAAGTAATGTACTTACGGACCTGGCTTGGTGTATTTAGGGCAAGATATGAAAGATCACCTTATCACATTCAAGTTCAGCGGCATTCTATTCAAGTGGTGTTGATAATACTACTTACGCTCATTATTTTAGGTGAGGACAGATTCCTTATTATTTTTCCGCAGTGCGTCTTACATTGTTAACTACATTTAGCTGTCATTCAAACTAAATGATTACCATTTTTATTTATTGAAGTAAAACTAGTAGGTTGTTAGCCCAAAGAGCAAACTAGAAATACGATTATTATGCTATTTCTTCTATGATCACCGAAGTATCTGTTAAGGAAGTATGACATAAAACCGACTCTTCATATATATATATATATATATATACTGTTAGGATCCGGGGATACGCGCTTTTGACACACATTTTGACACCCATTTTAAAATGAAGTAACTTGCTTTATTAAGAGATAAATATAAAGCATTTATCGTATATCATTGTCGGAAGATCATAATATACAAGTAGGTTTTGACATTAACAACTGAGTGTTTACAGTTTTTACATTGATTACAACAGTCGGTGATTGTTCAACTGGTAGCGATATATCGTTTTAATATGAATGAGGCTGAAACTCTGCTCGTCACGCAGGCATACTGGTGTCCCGGCTTGCTTAAAGACATTCGAGGTTTGGATACACTCAACAATCTGTATATGTAAAGGGTTTTCTCAAGACTTTTTAACATGGGAAGAACTGCTTTTTCGCCATCTGACCCTCATCATGGTCGGATGCCAACACTATTCAAACTCGGAGAAATTTTGCACCGATGGGCATCGTGCCATTGTTCCGAGAGTGAATTTCTGTCGGATGTATTGGTTTTGTGTGATCGTCGGTTCTGCTAGTGGGCAGCATGACTGTATTGTCAAGAACACTGGGGCCGTTGGAGCCAGTATAATGGTTTTCTTTCAGCAGTGTGTAAATTTGTGTTGGTACTCTCGAGTGATTATGTTGTATTTGGTCTGAAACTGCAATTGTTGATAGAACAGCGGCGTCGATCCATCATTTTTCAGTCACAATGACCAAAATCTGCATTTTGATTGGCGTGGAAGATCCACTTAAATACTTTTATCTGGAGGAAAATTGGTAATGTCATGACAAAGTATGAGATTGCTATCGTGTCTCGTAAGTTTATGCGAAAAATGAAAACGAATGCCCAGCAAAAATCGTATGTTAAGATTCCACTGTGTCGCACTTGTTTCTAACAATCAGTTTTTCACTAGTTCACTGAACAAAGGTAACGAGCGAGAAGCCGGTATCGCCCCTTCTTTTTGCCTCCCGGGTGACATTCACCGCCGCGGAATGCTACCTGTGTCCGATTCAACAAATTGCAGACATAAGGGGATCCTGAAAAATTATACGTGAGCCCTGTTATCCATAAATTCTTTCATAGGTAGTGTTTTTGTCCACCTGAAATCTTTTATTTACACTTCAAACAAATGCAAATACCACCAAGAGCGCGTAAGCTTGCCAATCGACTGCTTGAAGATCACTAGTAGCTCCAGTGCCTGTAACAAAACATATAATCGGCTAATCAGCAGGTGAAAGAAACACTTTGACGAGATTTACTAGTTAGCGACCCTTGCGTTCTTGAATGCTGGCCTAATAACTATTAGTTTTAGAGAGCTCTGTTTCAAGTTCTTGTACAAGTAAACATCAAAACGTATTGCTAAAAGTCAATTAGAAATAAACCTAGAACATCTGCTTTTCATTTTTTATCACTAGACTACTAAAAGGAGTCGTGCAACTAACAAATATACCAAATGCACTCAAATTTCGGGTACTCAATGAACTTAACACAACTGTCAGACCCATCAAATACCAACCATACCATACCGGCACTGGCATTTGTTTACATGAAGATATGCAAATAGTACTTTCATCCAAGGCAAGAAATGTATAAACTTACCAAGTAATGGTAGCCTGTTCTCAATCTGACTTCTCTATTTCTCGAAATCTCTTATCCCATTCTTGGGCTTCATAGTCTTGCTCAACCAAATCCTTGTCCGTACTATATACAATTCTATCCTGCCCTATGAATGTTTTTTGGGCCATGTCCCGAGCACTGAGGAGCTGAAACATCATATAGAAAAATATAAGTAAATATTGTTTTAATCATTGAAGGAACAAAGTTAATCTAGTTTTTGTTCTTTGTTCCTTTTTCTTTATTTCAGTTGGCTTTACATCGACAAGTACAGGATTACCTTATGACAAATCCTATACCTTACACCCTACGACAACCTCACGTGAGCATTCAATTGAAGAAAACTATGCTATTTTAGTTTGAAACTTCACATCTTACAACAGTTAATAAATGCAGCATTGTTGGACTAGTATGTTTTAACTTAATTTTCAGTCCAATGGCAATGCAATCACCGAGAGAGGGCTTGATTAGCAATAGGTGATATTTCTTTTTATTGATCTGATAACTCTCCCCTACTAACTAGTGTGCAATTGCAAATTTAAATAATTACAAAGCACACATGTGAAGTTGAGACAGAAACGATTGATCAAGACAAAATTCTAAAGAAGCACACCTTTCTTCTAAGTGAGATATCTGGCAATTCAAGGGATTGAGCACACTGCTGCCTTGCTTTATTTCTTTTTTCTATGTCAGCGTTTGTCTTAAGCAGGACGAACCACCGCAACAAAGGAATTGCAAAGAAAGAACCAGCATAAATCTGCAAATAATTGTGAGACAAGATAAAATCAAACCCAATAGAGCCCGAGGACTTAATCAGGTCGTTGTAAAAAAAATGCTCTCCCTTTGTATAGGAAGAGCTTCATAAGAGGGATCACTCTCCACTATTCAAGAAAAGGATTGCATGTGAGCCAACCATTTAACAGAAAAAGTACATATTCTTAATTGCAGGTAGGGAACTTTAATTTATTTGAAATAAAATCATACCTGAAGTAGTGGAAATATGCTAGAAACGAACTTAATAAAACCAGCTGGTGCAATTCTAGTATCCCTTCAAATAAGAAAGTGGCGGTCATCAGAGCAATATAGAGTAAAAACAATCAAAGCAAATACAAAGTTCAAGTCAGACATACTTTAAGATGGTTCCAAGAATGATAACCCCAAATAAATTAAGTCCACCAAGTCCAGCGACCATTGCTCTTTCAGAAACGGTAGTGTTACTGCAAACGGAAAACTTAATTGTTTCATTTTAATTTCCCAATGAATTCACAATATAATCAGCAACAGCAATCATATAAAGGACCTGAATTGCCATTTCTTCTCCTGGAAAAATTTGTTAACCCCTCCAACAAAATCAGCCCATCTTCTCCCCACATATTCCTTCCTTCCACTCCTCTGAGAAGATGCTGTGCGCTGTAGAGATGGAAACTGGTACAGAATATTTCCCTGCATCATAACCAATTTTTCTATGAATGACTAATTAATATTATATCTTTCCATCTGCGTAATGAAATCCAATATAGAGACGGAATGATTTGTGAAATTGCAATCATGTACCAGGCCCAAGGAAACATAAGCATATTTATCCAACAGTTCCAATTCCTATATATTTACGGAGAAAGAAGAAGAAATATAAGCCATTTATTAGAAAACAAAAACGTTAAACGTACCTCTTCATCTATAACAGGCTGACCCTCATACCGTAAAAGAACAGGTAAGATGTATGTTTCATCATTCTGAAATTAACGGAAAGTAAAAAATGTCAAGCAGCATGATAAGGAATAAAAAGAAAAATGCTGAATATAGTAAAAGAAACTGAAAATTTTCAAGGCCTTGAAGAGTTTAACGGATTGATGTGCTCAATAAAGAGCCAAACTGCACAATAAACCATATAAGTGACCTCAACAGTTGTTTGGAGCTTTTTCCTTTATAAAGAAATAAACAAAAGATCACGATTATCTACACTATTGAGTATGAAGTTTGGAAACACTGTGTAAAAGAACAATTCCAGTTCGAGCCTCTTATGAGGAACTATGCAAATGTGATTGGATTTTACAAATGAAACTTCATATGAAAGGTCAAACCATAGAGCATCATGAAATGACGACGCATGCTGTATTCTAATGTGTTCAATTAACTAACCAATGGATGCAAGTGCCTGCTATTAACCATCAAACAATAATCCAATCTCAGCTGGAACTAGTACAAATTCTCCAAATACAAAAGAAAACTCCATTACATCAAGAGTTGGGAATTACAAACGAGCATGACAACCAAAAACAAAATATTTACCAGAGTTTCCCTTGAAGATTCTATATCAAGATATGGAGAAAGCTCTTCAGCTGCAACAACCCCACCTTTAGAGGATATGTATTGTCCGATCTGAATTTAAATTTCAAGGGATAATTTTGTCATTACACATATACATATCTATCATGATTTTTAATGACAATCAAAATAACAGTTCCAAGATAACAAGTAGCAACAGATTATCAAACTTTAGGAATAAGACATAGAGTCACACAACCAAGGATTCTACAATAAAAAAGTTTGAGGACTTTACTATAGGTGGACAACAGTTTCTGAGAGAGAATCCCCAACTACCTTCAGTATTTGTGAAAATCTTATATTTTCCAATATCACATCATCTAGTTTATAGAGAGCTTTGGGGATGTAACAAAAGTTTCAAAATAATCATGACAATTCCCAAGCACAAGACCAGTGCAGTTCTTATGTTTTGATCTTTGATCTAGTCTAAAAGCTATCCGCCAATTACGCAATCCACAATTCTACAACTTCCACCCTTATAACAAATAATGTCATAAATGAATTCAGCACATTACTTTAACCTAACAATTCCTTTTATTCTTTCCTTGTTTTGGATTTTACATATACACATGAATGAGGTCACACACACACACATATATATGACCTCAACAAAAGTCGTAAACTCCTGTATATTCTTTCGAAATATTAAATCAAGGATTCACACAAGAACCTATGACAAAATACCATATCCTATTTCAAAAGTCAAGCCAAAAAGGTCCATGGAAGATTTTAAGAGGTGGTACTATGTACATGTAGCTTGATTGAGAGAGAGAGAGAGAGAGAGAGAGAGAGAGAGAGAGAGAGAGAGAGAGAGAGAGAGAGAGAGAGAGAGAGAGAGAGTTATATATACCCCTATATTCTAGTTTACCCTGACAAGAAATAAATCTAATTGCATATAAAAGCATACAAACACAACCAATGAAATGAAACAAATTGTTGAAAGCAACGAACCACTGAACTCAGTGCTCAATTATGAGAGAGAGAGAGAGAGAGAGAGAGAGAGAGAGAGAGAGTTATATATACCCCTATATTCCAGTTTACCCTGACAAGAAATAAATCTAATTGCATATAAAAGCATACAAACACAACCAATGAAATGAAACAAATTGTTGAAAGCAACGAACCACTGAACTCAGTGCTCAATTATTACCAACTTCCATCTCTCTTCTTCGATTCCTTGGTTTGGATCACCATCGCCAAATACAAATGAGAAAATCTAAAAGACAACATCATAAAGTCAATACTTTCTTCAAATACAAACCTAGCAAAGAGACAACAGAAAAAGAATGATTAAATCCATCACATACAGATTCAACGAAATTCATCTTGTTATCATCTGTTTGTACTCGTTCTGTTTGTACTCGCCGCCTCCTAGAGTAATATGGATCCCAGAACCTTCATGAAATAAAAGGTAAACAAGGTGTGAGCAAAAGTCTCTTACAAGTTCCAACAACTAATATAATTAAACCTGAAACCGTTCCACAGAATTATGAAAAACATTATGAAAAAGCGTACTTAACAAGTAAGAAGAAGGTAATACCAAAAGAGGTCAAATGGATTCATGTAAAAAGAGAACCCTGAATCATACGACCTTCCTCCACGTCTTCCACGATTGTCATCTTCACTGTAACCAAAACACTAGTGTCAACCATCCTGCCCAGAATAGAAATTATTTAACAATAGAGATAATAACAATACCATGGAAACTTACCTTCTACCAGAAGACAGAGCAACAACAATTGCAGTATAAACAAGAACAATGGAAGCAACTAGGGCAGTTCCAAATGAAACCCTCGCTACGTACTCAACCCCAGCCTGTCAAAATGCATTATGTTAGTTCCAATTGCCAAACATTATAACCAAAAATTCCACAAAGTTACTACCTTTGCCTTCTCAAGCACAGGCTCAACTCTCATTCTAAGCGATTTTCCCAAAAGCTTCGCCCGATAATCCTTGGGGAAAACATAGAGCACATCACCTTCATCCGAAACCTGTTGGGACCATCTTGAAAACAACAATTGGACTCACCACAAACACAATCTGTGAAAATAACTAAACTAACCTATAAACCCCATACATTTTCTTCACAAACATTTTCGAAAACGACTCCAAGTTCACAAATTTTTTAAAATAACTAAACAAACCTACACACCCCATCATTTTCTTAGCAAGCATTTTGGGAAACAACTAACAAGTTCAGAACTTTCCGAAATTAAAAGTACCTCCAAGAATCCTTCAGTGTCAGCAGCGAGAGCTTGCAGAGCATTCTGAGCTTCGTTAAGCTTGAGCCCAGCCCGGCCAGCCACGTCACCAATCGTCACTCTCCCTCCACAAGCGTCCACAGCTTCCATCGCTCGCTTCCTCACATCGGAAGGCAACTTATCGCTCTCCACAGCGCCACCGGGCCTGATTGCAGCGGCGGTGGCGGCGTCGAGACCCGACTTCACCGCCGACACAGAAACTCTAGATTCCCGAAACTTGGCGCCAAATCCCGGGAAAATGGGCGTCGGGTGGAGACGGAAGGTTCTGGGATGGTTGGGGAGGAGTGAGGATTTGAAGATGCGACGGTGAGGACAGTGGTGCTTCGGCGGAAGGGTGAAGCAGGTGGCTATCGACGCCATTGACGGATTGAATTTTCCCTCGGGAGTTGGGTGGGTTTTGCTAAGTTGCTGTGGCCATGGAATTCTTGGCGAGTGGCTCAGAATTGGAGAGCTTCGAAATGGACTTGGGATGAACGATACGAAGCTGGTGAAATTACGGTCATGTCCTAGTCGGATGATGTGAAGGGATAAGAGTTCATTTGCGAATTTTTCTCTCTCCAAATTTCAAATATTGTTAAAAATATTTAAGAAAATAAATATTTTTTTTAAGATGGAATAGTCCCTCAATTTTTCTCTCTCCAAATATCAAATATTGTTGAAAACTTTGAGTTTTAAAAATAGGGACAAAATAAAGGGTAAATTAAATAGTACCATGATTGATATTTTAGTGTACAAATATGATTTTTCATTAAAGTGAACAAATCAGGAGTTATTCGTTAAAGTTCCCTAGAGAAAAGGAAAACTAATGAAAATGACTTGAAAACTTTGAGTTTTAACGATAAGGATAAAATAAAGGATAAAGTGAATCGTACCATGATTGACTTTTTGATGTAAAAATGTGATTTTTCGTTAAAATAAACCGTACTGGAAGTTTTTTTATTAAAGTTCCCTAGATAAATGGTTATTTAACTAAAAAATTATGACTAGTAATTATGTAAGTCATTAAAACGTGCATCTATAATTCTTTTCGTCAAAATGAGTTATTTTGAAGGAACAATTACAATAATTGGGTTAAAATTGAGGAACCATGCTAAAATTGAGTTAAAGTTGAGTGACTATTTCTTTAATTACGTTAAAGTTAAAGTATTATTGCTACATATATTTTTATTTATCTATATTTGCTTATTGATTCAGCCTCACGTGCATGACACGTGACTTGTTTTGACAAATTTTTTAACGAAGTTGATGAAAAAGATCATATGTTTTGATAAGTTAAATGATCAACGACAACAAATTTTTGAATGAAAAACTATTACCCCAATTATGTTAAAGTTAAGAAATCATTATTTCTTTTTTTTTTTGAAAATATCCATTTGAAAAAGAACCCCCAAACCTCGGGGCGAAACAGTAATTTGACATAAACACCCCGTCGAACCCAATTCACTCGGCATCCTACTCTTCAACCTGGACCGAGAAAAGCAAAAAAATCCAAACTTTGGCGCAGAAGCAGAATGAAAGTTGGGACCTTCAATGCCGCTTTCTCTTCCGATGTCCGTACACTTCACAGACCTCCGAGCTCTTCAATTTTCGGCGCAGCAAACTGTAAAAGTTTCACTGCCAGACCTTCCATGGCGTCCAGTAAGTAAACTTCTGCTTCCGTTTCTTCTCCTACTTTGGTATTTGCCCTTTTCATCCAGTTCAACGCGCATTTTCCCATTTTCTGGTGCAGGTTTTACCCGGCGGCTTTCGATCCGCTGCGCCGTTCGCTTCCGGCCTTGCATTGACATACACAAGGTACTGCAACTTCAGTTTATCAAAATTCATGCTTCCGAATCAATTGGGGTTTTCTGCGAATCAGTTATATTCGTTTTTGTGACAAGCTTAAATCTTTCTTTTGGGATTTCTGTGATTGTTATGTTGATTTTTGCTTCAGGGGAAAGTGAAACAAATTGTTGGGTCTACCCTTTCTGATTTGAAGGATGATGGGTCGGTTCTTGTTACCAATTTTGTGTCGGATAAGTCTGCAGCGGAGTATGCAAAGATGTATAAAGAAGATGGGCTTACAGGTGGTCATGTTATCATGCTTGGAGCTGACCCTTTGAGTAGAGCTGCAGCCATTGAAGCTTTGCATGCCTATCCTGGTGGGTCCATTGCCTTCCTTCCTGTTCTTGTAGATTCTGATGCTGTTAATTGATTTTCGGATCAAATGATTTAAATTGTCTTCTAGTATTTATTCTGTTAATGTTCGAAAAGTGATTCTTATTCGATTTTCTCTCAGTTGCGAACTTTCGATATAGAGTTTAAGAAGTAAATATGGCTGGTGATATGAGTGTGAATTAGATTAAAAGATTGTTACCCAGCATCAGATACTTTAGCACTTTTGCAAAAACATCCGTGTCTGATAATACTGCAGATACTGAGATTTTTCAAGTAAGTTGAGTGCCTTAGGATAGGAGTATGCTGTTTCACTTTAATCTATATTGTTGATGATATGTTTGAAACTTACAGATTTTCCTCTGCTGAACTTGCTGCGAGGACTGGTATAATCTAGGTGGTTTGCAAGTAGGAGGTGGGATCAATTCAGAAAATTCTTTGAATTACATAGAAGAAGGGGCTAGCCATGTCATTGTCACTTCCGTAAGTTGCTACCCTTTCGTCACCCTTTTACATCTATATGTTAATTAAGAGGACTGATTTGGATCAAATTGTTTCACGAAATCATTTCTTTACATTTGTCGTGGTTTCTTTGCAGTATGTATTTAACAATGGACAAATGGACCTTGAAAGGCTTAAAGATCTTGTTCTTGTTGTTGGAAAAGAGAGGCTTGTTTTAGACCTTAGCTGCAGAAAGAGGGTATGAGGCCAAGCGAGAATCAAACCTCCTTTGTCATTATCTATGTGTTTATTTTCTTTTCAGGGCTAAGCTGAGTTATTTATTTACTTAACTCTTAAGCAATTTTTATGTGTATTCGATTCGTTGTAATCTGAGTTTAGTGAAAACTTAGATCATAATGGTGGTGTTTGACTAGAGTGACAATTTTAAGAGAATTGCAAATCTTCAGAATCAACACTAAACTATGGAATTGTTAAGAAAGAGTTTTTCTTGTTTGTAATTTTCTCCTTCAGCATTTTCAACTGCCTCTTTTGTACACTTTTACATGTTGGTCTTAATGTGCATATATGAATTGTTTTTAATGTGTGCAGGATGGTAGATATGCAATCGTCACAGATAGATGGCAGAAGTTTAGTGATGTGAATCTTGATGAGGAAATATTGAACTTTCTTGCCAACTATGCAGACGAATTTCTGGTACATGGTGTTGATGTTGAAGGGAAAAAGTAAGTCATATATGTTGCCATTTTATTTCATTAACAAAAATAATTTTATAATTTTAACGCCTTAAAAGAGATTTTGACTATAATTATTTATTTTTTTATTTTTTTGGAACAAATGATATTATCTACACTAAGGGGAAGGGAGTAGGCTAAGCTTCACAATGTCTAGCAATAATGTGGTTCAAATTCGCCTTTGACTATAATTATTAGTTAAAGGAAAATGATTTTTCATAATAAAATTAAACTTTTTCTCCTTGCCTGAGAAATTTATTCAGGGCTTTTGCTCTTTGTGCTCATCGTTATGAGAACTGAGAAATAAAATTTTTAAAGAAAGGTCCATGAATTCCATGCATTGAGTTATAGATAGATGCTTTTCTTTTCCTTTCTCTTTCCTAGATCCTTGTTCCCGTTGACGCTTTTTCTGATATCAAGAATTTCCTTCTGTTTACAGATAAAACTATGATCGCTTTTGAGTTAAATTCACTAATCAAGTAAAGAATGGATTAAGTTTCAATAATGTTATTTTTCTTTCATGTCTGATGGATCGAGTTTAAAGAAGATCCATTTTTGAGTTGAGCTTTTGCTATAAATTTCATTTGAAGTTTGGTGCTGGCCCTAAATTCTTGGAATTGCTATACTGAAAATATATTTGCCTATTCCAGATGGTCTACTACTCGTATGTTTAGTTGATTACTAAACAATAATTGTTGAAAGCTTGCAATTGCGTATCGGCATGAGTACCATCCCCCCACCCCCAACCTGACATCCAATATTTGAAAAGGACAAATGTACTCTGTTTATCCGTTGAGTTATAACTGGATGATCTCATTTCTGTTTATTGCAGGCTGGGAATTGATGAGGAGCTTGTGGCATTGCTTGGAAAGTATTCACCGGTTGGTAACCTATTAATAGAATGGCACATTTATGTCTTTTGCCAACTGCTCCGGTTTTTTAAATTTTATAGGTTGCTGGAAATGTACCTCCATCTCGTCATTGCACTGAAAAGAAATTTCTCTAACCTATTATCCACATTTCTATTTAGACTACTGTTGTTTGATTTATGTTCAATCAGTAGAAATATGTTTTTAAGCCTCACATAGATGACCTTGGAAAGACAAGGACTGAGCCATGATTCTTGTCATCTTTTCTTTGAGTAACGATTGTTTTCATCTAAATCATTTTTATACTAACTGAATGTGGATTAAAATGTGTATCCACCATCAGTATAAAGCCCTCGAGCTTGAGAATTCATTGTTTCTCGTTGAGCCAAAAAGCTTGGGGCTACCTATGGGATTCACTGCTGTTGTAGTAGAGAATCAACATAGGTTTCACCAGAGATTTAGAAATTCTTATGTTCATGCATCATACATCCTGTTCAAATCACTGACATAATATGTTTCTGGGTGCCAGATTCCTGTAACTTATGCCGGTGGTGTGACTGTAATGGCTGATTTAGAGAGGATAAAAGTGGCAGGACTGGGACATGTAGATGTAACTGTTGGCAGCGCTTTGGATGTTTTTGGAGGCAACTTGTCATACAAAGACGTCGTTGCTTGGCATGCCCAGCAGGAGGCCTTGACTGTTTAGTGCATTTCTACTATCTTTTGGTTCTGAGTACGTAGACATCTAGGTTATTCTGGCTTATTTATATAGAAAAATACATTGCAAAGGATAGTTCAGCTCTTTAACTTCAAATAAAAGGCCGCTTTGTAAGTTATGAGTAAAAGCTATTATTTTTTGGGGCCAATGAAGTGAAAATTTGCACCAGGATAATGTGCCGAAACTGAGTCGGGACCTTGAGTTACAAATCAAGATTGGGGTGCTTTTTTTTTTTCTCCCCTCCCCATCTACTCTTACTTGATTTTTCTTTTGTTTTCGGTCTCCTAATTCTCGAGTTATTTGGAGATATACGGGCCTGTTGGCATATAGCCAGGATGGTAGCTCGCTCTTTCCATGTAGGATGAAGGACAAATGCAGGACGTGAGTATTGATGGAGAGGGTTAGTCATGTGTTTCATGTTTCATTTCTTTGGAGGACGGTGTTAAGTTATTCTCTCTCATCCTTCGTGTGAACTTTAACTGGATACATTTGGTTGTGTATTTTACTGTATGTGGGTTCTTTTGCTTGCAAGTCCAAGCTTTATAAAATCAACATTCACACCCGCACAAACGCGCACACACCAGATTTTTATTAGATCAACATGAAGTCTGGTAAATTGGTAATCGAAACAAGGGGTACAATATGGTTTTGGGAAGCGCTGTTCACACTTTTTTTTTACTTCTCACGCATTATCTCAATTTTCGGCTGTTGGACCGAATGAATTGAAGAAGATCAACATCCAAAAATTAACAAGAGTGTGTGGGAGGTAAAAATTGGTGTGTGAATAACACTTTTCCTATGGTTTTGTGTCATTTTAAGCTCAGTAAAATGAAGTTCCGAGTTTGTCACGTACAATTATCAATTGCAATTACTTGTATGCTATGTTTGGTACGCGAAAATGAATTGAGGGAGATGACTTCCCATATCTTTCCTAAGGGAAGGGAAATGGAATTTTCTTCTTTTATTTGTTAGCAATAGGAAAGAAACAAGGAAAAACCGCTTTTTGGGATATAATAGGTACTTTTAATTATCAATGAGGGTAGTTTCCAATGAGAGATGCAAAATGCCTTGAAATGTGTATTTTACATTTTTGGTTGGCCAGAAACTCTTCAATGTAGAGATGTAAAATATCCATCTTGGCTTGAAAATGTAAATAAAACTTAAATTTAAATGTTTTGGTGGGGGGTCCCGCCAATAAAAGAGAGAAAAATAAATGGAATCTCTAATTTACATGTTTCTCATTGAAGTAGAACTCTCATTTACATCTTTCAAAAATATAAATATAGTTTTTACATCTCTCCATTGGAGCTCCTCTAAAAAAAATGATTTCCCAAGATGGATGGAGGGCTTCACTCAAGTTCAGACACCGGAAGTACAAGATATGGATTATTTGTCTAGACTTCCCCTTCAATTTCCCATGGCCAAGGTGGATGGAGGGCATCACTCTAATTGAGAAACTCAGTTATGCATAAAAAGTGAGTATATTAAATGAAATGTGAAATGCATGTCATTGTGTATTGCTTGCATGACACGTTTCCACCAACATATTGAACTAAGCTACTCCCAGTGTGCCTAGTGCTTTATGATGGAAGCAAAAATAAGTAATGGTGCCCTAGTCAGTCTGCGGCCTTTATTCCTGATTGTTCTTTAAAGAAAAATACATGTCCCAGTGAGACGTAGCAGTAACTATAATCCGAAATTGAAATGCCAATAGCACAACTACGTGCTATAAAGAAATCTAAAGTACTTGTGCTTTTTTTGTAGGACCTTTTATTTCCTTATCTAGTTTCCCATGAACAAGGAGGGACCTATGGTTGTTCTTTCAGAAGCTGATATGGAAATAAAGCGTAGATAGAGACCGCTTCAGTGGACAACTTGGCTAATAAGTTTCTGCATGATTTGCAATATTATCTGTTCAGCTGGTCTTTCTTATAGAGTGTCCTTATACTTAGTAATTTGAATGTTTTACACTGTACTGAACCCAACAGGCAGAGAATTATTAGAAAAAAAGGGCAACTCCAAGCTAACAAGGCTCCTTGCTTTGTGAGTATCGGGAGATAAATGTCTATTGTACGTAGTCTTACCCTTGCTTTGCAAAGAAGCTGTTTCCATGACTCGAACCCATGACCTTTTCGGTCACAAAGGAGGAACCTTTCTGTTGCGCCAAGACTCACCCTCTAAGCAGAGAATTACTGAATGCAAAAGTAGTTTTGGCTTTCCTTTACCTAGAGTTATGTTACATTCTTTGAGTGTAAGAATGATGCAACGAGGACTCGCCCTGTGTGTCTTTTTGGGTACAAATTCGTTCACACTACATAAGATTTTCGGGTGTGAGATATGGGAGGATGTCTTGGTGTTCCATATGACAATAGTTCCAGTTATCCATTTAGTTAAAAACTGGTGCTATAATTTCTGTCTCGTATCTTGTTGTATAGTTTTGATTTCTTTATATGAAGGTTTAGGTGTTTCTACGTAGGGCTCGAGCTTATGCAAATTGCTGAACCCTCGAAGGTTTATAAACGAGGTATAGACTAATTTTCAGTGTTCTACAAGTTATATCAGTTTTTCACCATTATAAAACAATCTAATGCTGAGAAGATTTTTGATACGAGACTCAAATGGTGTGTTATATGCTAAAGTAATCCGGAAGGATTAACTTTTCAATTCATCGACTTTCTTAATTTTTCCTTGTCATCCGGATCTTTTCTAAGTACTAATTCCTCTTCTTTTTTTTCCAGTCAAGAGAGTTTGCGTGCTTCTTTTCCGTGCAGGAAGCTAGGTTACTGTATCAAGGGAACATTTATTTGGGTGGGGATTTAAGCCTGTGGAGTTCTTGTTTTCTTTCGTTTTTTCTTTCACATGCCTAAGAGTGTGAAACGATGGCGATTGGTAGAGAATAGTCCTAAGCAGCAGTAAATCAGCTCTGGAATGCTACCAAAACCACCACGATTGGTATATGAAATACAATAAAGGTAACTTAAGCTATTCTTCCACAAGACACACACACATAAGCAATTTTACTGGAGCAAGTGGACTTATTCTGTCATTCCATTATGGGAAGTTTCCAGAGGCTTTCTTAATGGGAGGACTAACACCACCACCACCACAATATGTAATAATTTGAATGTTATTAGCACTTAAAAAATGTAATTCTTTCTCGTTTTTTCATTCAGGAGGAGTGCATGATAACTATTTTGGCATGCCGAGAACAGTAGATATGCTTTGTATTTCTTTTTTCTACCTTTTTTTGTGATTTGGCAGGTGAGGCTGGAAGCTTAAGGGGCCAACTCATAGAGTCATATATGAATTGCCACATCACGCTTTCATCATATTACATGCTCGTTGGTATTTGGACCTGATATGGCTGCATACTCGCTTTTGATATTTGTTGTCACGCGACAATTTCTTCCCCTCTTTACCACAAAGTTAAAATTCTTGGAAATTCGAATCTTTAGTTTAAGCAGTAAATCTCTAGCTAGGTCATGGTTAAATCATCTCTAATTAATTAACCTTCTGTTTTTTCACTTGCATGTTTTGTTTTCCTTTTTCCTTTTTTTTGGGGCTTGGTTGTGACTTCTTGTGTACGTGAGAGATATGCATGAGACTAAGGTTTTGAATGACTTGCAGATTCTATTATTAGAATTAACATACCAATTAGAGAATGGATTAATAACTTGTATGTGAGAAGGGAAAGAAAAGCTGTGTATTTCTAATCTTTTTCATGGATCTTTGTTTACTTTATATGTATGTTACAGAAAACCGATCAAGCGCGCGAAGAGATACTTGTTTTCTTTTCTTCTTTCCCTTTTCGTTTTGGTAGAAGGGATCAGGATACAATGCTACATATATTAAGGATTATACTATTGCTAGTCTACTTCAGGTATGCTTTCGAGAGCAGGCTTCCACCCTTCGCAGTTACCATCAACGTTGAAGCTGTTACTGTTACTCTTATCTATGCCTTTTTCTTCACTTTGAAGCCGAGAAACCATTTCATCAAGAACTGCAACTCCTCCCTTTGTCAACATCTCCTGCAATTCTTTCTTGCTTATAACCAACTTAATCCTTACGACTTTAGTTTCTTGTTCAGGTTCAGGCCGTTCGGCTTCAGGCTCCGAAAATCTCACCTTCTTCTGGGAAGCCTTTTTGGGCGGTGGCAAAGGGAGAGGTACGAGATAGTAGAGGTGACCACCAAGCAGCTTGGAGTCTGGCCGGAGATGCTGGTAGTTTGGAGCCGTCTCAGATATTGCATGCCCCGAAAACTCCGACAGCACCTGGTAAACTTTCATGTCTGCGCTGTACTCTAGGATCTTCCCATCAGGTCTCATAATCTTTGTAACATTTTCTTGCATAACCAAGCAATTCCCCATGCTTGTGTTTTATCACAACTTGGAAAACAAAACTGTGGTTAGAAAAGTTGGGTATTATGAGTGAGGGGTGGTGGGAATATAGATGGGGTGTATATAAGGGAGATGGATACAATCCTCCCCTTCATATTGCTCAATATTACAGATATGCCTTGTTTCTCCCTGGACCCCACCTTTTTTTTTTTAGCATTGAGCTATGAACTTGTAGAGTTGATTGTTGAGTCAATATTATACTATATATACTATAATATTCTTACTATGTTTTGGTAATTATTTTGATAGAATTTTAATACTTTACTTTATATTTTTAATATAGAACATTCAACTTTTTCTGAAGCAAAACATGATCAAACAGACGAATTTTAAAGTGATTCAAATTGGAGGACATTCATGAGTCGCTTAGCTTGAATCTATCAAAATATCAGATTTTTCCACAAAAAGGTTATTTTCTGGTGAGGAAATAAAGAAGCAGTGTGCGGTTCTATAAAATGACTTTTTGGGCTTAATTGCGATTTTTTTAGCCCAAGATGACCTCTAATGGGTTCATGGCCTTCTGGATAAGAGTTCATAATAGTCCAAGCTTTAAATCTAGCTATTTTTGGTCGGTTTTGGAGTAGATATGGGTCCACAACGTGGCTGTGCAGATTTTGGGCTAATTATCATAGTCAATTTAGTATTATGTTTCTTAATTTATTTTAATTTATTTGGTTTCTTAGTTTTATTATAAGTCCCTTTCTAGAAAGGATTGGATTATCTAGGTAGTATAAATAAGCCATCGTGGCCTTCTTCTTTACGCAATATTGGAGAGAGGAATTTGGCAAAAGCTTAGAGATTTTCAGACTTTATTCTACAAGGTGCTTTCATTCTTTTTCTAGTTTAATAAAACTCTTTTGATTTTAATTATGAATATGCGTAACTAACTTTCTTTTGCTAGGGCGATGCCTTGAGTCTTAGCATGAATATGTAGTTTTTATTTAATTGCTTATGATATTATGTTTGCATACTTTGAATTATTAATCACTGTATTTAACTGTCTTTGTGTCTTAATGCTCGTGACCATTAGGATGTTTAGATAAGTAATCAGATGCAATTCATTCGTAATACCATTGGATGATTGAGTATTGCTTCTTGTGATTGATAGTTGTAATTTTACCTAGGACGAATGCCATGTCTTAGGAGTTGCATGGTTTTTCAAAGGCTTTTCACAAAGCGTAATAAGTCATGAATGTTTATATTTGATCTGAATACCACAGATGAATTGCATATTTGATATATGTTATAGCTTGAATACCACGAGTAGAATATGCATTAGCAAAACCTAACATTCAAAGTTGCATGGGTAATTCATAAGTAATTAGTAAATCTACATAGGATTGTTAAAGGGATGGCGGAATCCTAGTGCTTTTCCAAATTTATTTCTCAAAACCTTTTTTTTGATCTGATTTCTTCTTAATTGGTTACTAGTTGTTTTTTTTTTCTAAATTACTTTTATTAAATTCGTTTTTATTACATTTAAATTCAAAATCAACATTTTCCAACCTTTGTTTTCAAATAATTAACTAAGATTTTGGTTTTGCATAAGTTGTTTTAAATAATCTTTGTGGGAATGACCTTGCATAAGCATTTTTACTACAATTATCTTGTTCTCTTGCAAGTGTTTTGTGTAATTTTAACCTCTTTGCACATGTACTAAAAATCTTATCAATGACCAAGTCCAAGTGGGTAAAGTAATCATAGATGTTGGATACACACTTGATTTGGGCGTGGATGAAACGGTTGGTGAGTAAGAAATGGGGTAAATATATAACACCAAAACATCATGGGTGGTTTAGAATAGGATTAGTACTAAGCAAATCTGCAATGATTAAAGCAAAAATATGTTTATTCTTCTATCTCTTTAGTGTTGTCTGAGTCGACTCACGAAGTTGTAAGACTACACGTCAAATCAGTATATTTAGTCGATTATCAATAGACTTTATCATGCAAGAGAAACTCTCTTGCAATTGCAACCAAGACATAATCACAACAGCATCATTCCTCTAATAAGTACTTGTCATGTGCACGATGCTCGCCACATACTAACTCCGATTACGAGAGAATTTTTCGTACCGTTTATTTGCTATTGATTGAGTCGACTCATCAAGTGATAAGACTGAGTCAAATCAGTGTTTAAGTGGGTTATCACCAGATCCCATCACACGGTAATATCAGCTAAGATCCAGTGTAGGGCCAGTATAACAAAAGGATCCAAGTGGTTGACTCCTTTTGTTGACTTGTATTTTGTTTTTGCAGCATTTGATGTTATCTTAGGCTGCTTCCAGCAGTTGCATTATAAGTTATAACATGCCTCATTTAGGTCTGTATGGCTGGAAGCCATGAAAGTTACAGAAACCGTTTTCCTGTTTCCCCTTGTGTCTCACTCAGTGTGGATGCCAAATTAAAAGGCATTTTTTATGTTGTATAAATGGTGTAAGCCAGAATAAAGGAAAATGGTCACTTGTCCGTACAATGAATCCATAAAAGCCAGACTTGAACGTAATTCTAAGGTTCATGTCCAACTCTAGCTTTGTGGTGGTAAATTATATGGTAGGATTGTCGTGAGAAATTAGATTTTCTACTTGAACTTAACGTATCCATACTGTGATTATGACCAATACTTTCTGATCGTATTAAAATGACAAGGGAAATGATATCACGCACTATTTTTCTTTCCTTTGACACGTATGTTTAATTTTGTTCGTTGTTTACGTTTTATGTATTCAGTCTCATGATCAGAAATTAAAAAAAAAAGGTTGAAAATAAATTAAGAGTCGGTATTGTTGAAACGATGATGCATGCGGGTGGAGAAATGAAAATACGCAAATGAAGTGACACACAAAATAATAATGGAATAAATTTTAATTTGTTTTCACTTACACGTTTTGTTTTCATATAATCTCATTGATTTCTTACTCCTCCCTCCCCCACTTATTCGGCTACTTCCCTCACCCGTCTCAATCTATCATTTTCTTCATCAATTTTCCCTCTATTTTTAGTATAAAAAATTATTTTTAAACTAAAAAACGAAATAATTATCGCATATTAACTATTTATTCAGTTTGAAATTTACCACAACAAGACAATTTTAGATGAGAAGACTGCTGAAGAACCTTGTGTGCTGTGCTTATCATTTTTAACCCAAACGTCCATGTCAAGAGAAATACGCGTCAGTTAGGCATTGCTCTGCCGTTCACGGCTCACACTGGTCCATTTGAGACGCACTGAGGATCCCAGTGAGGTTAAACCAGTTTGCAGCACTTTCTACTTGCCCTGCAACTTGACTGCTTGAGACCAAACCCGATAAAGTATTTGGTGTACTCGGAACACCGCTATTTGATGTTACCGTTTTATTCAGACTTTAACGCCGTTAAGAGTTCGAATATATAAATTCAATTGTTTGCTTATATTATAATACATCAAATGATATACCATGTGATAAGTGTATGTACAAATTTCCCGTAAAAAATCAAATGGTAAAACAAAAGGAGAGAAAATTGGCTCCACACAATTGTAGAAGAACAGAAAATAATGTGGCCAATTCACCAAACTTCCTGTTTATGATCGGCATTAGTCATATTATAAAACACTTTATAAAATTAATCTTCACAAAAAATTAATTGAAATTAAGATTGTTTAGTCAATCAACTGTAGCAAAAATGATTCGTTATATGAATGAATCTGATCATAACTAGAAAGTAACGAGAATTGATCACAAACTGTTTTGTGTAAGCATCGTCCACGATTTTGTGGAGTCGAGTATCCCTCAGACGAAAATGGTGGAATTGTGATTTAGAACAAGAATTTGGTCAATTGAAAAAGATATAAAGCTAATAGTGGATGAGCTATGAAAAGGGCTGAGAGCCACTTGAGAGCTATAGGGCATGAACCATGGTGATAAAAATTAAAGGGTAAGCATCAGTTTGTTTTTTTAGGAAGTAGGATTCTTTCCCCTCTTTTTTTCTCTCATCTTCCCTCCTTTCTTATTTGAACGGTCACGGTTAAACCACATTAACATCTTATATTAATTTTTAATAGAAAGAGAAAGACAAAATAAAGAATGTGAGAGAAAGAGATGAAAGAGGATGGAAAGAAGAATGAGAATCCTATTCCTTTTTTTAGTAGTGGTGTCGTGATGTTGTCAACACGCATGCTTGATATATGAATTATGGTAATTCTCTTTTTTTATTAGTGGAGGTAGAAATTATCACCTTTTACTTTAGAAATACCAAGCAAGAAAAGTAAAATTGACAATGATTTCTCTCTAACTTGATATCTAACCGAGGCAAATAACCCTGCCTATTAATTTTTATTTTTTTTTGTTAGTTTATCTTTTGTAAACATTTAGGAATACTATTTTTTGCTGAAGAAAGAATGCATTAAAACGAAAAAACCTCGCGAACATCCAAATCTGTTACAATCAAATAAGAAAGCCGTCATGGCTTGAACAAAGAGTTTTTTTTCCCAAATATACATAGTAGGAAGGGAAAGATTTAGATTATTCACTGCATCTATTATAAAATTCGCCTCTCAATAGACATGCCTCTATGTAATACACTAAAATGAAGAAGCCAAATATTTAGGAATTTTATTCTGGATACAAATTGGGAGATATACATAAAACACTTGTAAATATAGAAGTGTATTCCTTAATGCTTATGCCATTGAGTTATTCTGAAAACATTTTCTAACTATTCAAGAATTAGTGCTTCATGTTGTATTAGATCCAATAAGAATATGTTTTACGTTTAGTAATTATGTCTTACATTTTAATGATTTCACTGCTGACCTTGTCAAGTCATATATATATTTTGTCATAGTCAAGTCTTATATATATCTTTTTTTGTCATAGTCAAATCTTATATTGATAATGGCATTATGCATGAGCTTTTTCAATATGACATAAACATAGGATAATATATCACATGTCATTATATAAATTATGGAATATGTGTGATAAAAAATTAATAACTTAAAAAATTAAACTTCTCACCACTTATATAATAACACGTGGTGTACCACTCGTGTTCCGGTCACAATAAAAAATTTCTCCATTATACATTTCACTGAAGAAGTTAATAATATTAATTTCATCTTCTTGCATTTAAGATGATGTATTTAGTTTTTTGTTCTCTTTCCATGGTGGTGGTAGAAATAATGGCAATGATGATGGTAGTGAAGATGATGTTGAATTAAATCAAAAAATTATGTGAACGGAAATAACATTTTATCAGTTGTGACTCATTATGAAATGACGTTGTTATTGTTCAAATCAAATGGAAGGATGCAACTTTTGCATTTTAATTGAAGAATGCAACTATTGACTCTTAAAAAAGTCACAACCATTCTGAAGAGCCACTTTTGCATCTATATAAAGGCATCATCTCATTGAGTTATTAGTTAGTTAATTAATTGAGTCATTCATGCTCAAGTGGGTCTTTGAGAGAGTTCAACACAATCGTAGATCATCGAAGTCTTACAATTTAGTGTGTTACTATAGTAAGGAGGTGGTTATTGTATCCTGAGATTGAGAAATAAGCGTCAATCAACTATAAACACCGTAGCAGGGCATATATTGTCTTTAGGAGAGAGATACAAGTTCTTTACTCAGAGCATATTTTCAGTTTTTTCTAATCCATATTCATGTGCATATAGAATAGTATTTGTTTATGAGTGTGTGCAATAAATTTGTGTATTTATTTGCCTAATAATTTATAAAATTTATATGATTAATAGCAATTAGACCATAATTTGCAACAGATGAATTTTTGGTTATAAACTCCATTTTAGATCCTTTGATAAATATTTTAGTGGTAGCTTAAGTTTGAAAACAAATTATAAAAACTGACAGTAAATCTCAAAGAAATTTTAAAATTTTCAATCTCACTACAGGGAAAGAGAATTTGAACTTAGATCTTTTCTAGTATTGAAATAAGAAGTCTGATTCGATCATTTACATAAGTTAATAGTTTAGAGAGATGATTATAAACTTTTTATATTAAAAAAGGGAAGGTCATTGACAATATTCAACAATTAAATTTGTTTAGTTTAAACAAAGAGAAGATAAAGATTGCTTGGTAGACAAACCAATACAATAGATGGTGAAAGTGCCATTCTTCACGAAATATTTGTAAAAGAAACCATTCTGAATGGAAAATCTGCCTTCCATAAACATTAATAAATAAATAAAAATGGAAAATCTATCTTCAGCACTGACGATATATATAAGATTTGGATCCTCTCCGAGGCAACTGGTCAGGATTCTCCTCATCATTGCTTGTGGGTCGTTGGATTTTTATTCAACGGCTACAATTATTATAATTTTTAGAAAGCCTCCTGTTTGTAGCTGTTTTATAAAAATTCAACGATCCATAAACACCGATCAAGAGGATCCTGACTAGTTGCCTCGCAGAGGATCCAAATCCACACACACACCCGAGTTTCAATCCCCACAGGGGCCCAGGGCCACAGTACAGTGTAACTTGTACACCTCTGTTGATTAGAAACATGTTTTCTTAATACATTTCATACAGACTTTCTAGGCACTTTCTTTTTCTTTCTTTTTTCAAAATTTAGAAACATAGTTGCCCCTCGAGAAGTGCTATATAGCCCTCTCGACATCCTTGGAGCAATATTCAAACCCTTTCTCAAGACTGTTTGAGCAGTGCTCGATCCCAATATAGTAATTAATGAGACATGGTTGGCAGTGGCTACTTTTCAACATGAAATCTCTGTCGTTTACTTCAAGCCCTAGAAGTTTTGAAACTTGAAGATATTCTAGAATGCAAGTAAGAATACAAAGCACGCAGCTCTCTCTTTGCTCAGGAGCTTTAAGTTTGTTGCCTTATTAATAGATTTAGGATGTATGGTGCCCCTATGTTTCATATTTATGAAGTGTATATGTAATACCAATTGTAATTCATATATATATATATATATATATATATATTATTTTAGAGATTACTGAATATACAAGAAATTCTCAAATATTGTCATATATATATATATATATTATTTTTTTTTGGTATTTACCATATTTAGTTTAACTTGGTATCAGAGCTAGGGAACGGGCTCTGTACTGCCACGTGATGGGTAGATCCCCTTGGCCTCCCTCGATAATGGTGGGTCCCTTGACCCCACGTGTAGGGTGAGTTCCCTTGGCTCCACGTGGTTGCAGATGTGTAGACCTCTCACATGTGACCCACTAATTGGGTCCCACGTGAGGGGGCATGTTGAGTCCCACATCGGCTATACAAAAAGAGAAATTATAGTTTAAATATCATAACCCCACTCCAACTGACATCGAGACCTTTTGTGATAAAACCTCACACCTGACGGATTGTGCAGGTGGTAATTACCAAGTTGGGGACAATATCGGTGTTGTTAGAAGTGGCCATCGGCCTATCTCTCTGATAATTCTATATGGTATTAGAAAGGCTATAAGTGTTATCATCCTTCGACTCAGAAAACTTATATTATCATGGATGTTATCTTCCACGAGGAACTTTTGTATTTTGTGAAGCCTTCTCCACTTCCGGGGGATAGGGGGAGTGAAGTGCAGATTCGAAGATATGGTATGAATGATGTGTTACAGACAGAGTTAGGGACATAACCTATTATGTTTCGTGATAATGATCAGTCGGCTATAGATAGTGATTGGTCAACTGTCATTCCCGAGATGTTGCATGATAATGATTAGTTGGCTATAGATAGTGATCAGTCTACTGTCATTCCCGAGACTATTTCTACTAACGATCAGTTAGATGTGCCCAGTGGCGAAGTTAGGAATTGACGGGGGGAGGGGCGAAGTTAAAAAAGTGCAAGGTTCAAATGAATAACAACAACCAAATCCTTTTATATAGTAATCAATAATCAAGAATTCAAATTTTAATTTTTACCCTAAAAAATAATAGGAAAACTAATAAAAATGGCTTGAAAATTTTGAGTTTTAACAATAATGACAAAATAAAGGGTAAAGTGAATAATACCATAAATGACTTTTTAGTGTAAAAATGTGGTTTTTCGTTAAAGTGAAAAGTATTGGGAGTTTTTCATTAAAGTTCTCAAAAATAATTTCATAATTTCATATCAATAATCATAGAATCATATCAAGAATCAATAACCAATAACCAATAACCAATAACCATATTAGTGCATTACCATATGATTCTATATCCATTAAACAAAAATTTGTATTAAATAATTAATTAGGGTTCGGGATTATAAATTTAGGAATTAAAAAATTTACCTAAAGAATGGCCTTGAAGGCTAAAAGCTGGCGGCTGGGAAGTGGCTGGAGTGGCTGGCGACAACAAAAAGCCAAACAGGATTGAGTGGCTTTCTATTCCGTTGTTAGGAATTTGGGAGGCAGCGCTGTAACTTTGCTATCCGATTGGCAAACGTTGAAAAAGAAAAGAATATAAAGAGAGACTAAGAGGGAACAGGGGGCACACGGTCCCTATATATATATATATATTCAAACATATACCAAACGACGCCGTTTTGTTTGATATTTTTTATTATTTTTTTACCAGTAGGGTTTTTCGGTGAGGGGAGGGGAGGCCGCCACTCCTCGCCCTCACGTAGCTTCGTCAGTGGATATGCCTAATGAGTTGCCTGCTAATGACCAGTTGTCTGCTGCTAGTATGCCTAACGAGTTGCCTAATGATGGTTCATCCAGTGATGATTCTTCCAACGGTTTAGTACAAGATGGTGACATACATGAAGTAAATTCTGATGATTCTTCTACTTATTAGTTGCCTCCATGAGCCAATCGTGGAAAACCTAAGGTACATTATAAGCCTGATATGCATGCCAAAGCCAAGTATCCTGTCAACAATTATGTGTCTACTCATCGTTTGTCTAAACCATATGCATCTTACATATGTCAACTATCTAGTGTATCAATTCCAACAAAATTGCACGATGCTTTGTTTGACCCTAAGTGAGTTAATGTCATGAATGTTAAGATGGAAGCTTTGGAAAAGAGTTCCACTTGAGATTTGGTTCCTTTGCCAAACGGGAAGAAAACTATTGGATGTAGATATGTGTTCATTATTAAGCATAAAGCAAATGGTTCTATTGACCAGTACAAAGCCAAATTAGTTGCTCAAACCGATCAGATGGATTATCATGATACTTTTGCCCATGTTACCAAACTTAATAATGTGCATGTTCTTCTATCCTTAGCAGCAAACCATGATTGGCCCCTAATGCAGTTTGATGTTAAAAATGCTTTCCTTCATGGTGATCTCAAGGAGGAAGTTTATATGGATCTCCCACCTAGTATCGGAATATCTCCTGAAAAATGTGTTGTGTGCAGATTGCGAAAGACTTTGTATGGTTTGAAACAATCTCCTAGTGCGTCGTTTGGGAGGTTTACAAGTTCAATGAAAAAGTTTGGGTATGTCCAGAGTCATTTAGATCATAAGTTATTTCTAAAGTGACAAAATGGTAAGCTAACTACATTGATTATTTATGATGATGACATGATAGTGACAAGTGAAGATCATAAGGAGATACAACGCCTTCAAAAGTACCTAGCTACTGAATTTGAAATGAAAGGATTGGGTGAATTGAAGTATTTTCTTGGAATCGAGGTTGCACGATCCAAGCATGGTATTTTTCTGTCTCAACGGAAGTATGTTCTTGATTTGTTAGCTGAAACAGGTATGTTAGATTGCAAACCTGCTGATACTTCGATTGAGTAGAATCATCGTCTGAGCTTATTTCCAGTTCAAGTTCCTACTCATAAGGAATGGTATCAGAGGCTTGTGAGGAGATTAATTTATTTGTCTCACACTCGCTCTGACATTGCTTATGTAGTTAGTGTGGTAAGTCAGTGTATACACTTACCTAGTGAAGCTTATATAGATACAGTAATCCGTATTTCGATACTTGAAGATAGCTCCTGGTAGAGGCTTGGTTTTCTCTAAGAATGATCATTTGAATGTCGAAGGGTATACAGATGCAGATTGGGCAGGTTCTATCACTGACCGACTGTCTACAGCTGGATACTTTACGTTTGTGGGTGGTAATCTAGTTACTTAGAGAAGCAAGAAACAAAAAGTGGTGGGTAGGTCAAGTGCTGAAACTGAGTTTCGTGGTATGTCTCATGGTGTATGTGAGTTGTTGTGGTTGAAAAAATTGTTGAGAGATCTTGGATTTAAACCAAAGGGTGTTATGAAACTCCATTGTGATAATAAGGTTGCTATTGAGATTGCTCATAATCCAGTAAAACATGATCGAACAAAACATGTGGATGTGGAGATTGATCGACATTTCATCAAGGAAAAATTGGATGTTGGAATTATTATGTTTCCGTTTGTGGGATTTGAAGATCAACTCGTTAATGTGTTACTAAGGTTGTTTCTAATGGTGTGTTTTCCAACTCGATTGACAAGTTGGGCATGCGTGACATCTTTGCTCCAACTTGAGGGGGAGTGTGGCAAGTTGTATATTAGTTAAGGTGTAAATAATAGTATGTTGTCCCACATTGACGAAATGCATATGTAATACCAATTGTAACTCTTATAAATACTCCACTTTACAGATTAATGAATATACAAGAAATTTCTGAATATTATCATATATAGTTTTGATATTTACCATATTTAGTTCAACTCTTTCTGCCACCCCTGCAATAGAAAAATACGTACTACTATTTAATTCGATCTACCATGCAAAAGTATGGTTTTTTTTTATATGTTTTTGCATGCTTCTGTTCCACGAAACTTATCATTTTTCTTTCAAATTTCCAAGCTTTTGCTTTCTAATTAACATATACATATTGACTCTAAGGCACATGAACAGCAGATTCTTTGTGAACAAGGAATAATTGGCTTGCATAAATGTATAATTACATACATATATATATATATATATGTATATGTATATATGCATGCTGCTGCTATATGAATCTGAAAGAGGAAAGATCCTCTTCTAATTCCTTCACATAGGAAAATTATTGTCTTTTTCTGAACCCAAAGTGGAAGGGCAACTGTACTTTACTCATTAGATTTGACACAATAGTATTCCTTTCTCATTCTCATCTGGTATATAGTCTAAAAGCACTTCTCCTTTTGGACAAAAGCAGCTTCCTGGGCTGAATTTGCTTCCAACATTCACTCCTTTCTCTTGTTACTTTGTGGCTTCTAGATTGGGTCAAGGAGGGGGACCATGGTCGGCTTACATGGCAGCCCAGAGCACGGCACTTCCCTCCCAACGGTTGGACGGTGCCCCAGTAGAGTTACCATCATTTGGCTCGTTATTTTTGACTGATTAGTTGATAATTAAGTGTCTCATCCGTCACTTGATTATGAAGCCCTTGTGACTACCAATGAAGCTTAATATATATATATATATATTACGGTCTTGGAGAATGACAAGTGTCACTCACATATCCTTGCCAGGTGTAATGACTCTGTAAAAACAATGAAAAGGCTTGAAGGATTTCTGAGAAATGTTAGAGAGAAGAGTGGGAAAAACTCAGTTGAATACCAAGAGTGAATTACAAGATATCTTACAAATGCCTAACAACTTTACTTTTGTAGTAAACCAACTAATGACAGAATTACTAAACTACCCTTTCTTACAAACCCACCTATTTCTAACAAACGTAATCCATACAACCAACTTATAAGTTATAACAACCAATTATAACAACCAATTGTAACATGTATATTATGGTTATCACTCCCCCCTAAAACTTAGCTTGCTATCTTCTAGCTTAGTTTGCTGCAATGTTGTTGGAAGTCCAAACCAAGGTGTTTGCAATGCTTGAGAAACACTGTACTGTGTAGACCATTGGTAAAGACATCTTCAACTTGATCTTCTGTTGGAATGTAGTACACACCTATATCTCCCTTTTTCACTTTTTCTCAAACAAAATAGTAATCCGTATCAAGATGCTTAATCTTGGAGTGAAACACTAGATTGGAACTTAATGCTTAAGCTGACAGATTGTCATAATGAAGTGAGGGTGGTTTTGATAAGAATGAATGAATTTGAACACAGATTGGATCCAAAACACATAAGCTGCACAATGAGCTAATGCTTTGTACTCAACTTCTGTTGTGCTTCTTGAGGTTCTTGCTTGCTTCTTTGACTGCCATGAAATTGGATTGGATCCTAGATAAACTACAATACTAGAAATTGATCTTCTAGTGTTGATGTCTATTTCCCAATTAGAGTTTGAATAAGTAGTGACTTGAAATTATGTGCTCTTTGTATACTGTAAATCCATAGTTTATGGTCCCTTGCATGTAATTGAGTATCCTTTTAACTAATGATAGAATTACTAGACTACCCTTTCTTACAAACCCACCTATTTGTAACAAACTTAATCATCCATACAACCAACTTATAACAACCAATTGCCACATGTATATTATGGTTATTAAGGTGTCGCATGTATATTCTGGTTGTGATGTGAGGCAAGGATATAGTCTCTAAAGTTATATTCCCTTATATTCGATGGTTCTACCACTAATTGTATCGAAATTTTATATAAAACTAAACACTTATTAGATTGCACAGAATTAACAAGTGGTTATGTCTCTTTTCTCTGTGATGAGATATAGAGAAAAATTAGTATATACACTCCGCCTGGTGTAGGCAAGGTTTCTATATCCTCCTCACGACATTTTCGTAGGTTCTGGTAGGGTTCAATATTTTGAGAGACATGCAGACATTGCAGCTTGGATAGTGATGCTTAATTAATTAAACTAATTAGGTATATCATTTTAACCAATATGATAAATTCAGAGTTATACAAATTGAGCAGAGAAAAGAAGCAGGTAAACTATATATTAGTTGCACATGTGCATGCCGGGATCTTTCTAAAGATAATGGTGTTAATTTGTATATGTTCATCTCATGCAGGCAGTAAATTAAGTTGAGACTTTCATATCTATATATTTGATTCAAAACCCTCCAAACCCTCCCAACCCTAACGCTAACGGCTAAACCCTTCTATGAGTACCATAAAAATTTTCATCGATCTTAGTTTTCTCTATATATGTATGATCAAACTAGGGTTGCTATATATCCTCTCAAAAGCACTAACTGTATCAATTATTCAAGTACAAATCATAATAGAGTATTTTATAAATTTTACGTGGATGAAAAGACAAAACAATCCACTCTACTTAGAATGTAGAGAGACAGTACAGAGAATTTAATAAGACACTTATGCATGGTGGTGGGAAGGCAACCAAATGTCAGCCGCCCCATTACTGGCTGGCCTTGGTCACGACTCATTGGTTGCTACGTATGAAGTGAATCCTGAGCTTTGTTCTGTACAAGAGTTTGAATCCAAATAGGGGTTATCTTCTCATCTCCCAGTGGGAAGAGTTGACATTAGATAGAAGATCCTGCAGGCTTTTGAGAGTTTGGGTAAAAGTTTCCACGTATTTTTGTTAGAACATGGAAGACCGTTCTCTAACATTCCACATACCTAATTAAAGCTTCATCTGTAGTCAATAAAGTACCTTTTTTCTTGTACCTAATTAAATTTTTTTTCATATTAATAAGGACATGCCAAAAAGAGTGCTCAATCATTTTCGGACTAAAATTCTCTCTCATCCCCTTTCATCATCTCTTTTCACATTTTTTATTTTGTTTTTCGCTTTATATAAAAAAATTAATTAAAAATATTAACGTAACTTAATCGTAATCGTTGAAATAATAAAAAAATAAATAAAATAAAAAGAGAGAAAAAAATCATACTCATTTTCCGCGGGCATACAAGCACTACGCCTGACAACTTTCCGATATGGAATCACATAGAGTAAACCTTTTCAGACATCAACTTTACGTATCGGTCGCTCGCACGCCGCGGGACCCGCGCCTACAATCCACTGACCAAGTGGGGCGGATAATTAAAGCCCATGACCTTTTGGGCTTTGAGTGGGCCTATATAAAGAGGAAGACAAACCAAAGAAAAGGGTTGGATCCAAGAGAGAGAAGGAAAGATTTCTACTATTTTCTGTGGAGACTGCGTAACATCGCCCAACAAATGTATGGCATCTATATATAAAGCCGGCAGGGCTTTTTAACAGTGGTTTTTGGGGCACAGGCTTCACACAAAAAATAGGACAGAAATGCCCCTTAAACAAAAACCTTCAAAAGAAGCCCAAAATAATGCATCAAATGTTGTAGGGGTATTTTCGTCGTATAAACAATGATAAACAATGTTTTTACCATTTAACTATTTACTGCACATTGATAAACAATGTTTTTAATATTTAACATTTTTCAATACAATGTTTTTTTATTTTTTTTATAATTAGTCCCTCACAAGGAGCTAGCAATAATGTGAATCAATCAGTTATTTATTAAATATTATTTTCTCTATTCTTAATGTAAATTCAATAGAATGTAGATTGAAATTGAAAGACCGATTTTATTTTGTGGATTCAGCTGCTTTGATTGGTTTATAAGGGGTTTCTTCTAGCATGGTCTAATATTATTAATTTAAAACATGTAAGTAGCGCGTAGCACGCCGTGATTCAAAAACTATCTTCTGCACGTGCGTGAACAGGCTTCACAAAAAATAAGTGGACATAAATACCCCTCAAACAAAAAACTTCAAAAGAAGCCTAAAATAAGTATCAAATGTGGTAGGGGTATCTTCTATATATAAAGCCAGCAGGGCTTTTGAATAGTGGTTTTTTCACACAAAAAAAAAAAGTGGACAGAAATGCCTCTCAAACAAAAAAATTCAAAAGAAGCCCAAAATAATTCATCAAATGTGGCAGGGGTATTTTCGTCATATAAACGGTGTTTTTAACATTTAACTATTTATTGTACAGTGATAACCGTGTTTTTAATATTTAACTTTTTCCTGTACATTATTTTTATTTATTTATAATTAGTACCTCACAGTAGGCTAGCAATAATGTGATTCAATGAGTTGTTTATTAAATATTATTTTCTCTATTCTTAATCTAAATTCAATAGAATGTAGATCGAAATTAAAAGACCGATTTTATTATGTGGATTCAGCTGCTTTGATTGGTTTATGAGGGGTTTCTTCTAGCATGGTCTAATATTATTCATTTAAAACGTTTAAGTCGCGCATAGCACGCCGTGATTAAAAAAAAATGCCTTCTGCACATGCGCGAACAGGCTTCACCAAAATAAGTGGACAAAAATGCCCCTCAAACAAAAAACTTCAAAAGAAGCCCAAAATAATGCATCAAATGTGGCAGAGGTATTTTCGACGTATAAACAGTGATAAACAGTGTTTTTAGTATTTAACTATTTACTTGCACAATGATAAACAATGTTTTTAATATTTAACTTTTTCCTGCAGAGTTTTTTTTAACTTTTATTTATTTATTTTTATAATTAGTACCTCATAATGGGGTAGCAATAATGTGATTCAATTAGTTGTTTATTAAATATTATTTTCTCTATTTTTAATGTAAATTCAATAGAATGTAGATCGAAATTAAAAACCGATTTTATTATGTAGATTCAGCTGCTTTGATTGGTTTATGAGGAGTTTCTTCTAGCATGGTCTAATATTATTCATGGGATACTTTGGATGTGGTCCCTAATTCTTAACATTATTTCATTAAAACCTTAATAGCATTCAAAGTTTGATCAAAGTCCCTTGACTTTGTACACCTCATTATATTACTATTAATATTTTTATTTTTATAGTTTTGACATTAATTGTTTGATATTTTATGAGATTTATAATCCTATAAATTTAAAACCCCTCATTATAATACTATTAGAAACGGTTACAATTAAAAAATTCAAACATTTTGATTGAATAAATGGATAAAAACTATGTAAAAATAAGAAATAATAAATGGCAAAAGAATGTATCCATAGTAATAAAAAAATTGGTACATTTCACATATAACAAAGTGGTACATTAATAAAGAATAATGGGTACATTATAAATAAATTAGGGTACAGATAAAAGATTAAAACATTATGAGTACAAATGAATTTTTAAAAAATATAGGCGCTAAAAGAAATTAATACATGGGTACAAAATAAAACTAAAAAGAAAATACTACAAATTTAAAAAAAAAATGTTGCAAATTAAAAGAGGCTACAAACTAAAAATATAAATATATGACACAAAATTTAGGCATAAAACATAAATATACCATATGTAATTTTTCTATCATTGATTAAATATACAATGTCGCGTGATGATATACACATGGGTACAAGCACAAATAAAACTTTAAAAAATATGGGCACAAAAAGAAACTAATATATGGGTACAAATTAAAAATGAAAAGAAAATTGGTACAAATTAAAAATAGGTACAAACTAAAAATAAAAATATATGATAAAAAATTTAGCCATAAATATAAATATACTAATTGTAACATTTTTAACACTAAAGGAATATATTTAAAAATAAAAATATTTTATTATTCAAATAATTAATGATGTTATTAATACCCAAGTACCTTGACAAAAAATTGAAAATGAATAGGATTTTAATCAATGGAGTAAAAAAAAAAAGGATGTGAACCTAATTTTCCCATTATTCATTTAAAACGTATAAGTCGCTCGTAGCACGCCGTGATTCAAAAAATACCTTCTGCACACGCTCATGTGCGTGCATGAAGGCTAGTACATTCTTAATGGACTTGTCCATTTATTCGGGTGAACCACTTTAATATTGTGGTTTTCACATTTACACTACTATAGTACACCCGGCACGAGCTAACTGCACCGATCATTTATTGACCTCCCACATTTGAGCTTTAACAAAACAACACAACAACTTGACTCGAAAACAATACTATAAAACAGGTTTAGGTTGGCTATTATCATGTTCGCACCATAGTTGTGTCAACCTATTTAACAAGATTAACAAACAATTTGTGTTTCGATTCGACCCACCTAAACATGCTTTAGCACGTTTACATAACTCTAGTAATTTGTAAACAATCAGTGTAAACATGCTTTAGCACGTTTACACTGAAAAACTGAAACTAAAAAACCAAAAACCAAAAATTAAAAACTAAAACTAAAAAACAATAATAAAATAAAAAACCATAAACTGAAACTAAAAACCAAAAAACAATTATCAATTTGGGCATCATAATATTTAGACTACAAAACCAAAAACTGAAACTAAGAACCATAATAAAATAAAAAAGTACCACGTTTCCAAAAAAAAAATTAAAAATGGACAACCTTCGACTTCTTCCTCTTCGATTTGGAGTTCAACATGTTCATCCTCAAAATGATCCATAGCAAAACAATCTTCAAGAAGTAATAACCTAAAAACTGAGAAGGGAGAAGAAATGGAGGTTGAAACTGAAACTCAAATGAATGCACGGCGAAATGGGGGAATAAGAGGTTTAAATATAGATGCAGAACTAGCGTCGGTTAAAACCAACATTAAGGACCCTCACGTCACATTAAAAACCCCTGGCGTCGTAATAAGTGAGAGTTGGTGTCAGTTTAAACCGCCACCAACTTCTGGCATTCAATATCCACCACTTCCTAACAAAATTTATTGAACAAAAACTGGCGTCGGTTTAGTTGCACTTGGTGTCGGTTTAAACCGACACCACCACTGACACGCATTAAATCAATCAACTACTTCTGACATAGTTTTTTGAAAGTAGTAAGGCATTGCTTGGTGTCGGTTAAAACCGACACCATGGTCTGATAAGCTTTAATGAAGTGGCCTTTGAGTCAGTTTAGTTTCACTTGGTGTCGGTTTAAACCGACACAACTACTGACAAGTGGGAAAGTTCCCGCCTAGTTTATTTTGAATATCTAGAGTGCAAAACAAATTAATTTACCATAATATATTCTTATATTACTAAATATTATAAGTTTATGTTATATTTAATATTGTTAATTTAACATAAATGCTTATAAATATTATTCATTTCTATTTTCTCATAACAATTCAAGTGACAAAATTAATTAATTCGAATAAATATACAAAAAGCTATCAAAGTTATCAAAATAACAACAAAAACAAATTAAAATAAGTTTGATGGTTGGATCGTTGAAATTATTTTCGTAGAATGCGTATCCCATCAAAACGATAGATTCGACTTAGAGTTTATTTATACTTTCATTAAGTATAACATAAGATTTATGGTATCCACTAGTGTAAATATTTTAAATTGAAGATCGAGTTCATTCATTGTATTTATATAAGGTCAAGGAGTGTAGTTGTAAAAAATCATCAAAATCGGAGTTAAAATAACCGTTAAATTGGGATTTTTCGTTTATAATCGTCAAAAAGTTTTGTTCCGTTACTTGATCTATGAATGTTTGTATTTTGCAATTTTTGGCGTATGCGATCTTGAAGCATATACAAACAAGTTTGACGGTTGGATAGTTGAAATTAGTTTCGTAGAATGTGTATCCCATCAAAACAATAGATTCACTAACACTTAAGAGTTTATTCATACTTTTATTAAGTATAACATAAGATTTATTGGTGTCCACTAGTGTAAATATTTGAAATTGAAGATCAAGTTGATTCATTATATTCATATAGGGTCAAGGAGTGTAGCTGTAAAAAATCATCAAAATCGGAGTTAAAATAACCGTTAAATCGTGATTTTTCGTTGATAACCGTCGAAAAGTTTTATCCCGTTACTTGATCTCTGAATGTTTTTTTTTTGTAATTTTTGGCGTATGCGATCTCGAAGTATATACAAACATGTGTGACGGTTGGATCGTTGAAACTAGTTTCGTAGAATGCGTATCCCATCAAAACAATAGATTCACTAACACTTAAGAGTTTATTCATACTTTCATTAAGTATAACATAAGATTTATTGGTATCCACTAGTGTAAATATTTGAAATTGAAGATCAAGTTGATTCATTATATTCATATAGGGTCAAGGAGTGTAGCTGTAAAAAATCATCAAAATCGGAGTTAAAATAATCTTTAAATCGGGATTTTTCGTTTATAACCATCGAAAAGTTTTGTCCCGTTACTTGATCTTTGAATGTTTGTTTTTTGCGATTTTTGGTGTATGCGATCTCGAAGCATATACAAACAAGTTTGACGGTTGGATAGTTGAAATTAGTTTCGTAGAATGCGTATCCCATCAAAACGATAGATTCACTAACACTTAGAGTTTATTTATACTTTCATTAAGTATAATATAAGATTTATTGGTATCCACTTGTGTAAATATTTGAAATTGAAGATCGAGTTAATTCATTGCATTCATATAGGGTCAAGGAGTGTAACTGTAAAAAATCATCAAAATCGGAGTTAAAATAACCGTTAAATCGTGATTTTTCGTTGATAACCGTTGAAAAGTTTTATCCCGTTATTTGATCTCTGAATATTTATTTTTTGTAATTTTTGGCGTATGTGATCTCAAAGTATATACAAACATGTGTGACGGTTAGATCGTTGAAACTAGTTTCGTATAATGCGTATCTCATTAAAACAATAGATTCACTAACACTTATGAGTTTATTCATACTTTCATTAAGTATAACATAAGATTTATTGGTATCCACTAGTGTAAATTTTTGAAATTGAAGATCGAGTTAATTCATTGTATTCATATATGGTTAAGGAGTGTAGCTGTAAAAAATCATCAAAATCGGAGTTAAAATAACCGTTAAATCATGATTTTTCGTTGATAATCGTCGAAAAGTTTTATTCCGTTACTTGATCTCTGAATGTTTGTTTTTTGTAATTTTTGGCGTATGTGATCTTGAAGTATATACAAATATGTTTGACGGTTGGATCGTTGAAACTAGTTTCGTAGAATGCGTATCCCATCAAAACAATAGATTCACTAACACTTAAGAGTTTATTCATACTTTTATTAAGTATAACATAATATTTATTGGCATCCACTAGTGTAAATATTTGAAATTGAAGATCGAGTTAATTCATTATATTCATATAGAATCAAGGAGTGTAGCTGTAAAAAATCATCAAAATCGGAGTTAAAATAACAGTTAAATCGTGATTTTTCGTTGATATGTCACAGCCCGTTCTGGAATTTCATATTCGTTGATATGAAATGACGGAATTGCCTTTATCGATTTCTAAGGTGTGTGTGTGACTTATACATTTAATTATTATTGTCCTTCCTAAGTTCGTGGAAAAATTTAATTTGGAACTTGGGTTATGTTTTCATTTGTGTGGTTAGGGATTTATGTGGACCACACACACAAACCTGCCTTCTCTCTCTCCCCCGTGGATTTCCTCTCCATTCTCTCTCCCAGTTTTTTTTCCGTTTAGCCTTGAACGTACGGACGTCGTGGTTTTGGATGTTTGAGGCACCATTTGAACTTGTTCTTAACGGATTTGGAACCCGGGTAAGTTCACAAACCTAGTCATGCTTTTGGTTTGGCCTGAAACTCATGAAATCAAGGGTTTTCCGAAAGTTAACAACGAGGTACTGTTCATGATGTTTTAATCTAGGGGTTTTTGGACCAATCTAAGATCATAGGAGTTCTTAAAATGATATTGTGAAGCTCGGATGACCAAGTTGGAGGTTTTTGGACGTTGGGATCACGCCATTCGAAGTTGGCCGATTTTGGAGGATTTTCCTGACGAAATTTCAGAGGTTTTCAAAGGTTTTTGAAGGTATAGATTCCTTCCCCTCTTAATTTAGAGCTCGTAGGTGAAAATTTCATGAAAAATGGTGAAGGAACGAGTGAGAACGGACGAGTTGCAGGTTTCCGGTGCCGGCGACACTATGCCGGCGACGCGAGGAAGAAGAAGACGCGAGTGAGTCCGTGCCACCCACGGCTCGTAGGGGCGCGTGCGACACTAAAAAATTATTCTAAAATTTTTACGACGCTCGTGAGGTTGTGTAGATCACTGTGGTATATTCATATGCCCAGTTTAAGCAATGTATAAGAAGTTATTACCTAGGTTGGTTATGTGCTTAAATAACGTTATTTCGGTTACTTCTTCTATAGGCGAGGCTTATATGGATGATGAGCACAGTTAAGGGACGCTCGGGGGCTACGACCCTTCGACATATCTGTGAGTGGGCAGTTTTGTTTCCGTATATACATATATAAATGAGTTTTCCCAGAAATCAATTTAAATGAAATGTGTTATGAAATGCGTTTGGAAATGCCATGCATAGAATTATTTGAAATATGTGAATTGTTATATGAATTATATGATTTGGTAATTGATGCATATATATGTGAAATGGTGCTGTGGACGCACATGTGAGTATTATGTGAGTTTTATGTTATTTATGTGAATCATTGATGATGTGATTTGTGTTGAGAGCTCATAACCTGCACCTCTGGTATTAGTGCTTATAGTATTCACCGCACCGCACGCTCACCTTGGATCCAAGTAGGTGCATGTCGTACAGACCATGAGAGGGTTCTGACATGCTAGTCGTATAGATCATTGAGGTGATTCCGACTGGTAGGTGACTTTAAATTATGTGCACAGATGATTGATGAGTGAAGCACTAAAGCGTATTATTTCACCATCCTAGTCGAACAGACTACTATAGGTAGTTCCGACTTATGTGCAGTGTAGTGCCGTACATGTTACAGTTGGTGACTCCGGTAGTGTCGTACAAGTCACAGTTTGTGACTCCGGCTGGATTGGATGTTGAGCTTTAGAATCAGCCGTACAGGACCATTTCAGGGTCTCCAGTTGATTTATTTTCACCTGATTTATATTGATGCATCTATATTATGTTTTTGACACTTGGCATGGCATATTTTCTGAAAAGTGATAAAAGGTTGTGATTTGAGATATTTGCTTATATATGGCTATTTTCTGGGAAAGTATACATGTTTTACAGCGAGGTGTTAGATATGTTATTAAATGAAATGTTTTCGAAAAGCTTTGTTTTACTGACCCACTCAATCTTGTTTTGCGCCCCTCCAGGTTCAAGATAACAGAGTTTTGGTGGCCACGAGGAATTCAGCGGTGTTCTGACATAATTGTTAAAAGTAGGACTCACCCTCGGGGGTTTCTTTTTAGCAATTGTATTTTAAAAGCTTCCAAACTGTGTAAATGGTTACGTCACTCTCACGTGATGGCCAGCATGCCCTCTTCCGGGACGGGGTGTGTCAGTTGGTATCAGAGCCTAGGTTGCAATCCTGGACATCTTTAGAATTTCTTAGTGCCTTCTGTCAGAACTTTACCGCCTCGTAGTGAGCCACGTCGTTTAGATGAGCTTAGTTTCCCCGATTTAACTCAGTTATGGGAAACTACTACTAATGTGATTCAGTCTGTTATCCGTCATTCATACAGGACTCCTTTGGAGAATGGTTATAAATTGAATTTGAATCACTTTAGGGAAATAAAGAACCTAAGGGAGCAGAGTGATGGCTTAATCATTTGGAAAAAACGTTTCGGATTATGCAAAGTCAAGGGAATCTTCCTCCCGACAAGTGGGTCGAGATGAATACCTAGTTTCTGAGTATTGAATCTGCATTCTGGTGGAGATAGGAATGTTATCCGATGTTATCGGAAGAACAGCTGTCTGGAAGTTGTTTAAAGAATTGTTTAAGAAAAAAGTTCATTCCTTCGACATATTGTGATGGTAGTAAGCAAGAATTTGCAAATGTGAGACAAGGAAAATGACGGCGAATGAATATTATAGAAAGTTTACAGACTTGCCTTGTTTCCATTCAGATGTTATTGCTAATCTGGTCGAAGTGTTATGTTGTTTTTGGCTGGATAATAAGAAGAAGTGGCGTTCTTTGGCGACCACTATCCATTGTACTTTTTACCAGGAGTTTACGAGATGTTGTCGAGCATTGAGGACTCTGAGAACATGATCAGCGAGAGTAAAGAGGAATAAGAAAAGAATGAGAATCAGAAGAAAGACGATAAGGTTAAGATCTGCCATATTAAGGACCTCGAAAGACTCAGAGCTTCAAAAGAAGTGAAACTATAGCTAATTCTCCCAGCTGAGGTTTTAGTGCCACTGGTCAGAGATGAAGTGATAGATTTACTAGTTATCTCAGATCTCAAAGACAAGTTGACTTTGGTAGAGGAAATGTATCTTCGTACCGTAGGTACAATATTAGACTCTTTGGAAAGTGTGGGAAGCAGTGAACGTGTTCATGTGGTTAGATGAGACATAGAGGTATGAATTGTCCATAGAATCAGTCGTTACCCAGCAGCCTTCCCTGACATATTACTTGGAAAAATTGAAGAGTAAGTTGTACAGGTCACTATAGGTGACTCCGACTTATGTGCTAACATGGATGGATGAGCTGTAGACTCAGCCGTACAGGTCATTCTAGCTGACTCCAGCTGATATAATTCTTATTATTGATGATGTTGCCAAAGGAAGTAGTGAATGAGCACGATCGAGGCATATGTATGTATTTTCCCTGTGAGGAGTAAGATGGTAATATTGCCCTCTTGGGAATTGTTGCTTACTTATCAAGACAACGATGATTTATTAGTATTGCGGGCTGCAGACCGTAGTATTAATAACTTATTCATTGGATCCGTTAAACAAGTAAACATGTAGGTTACCCTACATTAATATGGTGTTATTCAGGGTGTTCAACGTTGGGGGAGGATATAGTTATGTCAGGGAATCTTATTTCGTTGGATATCGTGGATTTGGATGTGATTTTAGGCACAGATTAGTTGCATTATAATCGTGTCAGGATAGATTGCTACAGGAAACCAATTACTTTCCACCAATTTGGATGACCAGAGATTACTTTTGTGGGTATGCAAAGTGGATTGAAGTAGACCGTTATTTATGATGTGAGGGCAAAGAGATTGTTATCGAAAGGCTGTCAAGGATATGTAGCTCGTGCGGTACTAAGAGATGTTGCTCTGAGTAGTTTGGAAGATGTCAAGGTGGTTAGACATTTCCCTAACGTTTTCTCTGAGAATTTACTTGGGTTGCTGCCAAGCAGAGATGTGGAGTTCACCATTAGTTTATTTCCAAGTACAGATCTTGTATTAAGGAATGACTACTGATGAGTTAAGGGAATTGAAAATTCAGTTGCAAGAATTGGTTGATAAAGGTTTTAATCAACCTAGTACGTCATTTGGAAGAACCCCGATTTTGTTTGTGAGAAAACAAGAAAGGACCCTAAAGGCTAGACATTGATTATAGGAATTTGAATCAGGCAATTATTGAGAACGATTATCCGTTGTCACGCATTGATGATTTGTTGATTAACTTAGAGGTGCCTGTGTATTTCCTAAGATTGACTTGAGGTCGGGTTATCACCAAGTGAAGATTGAGTGATGATATTCCTAAGATTAATTTCAGGATTCTTCATGGTCAATATGAGTTTTGGTGACACTATTCGGAATGACGAATGTACCTGCTGCTTTTATGGATTTGATGAATCAAGTACTCCAACGATATCTAGACAGGTTGTTATTGTTTTCATTGGCGATATTCGAGTATATTCTAAGTCGAAAGCGAACTATGTTTGACATTTTAAATTGGTATTGAGGAAATGGAGAGAACCTCGGTTGTATACCAAGTTTAGTAACTGCCAATGTTGGATGAATCAAATGCCATTTCTAGGACGTGTGATATTTGTTCAAGGTATTCAGGAGGATCCTTAAAAAGGTAACAGCGGTGGAGAATTTGGAACAAGCGCAAACCGTGATTGAGATTTAGAGCTTTCTTAGCTAGCAGGCTATCATGGACGGTTGGTGAAAGATTTTTCAGTCATTGTGTTACCATTGACGAGAAAAGAGGTTAAGTTGAGTGGGATGATAATTGTGGGTAAGTTTTCAACAATTGAAATATTTCCTCACTCGAGCACGTATTTTAACGCTTCCAGATTATAACGGTAATGATAAGGTTTTTAGTGAGGCTACGTGGAATATTCTTGAATGCGTGTTGATGCTACATGGTAGGGTGATTATCTATGTTTCACGGCAATTGAAACTTCATGAGATGAATTACCCTAATTATGGTTTGGAATTAGCATCTATCACTTTCACTTGGAAGATTTGGAGACATTACCTTTATGGAGAAAAGTGTAAGATTTTTACGAATCAAGAGAGTCTCCTATATCTGTTTATTCAAGAGGTATCTTAATCTTAGGCAACGAAGGTGGATTGAGTTGCTTAGTGATTATGATTGCACGACAGGGTGATTGTGCAAATGTTGTGGCCAATACTTTTAGTAGGAAGCCCCCAGTGAGAATTAATGCTTGGTACGATTGCCATGTTCATCTTCTTGTGGATTTGAGATCTACTGGAGTAAAGTTGGGAATGGAAGATCGAAAAAGAACGTACTTGCTAATTTTCAAGTTAGGCCTATTTGGTAGGTCGTACTCGAGACTCAAACGTTTGATGAAGAAATTCAAGAATTTATTTAAAGCAATGAATAACAGGAAAAAGAAAGACCTCAGAGTTAGATAATCAGATGGCAAGCTTATGTAAGAGAACAAGGTGTTTGTACCTAAGGTTATGGAATTAAAGGAAGCAATTTTGGAATTAGTACAATGCATCCTGGAGGTATTAAGATGTAATATACCCTATGACCATTTTACTATTGGTCAGGTATGAAAAGAAATTTTTTTGTATATATTAATAGGTGTATCATCTGTCAGCAGGTTAAAACGGAAAGAAAGAAGTCTTTTGGATTGATGTAGTCACTTCCCGTTCCACAGTGGAAATGAGAAAATATTAATATAGATTATGTGTGCAAGTTCCTCGTTCACGAGACGGTTATGATGAAATTGGAGGTGATAATTGATTTGTTTACTAAATCAGTGCAATATTCTTCAATGAAAGAGCAATAACATTTCAGAAGTACAACAGTTATTTATCTGTCTTATGGAAAAGAGATTTGGGCTTACGGACCTGTTGAACTTCTTGGGTATGTTGGTCACTTCTAAGTTTTGGATAGCGTCTAGGAAGCTGGGTTACCAAGTTACCTTATAGTACAACTTATCGCCCTCAAATAGATGGTTAATCAGAAAGCACTATTCAGAATTTGGAGGATATGCTCAGATCTTTAGTATTGCAGTTTGGCGACGCTTGGATTAAGCGGTTGGATTTAATGGAATTTGCCTACGATAATAGTTACCATTCTAGCATCGAGACGACACCATTTGAAGCGCTTTATGGTAAAGCTTGTCGTACACCTTTGTGTTGGTCAGAGATTAGCAAAAGAGTTTTAGAGGGCCCAGAGATTTTGGTTGAGACTACTCAGAATGTTCAAGTGATTAAGTCTAACTTGAAAGTAGCCCATGATTAACAAAGAGTTTGTCAGACATGCCACTAATCGGGTGTAATGTAGGTGATTCGGTATTTTCGAAATTATCACCTTGGAAATGTGTGGTTCGATTTGAAAAGAAAGGCAAGTTAAGTCATAGAGACAGCGGACTTTATGTGATCACCGAAAGAGTTGGTGAAGTTGCTTACAGGCTTGAGTTGCTTCCAGAGCTGACGTAAGTGCATGATGTGTTTTATGTTTCGATGCTTCGACATTATGTTTCAGATCCTTCACGTGTGATACCTCCTCAACCATTGAAAATTTATCTAGATTTGACTTATGATGAGGAATCAGTGACGATTTTGGATTGGAAAAAGAAAGTCTGAGAAATAAGACAATGTACGTGGGAGACAGAGGATCGGATGAGAGAGATGTATCCAAGGTTATTTTGAGTACTAAGTGAATTGATTGGTGGTGTGAATTTCGAGGACGAAATTCTATAAAGAGGGGAGATTGTCACAGCCCGTTTCGGAATTTCATATTCGTTGATATGAAATGACGAAATTGCCTTTATCGATTTCTAAGGTGTGTGTGTGACTTATACATTTAATTATTATTGTCCTTCCTAAGTTCGTGGAAAAATTTAATTTGGAACTTGGGTTATGTTTTCATTTGTGTGGTTAGGGATTTATGTGGACCACACACACAAACCTGCATTCTCTCTCTCCCCCGTGGATTTCCTCTCCATTCTCTCTCTCGGTTTTTCTTCCGTTTAGCCTTGAACGTACGGACGTCGTGGTTTTGGATGTTTGAGGCACAGATCGAACTTGTTTTTAACGGATTTGGAACCCTGGTAAGTTCACAAACCTAGTCATGCTTTTGGTTTGGCCTGAAACTCATGAAATCAAGGGTTTTATGAAAGTTAACAACGAGGTATTGTTCATGATGTTTTAATCTAGGGGTTTTTGGACCAATCTAAGATCATAGGAGTTCTTAAAATGATCTTGTGAAGCTCGGATGACCAAGTTTGAGGTTTTTGGACGTCGGGATCACGCAATTCGAAGTTGGCCGATTTTGGAGGATTTTCCTGACGAAATTTCAAAGGTTTTCAAAGGTTTTTGAAGGTATAGATTCCTTCCCCTCTTAATTTAGAGCTCGTAGGTGAAAATTTCATGAAAAATGGTGAAGGAACGAGTGAGAACGGACGAGTTGCAGGTTTTCGGTGCCGGCGACGCGAGGAAGAAGAAGACGCGTGTGGGAGCGCGTAGGTCAGTGCCACCCACGACGCGTGGGGGCGCGTGCGACACTAAAAAATTATTCTAAAATTTTTACAACGCTCGTGAGGTTGTGTAGATCACTGTGGTATATTCATATGCCCAGTTTAAGCAATGTATGAGAAGTTATTACCTAGGTTGGTTATGTGCTTAAATAACGTTATTTCGGTTACTTCTTCTATAGGCGAGGCTTATATGGATGATGAGCACAGTTAAGGGAGGCTCGGGGGCTACGACCCTTCGACATATCTGTGAGTGGGCAGTTTTGTTTCCGTATATGTATATATAAATGAGTTTTCCCAGAAATCAATTTAAATGAAATGTGTTATTAAATGCGTTTGGAAATGCCATGCATAAAATTATTTGAAATATGTGAATTGTTATATGAATTATATGATTTGGTAATTGATGCATATATATGTGAAATGGTGTTGTGGACGCACATGTGAGTATTAGGTGAGTTTTATGTTATTTATGTGAATAATTGATGATGTGATTTGTGTTGAGAGCTCATAACCTGCACCTCTGGTATTAGTGCTTATAGTATTCACCGCACCGCACGCTCACCTTGGATCCAAGTAGGTGCATGTCGTACAGACCATGAGAGGGTTCCGACATGCTAGTCGTATAGATCACTGAGGTGATTCCGACTGGTAGGTGACTTTAAATTATGTGCACAGATGATTGATGAGTGAAGCACTAGAGCGTATTATTACACCATCCTAGTCGAATAGACTACTATGGGTAGTTCCGACTTATGTGCAGTGTAGTGCCGTACAGGTTACAGTTGGTGATTCTGGCAGTGCCGTAGAGGTCACAGTTTGTGACTCCGGTTGGATTGGATGTTGAGCTTTAGAATCAACCGTATAGGATCATTTCAGGGCCTCCGGTTGATTTATTTTCACCTGATTTATATTGATGCATCTATATTATGTTTTTGACACTTGGCATGGCATATTTTCTGAAAAGTGATAAAAGGTTGTGATTTGAGATATTTGCTTATATATATGTTTATATATGGCTATTTTCTGAGAAAGTATACATGTTTTACAGCGAGGGGTTAGATATGTTATTAAATGAAATGTTTTCGAAAAGCTTTGTTTTACTGACCCACTCAATCTTGTTTTGCCCCCCTCCAGGTTCAAGATAACAGAGTTTTGGTGGCCACGAGGAATTCAACGGTGTTCTGACAGAATTGTTAAAAGTATGACTCACCCTCGTGGGGGGTTTCTTTTTAGCAATTGTATTTTAAAAGCTTCCGAACTGTGTAAATGGTTACGTCATTCTCACGTGACGGTCAGCATGCCCTCCTCCGGGATGGGGTGTGTCATGATAACTGTCGAAAAGTTTTGTCCCGTTACGTGATATCTAAATGTTTGTTTTTTGCAATTTTTTGTTGATGCGATTGTGAACACGGAAAATTCCTGAAACGAAAGAGACAAGAAACGACGCGCACAAACAAATATTAGTGTTTGATGGTTTTGGGTTACAATCTCTCTCAAATTTGTCCTCTGATTCGATCTCCGTAAGGTGTTGATTGGTAGGTGTTTCGTTGATCCAAGGGGCGTCAAGGCTTGATCTTGGATGAACAGTTGGAAGTTTCTTCAAAGGGCCGTGGGCTTGATCTTTGAAGGTGGATTTGAGCGGATCTTCAAGGAGCCGTTGGGGCTTGATCTTGAGGATGAACAGTTGATGAACGATGAACGATGAACGCTTTCTTCAAGGGCCGTCGAGGCTTGGGCTTGATGAACAGCGGATGAGCGGATTCGTTGATGTTGTCGATCCAAAGGGGCCGTTGGGGCTTGATCCTTGAGGATGAACAGTTGATGAACGATGAACGATGAATGCTTTCTTCAATGGGCCGTTGAGGCTTGGGCTTGAAGGTGGATGATTGTTGATCCAAAAGGGCCGTTGGGCTTGATCTTAGGATGAATGATGAACGAAGAACGAAGAACGCTTTCTTCAAGGGCCGTCGGGGCTTGATCTTGAAGGTGGATGATTGTTGATCCAAGGGCCGTCGAGGCTTGATCTTGGAAGAACGATGAACGAAGAACGAAGAACACTTTCTTGATTCTTCGGGAACCTGGATGCTTGAGAGCTTCGAAGTTTCAGAGCTTCAGAGCTTCAGAGCTTCAAGGTGTAATATCAATTGGTTCCCTTTTAAAATGAATGAAATAGGCTTGTATTTATAGAATTTTCCAAGGCCTAATTTTGAATATAATATCCCAGATGAAATAAGTCGTTTCTGCCAGGTGTTGACACGTGTCCTATTTGATGACTTTTCCAACTCATTTCAATTTTCGTTGAGTCACACGCTACGTGTAAAATTTATGTAATACATGAGCGTTGACACTTTGATTTACCGGTCAACATTTATTTACGAAATTTCGATGTCTACAAATGCCCCCACTTCAAGGCACGTCGTATACATGTGCTTGTCACGTGTAGGAGATGCGTTTTTGAAGTCCCTTACTGTAGATGTCGATCCAAGGGCCATCGAGGCTTGATCTTGAATTGGGCTGGAGATTGTTTCAAGGGCCGTTGAGGCTTGATCTTGAATTGGGCTTGAGATTTCTTCAAGGGCCGTTGAGGCTTGTTCTTGAACTTTTGTTTGAAATTTCTTCAAGGGCCGTCGAGGCTTGATCTTGAAGGTTGAAATTGGGCCACAAGGAGCTTCATGTGGTAGATGATCTTTGGCTTTGGTAATGGATGAATCGGTACGTATTTTGTTGCGCTTGTTGACTTTCCACAGCTTTGATCTTGAACTGGGTTGGAGGATTTTCTGGATTCCTCCAATTGTTGATTTTCCACAGCTTATTCTTGAACTAGGTTTTGATTCAAGGGTGGTAGACACTTAATCTTGAATCGGACTTGTGATTTCCTCAAGGGCCGTCGAGGCTTGATCTTGAATTTGGTTGGAAACTTCTTCAAGGGCCGTTAGGGCTTGATCCTTGAAGGTTGACTTGAACACATGACAAGCAGGCACTAGGTGAAGGTGACGACTTGTTGCTCTGTTCAATCTTTCTAATTCACACCTGAGCAGTTTGGTCAACGGTATGATCTTCAAGATTGATGGGCTTTTCTTCCAGTTGGTGACTTGATCTTTAAGGATTTGATTCAAGAGTGGTGAATCGGCACGTGCAGCCTACAACGCCTAGTAAGTCGACCCAAGAATTTGAGGGTCAAAACGAATTCACCGTCAGAGTGATTGCAACTTTGATGATATGAGATACTCTTGCTTTTGAAGAAGTAGCGGATGAATCGGCACGTGCTTGGTTGCACTTGTCTCCACATGCTTCAAGGTATCATCTTCATTTCCTTTATCTGTTCCTCAGGCAGATGTGGCATCTTCTCGAGTTCTTCATCTCAGACTCTTTCCGCCGAGTTGACTGAGCATGCTGCATTCTTCTCTGCTTGTTTCTTCAGGCAGATATGGCAGCTTCTCGAGTTCTTCAGCTCGGACTCCTTCTCCTGAGTTGACTGTGCAGACTGCATTCTTCTCTGCTTGTTCCTTCTGCACCTTGTCTCCACATGCTGCAAGGTATCATTTTCACTTGCATTATCTGTTCTCCAGGCAGATGGGGCAACTTCTTTGGAAGTACAGCAGCAGTGGGAAACGAGTACTCGAGAGCAGTGCTAGGTAGGCAATCAGGGAAGGGTTCCAAGCAGTCGGTTCCTTACCCGAGTTTGAGTGGAAGTTCCGACATATTGTTTTCTTTATCCTTGTCTTTGTAGGTAAGAACAAGGACAAAGGAAAGGACAGGGAGAACGCATGATATGAGATACTCTTGCTTTCTACCCTGGTGATATGAGATACTTTTGCTTTGGAGTCATTGGCTTGCAGAGGTACCCCAAGGAATAAGGAACACTGAATGACCCGAGAGGTTTCGTTGGGAAAGCATTTTTGGAGATGAAGAAAGGCTCTGTATGTCTGCCTTGCTATGGAAGGTGAAGGTGGACAGTTATAGGAGGTCCCTTAATACCTGTAGAGGTATTATTCTTTCACTCGTGTCGGCAACTAACGCGTGATTGAACAGTAAACTTCACGTGCTTTCTTCTTTATCAGAAATCTTCGACAAATTGTCCGTAATTTCCGCCAAGCTGAGTGTGCATGTGACAGGTGTTGACGCGGCTGAAAAAGACTGGCGCCTCTTCGATAACTGGGATCGGCGCTTCGACAAATTACCCGTGATTTACGCAAAGTTGAGTTTGCGTGTGATAGGTGCTGACGTGGCTGAAAAAGACTGGCGCCTCTTCGATATCTGGGATCGGCGCTTCGACAAATTGCCCGTGATTTTCGCAAAGCTGAGTTTGCTTGTGACGGAAGCCGACGCGTCTGGAAAAGCAAGATGCTTCTCCGATTTCTGAGCTTGCCTCTTCGATTTTTGAATGGCCTCTTCGAATTCTGAGCTCGCCTTTTCGATCTCTGAAATCCCGTCGAGTGCTGATTTTTTATAGAGGCACGCTGTTCGTTTCAAAGCACACTTGAATTTTACTTGTGAAAACTCCCTTCTTGCACTTCTAAGATCTTGATTCGTCCGACCTCTTCTTTCTTCAACACTTTGAAAATGTCAGGACCCTCCGATCGTCGTTTTGACTTGAATCTTGGTGAAGAGGCAGTCCCGCCTTCTCCAGACAACATATGGCGCCCATTCTTCATATCCCCTACTGGTCCTCTTACCGTTGGGGATTCAGTGGTGAAGAATGATATGACCGCTGCGGTGGTGGCCCGAAACCTTGTCACTCCCAGAGATAACAGACTACTTTCCAAACGGTCTGATGAGTTGGCTGTTAAGGATTCTCTGGCTCTCAGCGTGCAGTGTGCAGGTTCTGTGTCTAATATGGCCCAACGCCTATTTGCTCGAACCCGTCAAGTTGAATCATTGGCGGCGGAAGTGATGAGTCTCAAACAGGAGATTAGAGGGCTCAAGCAGGAGAATAAACAGTTGCATAAGCTCGCACATAGCTATGCGACAAACATGAAGAGGAAGATTGACCAGATGCAAGAATCTGATGGTCAGATTTTACTTGATCATCAGAGGTTTGTGGGTTTGTTCCAGCAGCATTTGCCTTCGTCTTCTGGGGCTGTATCGCGTAATGAAGCTCCAAATGATCAACCTTTGGTGCCTCCTCTTCCTGGAGTTCCGCCGAGTGGTGTGGCTTCAAACAGTCAACCTCCGGCGCCTCTCATTTCTGGAGCTCTGCCGAGTGGTGAGGCGGCACCTGATCGTCCTTGAAGATCCCCTCTTGTAAATTTGATTTGATTTGATTTGATTTTTTTTTTTTTTTGAAGGTATGTATAATGCAAATTTATGTAAAATTTCCATAAAAATCAATAAAATGGACTTTTATTTCTCTTAATACATATGTTTTTTTTTTTTTTTTGCACATGGTGCCAGATGCACCATAACTCTTTATATATATATTTTTTCCTTTTCACGTGGTGCCAGATGCACCATCACTCTTTAAATATATTATTATTTTATTATATATATATATATATATATATATATTTTGCCTTTAATTATGGTGACAGCTGCACCCCTCCTCCCTTTTTTCATATGGTGCCAGACGCACCATGTTCCTTCATCATCTTTTTATTATTTTATTATATTTTATTTTTTTCTTTAATCATGGTGTTGTGTTCCACCAAAATTTTTTTGCATAAATTTGGATGAAGGGTTGAGGAATTTGCAGGGAAGGACGGAGCAGCGGAGTTGAAGCCCGAGGACGCAAGAGACGGAGGAGCTTGGAGCTGCTCGTTGGGGCAGAAGCCGAACTGCTGCTGCTGTCGTCCTTGTTGCTTGAAGACGGTGAGGACCTGGGAGAGCCGGAGTTAAGCTTGGAGGGAGGTGCAAAGCAGTGCAGGTGTTGTTGTCGTCGAGGTGGTAGACTTCCATGATGGCAGAGCTTTGTGGAAGTTTGTTCACTTGAGGTTTCGCTGGAATAATGTTTCAGGAGGTGGAGCGGAGTGGAGGACTGCAAAAGCCTCTATTAAGGGCAAGGACAGCGATGAAGGTCCTGGTGCTGGAAGAAGTTGCTGCTGTCGCTGTTTGTGAAGAGAGATATTGGAGAGGAAACGCACGTGACCAGGGAGGAAGATGACTTTCTTGCTGCCTGCAGCAGATCCCAGATGGACAGCGGCGACTGAGTGTTCGGGCTTCCGTGGCTCGAGCGGAGGATGCAGAGCTGGTGGCGACCGAGACCAATGACTCGTGATGCTGGCCCAGGAGCTCTTGGACGTCGGCTTCCCTATGTTGGAGAGGATGATCCAAGATGTTGCCATGCCATGCAGAGGAAAATATGACGAGATGGTGCTGTGCCATGCAGGGAAGACGAAACAGCTGTAATCTCGCAACTCCCTCGCTTTGTTCATACTTGCCGCCAGCTGGTTCACGCACTCCACACATGTGTTGCAGTTGCTGCTGCATGGTTATCAAACTGAGACTTACCAGCAGAAGTGGATGGGCACGGCCGTGAAGTTTGGACCGAGAGCACGGAGGCCTTGGGCGAGCTGGAGCTGCTGTTTGGAGAGTGACGAAGCTGTAGGCGGCGGAGGAGGAAGACTGGATACTGAGGATAGTGCAAGCAGTGGAAGTGGCGGATGGTACAGACGACATCTGGGCAGAACGGCGAGGAAGTGACCGGGGCAAGTGAACTCAGATCTGGAACCGACCTTGATGTTTTCTTTGCACCCTGCGAAACCACAAATGTGACTCTGTATTTCTGCTTCTCTCTTACATTGTTGAACACAAGCCTTGTGGGCTTCACGATGGTCCTCACCATCGAAAAACTGGTTACGGTGACTCTGTATACAGATCCGGCAGGCCCGACATTCGTCAATTCCCGGGTGTAACTCACAACCCTTTTCTTTTTTGTTCCAGAGCACGACTGAGAACGAAGGGTAGTTGAGCTGGCCCGGTTTCGAATACTTTCTGGCACAAGTAACATTGGGCCTCTTGACAATGGCTTGGACATGCTCCTTGGTGTACTCCAATGAGCACAAAAATGCAATGTAGTCCTCGGTGGCAACGTCGTAAACCAAGCCCGGCGACAGCGCCTTCGAGGGGTCGATGTGCCCGGAGCCGTGAGCCCATGGGTTCGAAATCGTGCCATCGGTCGCGTCTCGAAGAGGGGCCTTGATGTTGTCAGGGGTGTAAGCTGTGGTCATTAGGGCAGATTTCACCGCACTTGGGCTCCATTCCGGATGAGCCGCCTTAAGCAATGCTGCAAGCCCACTAATGTGTGGGCATGACATTGAAGTACCTGACATGGTGTTGAACTGGCTCTTCCTCTTGTCCTCCTCAAGCCCCGTGAGCCCGACTGCCTCTGACCATGCCGCCAAAATATTGACACCTGGACCAATCACGTCCGGCTTCAAGAATTGGGCCTGGGCCTGTATATATATATATTTCTTCCCTCTTTTTTTTTTTTTTTTTTTTTAAAACATATGTATTCATTTTTTTTTTTTTCAAAGAAACTGTAATTTAATTTTGTACAAAGAAAATTGCAAGTAAGTTTGTAATAAAATTGACCTTCATCAATGAGACTTTAATCAAACTATTTTTTTTTTTTGATGTGACTGAACTCGAAATCGAATGCTCGAGCTGCCTACGTACCCTTCTAAAGAAAGAGATCAAGTCAAAACGTAGTTCAAAAATACATTTTTTCTTGGTATTTTCTTTTTTGTGCCATTTGCAGTTTTAACTCATGCAGGCAAGGAGCGTTGGTGTTGCCTTTTATGCTCGTGCAGACCAGGAGCGTTGTGCCATGCAGTTTAGGCTCGTGTAGGCGAGGAGCCTTGTGTCTTGCAGTTTAGGCTCTTACAGACAAGGAGTTTCGGTTCGTGCAGTTTAGGCTCGTGCGAACAAGGAGCATTTGGTGCCGTGTTGCAGTTTCAGCTCGTGCAGGCGAGGAGTCTCGTGTCCTACAGTTTAGGCTCGTGCGGACAAGGAGCTTTTGGTTCGTGCAGTTTTAGGCTCGTGCGAACAAGGAGCATTGTGTCTTGCAGTTTAGGCTCTTACAGACAAGGAGCTTTGTGCCATGCAGTTTAGGCTCGTGCAGGCGAGGAGCTTCGTGTCCTACAGTTTAGGCTCGTGCGGACAAGGAGCTTTGGTTCGTCAAGCGATCTGAGAGAGTTGTTCCTCGCAATCTTCGTAGCAAGGAGCCTTGACTGAGTAGTTGAAGAAGTCTTCTGGGAAGATGTCACGCATCGTGATGGGGATGGATGATCTTCGTGTCAAAGTTTCATTATCTCCAACACTTTCACATTGTTCTAGAGGTGAACATGAGCTGTTTTGCCCCCTTTCCCATTGGTGAGCTTGTGGAGAAGACATATGCTTCTTGTGCAATTTCTTCGGCGTGACATAAGTCCATCCTTCAACTTCACTCGGCTTGACTGGCATGTTTTTGGAGCATGCCCCCAGCAATTGAGGTGAAAATTTTGAGTTGACAGAGCCGGAAGTGACGTCTTTTTCCAGGATTTCTTCTTCTTTGTCTTCTTGAGCCTTCTCTTCAGTGTGGTCCTCTTGGGTTTGTTGCCGTGAAGATTGGCCGGTGTAGATGATGGTGCGCCTCCTTACCTTCAGTGGTCCTTTTGTGTCGACTTCTAAAGTTGCTTGGCGTTTCATCCTTGAAGGAATCAAGCTTTGAACATCGTCTTTTCCTGCTAGACTGTCGAGCTTCTCTCCCTTTGGCGTTGTCTTCCTGTTTCTAGAAGGCTTATTAGTTTCTTCAAATCTGTCCAAAGCCGACCGTTGCGGAAGAGATCTAGCTGTGCCTCTTTGTTTCTTGGGTTTTGATAACCTTTCAAAGACTGATCTTTGCGGTGTTGGCGTCTCAAGCCTTTTGAAGATGAAAGTTTGGTCTCGACCACTGATGCGATCAAGTGCTGCAATTCTAGGTTTTGAATAATTCAGCCTTTCGAAGACTGAAGTTCGAGGGGTGGGTTTAGGCTCCTCTTTTGGCCTTGTGGCTTGTGGTCTTGGCTTCCTCATTTTGTAGGTCACCGATGTCCACCCTTTCTTATCACCAGTAGATGCATCTTGGTTGCTTGCCCCTGGTGATGGTTGTGTAGGAGGTGTCATGTGACTTGAACATTGACAGGAATGGTCATGCATGCTTCGGATATGCACAGGATCGAGTGATTCAAACACGATAGTAGTAGTGTGTGCCGCAACCGTGTCTTCGAGGTCAAGCTCGATTTCCCCTTGCTGTGCTAGCTTCAAGATGAGATCTTTCAGTACGAAGCACTTTTCCGTTGGATGACTGATGAAGCGGTGGAATTTACAGTATCTTGGGTTGTCGGTATGATTCATCTCTTCCGGCCGTCTGCACTCAGGCAAACTGATCACCTTCTTGTCCAACAAGTCATCCAGCATGGCAACTACATCAGAGTCGGGGAATGGATAAATCTTCTCCTCAAGCTCCTTCAAAGTACGTCTACGCATCTCTTGATCACGAAAAGCTTTGGTTTGAATCGCCTTGCCTCGTGTAGGGATTTTGACGGGAGCTTTGTTGACTGTCATTGCTTCCTTTGTGGATTTCCACGTAGCCTTCTCCACCTTTGTCTCAAGAACTTTGTCGTTCTTGTAGTTGGCGATCGGTTCCTTCTTCCCATGATGGGCGATGCTTAGCTCCATGTCATGGGCGCGAGTGGCTAGCTCTTCGAAGGTCCGTGGTTTGATGCCTTGAAGAATGTATTGCAAACCCCATTGCATGCCCTGGATGCACATCTCAATTGAAGAGGTCTCCGAGAGCCTATCTTTGCAGTCGAGGCTTAGAGTGCGCCATCTGTTGATGTAGTCAATGACTGGCTCGTCCTTCCACTGCTTTGTGCTCGTTAGCTCTAGCATGCTCACAGTGCGGCGGGTGCTATAGAAGCGGTTGAGGAATTCTCGCTCTAACTGCTCCCAGCTGTTGATGGACTCGGGCTCCAGGTCCGTGTACCACTCAAAGGCGTTTCCTTTTAACGAGCGCACAAACTGCTTGGCGAGGTAATCTCCCTCCGTCCCTGCATTGTTGCAGGTTTCCACGAAATGTGCGACATGTTGCTTCGGGTTTCCCTTTCCGTCAAATTGCATAAACTTCGGCGGTTGATAGCCCCTCGGCATCCTTAAGGCGTCGATCTTCTTTGAATACGGCTTTGAGTACAACTCGGAGGTATTTAAGCTCCCTTCGTACTGTGCCTTGATGGTGTTGGTGATCATCTCTTGCAGCTGCTGGATAGAAAGAGATCCCATTAGTGCCGCTGCTTGATCTGGCTCGGGCTTCGCATCGTTTTTCTCCACCTGAGGCTCATCTTCTGGGTTAGGGTTTTCGTCGTCCTGTGGCTCCAGTCGGCTGACGAGTGCAGCGATTTGCAAGTCTTTTTCTTCCACAGTTCGGGTTAGCCTTGCGATTGCTTTATTCATTTGAGCCAGCTGCTCATCGATTGAAGTTGCTCCAATGGTCATGACTTGCATGGCTGAACCGTCGCTTGAATCGGCATCGGAGAGCATGGATTCGGAGTATTTCCTTGGGCTTTCCCCCCTTGGTGCCCTTAGTGAGGCTAAGGTGATCAAAGGCTCGTGCCTTGGGTGCTTTTGTTCCCTTGGCAGAGTTGATGCAGAGGTGAAAGAGGCGGTAGAAGTAGCTCTTGCCATGCTTCGAGTCGTGATGCCTAAAGTGACACCAGTTGCGACGAGGACGCTTTTGTTCTTTGCGCCGGTTGCGGGAACAGTTTGAGCCTTCCTTGATGCCATTAATTTTGGAAGTGCGCTTGAATTTCTTGAACGGAGAAAGAGATGAGAGGCAGAGATTGTCCCACTGGGCGTGCCAATTTGTGAACACGGAAAATTCCTGAAACGAAAGAGACAAGAAACGACGCGCACAAACAAATATTAGTGTTTGATGGTTTTGGGTTACAATCTCTCTCAAATTTGTCCTCTGATTCGATCTCCGTAAGGTGTTGATTGGTAGGTGTTTCGTTGATCCAAGGGGCGTCAAGGCTTGATCTTGGATGAACAGTTGGAAGTTTCTTCAAAGGGCCGTGGGCTTGATCTTTGAAGGTGGATTTGAGCGGATCTTCAAGGAGCCGTTGGGGCTTGATCTTGAGGATGAACAGTTGATGAACGATGAACGATGAACGCTTTCTTCAAGGGCCGTCGAGGCTTGGGCTTGATGAACAGCGGATGAGCGGATTCGTTGATGTTGTCGATCCAAAGGGGCCGTTGGGGCTTGATCCTTGAGGATGAACAGTTGATGAACGATGAACGATGAATGCTTTCTTCAATGGGCCGTTGAGGCTTGGGCTTGAAGGTGGATGATTGTTGATCCAAAAGGGCCGTTGGGCTTGATCTTAGGATGAATGATGAACGAAGAACGAAGAACGCTTTCTTCAAGGGCCGTCGGGGCTTGATCTTGAAGGTGGATGATTGTTGATCCAAGGGCCGTCGAGGCTTGATCTTGGAAGAACGATGAACGAAGAACGAAGAACACTTTCTTGATTCTTCGGGAACCTGGATGCTTGAGAGCTTCGAAGTTTCAGAGCTTCAGAGCTTCAGAGCTTCAAGGTGTAATATCAATTGGTTCCCTTTTAAAATGAATGAAATAGGCTTGTATTTATAGAATTTTCCAAGGCCTAATTTTGAATATAATATCCCAGATGAAATAAGTCGTTTCTGCCAGGTGTTGACACGTGTCCTATTTGATGACTTTTCCAACTCATTTCAATTTTCGTTGAGTCACACGCTACGTGTAAAATTTATGTAATACATGAGCGTTGACACTTTGATTTACCGGTCAACATTTATTTACGAAATTTCGATGTCTACAGCGATCTCGAAGCATATACAAACAAGTTTGACGGTTTGATCGTTGAAATTAGTTTCGTAGAATTCGTATCCCATCAAGTTCAATGGTGTGTGTATATATATATATATTTATTTATTAAGTAGATTTAAATTTATTTATTTTGTACGTATAACACTTAAGAAATTGAATGATATGTATATTTAAGCCGATCCAATGGTCACCAATTTATAGTATTTAATTTAATATATATATATATATAATTATTATAATTTTTAGGGGTATTAAATTGTTAAATTAATATATATATATATATATATAATTATTATAGTATTTTTTTAGGGTTATAAAATTATTAAATTAATTAGTGTCGCCTAGAAGCGACACCAATACTTTATGTCGCTTAAAAGCGACGCCATTATTTAAAATTATTAAATTATATGTCAGTTATAAGCGACATTAAATGTTTACGTCAGTTTAAAAACGACGTAGACATTTTATGACGCTTATAAGCAACACTAAATCCGACGTCATGTTCAATTAGTGTCGCAACTCTCTTATGCGCCACTACATTATATTAAACCGACACCACCCACTGACACTATAAGTTATTTTTGTAGTAGTGAAGAAAGAACCCATTTAAATTAATGATTAAATGACAACTTTATCCTGTTTATTTGATGTAGACAATATACTTTTTGGTTAGTTAGTATACTTATGAACATTAACATGTTTAATAATCGAGCCATGTTTGGGTTTGAAAAAAGAATACAATTAGTAATCATGTGTTCCGCTTGACCCTAGTTAGTTGTGTTCGTGTGGACACGAACCCGACACTTGAACACGAACTACCACTTTTTGTAGGGTACATGGTAGTGTAAATTAAAAACAATAAATTTATTTAAACACACAAAAATATTAACACGATCTCTAATATACTTATCATTATGTACGAGACCTACCTATGTTTAAATGTGTATTAGTAAGTATGTTAATTTGTGTGACTAACAAGCATTACTAGAAAACTAATCCCACAACAACATAAAATCTTCACAACCAACACAAGCAAAGGAAACTCTAAGTTATTAATTTAATTTCACTCAAAAAGTTATTAATTTAATTTCTCTTTTTTTCTTCTAATTGGAAATGGATGGAATTGAAATATGCCTTTTTGCCTATATTGGTGGCTTTGGAGCTGTATTGAATTGTCTCATTGAGTTTGAGATATTTCATTTATAAATTGGCATGTGATTGAATTTGGCATGTACAATGTCGGTTGTGTGTTTTGTTGCATTGTTGCTAAGGCAAAGGAGAGGTGGATTCTGCCACCCAATCACATGTTTTGCAGAATTATCCATAATTTCGCATACCAACCAATCACATATTTTAAACAACAATGTTTAGTTTCACAAAATTATGAAGGAATTCTTCCTTAAAACAGTTCGTAGCTGATTTATTGAACTCTCTGTTTATCATCAAAATATTTATTTTACAAATAAAAAAAAATTATCTTTGCCAAAAAGGAAAAAAAAAATCAACTAAAGCTAAGTATATTTTGTTTTAATAAATAGATAAACAATTTGTAATACTTTTATTAATTCTGACCATTTATTTTATAATGTTACATAATTAAATGGTCACATATTTTATTTTATTTAAATATATTATTTATGTATGAGATATTATATAGACGGTTTCGATCATAATTATAAAACCCAATTATTATTCTATTTTGGAGCAAATCACAGTCATATCTTTAACTCCTCCATCAACAGTTCCCAACCAATCATTTGCTTTGGAAATCTAGTGACTGCAAGTACATGTCTGTCTTCAGTGTTCACCAAAAAGTGAAATGATTCAGTCACATAATTATATTTCATAATTCTCGACTCAATCACTCCAAATCCAAACCCCCCCCCCAAAAGCCATGGCCAAAGCTCTAAACTTAATTAACCATGCAATTTTCCCGCCTTTTTCATCCCCTACAACTACAATACCCAGGAGGAATTTCCGCATCGTTAGAGCTTCAACAGAGTCCTCTGAGACCCCCCAAACTTCAGCTTCTGTTCAAACCAAACCAGAACCTTCATCGCCGCCGGTAACATTTGCTCCTCCGCCCAATTTCAAGCCGCCGGAGCCAAAGCGGTTCGGTGTCAGGCCTGATAAAGTTTGGGACATCTTGGGGGCTTCTCTTGCCTTGTTCTTCCGGTTGGGGACTGGCGTTTTCGTTTCTGGGTAATCAAAATTTTCGTTTAATTAAATGTGGTGTGCTTTTTGTTCAGTAACTCAAAGATTGTTGCTATATTTGCATTTGGGTTTGTTTACCGTAAATTTGTGCTGTGTAGTGCTAGCAGTAGACAGTTTCTGAATTCATTTTCTTTTGCTTTACTGTTTTGATTGTACAATGGCAGGTATTCTTTCTCTTTCGTTCCGAAAGATGATATTCCTGCGGACCAGTATGCTCTCGAGTACAATGGTACGTGTTAGTTTGAGTTGATATGATTTATGGCATGCCCTTTGTAAAGTTAAGTGAATATGATTTGAGAAATTGGTTGTTAAATGGCTGTTATTAGTGTATATTGATTCTGATCAGAAAGGGGAAACTAAAAGCAATTACTTTTAAGTTATGGAGAAGTGATTTCCTATGTTAGCCATCGTGATCCTTCCGCTATATGAAACTTGTTTTCAGCATCAAGCATTTTGTTGTCGTTGTGAATACGAAATTTTGGTTTGTTTTTTGAGCAGCAACCAAAAGAACTGATAACTTATGTTATAGCATCCTGAGTATACGAGGTTTCAATATTTTTTCAATATTTTTTCTTTCTGTCCAATTTTCATGTAACAGATTCTAAGGTCAAAGAGACTTCGAAAGTAGGCCCTCGCCCGGTGAAGCCTATTGAGATATATGAGTTTGAAGGGTACAATATGTTTCATGCCATAATTTTGTTTAGATATATCATATATGAGTTTGAAGGGTACTACATGTTTCATACCATAATATTGTTTCAATAATTTAGCTCTTTTCGTTAGCATTTTCTAACACCCCCTAAATTTTTATCCATACATCTGTGAAACTGACAACATGAATTTTTTTTCTTTCTGCCCGGACATATGATCACCATGGATTATGTACAGCTGCCCATTCTGCCGTAAGGTAACTTCATCCCCAATGCCTTTTTATTTAGTTCTGAAGAACTTCCAATAGATTATATGTATATATACATATCGAAGGTTCCTTCCTTTTTCCTTGGGAAATTTAGGGAATGCTTTGATTGTCAAGATCTTAGTTAAATATGTGTCTTTATTTTGTGGATTGACATTTTATGCATGTATAGGTTAGGGAAATCGTTGCAGTATTGGACCTCGATGTTCTATTTTATCCTTGCCCGAAAGGTGGTCCAAATTTTCGTCGCAAGGTTGTTGAGATGGGCGGAAAACAGCAGTTCCCTTACATGGTTAGATATTTTACTGTTTTTTGAAAATAGAGTTAAATGATTCCATCAACAAAAGCACATTTGAAAAACACTAAGCTTAATCTAAAGTTTCACTTGGCTAAGTCTTTTAAAACTAAATGAAATATGAATAGCTCTCATAGTTTTTGCTGTCGCCATCATTCTTTAGTTTTGTTTTTACGCCTGTTGTAACATACACCTTCTTTTCAGCTCGTTATCATATCACAATGGCTTTGAGTGGCAGCTACAATTCAATGTTTGTGTTTGGCTGCAGGTGGATCCGAACACTGGAGTTTCAATGTATGAATCCGATGACATAATCAAGTACTTGGTTGGGAAGTATGGTGCGTGTGGTCGCATTCATTTTGCTAGTCACTTTTACCTTCATTTTACAGTTTATGCACACATGATAGGGAATAGATATTAGATAGTTAGATACATAATACAACTACAATATAACGCTTGGATACGTCTTTATACATCAATTTTTTTGTAACTATTTGACATGGAAGCAGTATAACTAGGCTCTACAAATTATGCTTCTATATCGATATGCATTTTCCCTTTTTTATCTTTGCTTTTTGCAGAAGCTACACTTTCTTGAATAAGAGCTTCTACTTAACTATGTTATCCCCTTGATCTCTTATGCAATCATGCCAACGATTTTTATACCAAAATTATTTTTAAAATTTCTTACCTCCGGTCCCCCAAATGTTTGTGCAGGTGATGGAACTGTTCCTCTTGCACTGTCACTTGGTTTATTAACGGTTAGCATTTGACTCTTCTGTCATCATCAATTTTTTCTCTGTAGAGTATGTTGTTAATCAATTTTTCTGGTGTGGACTTCTTGTTTTTTATTGCAGACTTTGACTGCAGGCTTTGCTTTGATTGGTCGTTCGGGAAAGGTTAGCTTGTTTGAATTCCTTTTAAGTCCATAAATCTTTTCACAACTTCTTTCTTTTGCTTTGTTGGGAGCAGGGTGTGTGTGTCCTCCTGGTATATGCCTAGTCCATTAACTGCATGATGCATCGAACGCTAAAGTTTGTCCACATTGAAAGCCCACGTTAGATTTTCAAGATTTCGCTGTTATATGTACTTTGTTTTACAAACTTCTTTGATCAATCTCTTGTTCGATAATTCTGTTCAGGGTTCTAGCTATTCTCCATCAAAACTACCACCCAAACCACTTGTAGTCTGGGCATATGAGGTTAGAGACTATCGTGCTCTGCACTTTATATCATTTCTTAAGCCCCTTGATCTTTTTTTAGATATATGCATGTGATGCTACCATGTTTACATATGAATTTTGGGTTCTTTTACTGATACATATATACTGATATATCACACGCACGCCAAGCTTTAGTTTTAACCTTTTGTCTCTTCCAGGGATCGCCTTTCTGCAAAATTGCGCGTGAAGTACTTGTTGAGTTAGAACTGCCTCACATATATCGCAGGTAAATACGAGTAACAATAACTATGTTTTGGTCTTGCATTATTATAATTTTCGTAATTCATCGAGTAATACACAATTCTGAGTGAACTTTCAAATCAACCCATCGTCTTTGGAAGAACTTATTTAGCCTTCCTTTCAATATCATCTGCTTCCGTTTTTGTGTACAAAGATGTAAAGTATATTACTGAGACATAATATGAATACTCCTTTCAGCTGTGCTCGTGGCAGTCCAAAACGACAAATACTGTATGACAAAACCGGACGTTTTCAGGTACTTCCAATATTCCACAATGAATTCCTGAAGCTGTGATTTTATTGTAAGATAATGAAAGATTTCATCGCCGTTTGACATGCCGTGAATTAGTAACTTGACGGTCTCAATCTTAACACTGTTTTTGACAGGCACCTTACTTAGAAGATCCAAATACGGGGGTGGAAATGTTCGAAAGTGCAGAAATTGCAGAATATCTAAGAGCAACGTATGCTCTGCAGTAAGTAATGCTTTCCTAAAGAATGCAAACTTTTTCATTGTATCTTTTTTAATTTTGTGTCGTATATTTTCTCGCATTTTCTGTTACTACGAAAGTATATGTGTCTTCAACTTATTCCCATATACCAAACTAATCCAACATATTATTAGATGTGTACAAGTTTTTCGTTTCTAGTAGAATGAATTGCTTCGGTTTCATGCTGTGTCTGTTAGAATGTGTTGTTCAACGTGATGCAGTAAAGTTACAGTTCGATACTTGTAGTTTATATGTATGTATGCTTGAGGCTATGATATAGACTTTAGTTCCCTCCTACTCGGAGAAAAAGCGTAACAGAAGGGATCCTCTGGCTCGTCTTACAAACCGAAAAAGGAGATATTCTCCTGATACATTTGCCTTATTGGCTACTGAAAATTTCATCGAAAATTGATGTTTTTCACCCGTTGATTCGGTGTACATTGTTCAATCACAGTTAAAGAATGCCCCTCTTTTAAGGAAATTTGTGCTGTCGTATTATTTTTACAACTTTTTGTGCTGTCAAGTGTCGAGTTATGCTTGTCATGTTAACTATGCAGTCCCCGGTGGTTTTTCTTAAACGTGTAGAAGTGAGTCAAACAGAGATTTGCCAGTGTTAGCTGAGAGTTGCACCCTTACAGTTCGCAAATCCGCGGTCGTGGACTAGAAATATTGACCGAATAAAGATTAATGTTATGAAGACACTGTCGAACCTAGGATAAGTATCTTCGGAACGTTTTCTGGAGTACATAGTACTAAACGTGGACTATGGAGTAGTCCGTTCTCTTGCTGTAACTCTCGAGAAAATGTTCGAAACCAGATCTCTCGAGCATTGTCACCCTCCTCGACAAACTGGTTCTGCTATACCTTCTGCCCCTAATCCTTCTAATCGTCTTATTAATCAAACTCTCGACCTAGCATTAACGATAAAACTAGTTTTGGAGGTTATCTGAGAAGAATGTTGTACCAAAAGGAAGCGTCGGGTATGCGATATATCTTTCACAATGTGAGGACTGAAGCAAATGGTGCGTATCCAAAGTGGAGCCTCAAACTTTTGGTGGAGAATCTATCTCTGTTTTTGAAGTTGAGAGTCAACAGGTGAGCTCCTAGTCTGCTACTTTTTGTGGCAACTGGGAATGTTTTTTCATGTTTGTTAGTAGATGAGGATGCTTCGTTGGATGTGTGGGCACACGAGAAAGGATAAGATTAGGAATGAGGATATCCGGGGTAAAGTAGGAGTAGCCGAAATTGAAGGAAAGATGAGAGAAAATCGGTTACGGTGGTTTGGACATGTGCAAAGAAGGCCTACTGACGCTCCGATTAGAAGATGCGACTATGGGACAGAGGTTCAGGGCCGAAGGGGTAGAGGAAGACCTAGGAAAACTTTGGAAGAGACTCTAAGAAAAGACTTAGAGTACTTGGATCTAACGAAGGACATGACTCAGGATCGAGCACAATGGCGTTCTAAGATTCATATAGCCGATCCCACTCAGTGACTTGGATTTTCCAAGTCTCCAACCGAGAAGTTTTCCTCACTCGGGAAATTAAGGGAACACTACCCCAACCTACATGCTCCACTCAGAAAGCTTCAACATACAAGCTTCAACAAAAGAAAATTCAAAGAACTTAGCGAAGAAGGCTTTGGTGTATTTAACACAATACGTTGAAATGAAGGAAAGCTTATTTATTGATATCCCCGATAAGCTACAAATATGTACATATACATGAGTCAAAATAAACACACAAGAGGGAGCCTTCACAAAGGTTGCTTAGGACAAGTCTCAGCAGTCGGTAGAGCCCCAGAAAGAGAAGGCACCGGAGGGGGATCATTTGGAGCCTCAGTACTGGACAGAACCCTAGAAGGAGGAGGCATCAGAGGTTGATCATTCGGAGCTTCATTACGTGGTACAGCCCCAGAAGACGAAGGCAATAAATGCCTTTGGAACAAACCCACAAATCTCTGATGATCAAGTAAAACCTGACCATCAGTTTCCTTCATCTGGTCAAGCTTCCTCTTCATGTTTGTAGCATAGTCATGTGCGAGCCGGTGCAACTGTTTATTCTCATGCTTGAGCCCTCTAATCTCCTGTTTGAGACTCATCACTTCAGCCGCCAATGATTCAACTTGGCGGGTTCGAGCAAATAGGCGTTGGGCCATATTAGACACAGAACCTGCACACTGAACACTGAGAGCCAGCGAATCCTTAACAGTTAACTCATCAGACCGTTTGGAAAGTAGTCTGTTATCTTTGGGAGTGAGAAGGTTCCTGGCCACCACCGCAGCGGTCATATCATTCTTCATCACGGAATCCCCAACGGTAAGAGGACCAGTAGGGGAGACGAAGGATGGGCGCCATATGTTGTCTGGAGAAGGCGGGGCTGCCTCTTCAACAAGGTTCAAGTCAAAACGACGGTCGGAGGGGCCAGACATTTTCAAAGGTGTTGAAGAGAGAAGAGGTCGGACAAATCAAGATCTTAGAAGTGCAAGAATGAAGCTTCTACTAGTGGAGATTCAAGTGTGCTTTGGAACTTAATGTCAGCCCCTATAAAAATCTGCACTCGACGGAGCTTCAGAAATCGAAGAGAAGCCTGCTCAGAAATCGAAGAGGCGTTTGCTTTCTCAAAAGCTGGGCTGCTTAGAGATCACGAGGGTTGATCTCAGAAATCGAAGAGGCGTTTGCTTTCTCAAAAGTTGGGCTGCTCAAAGACCACGAAGGCCGATCTCAGAAATCGACGAGGCGCTCGCTTTCTCAAAAGCTGGGCTCCCCAGAGACCACGAGGGCCGATCTCAGAAATCGAAGAGGCACCTACTTTTCCAGCCTTGTCAGCACCTGTCACACGCACACTCAGCTTTGCAGAAATTATGGGCATTCTGTCGAAGACTTCTGGGGAAGTAGAAAACACATGAATCTTACTGTTCAATCACCCACTTCCCACACGCAACAATAGCTCATGGGTACCACTATTAACTTTGCCAAAGTTCTCTGCCAAAGTTGAGCACGTGAAGCTTGCAGCTCTCACTACATCGCTCTGACCAAGAAGGGTAAAAGAATAGCAAAGAAACAGCACTAACAAAGTTTAGACCCATAAATTTTGAAGGTCTAGCTACCATATTATTACCCACAAGGGTAAAGGAACAGTACTACTGCTAGATAATTGGAAAGTCCTTGTGTGTCAACCTCTGTGCTTCGTGGCAAGGTAGACTAGAAAACATGCCCAACCTTTACTCACATTCGAGAAAACACTCCCAATAAGATTGCTTGCTTCAAAATCGAAGAGGCACCGTCCTCCGAATCTCGAGAGCCAGACTCCCAACATAACTACTTTCTTAAAAATCGAAGAGAGGGTAAAGGAACAGTACCATTGCTGGATAATTGGAAAGTCCATGTGTGTCAACCTCTGTGCTTCGTGGCAAGGTAGACTAGCAAACATGCCCAACCTTTACTCACATTCGAGAAAACACTCCCAACAAGATTGCTTGCTCCAAAATCGAAGAGGCACCGTCCTCCGAATCTCAAGAGTCAGACTCCCAACATGATTACTTTCTCAAAAATCGAAGAGACACTGCTCCCCGAATCTTCGAGAGCCAGACCCTCAGCATGATTGCTTTCTCAAAAATCGATGAGGCATCGTTCTCCGAATCAATCGAAAAGGCGCTCGCTTTCTCAAAAGCTGGGCTGCTCAGAGACCACGAGGGCCGATCTCAGAAATCGAAGAGGCACCTACTATTCTAGCCTTGTCAGCACCTGTCACACGCACACTCAGCTTTGCAGAAATTATGGGCATTCTGTCGAAGACTTCTGGTGAAGTAGAAAGCACATGAATCTTACTGTTCAATCACCCATTTCCCACACGCAACAATAGCTCATGGGTACCACAGATAACTTTGCCAAAGTTCTCTGCCAAAGTTGAGCACGTGAAGCTTGCAGCTCCCACTACATCGCTCTGACCAAGAAAGGTAAAAGAATAGCAAAGAAACAGCACTAACAAAGTTTGGACACATAAATTTTGAAGGTCTAGCTACCATATTATTACCCACAAGGGTAAAGGAACAGTACCATTGCTGGATAATTGGAAAGTTCCTGTGTGTCAACCTCTGTGCTTCGTGGCAAGGTAGACTAGCAAACATGCCCAACCTTTACTCACATTCGAGAAAACACTCCCAACAAGATTACTTGCTCCAAAATCGAAGAGGCACCGTCCTCCGAATCTCGAGAGCCAGACTCCCAACATGACTACTTTCTCAAAAGCGAAGAGAGGGTAAAGGAACAGTACCATTGCTAGATAATTGGAAAGTCCCTGTGTGTCAACCTTTGTGCTTCGGGGCAAGGTAGACTAGCAAACATGCCCAACCTTTACTCACATTCGAGACAACACTCCCAACAGGATTGCTTGCTCCAAAATCGAAGAGGCACCGCCCTCCGAATCTCGAGAGCCAGACTCCCAACATGATTACTTCCTCAAAAATCGAAGAGACACTGCTCTCCGAATCTCGAGAGCCAGACCCCCAGCATGATTGCTTTCTTAAAAATCGAAGAGGCATCGTTCTCCGAATCTCGAGAGCCAGATACCACAGACCACTTTTTCAAAGTGCTCTGACAGAGTTAAAACATGTGAAACTGGCAGCTCCCACTACCGTGCTATGAACAAGCAGGGTAAATGAATAGCATTACTACTTGTTGTTAGGGAGACTCCTATATATGTCGACCTCCATCCCCAACGGACAGGCAGACCTGCAAAAATGCTCAACCCTTCATCATATCTGATAGGGCACTCCCAACGAAGCCTTTCGAAATATTCAGCTTTCTTTCCCCCCGATAATACCTCTGCAAACAAGCTATACTAGAGCAAGAATATCTCATATCATCAAGGTTAAAAGCAAGAGTATCCCATATCATGCTTTTTCCCTGTCTTTTCCTTTGGCCTTGTTTTTACCTGCAAGACAAGGAGAAAGAGAGCAATCAGTCAGCACTTGGAATCAAGCTTCCAGCCAGGAACTGAATGCCTGGAACCCCTTACCTGATTACTTACCTGGCATTGCTCTCGAGTACTCATCTTCAACATCTTATGTTTCCAGGGAAGATTCCGCATCTGCTTGAGGAACAGATAGGGCAAGTGCGAAGGATACAATGAAGCATGTGGAGACAAGCGTAACAGCACACGTGCCGATACATCCATTACTCTGTCAAAAGAAAAAGTATCCCATATCAGCAGGGTGGAACGTACTCTAGATTTGATGGACTTGTTTTAACCCTCAAATTCTTCAGTCGGCCTTATACTCTGGAGGAAACCAGAAAACCCTCCAGCTCAGTTCAAGAATAAGCCTGTGGAAAGTTACTTCTTCAAAAGCAAAAGTATCTCATATCATCTCTTCTCATTCTTCTTCTCTTTATCCTTCATGCTGCTGCAAGATGGGGAGAAGGTGAACAATCAGTCGGAGCTCTGATTGCTTACCTTGTCTGTCACCTCTTTCAGCAGACCCCCTAGCTCGGCGACTTGGGGGACTCCTACTACATGGTTTGTATCGCGCTTGACCAAGCTTGAAACTACAAGTAAGCTTCAAGTGAAATTGATACATTACCTTGTGCATATCCACCAGTTAAAGATACCACCCCTGGATGGAGGAAGAGTACTTCCAGAGAAGATGCCACATCTACCTATGAGACAGATAAGGCAAGTCAAGACGACACCACACTCCGATACTTAGAAGTTTCGTGATTACGAGATCATTCTCCCACAATATTTCCTAATGTCATTTGTACTAAATCATTCACTTGTACTCATTAAAGGAGAGCTTGAACCCATGTACTTGTGTAAACCCTTCACAATTAATGAGAACTCTTCTATTCCGTGGACGTAGCCAATCTGGGTGAACCACGTACATCTTGTGTTTGCTTTCCTATCTCTATCCATTTATATACTTATCCACACTAATGACCGGAGCAATCTAGCGAAGATCACAAAAAGCGACCGTTTTCGCTACCTAGGATCTATCTTGCAAGAGAACGGAGAATTAGATGGAGATCTCAACCATAGAATACGAGCTGGATGGATGAAGTGTAAGAGTGCATCCGGCGTGTTGTGTGACCGTCGTAGGCCACTGAAGCTCAAGGGAAAATTTTATAGGACGGCAATAAGGCCAGCGATGTTGTATGGCACAGAATGTTGGGCGGTGAAGCATCAACACGTACACAAAATGGGTGTAGCGGAGATGAGGATGCTTTGTGGGATGTGTGGGCACACGAGAAAGGATAAGATTGGGAATGAGGATATCCGAGGTAAAGTAGGAGTAGCCGAAATTGTAGAAAAGATGAGAGAAAATCGGCTCCGGTGATTTGGACATGTGCAAAGAAGGCCGACTGACGCTCCGGTTCGAAGATGTGACTACGGGACAGAGGTTCAGGGCCGAAGGGGTAGAGGAAGACCTAGGAAAACTTTGGAAGAGACTCTAAGAAAAGACTTAGAGTACTTGGATCTAACGGAGGACATGACACAAAACCGAGCGCAATGTCGTTCTAGGATTCATATAGCCGACCCCACTTAGTGGGAAAAGGCTTTGTTGTTGTTGTTGTTGTTAGTACGGAATATACTTAATCGAGTGCAGTGATGTTCTATGATTCATACAGTTGACCTCATTTAATGGGATAAGACTTTGCTATTGTTTGTCAATAGGGAATATACTTACCAGATGCCATGAAGGGAAGTTTGTGTACTTTTTTTTCCTTCTTTTCAAGTTGATAATATATACATATATAACAGTCCCCTTTCGTTAAGGGATTCTTTGTAGGGCTCATTCTACTTCGTATTTCAACGATTCAATCATCTATCTTTTAGGTATTTGCTCAAAGATCATTTCTATCAAAGATACCCAAATTTGAAACCATTTGACCGTTGGATTAAACATTTGTCATATTAATGTTTCTTTGAAAACCGTATTCGTTTATAGCCTTCACTACAATAGGATGTCTAAAAGGTTTTAGATTTTTTTTAATTTTTTGCAATAATGGTCTATGAATGATGTACTAAAATATAGATGGTATATGTACACACATAATGCACTTTTGTTGAGAGATTCTTCAAATAAAATATATATGCTGCTCATTCCGTAACTTTTTAATGAACCTAAACAATATATATATATACACACTCAATATATATATATATAGGAGGTCTTTAAGGAAAGAGATCTCTATTTTTTTTTATAAAAAAGTAAGGATTAGTTGTAAGATCCATACCACATCGAACTTTAATGATCCGAATCGTCTATTTTTCAAGTTGCACCTCATAGATCATCCTTGCAAAATATTAGCCAAAATAAAAAATATTTGAGGCATTTAATCAAAGAAATTGACGAATACTTTGTTCTATGATATATGAATTAAGACTTACAAATGATTTCGAATTGAATTTGATTTTTGTAAGTATGATATATGAATTAAGACTTACAAAATAGAGTGTTCGGATCCTTAAAATTCAATATAGAATGTGTCCTACAACTAGGAAAAGGATCCGGCACAATCGTGATCGTTCATCGTACATCGTGTGATCAGTTTTCGTTAGGTACTATTTATATTTATATTTAATTTTAAATTTTAAATTTTGAAATAATTTATAACCGCACGATATATGATGAACGATTACAATCGCTAGATTCCTAATATCCTTAAGAAAAAGATCAATCCTTAGAAAAAAGATCATCGATGATCCTTTTCCCTACAACTAATCCCTATTTTTTGAATAAAATGAAAATCCCTTCCGAGTCTAGCGGTGGATTGTATGATTGGGTCAATTGACCATCCCTTTCGATTTGATTGCAAACAAGACGTGATGCAGTACTAATACGACTAACTGGGAATTCATCAAGCTGACGACGACTTATTTCATTCTTTTCCGGAATATACGCTTTAATTTTGTAATGAAATTAAGGAATTATAGATTCGTTAATCATCTGTATTTATCATTAAATTAACATGCTTGCAAAAGATTAAATAATCAAAGAAAAACAGTTGATAATATAAACTGGTACTGTATTTTAGAACTAAACCCTAAACCCTAAACCATAAAAATAGCTGCCGTGGATGTTATAAAATTAAATTCTTTTGTTATTGGTACTCTTAAAATATGAGCTTAATTTTACTTTAAAAAGTTTGAAGGTTCTTTTATCCAAAATGGTCTCTGATATTGTTATAACTCTTTACTTTACTTTGGTCCTTAAGATTTAAAATTGATAAAAGTGGTTACTGAGATTTTTCGCTATCAATCATGTTGGTCATTCTGTAGAAAAAATCTCCGTTAAATTAAATAAGTCACCAGTTTAAGGGAAGGGGATGATTTAAAAAAAATACACTCAATTTAACTGAGATTTCTAACATAATCAAAATGATTGATGGTGGATAATTTCAGGGATCACTCATATCAATTGTAAATCTCAATTATCAAAGTAAGGAATTATGTCAATCTCATGGATAATTTTGCATAAAAAATAAAGTTTGAAAATACCAACTAAAATCTACCGATACTTTTGTTCTTAGTCTTCAAATATATGCGAAGTCCGAATTTTCACTCTCTAATATATTAAATTAAATAAATAAAAACCTTATAAAACTGTGTTGCATAGCTGAGTTTTTAATTAGTTTTTGGATCAAGTTTCAATATTCAACAGGAATGTAATGCATTTGGCTATATAGGTTGCCGGGCAAGGTGGACATTTTCAATGAGAGTGATCAATCATCTAGTCAATGTTCCAAAGGATTCACATCATGGATCCTCTTTCAAAGTCAAGAACGCCTAATTCAACCGTAAAACAAAGACCTGATGATGCACATATCTAGTCTTTTTTTTTTTAATTTCAAAATCATCAAAATTATATAACTTTCATGGTCAAACAAAAGGATTAGTGATATGTCTATAAATCTAAAATTTATGATCAACAAGATCCAATGTGTCACAAGAAACTGCATCATCATAACCTGAAAGCGATGCGGCGATTTAACTCTTGGATTTTCGTAAATTTCAAACTTGAGTCTTGTAGTTGTTAATTAAGATTTTACGATCAAACACCTGAATTTCAAAAGGGTGGTTCTATTCACAAGCCATTTTTACTTTTCATACACCCCTCTCAATTTCGACTGTCGAATCAAATGAATTGAAGAAGATCAAAATACAAAAATTAATAAGGGTTTGTGAGAGGTAAAGTGTTGAAATGTACTACCCTTTAAAGGACCAGGATCCTCTCCTGAGCTAAGGATGAGGATCCTCCTCATCAATGAGTGTAGGTCGTTGGATGAAAATTCAACGGCTACAAACAGGGGGATCCCTTTAAAGTTATAATAATTGTAACCGTTGGATTTTCATCCAACGGGCCACATCACTTGATAAGGAAGATCCCCTTTAAAAAACCGAGCTAGATCTCATAAGATAAAGGCTACATATGTCATACAAATGTCACATAAGGAGCTATCGTCGTGCTACGAAAGCAAAAGCTTGTTTATGCAACTTTAAGCGTTTACCTGTCTATATTAGTGTTTGACAAAATGCTCATCAGACGATGCAAAAGTTTTCTCTAGTTTCTTTTCAATATTTCATTTTATGATGTTTTCCTTTAATTTGATGATAATGAGATGACATCAGTACAATGTTTGATTTTATGGCACTTGTAGGTTCCACTTCCCTATTTTTTTTCCTTCTTAAGGGTTGGCTTGGTATTGTTGTGTTTTGAAAAAAAAAAAAAACTGCTTTTACTATGCTGTGAGAATAAGCTTATTTTTGCTAGTTTATGTTTTTAGCTTTTTTCACTCAAAACTATGAAAATAAACTGTTTTTAAGAGTTTGTCAAATACATTTTTAAGCTCAGTTTTTTTTATACATATTTTTTATAAAAGCACATCAATATCAAACTAATACTAAAAGGGGTGCCCTTAGATTGATCCTCAATTATGTTACATTTATTATTTTGAAAAGATGGTATACCAAATTCGGAAAAGTAAAGACAACTCCATTTCTACTGTGGTAGGCCAAAACTCGTTTTCCGCCGTCCACTCTCAAACCCCATGTGGTCAATGCATCGCTGCTCATGTTTGGATTTTTCCATGTGCCCTAATCTGTTAAATTACCTGTAAAATCAAATTAATTAGCCGTAGCGAAAGTGTTTGGTTGGCTACAATGACATCTCCTGCCCAACTCACCAAAAGCAAGTGCATAACCACATTGACATGAGCGGATCGGATGTGTGTATGCAGGGGCGGAAGTATATTGGATCAAGGTTGTCTTAGAATTATTTGGAGTTCAAAACTATACAGGTAAAGGTCTTTTGAGGATTCTATGAATGTTTGGTACAATTTTTTTTTTTGCCCACCAAGTGCTTGATTTAATGTTTACTGTCTGCTAGGGTTGTCTCGACAGGTTATGTCGACAATCCTCGACAAATACTCTCAATATTACTCATTAGGTTGTTTCGGCATATGACGATATCTGTGGATTTGTGTGCATAATGATTTAGCTAACGAAAACAAGCCCACTAAGTGTTTGTAGAAATGGGACAATGAATAAACTAAAAATTATTTTTGTCTGCTCTGCGCCATGCTTCTATTTAGAAAACTTGGACCTTTAACCGTGCAACCTCCTAAAATTTGAATCTTGAATTCGCCACTATGCGTATGTACTCTTTCCTTTGCATTCGTGTTTATATTATCAGTTTGGGAAGAATATTGCATCGACTTTCTGACGATAGAAAATGCTAATATTGTACCCAAATTATGGTTCACCAAAACATTATTATCCAAAATTACAAGCAAATTTACAACTGCTCACTCCAAAAACATATCTATTTACACAACCTCACATACTCTAGTGAAGTGGAAAAAAAAAAAAAAAAAAACACACAGAAAACGTTGTAGCAAAATGACTGTTTTACCTCTAACCCCGGTGCGGAGGGAAACCGTTATTCAACGTGCCACGTCATTCCAACCGCAATGTAAACAGAAGAAAGCGGGTCCCACTCAGACTACCAATCACGACCGTAACACACTTGCTGCCTGCTTCCTCGTGACAGTGGGGCCCAGGGGATCCCCGTCGGATCAAGAAACCACGATTCCTTTTTCCTTCAAGTTTTCCAAGACGCCCGCCAAATTACGCAACGTCGACACCGACTTCGCCCGCCCACGCCCCGGACCTCCGACCCGAAACGAACCTCTTCATGCCGCCCAAACCAGGCGGTTCGCTCTCCACGCTGTATCTCGGCGTCGAGTCGATAGACAGCGCGTCGAAATCGTCCGCCGCCGCCCTGTCCCTAGCTCTCGACGTCGACATCACGCTGCTGTTTCTCGGCGGCGAGTCTTCCGCGAACGGCGATTTCGCCGATTTCTCCCGGTGTCCTCCGTGCCTAAAAATCGCCCGAAAACTCGCAAAGAAACCGAGTTTTCGTCTCTCCGCCACCGGTTTAACGGACTTCTCCATGGACGTCTCGGCCGACGATCCGTGCCGATTCCTGAACCGACGCTTTCTATCCCTCTTCGATCTCACCCTCCCCATACACGAGACCTTAGGAGACGATGGCTCGATCATCGGAGCGTCCGATTTCCCGACGGATCCAGTCCGTTTCGGGAACAGTCTCGTGTTTCCGGCCTTGGAGTGCCGCCGGTTCTTCTGGTCGGCGTAGTTGTGCTTCTGCGGCTTCGGAAGCCCGATGATCGCCGCCTTCGACTTCAAGTTCTTCGAAAACCTCTGTGAGTTCGAATTCGAGTGCGACGCGTTGGAGTTTCCTTTGGTGGAGTCTTTGCGCTCGTAGAAGGCGTTGCGGTCGAACCAGTCGTACTCTGCGTCTTTCGAGAGCCAGAAGGATTCCGGCGGGAAATCCGGCGCAACTTGAGGTTCATCGGCATCTTCTTCCGGCCGGTCGTGTCCGGCAGTGAAGGCGTCAGCCTGCGTCTCGCAGGCGATTTTCCGATCCATTGAGCCTCCCGCACACGCCGAAACTAGGGTTTCCAAATCGACTTGTGGCATATCGCAGAAAAAAAAAATGTTTATGAAAACTTACAGATAGAAGGAGAGAGAGGGTGATGAGGAAGTTGTGAGAGGAGGAAGAAGGATTTATAAAGGTGTGTTGTTTATGGACTTCAAAGTCTTCGAAGTCTCCGATGAGAAGTAATATAATTTCCTTTTTATTTGTTATATATTTTTTTACTATTCATTTATTTATTTTGTTTGACTCGTGCTGCGTGGTTTCGTTTTTGAGAAAATGAGTTTTCGAAGTCAGTCATGTTTTTTTTTTTTTTTTTTTTAGCTAACGATATTATCTAGATTAAAAAGAAGGGAGTAGATTTAGTCTCACAATGAGTTAGCAATAATATGGTTCAAATTTGTTTTTGATAAGAATTTAACCTAAGACATCTCGCTTACAAATGATGAGGAACATCACTAGATAATTTTGATTTAAAGGTTTTAAATGTTAAACAACTTAAAAGAAAGCAAAATCATTTTTTTTAATTTTTTTATTAAGTTATCAAATATTTTTAATTTTTAAATATCAACTGATATATTTGATTCTCACATGTCGAGGACATGAGAAGAGCGGGGACTCTTTCGAAAAGGTAAAAACAGAATAAACTTTTCGTAGTTCGAAGGCGGATGATACAAAACGCTGATTGCTTTACGCACTCGTTGATCATTTCTTTCTTTCGTTGGTGTCTCTCTAATTAATATTTGTTTTCTTTTCCTTTTGTTAGTTCTTTTTTACTCGGCTTTTACAACGGCTTGGCTTGCAATTTCACTATAAAACACTAGAAATTTCTATAAGTCCAAAAATCATATTTGTCAAAAGCAAAATATACACAGAAAATAACTGAAAGCGTTTTTTTAATTATCAAATACAAAATAATTTGAATTAGTGACTACAAATTGGAATTCTCGTGTTTTTCTTTGACTCTAATTTGGATAAATACACTTTGTTCGCCATGTCATTCTACTGAAGCATTAGCCACTGTTTTATTGTTGGTATTTATCTATGTGACATTTTCATGTAAGCTCATAAGATATCTATTTGTTGTATGCGTAGTGCTACCCATACACTCTTTTTTACTTCTCACACTCCTTTTAATTTTCGACCGTCAGATCGAATGAAGTGAAGAAGATAAATAATAAAAAAATATCAAGGGTGTGTGAGATGTAAAAATGAGTATGTGAATAACACTACCCTTGTTGTATATGTCTTTTCACTTTTTGTGTTTTTTATTTGTATATGAACAACATATATTAGAAAACACGATAACAAATATGTCTGTTTGTAAGTTCAACTAACACCAGTCGTTCTTATAATATATTAATTTCTCATAATCTAGTAATAAAATGAGAAATGACAAAAGAAATGCATCATATCGTAGACTTTATGTTCATTCGATAAAGTGACAAAAATTGAGAAGAACCACATTGTGGTTTGTAAACAAAGTTTATATTAAGACTGATCGAGTATAAAGTGTTGCATCAATTTTAACCTATTATGAACACTTACTACAGAAATTTGGGTGGCCGAGAAAAATAATTGTAAGTTAGGAAGATAAAATTTCTCTAATAAAAAATAGAATAAAATAGATTTCTGTATGTCTCAACCTAATTGACGACCAAATCCAACAAGAAATACGCCCAAATCCAATTGAAAAGATCATATTATTCCATGACAACTTGCTGCGCTAATACTTTATTTGACTGCTCCCAATAATCCACGTCAGGTGTCCCAATATGCATGCCGAACGCCGATAAATTGGTACCAAAGTTTTAAACGATTTCTAAATTAAATAATTTTTTTTTATATAAATATGATTTTTAAATGATAATAAAGAGAATTAACAGTTTGATTATTGTCGATGTAAATTTTTGTCGTCTTCAGTTTTGACGAAAATGTACCTGTAAAACAATCAACACCTTTGATCAAAGACCTAAGCCTCACGTGCCCACGAGGTGGGAGGTTAGGTTAACGGATCTCTGATATTTAAGTTAGTTTCTCTGAGAGAGTAAAGTGTTTAGGGCTCTCCAAAATTGGTAGAATATGAGGTATTTATAAGGCTAGGGCTGGCCATATAGTGTTTAATGGAGAGATATTCTCTAATTATTCCCAAAATATTAAATAGGAAATAATATCTTGAGATAATGGTGTAATTGATTGGAGTTATTCTTCAAGTAATGTATTAAAGATATGATTTGGGTATTTAATCCTTATCTTTAATTCCTTGCCAATGATAGGTGAGCTGTGGACAGTTGTGTTCAACTGCTGAGTCCTTCAAGGATGTGAGCTGCATGTGGGAGCATTTGAGAAGCCTGCCCATTTATTGAGGGCAATCTTGTTTTTCTTTGAATAAAAGTCCATGTGTCGCCTCTAGAATATTTGAGATTATTTTAGGCTCCACAATTATAAAAGTTCTCTTGTCTTTCTTTCATGGGCAGGGGTCCTGCACTTAGCATCTTTTCCGGTTAGAGACCTGGGATCCCGCATAATTGAATCCTTTAGTTGGCTAAGTCTATTCTAGGGGAATGATTATCGTGGCCAATTCTGGGAGTCATCCGGCGCAGGTAGTCGATGCATTTAGGAGGAACTAAGCAGTCGTAAAACCCATCCACGTCTAGATATTCCGGAGTAGCTTACCCTCTCATACTGGAGAGCATACCCGTATGGGTGTCGGGGAATTAGTTTACCCTCTCGTGCTGGAGAGCTAACCCAAATGAGTGTTAGGGAATTAGTTTACCTTCTTGCAATAGAGAGCATATCCATATGGGTGTCGGGGAATTAGTTTACCTTCTTGCGTTGGAAAGCTTACGCCATGTTTACAGGGCAGCGCGTCTTTTGCTTGTCATAAGAGTATGATAGTTTGTTTATGCATTTGGCCCAGGCAGCTAGACTGTTGACATACTGGTCACACTAACCTTCCTTCACGGCTGCTCAAGGTACCTCCTCCATGTAGTGCAGTCGTTGGTTGTATGCCCAAGACCTCTGTGGAATATGCAATATTTGGTCCTGTCCATCTTAGAGGTGTCGTCTTTTACGGGTGGCGGTGACTTAAACCATGGCTTGTCCTTAAGGTCATGGAGGATCTGGTTGATTGTGACTGAGAACTTGGTGTATGTCTTGGGCGCTTTGCCTCCATTCGCTGGGGATTGGTCCATGTGTCTGTCTACTAGCTTACTTTTGTTATTGAGCGATTTATCGCTTGCCTTCTTCTGAGTCGGTTCCGCGTCTTTACGCGGCTGCTCAGACAGCTTATAGGAGCGTTTTTCTTCATCCCAGAGGGAATGCTTTTTTACCAAAGCATAATAGTTTGTTAAGGACAGGTTTTCGCCCATAATCAATTCTCCGAAAAACGGGTGATCTGTTGAGAGCCCCTTTCGGAAAGCTGAGCATACGATGCTGTTATCCCATCCGACAATATTTGCCTTCTCCATCTTGAATCTTTTACCGTAAGTGCAGAGTGACTCATTTTGGTCATTCTTCATGTTGAAGAGGTGGTCAGATTTCTTTTTGATCGAATGGTAGGACAAATATTCCTTAGTGAAAGCTAAGGAAAGTTCGTTGAAGTTTTGAATTGAGCATGGCGGCAGGGTGTGGAACCAATCTTACGCCTCGCCTTTGAGTATTGTGGCAAAGATCTTGCACATGAGAGCGTCATTGTTGGTGTAGAGGGTCATGACACTTTGGTAGTGCATCAAGTGTCTATCCGGATCTTCATCTCCATTGAACAAAGTGAAATGTGGCAACTTGAACTTCCACGGTGGCTATTTCTGCTCGATCTCGTCTGTAAATGGTGACCTGCTCAGGTTAGTCACGTCTCTATCTACGGAGAGCATCGTCGGTAGTGTCAATGCGCTAGAATCTGCGTAGCTGCTTTGTTACGAGCCTTTGTACTTCCTCCTGGATTTGAGCCTGGTGGGGCAGCGGAACCTTCAGCTGCCTCCGGTGTTGACCTGCCGGTCCACGTTGCTTTTCGACTCGTCCTGCTCGTCTGTACCGCCGTTGCGGTGCACGTGGTTCATGCTGCTATGCTGTTCGTCCTCGTGCTTGGTAAGGGCTGCTAGTGGAACTCGAGCTGGACTGCTCGCGTGCTTTTCTCTGGGCGTCATGCAGCTGCCTATTCTGTTGCCTGGTAATATGATCTCCTTGTAGGCCTAGCCTCGTGTGGACGTTTCGCCTGGAATGTCCTGAGCGTTCATCGAAGTATGGACCCAACCTCAAATGCACACTGACTCATGAGCCGAGTCGGGAATAAACACTTCTTTACGCATCTAGGCTGTAGAAGACGTTTCCCCGAGGGCCCAAACGAAAGTGTACACTACCTGAATGCATGGTTCATGGTGGGATGAACGATTCTTTGCTGGGACGTAGCTGGAACGAGTCACGTTCTTTCGCCCTTGTTCTACTTCAGGACACCTTGTATGGGGCGTGTTGCATCTTGATGCGCTCGAGGAGTTGGTTCACCAAGGTGGTTTGCTGCATGAGGGCGTTCGTCAAATTGGTGACTTGCTGGGGCAAATGGTGCTAGCCATTTGGATTAGAAGAGCTTGGATGATGGGCGTCTCCATGTGTGGTGGAAGTATAATGGACCGCAGGTACAAAATTAGGGCTTAAAGCTAGCATTCATGCAGAAAAATGAGGTGTAAGTAACCCTGAATTGATCGCGGGATCGGTAGTCGGATCTGGATCGCTAGAGGTGGCTTTGGAATGGATTGGGTCATAGGTTGGGTCATCGAAACGAGGTGCGGGGCGCGTTTGGCCAACGCCTGCTCGCCTTGGGCCTGCATTATCGTTGGCTCTCCTGGCCATTGAGCTGCTTGGCTGGCAGCAGCTGCTACGTTCTGGGCTCGGGTTTGAGCCTGTTGTGTAGTAAGGTATGTCGCTACATTGGGCTATGTCTTCTGCTATGGGCCTGTCATGGCAGTTGCCAAGTTTTGGGCCTCCTACCCATGGGCTTGGAAGTGGACTTGGGCCTCCTGCCTAGGGTTTGGTGGGAGTGGTGTCGTGGCTGTTGGGTCACGATGATGATGGTGGTGGAGCATCTCCGCGATGGTAGGGCTCATCCTGCCGTCTCATTAAGCCTTGAGGATCTCCATTGTGGGGCTATGTCATTGTCTCCACTCTCCGGTCCAAATCCTTCCATGTATGGGGTTCCATTCATCTTAGTTTATGAATTTCCTACCATTGTATCCTTTCTCCATTGATCAAGAAATTTTTCTAGGAAAAATTAATTGATACGACATGTGAGAAATTCAATGTAACAGAAAATTCAAGAAACTAACGTGAGAGGCTTCTTCGAGTGTTTTGAATCAGCTCTTAATGAAAGCACCAATTTGTCGATGCATGTTTCCGTCGTCTTCAGTCTTGACGAAAATGCACCTGCAAAATAATCAACACCTTTGATCAGAGGCCTAAGCCTCACGCGCTCACGAGGTGGGGGGAGGGTTAGGTTTGTTGATGCACAAAATCGGAGGTCACGTAAATCCGACCGTGAATCTGCATGAAATGTAAATAACACAAGATGTATCGTGGTTCACCCCAAGGTTTGGGCTACGTCCACACTGATTGTATTTCTTTGAGAGTATTTGCGAGGGAAAGAGTGTGAGAGCTTTGCTCTAGATAGGAGAGGCTTAAGGTTTGTGAGGGTGAGAAGACCCTTTTATAGAATAAGGGTTTCTCCCATAATTACATATTTACCCCTTCCTTTATTACATAATTACATTTAAGTCATTCGAGTATTTATACGAGGTCTAAATACGAGGCCCTAAATATGGTATAAACATTAGTCCCCCAAGTCTTCAGTCAAGAGAGTCTTTTGGCTGGAAACTTGAAATTTAGTCCATATGTGGGTCGAAGTAACTAGATGCTGTCTTGAACTGATGCTCGATATGAGGCAGTGCTCAATCTGAAATGACGCTCAACTAGAAGTAGCACACGCTGCGAGGCTGCTCGGCTCGTGGCTTATGTTGCCTTGGTTGGCTCGGCTTGCGGTGTTTGAAGGTGAGGGAGTCCTTTTTATAGAATAAGGGCTCGCTCCTCAATACATGAATGATGGGCTAGAGTTGATGCTCTCTAATGATGGTGAGGGAGTCCCTTTTATAGAATAAGGGCTCGTTCCTCAATACATAAATGATGGGCTAGAGTTGATGCTCGCGGCAAGGCGGTTGCTCAGTAGACGGCGATGCTCTCTAATGATGGTAAGGGAGACCCTTTTATAAAATAAGGGCTCGCTCCTCAGTATATGAATAATGGGTTAGGAGTGATGCTCGTGGCGATGCGATTGCTCAACTGGTGGCGATGCTTTCTAACGAATGTGAGGGAGTCCTTTTTATAGAGTAAGGGCTCGCTCCTCAATACATAAGTGATGGGTGTTTTCTAATGAAAATGAAGGAGTCCCTTTTATAGAATAAGAGCTCGTTCCTCAATACATAAATAATGGACTAAGTCCCCCAAGTACTTTTCATGAGGCCCAGTTGAGGCCCAATATATGGTGTATAGTGTAGTCCCCCAAGTCTTCAGTCAATAGAGTATGTTGGCTGGAGACTTCAAATTGAATCCATGTATGGGCTGAAGTGGCGGCTGTTCGGATGTGGTATTTGTATACCCTGCACTGAAGCTTTGTAAGTGAAGCTTTGAAACTGGAGCTCTGTAAATGAAGCTTTTGAAGCTAGAGTTTTTGTAAATGAAGCTTTTGAAGCTAGAGCTCTGTAAATGAAGCTTCAAAATGAAGCTTTTGAAACTAGAGCTTTTGTAAATGAAGCTTTTGAAGCTAGAGCTCTGTAAATGAAGCTTTTGAAGCTGATTGACATGAGTGGTGCTCATGAATATTTATGTTGATTGACATGAGTGATGCTCATGGATGTTGTCATGAGGGATGCTCATGAATGTTAACATGAGTGATGCTCATGAATGTTGACATGAATGATGGTCATGAATGTTTATATATGATTGTCATGAGTGATGCTCATGAATGTTTATGTATGAATGACATGAGTAATGCTCATGTATAATTTGGAGTACTATGCATACTTTTGATCACCTGGTTGGTGGCATGAAGGAGAATACGGGGTTGTACATTTCATCACCTGGTTGGTGGCATGAATGGCTAGTTGCCAAATGATATTAGAGTACGGGTTGTACATTTCATCACCTGGTTGGTGGTAATAGCGGCAGGTTGCCGAATAATTTTGGAGTACTGGGCGTACTTTTGATCACCTGGTTGGTGGTAATAATGGCGGGTTGCCGAATATTTGTGGAGTACTAGGCGTACTTTTGATCACCTGGTTAGTGGTAATAGTGGTGGGTTGGCGAATATTTGTGGAGTACTGGGCGTACTTTTGATGACCTGATTGGTGCTATTTCGGGCTTATAGGCCTTCGCCCTCTACACAATATTCCATCCCATTTATTTTGGGCTTTGTCGTTTTTTTTTAATTACCTTCTGATGGGGTTTATACAGATGTCTGCAAAAGATAAGAAAAATAAATTACATCATTCAAAAATAAATAAAGCAGTCGTTGGGGATCAGACGTGATGTCCAGCGTGCTGTCATCTCTGTGTGGACCCCTTTCCAGTGAGACTGATGCCATTGCCTAAAATTTCAAAAACCCCACTTTACTCCACTGTTGGTCTCTTTGTTTCCGCCAATATGGCTAAAAATCCTCATCCTTTTTCTTTTTCTTTTCCTCCTCCTCTTTTTTTTTTAATTCTTTTCCTCCTCATTTTTCTTTTTCTTTAACATGGTTTTGTCTATGAAGAGTGGGAACATACACTCCTTCATGATGAGAGTCTTTATCTTTTTCAAAAGTTGATGCCTTTCTGAATGGCTCCAGCTATCACGTTCGAGAGCATCTTCAGAGATTGTCATCAATTTTGGGGCTACATGAACGTGCCTGGTGGATGGATTATAAATCATGGTGGACATGTGGTTATTGACAGTGACGAGTGGGACCCCGGTAGCTGTCATCGTCAGTAGTCGTTGCAAGTGTAGGGGATCATCCTATCCGTGGCCTTGGGTCCCAGGTTGGACAGAGAAATGAAGAGATCGCCGGAGAAATTGTTCGAAAATAGCATCAGCTTAAGGAGCTGACCATTCACCCAGATATTTGACGGAACGCTGCGGCTGAAGTTGTTTGTGGAGACGTCTACCCATCCGAGCTTCGAGTTCTTCCCCAAGCTCCGGGGAAAGTTGCCGTTGAAGGTTGTCAGGGAAGCTTACCGAGTTCATCATCAAGTGCAAGGCAGTAAGCTTTCAACTCACGGTCCGTTTCGCTGTTCATCCGCTGACCAGTCAATGATGGCGCAGAAGCAGGGACCCCACCCACAGGAGGAGACGACTCATGAGGCTGTCGAGACGGAAAAGATGAAGGCTGGCCAAAGGGCGCTCGACGCTGCTACTGCCTCTTCACCTTCCACCCGCTTCTTGTTCTTCTTCATCGTCCATGCCTTAGGATCACGTGCTGTTCGCCGACTCAGCCGACAGAGCGTCGGCGGGAGCTCCCCCCGACGTCTCAGAAGGCGGCGCAGACGGAGTTAGCATCTGGGTTTTGCTGAAAATGTCAGTTTCAATCATCACGGGCGTGTTCTCGCTATTGCTACTGCAGCCGTTTTTTTTTTTATTTTTTTTTTTTTTTTAGCCGTATCATCCACTAGTCGCATTTTCTTTACTTTGGGCTCCTCTGTTGCCTCATCCTCTGATATAGTCATGTTGCCCACCGAAGGAGACCAGGGAAGGGGACAGTTTCAAATGACACTTTCTGGCGGAAGCAGAAAAATTGGTTTTGACAGATTGAAAGCTAAATGATTACCAGGAAAGAGCGGTTGGCCCTTTCGATTTCAACGAAGCACGACAGACTCGAGCATGCCGGAGTTCTAACTTCTACCCGGAGATGATTCATGGCTGCGTAGAATGTTGTACACAAACATTTTACAAACTCCAAAAGCTTATTGAGACTGCATGTAACTTCGGAATGAGACATGCATGCATATGTGTAGTAGTAATCAACCCTCATTCTTTTGCTTATTCTTCACAAATCCATGCTTCAATTTCCTCCGCGCCCTTGCCACAAACTCCTTCATTACCACCCTCGTCGGCCTTGCGCTCGGCTTTTGGTCCCCCGCAATCTCATGGGCCGCAGATCCCTTCCTGGCAAGATCACCGAAAGGTGAGGGTGGGGTCCATCTCGTTCTTGACCTTGATGAGGGTGTCGAGCACCATGGGCCCACACAACAGGGATCATCATCTTCATTGTCACCTTGGGCTTTGGCAGCCATGGCTGATTTCCGATCCATCAGAGATATTCTTTACCCAAATACCCGTATGTTGTAAGAGCTATATGGTGTAACTCGTGTTTGATTTTTTAGGTATTATATAGAAGTGTAGGTGTTTAGGAAAGCTAGCTAAAGCTTTTCCTTTATATTTAGACTCAAAATGAGTTCTTTCTCTGCAGATGGATGGATTGGCTTTTTCTCAGCTTGGTTGTGTTTCTATGAGAGAAAGAGAGACTGTGTTTCTTTAAGCTAGAGAAAGAGATCATGAGTAAAGAGAGAGTCTGCGAAGGTTTTCTGGAAAAGCCAAAGAGTGAGGTTTTTGGGTTGTGTAGATTCATGATGGACAGTAGTGAGGTTGTGAAGGTTTCACGGTGGTGAGATGAAAAATTGAGAGAAAACAGACATAGCTTTTCATGTCGATTTCCCACAGACGGCGCCAAATGTTGATGCACAAAACCGGAGGTCTTGAAACAACGTAAATCTGACCGTGAATCTGCATGAAATGTAAATAACACAAGATGTATCGTGGTTCACCCCAAGGTTTGGGCTATGTCCACACTGATTGTATTTCTCTGAGAGTATTTGCGAGGGAGAAAGTGTGAGAGCTTTGCTCTAGATAGGAGAGGCTTAGGGTTTGTGAGGGTGAGGAGGCCCTTTTATAGAATAAGGGCTCTCCCCTAATTACATATTTGCCCTTTCTTTTATTACATAATTACATTTAAGTCCCTCGAGTATTTATACGAGGTCTAAATATGAGGCCCTAAATATGGTATAAACAAGGTTAACAGATATCCGATGCCTAAGTTAGTTTCTCTGAGAGAGTAAAGTGTTTAGGGCTTTTTTTAGGGTTGCAAAAAGCTCTCCAAAATTGGTAGAATATGGGGTATTTATAGGGCTAGGGCCGGCCATATAGTGTTTAATGGAGAGATATTCTCTAATTATTCCCAAGATGTTAAATAGGAAATAATATCTTGAGATAATGATGTAATTATCCTAATTTAATTAAATTAGGATTATTTACTTGATTGAAGTTATTCTTCAAGTAGGAATGTATTAAAGATAGGATTTGGGTAATTAATCATTATCTTTAATTCCTTGCCAATGGTAGGTGAGTTGTGGGCAGTTGTGTTTAGTTGCTGAGTCCTCCAAGGATGTGAGCTGCGCGTTGGAGCATCTGAGAAGCCTGCCAATTTATTGAGGGCAATCTTGTGTTTCTTTGAATAAAAGTCCACGTGTCGCATCTAAAATATTTGAGATTATTTTAGGCTCCACAATTATGATGTTCGGAAAGTAATAGTTCATCAATCGTAAGTAGGGAGACAAGTAAGTCCCTATAAAAAAACACAAGTATTACTTTATTTAAATACTAAAATACAGCCATCACACTGTAACGTAGTGTTTTATTTTATGATGACATGATATTACTACAATTTACGAACATAAAGTAATTAAGTAGTATGCTAAAAAGGTTGCCAATTGGTTACTCATTATTAAACTACCTTTAGAAAATACTACTTCATCGAGTGATATTATGTACACTAAAAGAGAGGGAGTGGCCGCTAAGCCTCATAGTAGGCTAGCAATAATATGGTTCAAAATTATCTTTGGCAAAATTGAACTTATAACCTCTCACTTACAAGTAAAAAGAAATATCACTAAACTGTCGTACTAAGCGGCAGTTGGTCACTGAGTTTATACTAATAAAAAAATAAGAAAAACTAATGAAAAGGGCTTGAAAATTTTGAATTTTAACGATAAGGACAAAATAAAGGGTTAAGTGAATGGTACCATGATTGACTTTTTAGTATAAAAATGTAGTTTTTCGTTAAAGTGAACAGTACCGGGAGCTTTTAGTTAAAGTTTCCTAAAAAAATAACCAAAGTATACAATATTAGGGTTTAGGGCGAGAATCCGACCAAACTAATTGTTGCCACTGATATAGATTTACATGAGAATTTACAAATCACGTACTAACAAGAACTCCAAGTAGCCATTAGTCAACAAATTTAGAAAGAAGAGGAATAATGTCTGCACATTGTTTTTCACCTCTTGTATTTGTTTTTTTCTCTTTCCTCGTCTTTTTTCTTCCCCGTTTATGAGAACTGATTAAATAAGAAGCAAATATAACAAAAATATGCAAAAGGTAAAAACGAAGATGAAAAATCATTCCCGGCCATAGAAGTAATATCAATATTTACATCTATCTCATGGGATCATCAGCTAATTAATCGCTTTAGAAGATTGAGAGGCAGCTGGTTGGTCAATTTTGTGCCCTTGATTATATTTATATATTATGGCCTATATATATATATTGGAAGACAAATGGCATGCTTCGATGTCCTTAAATCAGGGGAAACAAAATTATTAGTAGCAATTAACTTGCAGGCATGCAGCAGCAATATGCGTGATTGCATGTGATATGATGGGTTGCTATGTCTCCTAACATGATTTGGCTTGCAATGTCTCATATGATCACACACTGACATATGAGAGTCCATCCATGCATGTCGCAGGCCGGCTCCTTAGTCGACATTCTCTCCGTATTTTTGTGTCCGTAATCTAAGGAATCAGAAATCATGGTCGTTGAAGAGAGAGAAAGAGAGATCTGGTTGGACCAGTGAAATGAACTAATAAGGATCGTATAATTGAAAATGAATGGTCCAGTTTTCTGTCAACACCGGACACAAAGATCCGGAGAGGTCTTAGCCCCTTTTCTCTCACTACTGTAGATTCATTTTCTCTGTGTACATACCCACATACACACATACATACGTAAATACATATATATATGTTTATATATATAATTTCGGAGAGAAAACAAGAATGGTGAAATAAGTCGAACACTAGCCTAACTGTGGAGATTAGTGCTTAATCTCATTAGTATGGTACTGGCTGAAAATTTTCTGATACTTAACTTAGCAAGGAGCGATTAAGATGTTAGTGAGCAGTGTCTTAAGGTAGTAAATGATGATTACCAACAAAAGGGAATCGTTGTTTCTATTTTATAAAGGGGAGGTGGGAGGACATTCTTAAACTTGGCCAATGTGAAATTTATGAGGTTCGCTAGGTTAGAGGAAAATCTCTCATTGGTTATGAGAATAGTCAATAGGTGTGGTTGCCACGTGTTGTGGCGCTCACTTGGTTGGGATTAATCTAAGTGTTTCAGCATGAATGCTCCTTAGACATGGTGCCTTAGCAGGTAACATGCATTCGGATTGATCATATATATATATATATGTGGTACAAACAATTGAAGATATACTATTCGCACCTAAAAGATTACGTGATATAATTCTTTAGTTCATTTGATTACACAAATTTGAGAGAAAATATCCTTCGAAGATGATCTAATTTCTCGTTATAATAATATAAATAAATAAAAAACTAAACAAATCTTAGGCATAGTCAAAACTCAAAAGTAAAGCACTAAACAGTTTCCCAAAAAAAAGAAAAAAGTAAAGCACTAAACTGCACTTTTAAGGGTAGTGGCCATAAAAAGGTTTCTAGATGATCACATTGAAATTTGAAGATATGAATCCCATACCTTTCGAAAAGGACGGGAGAAAGAATTAAGGAAAGGAACATGCAAGCTGGCTGGAGCCTGGGACCTGCATGCAGTGCGAAACCTAGGCTAAGACTCGTGTGACATTTCGTTAACTACTTCGTCAACACAAGAAAATATATCATATAGCATCATTCTTACTTAAACAAAATAATTGACAAACCAAAAGGGAAAAACGATTGTGACCTCGATTGCTCAAATTCAATCATGCATGTTTCAAATTCATCACCTTGATTATGGTTGATGCACAAATATGAACAAACTTAGATCTGATCGTAAAATCACACAAACATACAAAAACAAATATATATTGTGGGTCGCTCAAAGTTAGGCTACGTCCACATTGGTCCAGGTTCCGTTTCCACTACATAATCGGGTTCATTGCATAAATGGTACATGGAGGCTTGAGCCTTTGAGAGGGTAAAATAGCTAGAATTTAGGCTACAATGAGAGAATCTCTCAAAATTGAGGATAAGGGAGTCCTTTTCTAGGACAATGGTTTCATGCTATTTAACATAGTTGATGGGCTAAATAAAGCCAATTATATGGCACAACAATTATTAAAGTTTTTTATTTTGATTTTTGGGACATCTCCAATACGCATCAAAAAAATTTGGACTCAAGTCTTAAAAATTAAAACATTCTAATCGTCTAAAATTTTAAGTCATTACATTGGTGAAGAAATCCAAAAACCATACGTAATATTCCGATCTGACTTGTTTAATCTTTAATAGTTTGAGTTCGATAATTTTTACATGGTATTAGGATTTAAGAGTGCAGGGAATCCATCCAATTGTTAGGCAACACCTGAAACTGCATTTGCATTATGCTCAACATCTCTGAATTCTGGTGATTAATAAAGTTTAATTAATGGATAAACTTGGTTGAAAATTTTCACGACTTCTACACAAATTCCCTTTTTGTTTGGTGAACTGGAAGTGCATTATTAGGGAAAACGGCAAAGGTTAGAAACTTGTTAAATACTTAGCCACTACTACAATATTAGCTTTAGGTGGTGAATGATGGTGGCGGATTTAGAAAAATAATGTCGGATAAATTATATCCGACACCTTATTTAATTAGTGGCGGATATTAGAAACATCATATCGGTTATATCCGACATAAATTCCTAGCGGATAATTATTGGCAGATATTATAAAATTACTGGCGGTTATAAACGACAGTATTTTTGAATTTTTTTTAAAAATATTTTTGACAGATTCTGGCGGTTTTTAAGTTACTGGTGGCGGTTTGTAGGTTAATGGTGGCGGTTATAACGGACATAAATTGATTATTTTATTATTTTAGTATTCTGGCGGTAATTATTTTAGTATTGTGTCGGTTATAACCGAACCGCTTTTCAATTTGTTGTTCTTTCAGATTTCGTTTTCTTCCTCATCTTCATTTTACTCATTTTCTCTTCATCTTCAATCTTTCTCTTCTCTTCCCCTCAATTTGTAAAATTTTCAATTCTTTTTCTTCATATTTTAAAATGTTATATTGATTATAAATAAATAAACAAATGGTTTAAATATTTTTTTTCACTCACGGTCCCGTTACCTAATCTCTGAATATTTTTTTGTGTGATGTTTTACAGATGCTATCTCGGAGTATATACAAACTTATTTGACGATTGGATCTTTGAAACTAGTTTCGTAAAATGCATATCCTATCAAATTGATAGATTTAACAAACACTTAAGAGTTAATGTTATACTTCCATTAAGTATAAAAAATTATCCACTAGTGTAAATATTTTAAATTGAAGATCGAATTCGTTCAATGAATTCTTATAGGGTCGAGGAGTGTAGCTGTAAAAAATCATCAAAATCGGAGCTAACATAACCGTTAAATTGTGATTTTTCGTTTATAACCGTCGAAAACTTTTGCTCTGTTACCTAATCTCTGAACGTTTTTTTTTTGTGATTTTTTAGGTATGCGATCTCGGAGTGTGTACAAACAAGTTTGACAGTTAAATCATTGAAAAAAGTTTCATAGAATGTTCCAGTGCCCCTAAGACTTGGCAGAGGTTCGTCTCTTGTTCAAAGATCCAGTCACTCTCTGCACAGGCAAAACCTACAACAAGTCGAGCATCGAAAAATGGCTTTCCTGAGGTAATCTCTCATGTCCTGTCACAATGCAAAAGCTTCACGATTCATCCATGGTGCCAACTCATACTCTTCGCCATTTCATCAATCAGTGGCCGGAGATGGGCAACCAATTTGATCCTCATTGCTTTGTATTTTCAGGATGAACTGTAGGAAGTGAAGAATGTGGTGTACCTTATTAGCTCAATCTGGTTTGCTCCTTAGCTGCAGAATCTGGTTCAAGCATGTTGGGTCATTTTGAGCAGAAGAAGAATGCTCAACGAGAAGGAGAATGAGAAGAAGGGATAATGTTGTCATGTCCTTTTTATATTTTTTTTATTATTAATCAATTTGCTGTCGGTTTTATCCGATAGAGAATGGTCTTATTTATAATTAATATATTACCTGGCGGTTCTAACCGACACAATTTCTGTCGGTTTTATACATTTTCTGTTGGTTTTGTATATGTTATGTCGGTTTTATCCGACAAAAAATGCTATTATTTATTCATTATTAATTTATTCTTTGTTGGTTATATCCGACACAATTTCTATTGGTTTTAGAGTATTTTCTGTCGGAAAATTCATTTCCTGACGCTGGCAATTCTGTCACTTATTATAGTCGTCACTGCATCCATTTTATGTTGGATTTTGCTTAAAATCCGACAGTAATATACGTTTTTTGTCGGTTTTTGAACAGCCAGTTATAAATAATTTTGTAGTAGTGAGCTAGATAAACACACACTTTATGCTTGTTTCCTATTTTTTTATTATGTTCCAATACTTTATAATCTACATATCATTCTGTTTTGCAGTTTATATATCTCATTGAAATTATATATTTTCCAAGTATAAGCAAACACTTATTTATACAATACATAATAAATTTACTTAAATCAACATGGTTTGCCTAGGCCCTCGCCTATGACTTGTCTAGCCCGTCACTCAACTAGCCCCTAACGTCTTTTTAAACCTTGACCGCATTGATAAAGAAACTCTTTAATCTAATGGGTTAGTAGACATTTAAAGAGACAAAATGTTGTAAATTGATACAATTCCAAAATCTCATAGTGTGTTATTTGAGAAAATTAAAACTGCATAACGTGTTCGAAAATTACTTTTATAACCTGAGTGTAAAATGTAGTTAGCCCTATAAATTTATACCGTAATACGTAAGAGAGTGGATATTGTCCAACATTTTGTTTTGCTTTGATTTTTTTTAAGCATTGACATTGCTGGATTCATTTTGTCAACCCTAGAGAAAGTAACTTGATACATAGAAAACCAAAAGTAAAGCACTGGACAGCACTTTTAAGGGCAATGGTTGATCGCATCAAGCTTTATTTTAGTTGCCCTACCATAAAAAGGTTTCTAGATGATCAACTTGGAATTTGAAGATGTATATTTCATACCTTTTCAAAAAGGGGGGGAGAAAGAATTAAGGAAATGAACAAGAAGCTAGCAGCTGGAGCCTGGGACCTGCATGTGAGAAACCTAAGCTAAGACTCGTGTGACATTTCGTTAACTCCTTTGCCCTCTTTAAACAATTAAAGTTAAAGTGTACTTAATCAACACAAGAAAATATATCATATAGCATCATTCTGCCTTAAACAAGATAATGGACAAACCAAAAGGGAAAACGATTGATTGTGACCTCGATTGCTCAAATTCAATCATGCATGTTTCAAATACCACCTTGATTCTGGTTGATGCACAAATGTGAACTCCCTTAGATCTGATTGTAAAATTACACAAGTGTACAAAAACACAATTTACATCATGGTTCACTTGAAGTTGGGCTACGTCCATGTTGGTTTAGTTACCATTTCCACTACAGAATCGGGTTCATTACATACGGTACATGGAGGTTGGAGCATTTGACAGGATAATAGTTAGAGTTTAGGCTACAATGAGAGGATCTCCCTAAATTGAGGGTAAGGTGGTCCGCTCACCCTTTGTTTTTGCGCCTCCTTAAGGATTTAGAAATGAGTTGTACGATTCCGGCATTGAGGCATTCATGTATCGGTAGCTTTGAGTCTTCTCTCTTATATAGGATCTCTTCCTTTGTAATCGCAATTTTAAATAATATTCATTCCGCCGTATTCTTGATTAGTGATATGATCTGAACATGTCCCTGCATTCTCATATTTTTAATGTTTAAAGTTACGTATTTTATTTAGGTTTGATCTTTTCGGCATAAATTTGCATGCATGTTTTCAGTGGCGAAGCCATGTATTGTCAGGGGGAGTGAGGGGCGAAATTTAAAAGGTTTAAAGTACCGAAAATATGTGGACATCCATTTAAGGTCTAAGTCCAGGGTTAGAAAGGAAATTATGTGAACTACCCAGAATATTTGTAGGAGAATTTGCATTAATTGAAATATTCGAAGGAGGATTTGGACTTGGCCTAATGCTTAGGCGATGACTTAGGCAGACTAGGTGAATTTGAATAAATTTATTATATATCGTATAAATAAGTGTCTATTTATTATATAGCATGTAATATCTAAAAACATTGACTATAAGACATATAATATAAAAATATTGACAAATTTTGACAAATTTTGTTCTATTTGATGATTGGAGACAAAAATTCAAATGATTACAAGTTCATAATACTTTACAAAATATTTTTAAAGTTCTTATGAATTTGTAGTGAATATGAAGATAAATAATAGTGTCAATAAAGTGGCTAAAAAAATATTGAAAAAGTAGGCAAATTAATCAAACAATAATTAAAAAACAAAACAAATCTCAAATATAAACCAGCACATTAAATAGCTAGCTATGTGGACCATATTGATTGGTTACAATAGTTTAAAAAACAAATCAAAGTAGGTAATTTTGAAAGGAAAACTAATGAAAATGGCTTGAAAACTTTGAGTTTTAGTCAAAAGGACAAAAATGTGTTGTGAGTGAATAGTACTAGGAGTGACTTTCTAGAGTAAAAATGTTATTCATTTTAAAAGTGAATAGTAGCATGGGTGTTTTGTTAAAATTCCCAATTTTGAAATGGCATGTGAGGTGGGGTGGGGTGGGGTGGGATGGGTGAGAGAGAAAGTCTCTCTTCTTCCTCTCTCTTCTTCTTCGTTACTTTTCAGAAGCTGCAAAATGCAAGGCTTGGGTATTTTGAAAAAAAAAAAGTCTGCATGCACGGAAACCCATAACACCAGAAAACCATAGGGGCGGAACCACCGTCCTGGGCTTGATTTCCGGCAAGCCTTGCCCCTATGTAGCTTCACCCATGCATGTTTTACATGTTGTTTGCATATGCATGGTAGGATATGGCTTTCGTCACCCTCGAATGTCGGCCAACATGTGCCCTTTCTGATGTCTAGATGACATTAGGATTGGGGCGCATTATCCTTTTAAGACAATGGTTTTATGCTATTTTACATAGTTGATGGGCTAAATAGTGAGACCCATTTATGTGGTACAACAATTATTAAAGTTTTAATTTTTAAATTTTAGGACATCTTCAATACACACCAAAAAAATTTAGACTCAAGTCTTAAAAATTAAAATACTCTAATCGTTTAAGATTGTAAGTCTTTGCATTGGTGAATAAATAAAAAAAAAATAAAAAAACTCAACCTCACTACCTTAACTTTTTAAACTAAAGCACGAGACTATAAGTCTTGCATTAACTGGAGCTGGACCTAACTTTTTTTTCTTAGCTATTTTGTTACTATAGATAGTATAGAATTCCAGATCGAGAATTTCTAAGCGTTACATTGCAGTACATAATATTCCGAACTGATTTGTTTAATAGTTTGAGTTCGAGAATTTTTACCTGGTGTTAAGAGAGCAGACAATCCATCCATGTGTTAGGCAACACCTGAAACTGCATTGCATGATGCTCAAACTCTCTGAATTCTGGTGATTTATGACGTTTAATTAATGGATAAAATTTGTTGAAAATTTACACGAACTCTACACACTCTCTTTTTTTTTCAATGAACTGGATGTGCATTACCCGGACAAACGCCAAGGGTTACAAAGAAAGTCCATACAAGGGAGTAACCAATGAGAAAAATTGTAAGGAGGATACCAGACCGTCTCTGAGATTTTGGGGATTTTGTGTGAAATTTGTAAAAGGGGTCCTCCTTAAGATAGTTTTAAGTTTTAAAAAAGTAAAACAATATATTGATATTAGAAAACATTCACTTAAATTAAAACAAAGTCACTTAGTACTATGGTCTAGTGATATTCCTCTTCACTTGTAAGTGAGAAGTCTTATGTTAAATTCTCGCCAAATGCGAATTTGAATTATATTATTGTTAGCCCATTATCAAGCTTAGCCCACTCCCCCACCCTTTTAGCCTATATAATATCGTTTGTTCAAAAAAAAAAAATTTCAAAACAAGCTTTAGCACTCAATGATTACATATTTACAGATGTCCTTAATGATAAGTAAAAAGAGCTTCAAACATAACCTTCACTAAATAATCAAAAGCAGTTTTATCTTAAATAGCCAAACATGAAGAGAAAAAAAATATCAAACCTCTAACTTTAAAGTTTCACTTGAATGTATAACGTTGTTATATAATAAAATTAAAAAACTACCGCTTTTCAGGGTGTTATTATTGACACTCAAAATATCTCATTGTACTCCAAGTTTTTATATTTAGAAAGAAAGAAAAAAAAAATACTCTTATAAAAAATGCACAATGCAATTTAAAGTGCTAATAAAAATAATTTTTTAAATATATAACATTATTACATGATATTAGATAACAAATATTTAGAGACCCCTTCAAATTTAAAATCATGTGCGAGTACACTTTTCGCTCTCCCTTAACATCCCATCTGAGGATAGAAGGAGATGGATGCTGCTGCTGCAACGTAGGCTGTCTCCCCCATAGATACCCTAAAAAACCTTAAATAATAAGAAAGCAAAGCAAGCCGTCCTTGTTGACGATGTGCACAAGCAAAGATGAGACCGTTCACCCAAGATATTTTTGTAAAATCTACTTTACACTCCACTCCAGCTCCTAACTATGAATTCACCTCAGTGGCATTTTATCCAAATCTTACTAACTTTTTTTTTTTGGGTAGGAAATCAATGTAACAACCCTCTAGGGAACAGTTTGGCTAATTACTCGCGTTAGTGGCTGTTTTTAATACAAACGATATGTGGGAAGGGAAATCAAACACAACATGTTGATTCACAAGTTATGCCACTTTGCTAGGGTATTCAAGTTCAAATCACCCTCTTGTTTACTTTTAAAAAAAATCACTCTCTCGTTAAATTAGTATATTTCTAAAGAAAATATCATATTTCAAAGAAAAAAACTATGAAAATGTTGTGAAACTAATTATAAAAGTGGGTAAGAGAGGGAGGAGACGACAGAGAGAAAGAAGGACTCAAGTGTATGAAGATAAATTTTCAAGGGCAAAATTAAGCGAAGCACGCCCCACTAAATTTGAACTTTGTTCTATTTACCCTCTAAACTTTCAATTTGGTTTTGAGGATAAACTTTTTGTTAGTTCCAATATTTCATCGCAACTGTTGATTTTTTGTCACAATTTTTTCGTTAATTCCATCACATGTAATGCATATGGTTAACTTTTAGGGTGTATAAGTGAACATAATGTTAGTACATACTTGAACTTCTGATCATTGAGTTATGCGAACAAATTAAGACGAATGGCAACTTAACATATCTGCAACAAATTTAAGGGTTCTACGTGTACAAAATAAAGAAAAATAACTTTCAATTTGAGGAAATATTTGATAAAGCTAATATGCGGTGAGACATTGGCAAGAAATTAAAAGTTAAGAAGAAAAAGGTGCTGCAAGCAAAAACTTTGTGGGTCAAATACATAATTACACGAAATATAAGATATAAATTAGCAAATAACAAAAGATGACAAGGACTTAACTACAGAAATTCCTCGATGTCATTCGAATTTTCGGACCGTTGTGGCCCGTTGGCCGACAAGGTAGCCGTTGAGATTCAAAAACAACATCAAAAGAAAAAATCCCACTTCGCCTTGCCCAATCCTCAATCCAATACCCCACAAACATCTTTTGCTTCAAATCAGAAAGCAGAGAGACAGAGAAATCGCAGAGAGAGAGGGTGAGAGAGAGAGAGGGGGGGGAGAGAGAGAGAGAGCCCCACTCGTCAATGGGCTGCGCTTCATCGAAACTGTTCAAGAAAGGGGATAACAATGGCGGCGGCGAATACGTCATCAATCACGTCGTCTCTCTCACTTCCAGCACTTACGGCGTTCTGAACCTCGAAAACGGCCAACAACCCACCAAAGACGGCGTTGCGGAGAGCAAGAGGGCCGCGATGAAATCTTCGCCGCCCCGGGAAGATCCGGAGGTTATCAACGCCTGGGAACTCATGGAGGGGCTCGAAGAAGGAATACCCATCTCGAATCCGACGAAGAAGAGCCCGAAATCGAGTGCGCTACTTCGAGGGTTTGCAGATTTCGGTTCGAGGACTCCGTTCAAGTTGTTGAGTCAGATCGGGTCGCCGATGAAATCGAAGCGATTTGGAGGGAAGGAGAATAATAAAGAGAGAGGGGTGAATGTTAATGTGTTGCGTTATAGCCCGAAACAGGTTCTGAAACCGAACAATGGCGGCGAAAATTCGTGTAAGAAGATGTTGAATTGGAGCCCTGGAGTAAAAGGGTCGCCCGTTGCGGCAAAAAGGCAGAGCTTTGACAGTGATTTGTCTCGACGGAGGAGTTTAAGTCCCCTGTTTGATCCCGAACTCGTTGCATCTTACGAGAAGGAAATGTCTGAGGAGGAAGAGCAGATCAAGAGGATGGTTCCGCTGTCACCAAAGCCCCGTAAATTGAGAATTTCTTCCAAGGATTCGGAGTCTATGCTGCAATTATTCGAGAAAAAATGCCCACCGGGCGGCGAGAATGCAGTTGTTGTGTACACAACTACACTGAGAGGAATTAGGAAGACTTTTGAGGATTGCAACAATTTGAGGTCCATTGTGGAGTCACACCTCGTTCATGTTCTCGAGCGTGATATATCGATGGATTCTGGTTTTAAGGAGGAGATAAGGAGGCTAATGGGGACCAAGGAGGTTAAAGTTCCACTTGTATTTGTGAAGGGGAGGCTGATTGGCGGCGCCGACGAGGTGGTGAAGTTGGAGGAGGAAGGGAAGCTTGGGATTCTGTTTGATGGGATTCCGAGGGCGGTCATCGGATGCCAAGGCTGTGCCGGAATGAGATTTGTGATGTGCATGGTTTGCAATGGAAGCTGCAAAGTTTTGGATGAGGTGAAAAAGAAGATGGTGAAATGCGGCGAGTGCAATGAGAACGGTTTGATTCACTGTCCACTTTGTTGCTGCTAATAGTAATTCCACTGACAGATTTCGGTTTTTGGGTTTCGGGTTTATGAAATCTTTGGTATTCTGCCGGCAGAACAAAGATTTTTGTTTTGAGTAGTGGGATTCTAAAGTATGTTTTAGGCCCCTTTTGCTGCTGGGTTTGTACTTAAAGATTTTTTTTAACTTAAAGACTGATGTGATTTTTTACACGCTTGTTTTAGAAGTTGAAATCCTGCTTTCTAAGTTTATTTCTTCTTTTGTTAATTTATGATAAATTGCATGAATTGTGTATAGCTTCCAGTTTTGTAAGTTGAAATCCTGCGGTGTTGGATTTTTCGGGTTGATTTCTACAGCAGCATAACTTGGAGTGATGAATTCAGTTGTCATGTTAGGAGTCCAATTCTCCTAAAAAATATATGAATTCCCTAATCCTTATTCCATAACAAGGTTTAGGAGAATTGGACTCTTGACATGATTGAATCCATCCTTCAAGTTATGCTGCCATAGACGAGAACCGAATATCTGCTTGGATAGAAATTAACCCTGTAACTTGCCTTTTTCACCCCACCAGAAAAATCCGACACCTCAGGCTCCACTACTACATCAACATTCGGAGGAGAATCCACGGAAACTTTGAATATCTGTAGGTCCTTTCGTCTGCCTTTGAAGGTCACCGTTAGATAAAATGACAAATGTCCGCTCATAGCTCCAATCCCGATGAACGGGTAGTTAAGAAAGCATGGAGGAACAGGTACATGACTGCAATGTCCTTTCGTCTGTCATATGGTGGTGCTTCAGTTTTACCAGACGGAACGCGAATGGTTTTCCGTTGTTGTCCTTGGTGTTTGCTGCATAAGAATCGAAAATTGATAACTTGTTAGACAACCGCTAGACAAGTAGACCGCAAAAGTTTGATTTGTTAGGAAATTGGCCAATAACTTTATCAAGGTAACGAACTTAACCTGTTGTCATTAAGGCGGAAAATATTTCTGCAGGGCTCGAATGCACACGCCATTGAAGCACCTGTTGAGCTTTTTAGAACTGCTGCAACCCGCGCGACATGAGAACACGCCATTGAAGTACCCCGAATGCACATTGTACGAAAGTGCATTGACCGCTTGATTTTTACAAGGTGGCGATGCTGCTAAAATGTTAAAACTCCTGGTGCAGTGCTGCCATGGCTGCATAAAGAGAGCAAATCCTCAAACCAAACTAAGAATTTCCAACAAAACTTGACAAAACGGTGTGTCACACACTATTACATATGAACCTACGAAACGTGAAAAATAATTAAATTGCGAACCGTAAATTCAGATCCATGAACTGCAAGTGACCCTTTACCACAATGTGGAAAGGTGTTGAGCCCTTGTATTACGGCATGGGTTCAAACTCCGTCGGTGGCTAATTTAACAAAATTTATCGTTTGACAAAAAAAAAAAAAAAAATCAGATTCATGAACTGAAGAAGCTAGGTAGTAGATCAAATATAGTATTTCTGCAAATTATGAAATATCCATAAAAGTAATCAAATGAAGTGAGTTTTTTTTTTTTTTTTACATAGCAATATATTTACATCACGTGGTAAAGAAGTAAAATAGCTTCGAACTTACTATTTACAATATTTGACCTTAGATTTCTTTTTTCTTTTTATAAACGATAGATTTTGTTAGATTAATCACCGATATGGTTTGAATTAGATGTTAGATTTTTCACTCACAACTTTTGAGTAGAACAGAATATCATTAGGCAGTAGTACTACGTGACAAAAAAAAGTGATTTTTAACTTTCATGAATTATGATTTTATACTGTGGAGTGAGAAACATAACACTAGCGTCATTCCATCTATATAATAATGATGTCATTAATCACACGTCACTATCAGTCCAATGACGTAAACTAGGAGTGATTTATTACGTAGCTTAGTTCAAATTTTCGGAGTACGATTTTCTCCCTTCTAAATCCTCTCGCTTTCCTTCCCCATCTCTTTCACTTTCCTCTTTGTCTTTCTCTTTATAAACAAAAGTTGACATAAGATGTCGATATAATTTAATCATGATCATTCACATAGAAGTGAAAAATTTAGAAAAAGAATCCTACTCCCAAATTTTCACCTTCTGCATGAAAAACGGTTGCAGTCAGTTTGTTGTGTAGTAAACTAATTCTGACAGTCAACAGCACCCAGACAAAAATGAACCGCACACGCACGCAAACAGTAACACGGCATCCGGTTCCAGTGATTACACTGCAGTTTCATTCACCTACAAACCCCTCCAAGTTACCTCACGAGCTACAGCCATTAGAAAACTGCCACACAATATATTTTAAAAACAAATTCATCATTTCACTTGCTTATTCGCTGTATTCACTGTAAAGTTGTGGAGACGCATGCACTTGATTTGGCTTGACCGACCAGCTCACACGTGTTGTTTTCTATGCAAGTAGTGACGGGAGTGATAATATAACACCTCCGTCTCTCCTCCCTCAAACTCTCTCTCCCCTCTCTCTCTCTCTCTCTCTCTCTCTCTCTAAACAGCAGTGCAATTGGGTTCGCCATGGCCGGAAGAAAGAGGAAGCTGAAATCGTAAGATTTGTTTTCTCAATTCTCTTTTACTCACTGAAAGCATTTCGTAATTTGCATGTTTCATTTCATTGTTTTTTCACTCTGGATTTAGGAAATGGGTGTGAGGATTTTAGGAATTTGGATCAATTTAGGGGTTATGATTGAAAAGCAATGATTTTCAAGTCAAGAATTAGGTTTAATTGTTGAGAATTGAAGTCAATTGTGAGAATTTTGATGGGGTTTTGGGGGAAGGGTTTTTGTGTGTGGCTAAAGTTTGTGAATTTAGGGTTTTGGAGAAATTTGGGTTTTATAGTGGAATGTCAATAAGCTCTTTGGATAGGAATTAGTTTGAATTTGTTTAAAATTGGATTCAAGAGTCAAAATTGAAAATTTCGACCGGGTTGTTAAATGGGTTAAAAGTTATAACCCTAGCCATTGCTAGATCATAGTGTCTTTTGGGAATGTAATACTATCAAGAAATAAAGGGTAGGCTTTAATTGTGGAAAAATGTTAAATTGGATGAATTCAGAGCAATCTCATGGTTTTCGGTTTCATGTTGTGCATATTTTAATTTCTTGATAACTTTGGGCATCCAAGGTAAGCGTTTTTAGTGGTTCTTGTGTGATCATATTTTCCTTTCTATATGAGCTCATTATGTCTTAGGTTCATTAATTGCTTGTTTGCCTATCTTGCTTAAGCAAAAGTACCAGTACGATCTTGTACGTTACCCAAAAAGAATAGGGTAAAGAATATGATAGTTGATTAGTTACAACCAGGTTTATCTCTTGTTCGGTTGTGGTTATTGTGTGTTTAATTGTTGGATTCGCACGATCCGTACGTTACCCGAAAAAAAAGTGATGGTTAGTAACAACCAGGTTGTTACTCTTTGTTTTAATTGTCGAATTCGCACGATCTGTATGTTATCCGAAAAGTATGTGATCGTTGATTAGTTACAACCAGGTTTTTGTATTGTCTGATGTGGGAATTGTGTTTATTTGTCGGATTTGTACGTATGTTACCGGTAAATGAATATGGTAGTTGATTAGTTACAACCAGGTTTTTCTCTTGTCGTTTGTGGGGATTTTTTTTTATTTGTCGGATTCGTATGTTACCTGGAAATGAATATGATAGTGTTGACAAGAAACGGTAGCGGGGGAAATGAATATGATAGTTGATTAGTTACAATTATGTTTTTCTCTCAACGGTTGTGGGGGCCAGTACAACTATTGATTTCTTTTGTGTTTCTTGGTAGTACTTTTAACCATAATCATATGTTATCCAAGGGGTCCAATTTTTAGTAATTCCGAAATGACTTCATACTCTTTTGTTTTGGGATGGGTGTGAATGTGGTGTGTGGCTGTTTTGACGGGTTAGGGGGAAGGATTGTGTTTCGCATTTGGTTTGGCGGTTACATGCCAAAGAATTCGGATTAATAATAGAATGTTGATTTATTGCTAGCTGTGTCTTACTTTTATGGAAATAATTATTTTTCCTTTAGCGTTTCCTTATAGCGTCTTAGCTCATATCTGTGTTTCGTATAACTTATATGAATTTATGATGTATAGGTTAGCTGAAACAATCACAAATAGTAACAGAAAAGCAAGCAAGATGAAAAAGGATAAACTGGAGCTGCAGACTTGGTCTGACCTTCCTGCCGAACTTTTGGAACTCATTGTGTCTACTTTAACTCTGCGGGATAACATTCGCGTATCTGTTGTATGCAAGAGATGGCACTCAGCTGCCATTTCTGTGCGGGTGGTCAACCAATCACCACTGCTTATGTACTTTCCCAGATTTGGTGACCTATATGAATTCTATGATCCATCGCAGCGCAAAATCTACTCCTTGGAGTTACCTGAGCTGACTGGGTCTAGGATTTGCTACACTAAAGACGGTTGGCTACTGTTATACAGACCCAGATCTCACCGCGTGTTCTTCTTTAATCCCTTCAATCGCAAGATAATAAAGGTACCAAGATTTGAGTTGACTTATCAGATAGTTGCATTCTCTTGTGCCCCAACTTCTGCCAGCTGCATACTCTTTACGGTGAAACACATCAGCCCCACAGTTGTTGCTATTAGCACTTGTCGTCCTGGGGAAAGAGAGTGGACTACTGTTAATTTCCAAAACCGGTTGCCCTTTGTGAGTAGCATTTGGAACAAGCTTGTTTTCTGCAACGGACTCTTTTATTGTCTGAGCCTCACCGGTTGGCTAGGGGTATTCAACCCCGAAGAACGCACTTGGAGTGTTCTTGCCGTTCCTCCACCCAAGTGCCCGGAGAACTTTTTTGCCAAAAATTGGTGGAAAGGTAAGTTTATGGCTGAGCATGAGGGAAACATATTAGTTATATATACATGTTCAAGTGAAAACCCGATTATATTTAAGCTGGATCAGACGAACATGGTTTGGGAAGAAATGATGACCCTCGATGGTCTGACACTGTTTGCGAGTTTCTTGTCATCTCATTCAAGAATTGACCTGCCTGGAATCATGAGAAACAGCGTCTACTTCTCGAAAGTTCGTTTCTACGGAAGGTGTTGCATATCCTACTCTCTCGACTCTTGTAGATACCATCCTCGCAAGGAGTGTCATGACTGGGGAGAGCAAGATCCTTTTAAGAAGATTTGGATTGAAGCACCTCAAGACTTCTCAACCTTAAATTGGTGAAAGTTGTAGCGAATAATTCGCGTCTGCGCGATCAATTGGATGTTGTGCTATAGATACTTCATGTGTAACAAGTTGCTTATGGGGTCAATTATACTCCTTTAAGAACTCATTCAAATCTGAACTGTTCCTTTCTTTCTGTGTAAGTTATCCTTAAGTTACATGAACATATTCAGACAGTATGTACAAATGCTTCATTTTCTAAGTTCTTAAAACTTTAGCCTACCTCTATGTTTTAGGACGCCAGAATCCACTAGGGAAACTGAGTTGCACAAGGCTGAGTTCGGCAGGTGTGGCGCTAGTTTACTACCCTTAAGTTTTGTTTGACATGGTTTTCTTCGGAACGTAAGCATCTAATCCAACCGGAAATTCGACAAGCTGGAGCTAGAATCTTAAGCGAAAAGCAATCAAACCACGGTTGTCTTTGAAACCGCAGTTCTTTTACGCGAAAGTGCAACGAAATTCAACAGCACAAATTTCTTAGTTTAAGTAAACATAGTTTAAGCATACTGCACGGACATCGGTTCTAAGCAGTTATTTCTTTAACATGAATCAACTACATTTGATTTTGTTTTACAACTTATAACGAATTGCACAACCCCAAATGTGTACATTCCTTCACACGCCCAAAGTTCTGATTGCCAATCCGATATGCTGTCTTCTTTTCCATTCTGGAAACAAGAGGCAGAACTCAATAATTTAATACGGGTTGTAGCGATGACGGCCGCGGCTGTTCTCACCGCTTCGCCTTCCACCACTTGAGCTGCCACCGCCACCGCTTCTTCCACCTCGGGACTGCGGTGGAGGCGTCTGTGGTTGTACTCCGGGCTGTTGCCTAGAAAAAGAAATGCAGAAGTTCAACTTCGGATGCAAAGTAAATATGAACTTGAAACAAACAGAGTACATTTCATATGGAAGAGACGCTGGATTGAAATGCAAGATCAGCAGGCAAACAATACAAGACTGATTTGTACAAGCCCGCAAATCGACTATGAGATGGTACATGCGGCGAACAAGTACCAAAAGAAACGTTACTTACAGGACATATCCAATCCTTCCATCAGGCAAAAGCATAGGCATCATTGCCATGCCAGCAGGAGTTGGTCCCCTACCATATATCAGTGGCTGCAAGAAATTGAGACCTATATCAGCGAACATATCCAGAGAGAGTTTGCTATAGACATAGGAAGTATCGTAGAAAGTTAAATGAGCAATTTTTAACTTTTTGAAGTTTGTCTCACAGGAGAGACGTGTAGTTTCTTCTGTCAAAATTGTTACATAAACAAAGATACTTTAAACTTGTGACTTACTTTATTACAAGACAAACGAAATATCCTTGTATGCTCAATATGTTATCAAGTTAACAGACAGACAGCCCTATTTGTTTATTTTATGCCATGATAACACTATAATTTAAATCTTACTTGTCCAAATCCCGGACCGCTGTATCCAGCACCTAAGCCACCACCGTATGGACTACCCCCTATCATGCCATACCCCAGACGTGGTGGGTAGGTTGGAAGTAAGGCCGACTTCTGATGATTTGATGATCCAGAAGACTTCTGATCTGATTGTGGCTTTGCAAGAGAACACTCCAAAACTTGACCTATGAAACAAAAGATTATGAATTAAGACTCTCTCCTGAAAATTTTGGTTTAACTACTGAGAATAGTAAAAGAGCATAAGAAAGCTACCATCAATTTCATATTTTTCAGTGTTCTTCAATGCCTTCATGGCACATGCCCTTTCCGCAAAGTGCACAAAACCAAATCTGCTCTTTTCCTGTCCCGCTTTGGCGGGCGGGAGAACCACCTTTGTTATCTTTCCATGATGTTCAAACAGATCCTTCAGCTGATCCTGAGTAATGTCTTTTGGTAAATTTTTGACATACACAGCCTTAACCTGTATCAATCAAAACAAAGATGTCATGACTTGAGCAACATCCACAAGTGCATGTAATAATACAAAGGGAAAAGAACTCTACACGTGTAATGTGGCACATAGAAGTAAGAGGTCTAGTGCAGTGGAGATCATGGATTGGAGTATTCAGATAGAAAAAGCAAAAGGAAGCCGAAAGGCAAGCATTATCAATTCAAAATTGTTTTCAATTTCAAACTGTAAAGGAGAACATGTAACAGTAATCTGAAGCCAATTAATCCCCATATACATCTAACTAAATATACTTTATTCTTTTTCAAATAAAATTTAAAGGGGTCAACCCTAGGCACCCATGTATAAAGACCAAGCGAGCATATATACATCCGAGAAGCAACCTCCCACAACCAGGAAAGATAATTAGGAACCGTGATAAAATGTTGTGGGAAGAAAGTATATATATAAGAGCCTAAATAAAATATATGAGAGCCAAAAACAGAACTATACAATAGCAGACTTGTGTGTAGGGATGGGCAATGGTTATAGCGGGCGGGTAACCGCATTTATTTACCCATAACCGTTTATGCTCATACCCGCATAACCGTTTACCCGTTGGGTAATTGCCTAAACGGTTATACCCATACCCATACCCATAACCGTTTATAAACGGTTAACCATACCCATAACCACGTACCCATTTAACCATAACCGTTTACCTGTTTATCCATTGAGCCATTGTTTTACCCATTTACCCTTTCTTTCTTTTTTACTGTTTACCGATTTATTAGTTGGTAAAGTTAATTTGAAGGGATTGTTAAGGGACCATAGTGTATATATGTGCATATATTTTGTATCTATACATAAAGCACAAGAGTGTAGCAAGTGAGATTGATTGGAGTCTATCTTCTCCAGTCACGGCCATATAAGTGTCCTCGTATGTCAGATAAGCTCCCTAAACTGAAATATGGCCATAGTCTCCGAAGTAGAAGTTGTAGATTGCCTCGTACCTGTCTCCCTCTTTCTCAGGAAAGTTTTGGACCAAAACGCACTTATATTCATAATCACTTTTAATAAAAGTGCTTTTATTAAAATAAATGGTTTAGGGTTTTAATTTTTTATTTTTTCAATTTCACATATATTAAAATAAACGGGTAAACGGATACCCATTTATAACCGCGGTTAATACCCATAACCGCCCATTTAAATGTCACAGGTAAACGGTTATACCCATAACCATTTAATTATTTAAACGGTTACCCATAACCATAACTATGAAATTTAAGTGGGCGGGTAACCGCGGTTACCCATAACCGATGGGTTTTTGCCCATCCCTACTTGTGTGTGGAAAAAGGCAGAGACAGCTAACCTGAGAAGCAGCAGAGGATTCTGTATTTTTAGGATCAGCCCAGCTCACAGTTGGAGCATTTGTGTCAAGCTTAAATTTTGGGGTGGACATCTTTTGTCTTGAGTATTCTGCGCAGGCATGATTATAATACTCAATAAACGCGAATCCACGATTTCGGCTGGAATTCTGTGGGTCCTGTATAAAGAAGATTCAACGGAAAACTGAATTAGATCAAGAAACAAGGAAAATCGTCAAGAAGACAGTTAGGATCTGGAAATGATAGGAAACCGGGGTTAACTAAAATGAAATATAGAACGAAACAAAAATAAGCAAAACAAAAGATTAAAGAATATATCTCAAACCTTCAACAATTCCACAGAAATGACTCCTGGGCCAATATCTGTTACAGCCCTCTTCATATCTTCCTCTCCCCAACTTCTTGGAACATTTCCGATGAACAACCTATGCTTGGCTTGAGATGTTGAACATTTAATCCTTTTTCCCTAGAAAAGGAAGCCAGCAGAAAAGTTAGTGTTGCAAGAAACGTAAACCTTAGTTCTACTTTCCATTATAGATAAGGAAACCAAATAATTTATCTCAAAAAGAAAAGTGTGAAAGAAAGTGGATGCAGAAATTATTAGCGCCACAAACCTGAGTTGATAATTTACAAAAGCAAAGCTAGGGGAAAATAAGTGACCAAAAGTGAGTTCAGATTACCTTTAACTCCGAATTATTCAGTTCCTCGATGGCCTTAGAAGCCAATTCCTTGTTTCTGAAGGTTACAAAAGCATAACCTTTGGCCTCACCTGAATCTTTTCCCTTCATTATTCTAACCTGTGAACATATATAGATTTCTATGAGCGTAAATGTAAAAGATGCGCACAGAGCTTTACAATCAACATGTCTTACCTCAGTCACTTCCCCAATAGATTCACAAAATCCCCTCAAATCCTCTTCGGATGCATCATGAGGAATGCCACCAAGATACACCTCTGACCCATGTGGAGGCCGTGCAAGAAGCTCAGCATGCTTCGTTCTCTCCTCCTCATCCTCTGCACCAGCAACTGTCATCTCTTCATCACCATCTGAGCTTTTCTGTCCATCAGATTTTGTAGCAGGTTGCTTATTTTCTTCCTCTTCCTCAACCTCCTCTTCTGGATCTTCTTCTTCCTCTTCCTCCTCTTCTTCCACCTCAACTTCCTCCTCCTCCTCTACTTCTTCATACTCAACCTCCTCTTCTATTGTTTCCTCAGGATCATTGTCTCCATCCAGGTCCACCCGCTCATCAGATTCTACATGCCTTTCAGATGCATCCCCAGAATTTGTCCTTGTTTTCGGCATCTTATATATCTAGAATGACAAGCTTGCAAGGCAACTGTGAAGAAAGCACAGTAGCCAGAAGCATTCCCAGAAGAAAGAATACAGATATGGAAAGGTGGAAACAACATGAGAGGCCAAACGAAGTTGCAGAGAAAGAATTTCGAAAGAATCTGTGCCATGAGGTATGGGTTCAAGGACTTCCAAAGTCAATGATTTTCAATTAAGGGGTCATTATAAAGTAACAATAGTAATAGAGACAGGCAACAGAAGAATTCTGCATGATTTATCAAGGGGATGATGATGCTCAGCAGGCGAAATAAACAATGAAGCAGTGAATTTCTCGAATATTTAGATATCGACATTCGACAGTAAATGGATGGTGTAATTGTTTAAATATCTATCTGGAGAGTTTCATGCCCAAAGAGACAAAAAATAAAAAGGAAAAAATATGAATAAGAAATCAAACAACATATAGCAGAAATCATAGATATGATAACATATTGAACATCACAGCTGAAACAGTATGGGGCTGACATGTTACGAAGAATTGAAAATTTTCGAGCATTCGCTTTGATTAAAAACCGCATTTAGATATTAATAAAGCAAGATTATACTGAACTGAAGCTTGAGAAAAGGATGGAACCAAATCCCATCCCTTTTTTCATTCTATACAAGCGACATTAGGCGACTGGGGAATTCAACTCGGGACCTCAGGCTCAAGGGCGAATGCTATTAACCGACTGAGCTACAGAGCCCCTTGCTCAATCCCATCCAATTAAAAACCAACTAAATGCCTCAAATTCTAGAACTTGTAAACAATACCAACCACCCCAAAAGTGACCCCAATTTCCCCAAACCTAGCCAACCAACCAAACATTTGATTCGTTTCGATTCCAACCCTTTCTCCGAATTTTTTTTACTTTCGGATTCCCCCTTTACATTTCTACACAAAATAACACTACCCAAGTGAACAAAAACCATTAATTTGCATTTCAGAGATCCATATTATGAAACTAGAACAGAAAATTGAATATTTCAACGAAAATAATCCCCAAAAATATATAAAAATTGGAGAAAAAATCCAATGAAAAACAATGTAAAATTGGAAAGAGAGGAAGTACCTGAGCCGGTGCTTCGAACAGTTAATTCAACTGTGGGACCAATTTGTTCAATCTCGGAAACCCTAATTCGGTGCTCTGAGCTTTTTTACTAGGCTCGAACCCAACCAACGAAAACGAAAAGGGAATAGCTTTTGAGGTTTGCGTGTCGTCTTGCGAGCTACCGACGTAGATATTCAAAAGTTATTGGACCATGTGATCTTTTGATATTGGGCCGCATTTTTGGGTTTCGGCCCGTAAATTTTGTGACATGGACAACTTTTGGGCTTCCAGCCCATTATTTCACACCGAAGCCTTCTCTCTCCTCCCTTACGAAGACCTATCATTACATTTAAATGATTAAACGATTTCTGATTTGAAGGATTATATTTTTTTAGGAATAAAAATTAAATTAAGATAAAGAAATTAAACGATGCAATTATATAATTTCTGTAGTAAAGATATGTTATACGCAAAAGGTGGGATAACATATTGTTCCATAGGAATGCAAATATTATCCATTTATTATTTGTTTTGCAGTTTAGATTGACAACAAATCAATAACACCCGTACTATGCACAAGGACGTTGTCTAAGAACTCGTTTGGAAGTGTTTTTAAAATAGTTGAAAACACTTCTCGTGGAAGTATTTTTGGTACTAATCCTTTAGTAATAATGCAATTGATTCTGGAAAAAAAAACATTTTGAAGTGCTTTCTGCATGAAGCACATAACTATTGCTTCTTGCAAAAAGCAATTCAAGTTTTCTAATTCCCAAGAACATTTTCGCTAAAAACGCTTTCAGTCATTTTAAAAACATATTCAAACGAGTTCTATCATGATGTTAGAATTCCGGGCATATAATCCCCTCAACACGAATGGATCAGCCTAAATCATTTTCCATCAGAAATGATCACGGATTCACAAATGAAATGAATAACACAGAAACTACCAAGTCCTCGATCAATTAGACAACCCAGCTCCCATTTTTCTGGCACAGATCAGGCAAATTTACCGCTCAAGGCATCGAAAAATATGAAGTCGAAGTAAAAAATGAAGGGCAAAAGCATTGGATCTGCAAAACATGAAATAAAAAACTCAAACACAGCAATCTCGCGGATAATGAGTCGCATGAACTTTGAAGGTTTAGCAAAATAGATTGCAGGTACATTCAAAAGGTTTGAATATTTGAGACTTCTGCAAATGTCGAATAGCCAAGATCTTAATCACTTCACTGCCATAAAATTCGAAAAACTGCCATAGATAGTACTAAAACTACGTGACCAACTACATTAAAAGGAAGCCCTTTCCCGCTTACAACGCAATCTTGTTGTAACTCAGATGAACAACTGTTTATATTCTCCATTTGCAAGCTGACAGAGCTGATTGTAAGAAGATGTGTCTGCCAGTAGGATAAGAAAAAATTGAATTATATCAGAACCAGCAAAATAACATGGACTACTACCCAAACAATTAAGCACTAAATAGACCAATAAGATGAACACTGATATGAAAACCAAAGAAGGGTTACGTTTTGGGTTTCTTATTGATATAACCAATTCTGAAGAATCTGAACATAGTTCTCATTGCTTCCAAAAGATTAAACACCACAGTTTGATAACACATGGCTTTTGGGACGCTCAAGTAGCGCAAGCATTCTATAGAAGTTTCAAGCAAAATAACCAGTTTGAAGATTTAACATAACCCGTGATTAAATTGGGAACTCACTTTTTATGGTTGACACGCAAGTTTAATTGCTTAAACACTTAGGCAGAAACTGTATATTTCGGGTTCCTAAAAGTGCCAATAAAATGAACTGTTTTCTGGCAACTTTAAGCTGAAACCCCTTCCTACAGATTCAACTTCACCCAATCCCAAATCCAAGCACAATAAACTTCTGACAGTAACAATTACAAAAGAGGTGCCATTACAAAATAGTGTGAACCATACGTAGAAATTGAAGAACATAGGGAAAAAAAAGGCATACCAATTGTCTCTCCAAAGTTGTTCCATATCTCAGCATGGATGGACTTATCACTGTCAGCAATGCCTATGACCTCAACAAATTTTGTAAGAGGAACCGGCGGGTTGCCCTTCACAACTAGCTCCTTTCCATCAGTAGATTTTCCAATAACAGTTCCACCCTCAGTTCGCACCACCTGAATCAGTGCCCGAGCCCGCCTTCCAACATACAGTCGCAACAACTCTGCATTGACAAAAACTGCAGGATTTGATGTATCCATATCCTGCAAATCAAATCAAAGGTTTATTTGCTCAGAAGACATGATGCAAAATAATCTCCAATTTTACAAAAAGCAAAAACCCTATCCTTGCAATTAGATGGTGCAGAGAAAACCCCTAAGCTCCTATAAAGTAGTTAAGGGGCTCGTTTGAGAGTAGGGGTGGGTTCGGTTCCGTTCGGTTCGGTTTTTGGCCGAAACCGGAAACCAAACCGAAGTTACTGTTTGGTTCGATTTTTCCTTGGGTTTTTTGGGTTCGGCTTCAGTCCAGCTCGGTTTTTTCCATGAATTTTTTATTTTTTATTTTTATTCAGAACATGAATCTTTTATCCAACACAACAAAAATAAACTAAAAACTTGGATTGAATCAGATGGAAAGAAACAAACACAGATTTTCCAGTGGTAGACTTTCTTTGCATCTCCACACATAATCTGCAACCCATACTTTCTTTGGTCTCTGTCCAATTTATGTTCCTTCCGATTATCATTCTTCCAACATAGATTCACGCATAATCACATAAACGAATCAAAGCCACTAAAATTTATACAAATACATTCAGCCGCGATGGCTAACATGCTTGAAATCTATAAATTACATGATGCTATGAATCCAACACACAATTGACGCAAAATCAAACAAGTAAAATGAAATACTAATACATTTATGCTTTAAATACCATCAAGCTGATTCAACTTAATTGCTCTCTGCAGCACTCCAACCGATTTTGATCTTTGAGAAAAATACCCATGTTTCGGATCATATAATGTTGAATGAATGAAAACTCTATGGCATCTCCACGAATAGCACAAAATCTAAATATTGAAACTCATACACTAGCAGCAAATCAATAACCCAAAATCCCTAAATCTAGAAAACCCTAAGTTACTCTTCCTAAATCCCTAAAATTGAATACCTTTTGATTGAAGATTTGGCTTCGACAAGAACCGTTAGGTGGTGTCGGAGTTTAGAGAAGAAGCTGGTGGTGGTGGTCGGAGTCGACTTCACATGAGCTGAAGGAGGAAGCTCAGCTATCGAGATTCGAGAGGGAGTCTGAGAATCGACGATCAAGATTTGAGAGGGAGGACTGAGTTGTGGTCGCGACGGCTGTGATGGGGTGACGATGGTGGTGAATCGATGATAGTCTCGTCTGGATTTGTTGGCTATGTCGTCGAGGAAAGATGGGAAATTGGGGGAAAATATGAGTTGAGTGGGACAGGAGGTTAGGTCAATACGGGAAGCAAATCCCCAGATGGTAAACAGTTAAAAGGCTTTTTTTTTAATATTTTGGGCTAAAATTTTTTGCAACACATTGGGCTTTAGCACATTTAGGTTTAGGAAATAATACCCAAAACAGATAATTAAATAAATAAAATATAAAGAAATTATTAATTTAATTAATTCGGTTCGGTTCGGTTTCTAGACCACTGAAATCGAAATCGAACCAAAAAAATTCAGTTCGGTTCGATTTTTTTGTTCTCGGTTCGGTGTTTGGTTCGGTCTTTTTTTCGGTTTTCAGTTTTTTGAACCCACCCATATTTGAGAGCACTTATCCTCTACGCTTCTATTAGAAGTGCTTTTATTATAAACATATAAAAAAGAATTATTAAAAAACTAAGCACTTGGAAAGTGCTTCCTTAAGAGCATGTGATTCTTCAATAACCACAAAAGAGTCGGAATTTTCCACCCAAAACGAAGTTAGAAGTGCTTTTGACATCATTAAACACTTTTAGCCCTTCCGTACCAAAATCCCAAACAAGCCCAAAATCTTGTTGCAAAAAATGCATGTTGCACATACATTTCTTATAACATTTAAAAAAAAAATTCATTTTACTTTGCTTTTCCGGCATTCTTCTTACTTCGTCACTCTCGTGTGGATGTTAAACTAAAATCATTTGAATATTTTCTTTTTTGGGTAAAATTTTCTTTCGATTTTGAAAAACAAAAAATCGTAAGTAAACCCTAACATAAACATAATCAACATGAAATTATTTTAAACGAATTACTTAGATCAAGAACATCAACACAGTGCTCAATCAAATTTCAAAAAAAAAAAAAAAAAAAGAGCAAACTTAACGCAGCAAATCAGCACTTGAAACAACAATCAAAATCGAAATTGACAACAAAACAAAATTTACACTGAAAACTAATAGAAAAGCAAACAAAATAAAAGCACATTTAAGCACTACATTTGGTTACTGAGAAACCAAATTGAATGAGAAATTAACTTTCCCTTCTTGGCAGTTTCTCCATAAAAGCAAAACAGTGCACTTTGCATTTGAGAGAGAGCTAGGGATTTGAGATCTTACTCGACGGCGGGAACGGATTGTCGGAGAATCGCGTCGAAAAAGAGAAGTAGGTTTGGAAGGTTAAGCGAAAGAAAGGACAAGATTCCAAGCGCTGCAAAAGTGAAATGGCAAAAGGATTTTGGAGTGTGTAAGGGTTTTATTGGAGTGAGCCCGAGAAATTTTTCAATAGGTCAGAAACATGACTCAGTACATTTTTTACTGTTTCATGATCATGCGTCCACCCTTTAGGCCAACTCCAACCCATGGCCTAAAACCTATAATTTCCCTTCTATTACCCCCAATCCATTCCAGCCCAAGTTTTAATTTGGGTCTAAAACCTAAAACCTAAAAAAAAAACCCAGAAAATGGTGTGGACCCCACCAGCACGAGTGAAACTCAGCGCTTGAGCGACAGAAGCCCCCAAGAGACACGTGCACGCGGGTGACATGCCAAGACAGAGACCATTATCCTCCTCTTCTTCCACCTCAACTTCCTCATCCTCCTCTACTTCTTTATACTCAACATCCTCTTCTATTATTTCCTCAGGATCATTGTCTGCATCCAGGTCCACCCGCGCATCAGATTCTACATGCCTTTCAGATGCATCCCCATAAATATTTGCCCTTGTTTTCGACAACTTATATATCTAGAATGACAAGCTTGCAAGGCAACTGTGAAGAAAGCACAGTAGCCAGAAGCATTCACAGAAGAAATAATACAGATATGGAAAGGTGGAAACAACATGAGAGGCCAAACAAAGTTGTAGAGAAAGAATTTCGAAAGAATATGTGCCATGAGGTATGGGTTCAAGGACTTCCAAATCCAATGATTTTCAATTAAGGGGTCATTATATAGTAACAATAGTAATAAAGATAGGCAACAGAAGAATTTTGCATGATTTATCAAGGGGATGATGATGCTCAATAGGCGAAATAAAAAATGAAGCAGTGAATTTCTAGAATATTTAGATATCGACATTCGATAGTAAATGGATGGTGTAATTGTTTAAATATCTATCTGGAGAGTTTCATGCCCAAACAACAACAACAACAACAACAACAACAAAGCCTTTTCCCACTAAGTGGGGTCGGTTATATGAATCCTAGAACGCCATTGCGCTCGGTTTTGTGTCATGTCCTCCGTTAGATCCAAGTACTCTAAGCCTTTTCTTAGAGTCTCTTCCAAAGTTTTCCTAGGTCTTCCTCTACCCCTTCGGCCCTGAACCTCTGTCCCGTAGTCACATCTTCGAACCGGAGCGTCAGTCGGCCTTCTTTGCACATGTCCAAATCACCGGAACCGATTTTCTCTCATCTTTCCTTCAATTTCGGCTACTCCTACTTTACCTCGGATATCCTCATTCTCAATCTTATCCTTTCTCGTGTGCCCACACATCCCACGAAGCATCCTCATCTCTGCTACACCCATTTTGTGTACGTGTTGATGTTTCACCGCCCGACATTCTGTGCCATACAACATCGCTGGCCTTATTGCCGTCTTATAAAATTTTCCCTTGAGCTTCAGTGGCCTACGACGGTCACACAACATGCTGGATGCACTCTTACACTTCATCCATCCAGCTCGTATTCTATGGTTGAGATCTTCATCTAATTCTCCGTTCTCTTGTAAGATAGATCCTAGGTAGCGAAAACGGTCGCTTTTTGTGATCTTCGCTAAATTGCTCCGGTCATTAGTGTGGATAAGTATATAAATGGATAGAGATAGGAAAGCAAACACAAGATGTACGTGGTTCACCCAGATTGGCTACGTCCACGGAATAGAAGAGTTCTCATTAATTGTGAAGGGTTTACACAAGTACATAGGTTCAAGCTCTCCTTTAGTGAGTACAAGTGAATGATTTAGTACAAATGACATTAGAGTACAAATGACATTAGGAAATATTGTGGGAGAATGATCTCGTAATCACGAAACTTCTAAGTATCGGAGTGTGGTATCGACTTGCCTTATCTGTCTCATAGGTAGATGTGGCAGCTTCTCTGGAAGTACTCTTCCTCCATCCAGGGGTGGTATCTTTAACTGGTGAAGATGCACAAGGTAATGTATCAATTTCACTTGAAGCTTACTTGTAGTTTCAGGCTTGGTCAAGCGCGATACAAACCATGTAGTAGGAGTCCCCCAAGTCGCCGAGCTAGGGGATTTGCTGAAAGAGGTGACAGACAAGGTAAGCAATCAGAGCTCCGGCTGATTGTTCACCTTCTCCCCATCTTGCAGCAGCATGAAGGATAAAGAGAAGAAAAATGAGAAGAGATGATATGGGATACTTTTGCTTTTGAAGAAGTAACTTTCCACAGGCTTATTCTTGAACTGAGCTGGAGGGTTTTCTGGTTTCCTCCAGAGTATAAGGCCGACTGAAGAATTTGAGGGTCAAAACAAGTCCATCAAATCTAGAGTAAGTTCGACCCTGCTGATATGGGATACTTTTGCTTTTGACAGAGTAATGGATGGATCGGCACGTGTGCTGTTACGCTTGTCTCCACATGCTTCCTTGTATCCTTCGCACTTGCCCTATCTGTTCCTCAAGCAGATGCGGTATCTTCCCTGGCAACATAAGATGTTGAAGATGAGTACTCGAGAGCAATGCCAGGTAAGTAATCAGGTAAGGGTTCCAGGCTGTCAGTTCCTGGCTGGGAGCTTGATTTCGAGTGCTGACTGATTGCTCTCTTTCTCCTTGTCTTGCAGGTAAAAACAAGGCCAAAGGAAAAGACAGGGAAAAAGCATGATATGGGATACTCTTGCTTTTAACCCTGATGATATGAGATATTCTTGCTCTAGTATAGCTTGTTTGCAGAGGTATTATCAGGGGGAAAGAAAGCTGAATATTTCGAAAGGCTTCGTTGGGAGTGCCCTCTCAGATATGAGGAAGGGTTGAGCATTTTTGCAGGTCTGCCTGTCCGTTGGGGATGGAGGTCGACATATATAGGAGTCTCCCTAACAACAAGTAGTAATGCTATTCCTTTACCCTGCTTGGTCATAGCACGGTAGTGGGAGCTGCCAGCTTCACATGTTTTAACTCTGTCAGAGCACTTTGAAAAAGTGGTATGTGGTATCTGGCTCTCGAGATTCGGAGAACGATGCTTCTTCGATTTTTGAGAAAGCAATCATGGTGGGGGTCTGGCTCTCGAGATTCGGGGAGCAGTCTCTTCGATTTTTGAGAAAGTAATCATGTTGGGAGTCTGGCTCTCGAGATTCGGAAGGCGGTGCCTCTTCGATTTTGGAGTAAGCAATCTTGTTGGGAGTGTTTTCTCGGATGTGAGTAAAGGATGGGCATGTTTGCTAGTCTACCTTGCCACGAAGCACGGAGGTTGACACACAGGGACTTTCCAATTATCCAGCAGTAGTACTGTTCCTTTACCCTTGTGGGTAATAATATGGTAGCTAGACCTTCAAAATTTATGTGTCTAAACTTTGTGAGTGCTGTTTCTTTGCTATTCTTTTACCTTTCTTGGTCAGAACGATGTAGTGGGAGCTGCAAGCTTCACGTGCTCAACTTTGGCAGAGACTTTGACAAAGTTATCTGTGGTACCCATGAGCTATTGTTGCGTGTGGGAAGTGGGTGATTGAACAGTAAGATTCATGTGCTTTCTACTTCACCAGAAGTCTTCGACAGAATGCCCATAATTTCCGCAAAGCTGAGTGTGCGTGTGACAGGTGCTGACAAGGCTAGAAAAGAAGGTGCCTCTTTGATTTCTGAGATCGGCCCTCGTGGTCTCTGAGCAGCCCAGCTTTTGAGAAAGCGAGCGCCTCTTCGATTTTTGAGAAAGCAATTATGTTGGGGGTCTGGCTCTCGAGATTCGGGGAGCAGTGTCTCTTCGATTTTTGAGAAAGTAATCATGTTGGGAGTCTGGCTCTCGAGATTCGGAGGGCGGTGCCTCTTCGATTTTAGAGCAAGCAATCTTGTTGGGAGTGTTTTCTCGAATGTGAGTAAAGGTTGGGCATGTTTGCTAGTCTACCTTGCCACGAAGCACAGAGGTTGACACACAGGGACTTTCCAATTATCCAGCAATGGTACTGTTCCTTTACCCTCTCTTCGATTTTTGAGAAAGTAGTCATGTTGGGAGTCTGGCTCTCGAGATTCGGAGGACGGTGCCTCTTCGATTTTGGAGCAAGCAATCTTATTGGGAGTGTTTTCTCGAATGTGAGTAAAGGTTGGGCATGTTTGCTAGTCTACCTTGCCACGAGGCACAGAGGTTGACACACAGGGACTTTCCAATTATCCAACAGTGGTACTGTTCCTTTACCCTTGTGGGTAATAATATGGTAGCTAGACCTTCAAAATTTATGGGTCTAAACTTTGTTAGTGCTGTTTCTTTGCTATTCTTTTACCCTTCTTGGTCAGAGCGATGTAGTGGGAGCTGCAAGCTTCACGTGCTCAACTTTGGCAGAGAACTTTGGCAAAGTTATCTGTGGTACCCATGAGCTATTGCTGCGTGTGGGAAGTGGGTGATTGGACAGTAAGATTCATGTGTTTTCTACTTCCCCAGAAGTCTTCGACAGAATACCCATAATTTCCGCAAAGCTGAGTGTGCGTGTGACAGGTGCTGACAAGGCTGGAAAAGTAGGTGCCTCTTCGATTTCTGAGATCGGCCCTCGTGGTCTCTGAGGAGCCCAGCTTTTGAGGAAGCGAGCGCCTCTTCGATTTCTGAGATCGACTTTCGTGGTCTTTGAGCAGCCCAACTTTTGAGAAAGCAAACACCTCTTCGATTTATGAGATCAACCCTCGTGGTCTCTAAGCAGCCCAGCTTTTGAGAAAGCAAACGCCTCTTCGATTTCTGAGCAGGCGCCTCTTCGATGTCTGAAGCTCCGTCGAGTGCAGCTTTTTATAGGGGCTGGCATTAAGTTCCAAAGCACACTTGAATCTCCACCAGTAGAAGCTCCATTCTTGCACTTCTAAGATCTTGATTTGTCCGACCTCTTCTCTCTTCAATACCTTTGAAAAATGTCTGGCCCCTCCGACCGTCGTTTTAACTTGAACCTTGTTGAAGAGGCAGCCCCGCCTTCTCCAGACAACATATGGCGCCCATCCTTCGTCTCCCCTACTGGTCCTCTTACCGTTGGGGATTCCGTGATGAAGAATGATATGACCGCTGCGGTGGTGGCCAGGAACCTTCTCACTCCCAAAGATAACAGACTACTTTCCAAACGGTCTGATGAGTTAGCTGTTAAGGATTCACTGGCTCTCAGTGTTCAGTGTGCAGGTTCTGTGTCTAATATGGCCCAACGCCTATTTGCTCGAACCCGCCAAGTTGAATCATTGGCGGCCGAAGTGATGAGTCTCAAACAGGAGATTAGAGGGCTCAAGCATGAGAATAAACAGTTGCACTGGCTCGCACATGACTATGCTACAAACATGAAGAGGAAGCTTGACCAGATGAAGGAAACTGATGGTCAGGTTTTATTTGATCATCAGAGATTTGTGGGTTTGTTCCAAAGGCATTTATTGCCTTCGTCTTCTGGGGCTGTACCGCGTAATGAAGCTCCAAATGATCAACCTCTGATGCCTCCTCCTTCTAGGGTTCTGTCCAGTACTGAGGCTCCGAATGATCCCCCTCCGATGCCTTCTCTTTCTGGGGCTCTACCGACTGCTGAGACTTCTCCTAAGCAACCTTTGTGAAGGCTCCATCTTGTTTGTTTATTTTGACTCATGTATATGTACATATTTGTAGCTTATCGGGGATATCAATAAATAAGTTTTCCTTCATTTCAACGTATTGTGTTAAATACACCAAAGCCTTCTTCGCTAAGTTCTTTGAATTTTCTTTTGTTGAAGCTTGTATGTTGAAGCTTTCTGAGTGGAGCATGTAGGTTGGGGTAGTGTTCCCTTAATTTTTCGAGTGAGGAAGACTTCAGGGAACACTACCCCAACCTAATACGTTGAAATCAAACAAAATATAGCAGAAATCAAACAAAATATAGCAGAAATCATATATACGATAACATATTGAACATCACAGCTGAAACAGTATGAGGTTGACATTTTACAAAACATTGAAAATTTTCGATTCTATCATTTCCTTCGATTAAAATCCACACTTATATATTAACAAAGCAAGATTATACTGAACTAAAGCTTGAGAAAATGATGAAACCAAATCTCAACCTTTTTTTTTAATTCCATACAAGCGATATTTGGCGATTGAGGCATTGAACTCGGGATCTCAGGCTCAAGGGCGAATGCTATTAACCGACTAAGCTACAGAGCCCCTTGCTCAATCCCATCCAATTAAAAACCAACTAAATGCCTCAAGTTCTAGAACTTTTAAACAGTACCAACCACCCCAAAAGTGTCCCCAATTTCCCCAAACCTAGCCAACCAACCAAACATTTGATTCTTTTCGATTCCAACCCTTTCTCGGAATTTTTTTTTACTTTCGGATTCCCCCTTTATATTTCTACACAAAATAACACTACCCAAGTGAACAAAAGCCATTAATTTGCATTTTTAGGGATCCAAATTAGAAAACTAGAACAACAAATTGAATATTTCAGCGAAAATAATCCCCTAAAATATATAAAAATTGGAGAAAAAATCTAATGAAAAACAATGTAAATTTGATAGAGAGGAAGTAACTGAGCCGGTGCTTCGAACAATTAATTCAACTGTGGAACCAATTTGTTCAATCTCGGAAATCCTAATTCGGAGCTCTGAGCTTTCTTACTTAGCTCGAACCCAACGAACGGAAACGAATAGGGAATAGTTTTTGAGGTTTGAGTGTCGTCTAGCGAACTTCCATCATAGATATTCAAAAGTTATTGGATCTCTGATATTGGGCCGTAGTTTATCGATTTCGAAAAACAAACAGTAAACCCTAATATAAACAGATTTAACATGAAATAATTTTAAAAGAATTACTGAGATTAAGAACATCAACACCCTGCTCAATTGAGTTTCATAAAAAAAGAGCAAAAGCAAACTCAATGCAGCAAATCAGCACTTGAAACAACAATCGCAAGGGAAATTCACAACAAAACAAAATTTACACCAAAAATTAATAGAAAATCAAACAAAAATAAAAGCACATTTAATCGTTGCGTTTGGTTACTAAGAAACAAAATTGAAGGAGAAATTAACTTTCCCTTACTGCAGTTTCTCTGTGAGAGCCAAACAGTGCGCTTTGCATTCGAGAGACAGCTAGGGGTTTGACATCTTACTTGACGGCGGGAACGGATCGGCTGGAGAATTGCGTCGAATGAGAGAAGTAGGTTTGGAAGGTTGAGCGACAGAAAGGGCAGGATTCCAAGAGTGGCAAAAGTGAAATGATGAAAGGGTATTTTATTGGAGTGAACCCGAGAAACTTTTCAATACGTCAGAAACACGGTTCAAGATATTTTTTTAGAGGATTTTAACGAAAAACTTACGATACTGTTCACTTTAACGAAAAATCACATTTTTATTCTAAAAAATCAATCATGATACTATTCACTTTACCTTTTATTTTGTCCTTATCATTAAAACTCAAAATTTTTAAATTATTTTCATTAGTTTTCCTTATTTTTTACGGTCTCTTGACCATGCGTCCACCCTTAAGAGAAATTAGGTGGAAACTGGGACCGACACATACTGTAGTCTCACCCCACTTTGAGTCCTTGACTATAGAAAAAAAAAAGCAAAAGAATAACTAGCAAAAGAATTTTACTAATTAAAAAGGTAATAACACAACTTTCCCTTTTTAAAATTTTAAAAGATAATTATCTTCTCTCATTGTCATTTGCCTTTTCACCTTTGATTCGTTTGGTTAATTGGACGTATCAAACTCTTATATATCATAATCCCGACTCATTTTGTCACCTTATTCATTACTTAAGATTCTTTTTCTTCCCAGCTTTGCAATGTGCTTCTGACTAAACTTTTGACGTTTCATGTGTTTTGCAAGTTTGAAATGAGGCGTTCGGTGTTGAATAATCCTTGAGGTAAGCACATATATCCCTATCAAATTAGTCCTAATTACTTGATTTCATGAATCTTGTTTACCAATTTATTTTTAGTAATATCAAACGATTTGAAATTTCATTTTGAATCAATTCACTCAAACCCACAAATCAAATGCAATTCAATTTTATCTATTTTTTTATCGGTTTCTATAGGCTTAAATCCCTACATTTGAAAACTAACATGATTAGATCAGATAATCAATTTCTTGAGAAGATCCAATCAACTGTGGAACCAATTTGTTCAATCTTGGAAACCCTAATTCGTTTGAGAGCACTTCTCCTCGACGCTTCTGTTAGAAGTGCTTTTATTATAAACATATAAAAAAGAATTATTGAAAAACTAAGCACTTGGAAGTGTTTCCTCAAGAGCAGGTGATTCTTCAAAAACCACTAAAGAGTCAGAAGGCGGTTTCCACCCAAAACGAAGTTAGAAGTGCTTTTCGCATCATAAAAAACTTTTAGCCATTCCGTAACAAAATCCCAAACAAGCCCAAAATCTTGTTGCAAAAATGCATGTTGTACATACATTTCTTATAACATTTCAAAAGAAAATTTATATTAATTTGCTTTTCCGGCATTCTTCTGACCTCATCACTTTCATGTGGATGTTAAATTGAAATCATTTGAATATTTTCTTTTTTGGGTAAAATTCGCTTTCGATTTCGAAAAAAAAAAAACATAAGTAAACCCTAATATAAACAGAATCAACATGAAATTATTTTAAAAGAATTACTTAGATCAAGAACATCAACATCATGCTCAAAAGAATTTTATAAAAAAAATAAATAAATAAAAAAAGACGAAGAAAAAAAAAAGAGCTAACTCAGCGCAACAAATTAGCACTTGAAACAATAATCGCAATCAAAATTAACAACAAAACAAAATTTACAATGAAAATTAATAGAAAATCGAACAAAAATAAAAGCACATTTAATCGCTACATTTGGTTGCTGAGAAACCAAATTGAAAGAGAAATTAAATTTCCCTTACATCAGTTTCTCCATGAGAGCCAAACGATGCGCTTTGCATTTAAGAGACAGCTAGGGATTCGAGATCTTACTTGACAGCAGGAACAGATCGGCTGGAGAATTGTATCGAAAGAGAGAAGTAGGTTTGGAAGGTTGAGCGACAGAAAGGTACATAAAATATCTGGGATTTTGAGGCCCTTCTCCTTTATGTGTCTCATATACATGTTGCCTTACGAAATATAATTTGCAGGCTCTACTATTCAGGAGGGAGCATGATTCAGTGCCAAAACTATTTTATCACCTTTCTCACTTCCGTACATATACACGTTTGAGTAATTTCTTAGTCCGCATAATGGCCTCTCTTCTTAGATGAATGCCTAATCTGAAAAATTTGGACGTAAAGTATGTGGCAACTTTCCGACCCTTGCTTCTTAGGATAGTGGAAGTTACCATGGCAAGTGAAACTAAGTTTACTCACATTTACTTTTACCTCTTTCTCTCTCTCTCTAAGAAATTCTCATTTGGTTTGCATGCATGTTAACTTTCTTCAGGCAAGCGGGTTTAGTAGGAGATTCTGGAAATCCTAAAACCTGGCTTGTATTAATCAGCTTGAATAGGTAACAATTGAGCTTTCTTATGGGGTCAATGAATTGGAGTTTGCAAGGTACACCTTTGAGGAAGCCAAGAATTTGAAGAAAATGGTCGTACTTTATTGTACCATATATTAGGCCTCGATATTTGGGCTTCATTACTGAGCCCATGATTTATGTAAGAGGAGGAAACCCTTATTCTACAAAAGGGATCGTCCTCACCTTTACTTGGGGGACAAAAACGAGAGAGGAAAACATACAGATAGGTAGAGAATAATACAGAGAGCAAATACTAAGCCTCTATAGCCTCCATGCATACTGTAACCTTCATCAACATTTATCAACACCAGTGTGGACGTAGCCTCAACTTGAGGTAAACCACGATATATCTTTGTGTTCTTGTGTGTTTGTGTGATTCACGGTCGAATTTACGTTGGTCCAAGATCAACCCGATTTTATGCATCAACATTTGGCGTCGTCTGTGGGAAATGACACAAAAAGCTATGTCGTTTCTCTTTCATTTTTTTCCATTAAACTTCACAACCTTCACCGTGAATCTGCAAAATCGCAACTAGGTTTTGATACAAACCCCAATTCCCCATATTCACAGTGCTCAAATTCCCAAATGGGTTTCAATCTCTAAGCTCTATTGTGCCTTATAGCTCTTCAAGTTTTGGTCTTCTTTTCAGAGGAAGCAGAAGCAGCAAAATACAGCCATAACAGCAGCTTAAGAGTCCACATGAAGCAAGTGAGCGACTGCAATTTGTTCCAAGGCAATTGGGTTTTTGATGCTTCTTACTCGCTCTATGATTCCGCTAGCTGTCCCTTCATAGATCCTGAGTTTGATTGCATCAAGTATGGCAGACCTGACAAGCAGTTCCTCAAGTATACCTGGAAGTCTGACTCTTGTAACTTGCTCAGGTTTGAAAAGGGGATTTTCTGAGGAGATGGAAGGGAAAAAAAGATAATGCTCGTGGGCGACTCACTGAGTTTAAACATGTGGGAATCATTGTCTTGTATGATACATGCGTTGGTGCCAAATGCCAAGACCACCTTCAAAAAAGCCTATTCTGTGAGCTTTGAGTGCTCAAATCCCACTGAACAACCCGCATTCGAACATGAAATGAAAAGATAAGAAATTTATCTTTTTTAATACGTTATTAATATATATTATGATATTTGTTACAAGTGTCTGCCATTTTCTTTAAAATAACATAACTTTAATCATTTTTTAATACTTTATTTATTATTTAAATGTTAAGATGAAACTTTAATTATACGTGAGTATAATATGTACCCATTATCCCACTGTTTGAAAAAACCAACAAAGAAGATAAGGACTCCCTCTTCTCCAACTTATCATTGTTTATTTAATAATTTATTATTTATCTTTAATCATTTCTAACCATTACATGCGCAATATACAGAACAAGAAGACAAAATCTCTTGTTATTTCATTATCATCATTTATGTATGACAGCTTATTAGTTAAATTATTATTGCTTTATATGTGACTATCATATAACCATACATCCACTACACCATTCACATTATGTAATTATTTTATCACCTCACATGACTATTTCCTATGGCAAGTCTGACCACATCACAACTACTTATATTATTTGAATGGTTGTGGTGAAATACAACTGTTCGTGGCACATTATATTTATATATCTCCCTATAGTCATCATGTGTAAGATTATTGTCGTCAGATTGTCTTCCATTATTTTTCACTAGCGACACATATTTGCCCAATTACTTGAGCAATATTCATTGCCTAGTGATATGTGGTGCCTTTAACTATGTCACTTATACAACATGTGATTTACCACACAATTGAATAAAGGGAACTTTAACGAAAAGCACCAGGTACTGTTCACTTTAACGAAAAACCACATTTTTACACTAAAAAATCAATCCTGGTACTATTCACTTTACCCTTTATTTTGTCCTTATCATTCAAACTCAAAGTTTTCAAGCCCTTTTCATTAGTTTTCCTTTGAATAAATTATTTACTTGTAGTAGGCACATAGTACAATATTTTACCTTGACAAACTTTGTCAATTTGATTTATTCATTATGCGTTCATACTTATACGAACATTTATTGTCAAGAATTATTGAGCAACTAGCTCTATTGATCAACATTGTTGCAGATTAAAGAAGCCTACCAACACTATTGATCAGCCTATAGATCACTGAGCCACATGCTTATGGTGACAAAGATTTAGTCCGAACGGTGATCTATTGTCTGACCGGACACCCACTTGCTCGGACACTCGCTCATTTGGACACCTATGTGCTTGGACACCATTGAGCTCGAATCCCAACTCACAGACCCAACTTGTGGACCCAACTCATGGACCATACGAATGGCGTAGACTCAAAGACCCAACAAGCGGACCCGAGTCATGTCAAGAGTTAACTCATAATGAGCGCACGCTGACTTCGAGTGCATACTCACAATGATAAACACCACAAGCCGAGCCGCCTCGCAACGAGCACTGCCTCCAGCCGAGTAACCGCCTCGCCGAGAGCATTGTCTCTAGCCGATCAACCTCGCAACGTGTGCTACCTCTAGCTGAGTATTGCTTGACGTTAAGCACCGTCTCATGTCGAGTACTAGTTCTGGACGACATATAGTCACTTCGGCCCGCACATAGATTGGATTTGAAATCTCCAGCCAACACATAGACCCATAAACAAACCTAACAAGCGGATCTGAGTCATGTCGAGAATTAACTTATAATGAGCTCATGCTGACGTCGAATGCATACTCGCGATAAAGAACGCTACAAGCCGAGCCGCCTCGCAACGAACACCACCTCCAGCCGCGCAACCACCTCGCCGAGAGCATTGCCTTTAGCCGAGCAGCCTCGCAACGTGTGCTACCTCTAGCTGAGTATTGTTTGATGTTAAGCATCGTCTCATGTCGAGTACTAGTTCTGGAAGACATCTAATCACTTCGGCCCGCACATAAATTGGATTTGAAGTCTCCAACCAAAAGACTTTCTTGACTGAAGACTTGGGGGATTCATGTTGTACCATATATTGGGCCTTGACATTTGGGCTTAATTTCTGAGCCCATGATTTATGTAAGAGGAGGAAACCCTTATTCTATAAAAGGGATCGTCCTCACCTTCACTTAAGGGACAAAAACGAGAGAGGAAAACATATAGAGAGGCATAGAATAATACCGAAAGCAAATACTAAGCCTCTATAGCCTCTATGCATACTGTAACCTTCATCAACATTTATCAACACCAGTGTGGACGTAGCCTCAACTTGAGGTGAACTACGATATATCTTTGTGTTCTTGTGCGTTTGTGTGATTCACGGTCGGATTTACGTTGGTCCAAGATCGACCCAATTTTGTGCATCAACATACTTTATTTACCTAATCAATCATCTCTTATGAGGACGGTAAATGAAAGGGAGATGAATTCTGCAATAGTTGTCTTTAAGGAAAGGCAGGGAATGCCTGAACTCCACTATTTGGTTCTGCATTAGCTGGGTTGGGTAAAGTGATCGGTAGAGATGCTTGGTTTAAATCTCATTTCAAAAGGATTTATTTATGAGTTAATGTTGAAACCTAAGCCTTGATGTTAATATGTTGAATGACATTTTCTGTTGGTTGAAATTACTCAACTCTTGATTTATATTGGTCTTTGGGCTTCAACCCTCCCTGTCACTTAAGAAAAAGAGTTTTCATTGGCCTTTGATAAGACTACAGTTCAAACCCAATACTTTGGAACCGAAGCAGAGCACCAAAAGAATTGCAAGACCCAATTAGATAATGACAAGCAGATAGTTTAGGAATTTTTCTTTTAACCGAGCTTTTGGTGTTCGTTTTTTATCTATACTATGTATTAATAGAACACATTTCATCAGTAAAAAACCAATGAAAATATCATTATAATAAAAGAAAGAAAATATCATAAACAAAATTTACTTTTTTTTTCTTTCTTCACCCATATGTCATCAAAACATGTGTTTTACTTTAAAAAAATTATATAAAATACTTTAAAATTCTAATTTGACTATAATTTTCAAGTCTTTTAAAATTCTAATTTTAAAGTCTGTTAATAAATTCTATCAAATTCTAATTTTATTGAAAATGTTAAGTGTATTCAACAATACCCGAACATTTTAAGGTTTTACTGTTTCTTTTACTTTTGAGCAAAACACCAAAATCAGATCGACTGGCGGGCCGCTGAGAGAGACGCCATTCTCCGCCGTCTGGACGTCACCGGATGTGTAGGTACGAATTGATTTCCGATCCTTCAACCCCCAAAATTGCATGCCATTTTTTATTCCATTTTCTCCGTTTTCGCTTTGGAAATTCTTCAGCTTTACTCATCCGAAGCTATTAAGTACTTCGATCAGGTTTTTTGTTCTTTTATTGTCTTTTTTTTTTTTTTTTTTTTTACAAATTTTTGTTGGTAATTGTTAATCTTGGGAGATTTTGAATTCGAATGGGAAAAGATGCAATCTTTTGCTGAGAATTTTCTGGGTTCGTTAACCTAGAGCAAACCCATGAGGGTTAGTTGCAGATAATTCAATTTTCATAAAATATATGTATATATAAAGTTGAACTCTTTGATTGAATGTAACAGATGGTATGTAGGTCGTTTCCTAATGTATTGCAGTTTAGTTGTCGTAGCGGGTCTCATATTTACCACTCAAAGATACAATTTGAAAATTGATAAAATTATGTTCATGTTAGAAATAAATGTAGAGTTTAAATTAGCAGACAGAGTGGCAAAAAGAAATGATGCCTATGCACCTTGGTGCGAGTTTGATTCCCACTTATCCTCTCCCCTAACAACTAACTATTTAACCCACTAACACTATCGTTCGTAAAATACCATGGTCTTAGTTTTGTACTGTTGATGTCGTATATTTACGTAGTTGTATTCTCATGTTCTTAATCCTTGCAGGTCTAAGTTATTATTAGAAAAGCGAAAGGAAAACAAGTATCATGGAACATAAGAGTAAGTTATTGGCAACTACAAGTTCAGAGGCTCAAGGAGCTTGTCCTGAGCGCACGAACGATAGATTTAGTAGTATGCCAGATGAAGTTGCACATCGAATTCTTTCATTACTCTCTATATTGGATCTCATTCGGTTTGGCACTGTATCCAAAAGATGTAGAGAACTTCATCTGTCAACACCCTCTTTGAACTTTGATGAATTTAACAACTGGAATAAATCATCTTACAGTAAGCAATTTAAGCTGTTGAATTCTTTGGATAGGTTCTTGGTTCTTCGTAGGGACAGTAAAATACAACAGTTTCGTATTCGTTGGAGTCTCGCTTATGGAAAAGGTGCAAGTCTCTATAACGAGCTTTACCGAGTGGTCACATGGATTCATATGGCAGTAAGGTGCAATGTTGAAGTGCTTGATCTTGAGTTGGGGATACCTGAGACGACTGAACTAGAGTTACCATCTTGCATCTTTCTTTGTGGATCTTTGAGGTCTTTATCGGTGCACTGCAATAAAATTCTTACAGTGCCCTCCTCGGTTCACTCCACCAATCTCCAATACTTAAAGTTGACAAATGTTACAATAGATGAGGGGTTTTGCAAATGGATCTCGTGTTCTTGCAAATCGATTAAGGAATTACACCTTGAACATGTCCGAGTAGAAAATATCACCATTGAATGCTCGTCCTTGGAATCATTTAGTTTTGTGTTTTCCTCTCACAGTGACCTCTGTCATCTTAGTATCTCATGTGAGAAACTCGAAGCTATGCGTATAAACTGGAGATTTGATTCGCCTAGCAGCAGATCCTTCAAAGTTTTTGCCCCAAATCTTAAGTATTTGAAATGGACTGGGAGTTTGTTGAATAACCAAAATCTTGGGAATTTTATGTGCTTAGAAACGGCTGAAATTTTTCTGAACCATGAGGCAGATAACAATGACTTTGGCAATGTACTTGAGCTTCTTTGCAGTATCCGCAGGGTTAAAGTCCTTCTTCTAAGCGGAGAGACAGCCAAGGTAAAACTTTAGAGAGATTCTTTTTTAGCTAAAACATGATGGTTTGCACTACGAATTTGTGTAGATTATGTCATTTTTGGATCTTTGAAAGGATGTTGCAAGGAATGTATCTTCACTATGATTCTATACCATGGAAATAGTAGGGATGTTTAGTTTATGTTTCTGAAACTTAGAAACCAAAACCAAGTGTGGCATAGTGGAATGAAAAATTATACTGGTGCGGAAAGTTTTATTTTTGAAATCAATGCATGAATTCTGGAAATGGGTCGCCCTTGGCTCAAGCCGCTCAACTTTGTTTGTCTTTTTTACTTATAGTGTTCTGGATGCTCTGCATTTTCTATTTCAAGACTCTGCCTCTCATGTTTATAATATTGCAGGTTCTGTTGAGGGAAGGTTCTATGCCTGCACTGTTTGATGATATATCTTACCTGGGTGTGCATATGGAGAGCTTGGTTGATGACATGGTCCCAACAATGGTCTCTCTTCTGAGAGGAATGCCCAATTTGAAAACTTTGTATGTAAAGTGTGACCCATCCTTTCTCATCCAGAAACCTAAAGTAAGTTATACTCTCTCTCGCTCTCTCTCTCTCTCTCTCTCTCTCTCTCTCTCTCTCTCTCTCTCTCTCTCATACACACACGAATACAACGTAGTTTACTATGTGATGTGTCCCAGCAATGGTAACTAAAATTAGTTGTTCCAAGGGTTTAGGATATTGGTCCATCGCAAAAATATTGATCTTGGTCTCTTCTAAGATTGTTTTTGTGATCTAAGTAATGTTATCTTTAGAGCTTCAATTATTGTTTCCAGAGCGATGTATAACCCTAATCATATGTAGGTAGTGCAGTTCAAGAGGAATGTCAAGTTATTTACTCAATATCTTTGTCACGCCTCATCTCGGGTTGGGGATGTAACAATCTATAATAAATTTTAATTTATTTGCTCGTTTCCTTTACAGGCATGTGGATTTAATAGGGAATTCTGGAAATCTCAAAACTTGGCTTTTATCGATCATCTTAAGGAGGCAACAATAGAGCTTTCTAGCGGGAACAATGGAATGGAGTTAGTGAGGTATATGCTCGAGGATGCTAAGAATTTGAAGGAAATGGTCATACTTCATTCGCCCGAGCATTCGACTCTTTTTCAGGTGGTAAATGAAAGTAAGCGGAAATCTGCTGCCAGAGTTGTCTTTCAGGAATACAAAGCAAATGAAAAGAGGGAATTAGGCAGGTTTAATATTTATGTAAAGAAATAATGTGTTGCGACTTCAAAACCATAGTCCGGATGTTGATGGATGCAGTTTGGTTGTAGTCTTACTGTGTTGTGCTTGTTAAGCTTAATAATTACCAAGGTTTTTTGTTACTAGTCCATGTATGTTATTGTATAATATTGCGATTATCTTTTACTAGGTACATGCCGATAACCGGAATAGCCAATTTGGTATTCTTAAAGTACAAAGTTGGTAATGCCCGTGTGCAGGGTAGGGCGGAGGAGAGGGACGAACTTCGCGTATTTGACAAATGAATTTAGAAGCATGATATGGGCTTGAATATATTCGATGGGTGAGCTAAGTTTGCGCGTAACAAGCTTGAGTGATGGCCTAGTCCGAGTCAATGGCGGAGTCAAGAATTATTCGGTGGGTGAGCTAAGTTCAAATTATTTTTACAAAATCAAATGCTTAATTCTTTTTTTGTTCACTACATAAAGTTATGTAATAAACCTGAAACTCTATAGTTTTTATTCTAGACTTCTAGTCTTTAAAATTTCAAATGAATAAAGTAAAACAAGTATACAAGTTTTAAGTTATTACTATTAAATTTAGTATTGGTTAAATTAATTTTATTTTATACTTGCTAACACTAACAGCTCTTAGAATTAGACTTTTCATTTTATAGATGGGCTGCAACAATTAAAAATCATGAAATAGCCCAAATGATCAGTATTTTTTAAGCCTAAAAAACTAAAACTTTCCCTATGCAATAGTCCACCGGAGCCTTGTACTTGGTTCCGCCGGTGGTCCCAGCATTGGTATCGCTTATGCTGGATTCTTTTTCTAGGGATCCGTGATCGTAGCCGTTCATCGTATATCATGCGGTCAATTTTCGTTAAGTACTATTTATATTTAATTTTAAATTTTAAATTTTAAATGATTTCTGACCTCACGATGAATAATCACGATCACAGAATTTTCAAGATCCCTAGAAAAAGGATCTGGGCGATGATACTTTTCTTTCTAATTTGAATGTATACATTGCACAGTCTACCCACCTCACTCTCACAGAAACCTAAAGTTAAAAGTTGAAGTTGGTTCTCTCTCTCTTTCTCTCTCACACACGCACGTGCGCACACACCAAAACAAATGTAGACTGGTACAGTTCAGGGGACTAGCACTTTCTTGCTTTATAGCTTATATTCGTATTACTATTTTTCCGGTATTTTTGGAATTTTTTTGTTCTGATGTTTTGGTTTTTGTGTTTTCAGACACGCGGATGTAATAGGAAATTCTGGAAATTCCAAATTTTGAATTTTACTGTTCAACCAAAGGAGGTAACAATAGAAAAGAGATTCTCTCCAGATCTCTTCCATCAAGATCACCGGATCAAGTGATTTGTACATTTGAAATTTCATCTAACGGTAAAAAATTATTATAGCTTTTAAGGGATCAAAACAGGTGGGTTGTTGGATAAAAATGTAAAGGTCCGGATCACTTGATTCGGTGACCTTATTGGAAGAGATCCGGAGAGGATATATTTCTGTAACAATAGAGCTTTCCAATGGGTTTAACGCCATGGAGTTAGCAAGGTATATTCTTGAGCAAGCTCATCGTTTGGAGAAAACGTTTATATTTTATATGATTGAGAATGAATCCTACATTGATGAGAGGATGGACCTTGCATGGACTTATAATTAAGTTATGCTGCTCCCTATATTGCTTATTGGTTTTATGGTGGAACCTTAACT